>NW_027480452.1:3124909-3749891 GCF_051401765.1 Calliopsis andreniformis
TCAACCCCCAACACTCAGTCCTCAATGTTCAAGCCTCAATCCTCAATCCTCAATCCTCATTCGTCAATCTTCAATCCTCAATACTCAATCTTCGATCCTCAATCCTCAATCCTCAATCCTCAATCGTCAGTCTTCAATCCTCAATACTCAATCATCAATCCTCAATCCTCAATCCTCAATCCTCAATCCTCATTCTTCAATCCTCAATACCCAATCCTCAATCTTCAATCCTCAACCCTCAATCCTCAATTCTCAACCCTCAATCCTCAATTCCCAATCCTCAACCCTCAGTCCTCAGTCCTGAAACCTCAATCCTCAACCCTCAGCCCTCATCGTCAATCCTCAATCTTCAATCCTCAATCCTCAACCGTCAATGCTCAATAATCAACCTTCAATCCACAATCCACAATTCTCAATCCTCAATCCTCAATCCTCAATCCTCAATCCTCAATCCTCAATCCTCAATCCTCAATCCTCAATCCTCAATCCTCAATCCTCATTCTTCAATCCTCAATACCCAATCCTCAATCCTCAATCTTTAATCCTCAATCCTCAATCCTCAATTCTCAATCCTCAATCCTCAGTCCTCAGTCCTCAAACCTCAATCCTCAACCCTCAGCCCTCATCGTCAATCCTCAATCTTCACTCCTCAATCCTCAATCTTCAATGCTCAATACTCAATCTTCAATCCTCAATCCTCAGTCCTCAATACTCAATCTTCAATCCTCGATCCTCAATCCTCAATCCTCAATCCTCAATCCTCGATCCTCAATCTTCAATCCTCAGTCCCAAATCCTCATGGTTCAATCCTCAATCCTCAGCCCTCAATCTTCAATCCTCAACACCCTATCTCAATCTTCAATCCTCAATCCTCAATCCTCAATCCTCAATCCTCATCTCTTCAATCCTCAGTACCCAATCCTCAATCTTCAAACCTCAATCCTCAATCCACAATTCTCAATCCTCAATCCTCAATCCTCAGACCTCAAACATCAATACACAACCCTCAGTCCTTGTCCTCAATCCACAACCCTCAATCCTCAATCCGCAATCTTCAATCATCAATATTCAATCTTCAATCCTGAATCCTCAATCCTCAATCCTCAATCCTCAACCTCAATCGTCAATCCTCAATCCTCAATCCTCAATACCAAATCCTCAATATTCAATCCTCAATCCTCAATCCTCAATTCACGATCCTCAATCCTCGATCCTCAGAGCTCAATCCTCATTCTTCAATCCTCAATACCAATCCTCAATCTTCAATCCTCAATCCTCAAACCTCAATTCTCGATCCTCAATCCTCGATCCTCAGACCTCAAACATTAATACTCAACCCTCACTCCTCGTCCTCAATCCACAACCCTCAATCCTCAATCCTCAATCTTCAATCATCAATATACAATCTACAGTCCTCAATCCTCAATACTCAATCCTCAATCCTCAATCCTCAATGTTCAATCCGCGATACCCAATCCTCAATGTTCAATCCTCAATCCTCAATCCTCAATCCTCAATCCTCAATTCTCAATCCTCAATCCTCAATCCTCAATCCTCAGTCCCCAAACCTGAATCCTCAATCTTCAATCATCAAAACTCAATCTTCAATCCTCTATCCTCAATACTCAATCCTCAATCCTCAATCCTCAATCGTCAGTCTTCAATCCTCAGTACTCAATATTCAATCCTCAATCCTCAATCCTCAATCCTCAATCCTCATTCCTCAATCCTCAATACCCAATCCTCAATCATCAATCCTCAATCCTCAATCCTCAATCCTCAATCCTCATTCCTCAATCCTCAATACCCAATCCTCAATCTTCAATCCTCAATCCTCGATCCTCAATTGTCAATCCTCAATCCTCAGTCCTCAGTCCTCAAACCTCAATGCTCAACCCACAGACCTCATCCTCAATCCTCAATACTCAACCCTCAATCCTCAATCTTCAATCCTCGATACTCAATCTTCAATACTCAATCCTCAGTCCTCAAACCTCAATTCTGAATCCTCAATCCTGAATCCTCAATCTTCGGCCCTCAGTCCTCAACAATCAGTTGTCAATCCTCAATCCTCAATAGAATATCCTCAATCCACAGTTTTCAATACTCAATACTCAATCAGCAATCTTCAAACCTCTATCCACAAACATCAATTCTCATCACTCAACCCTCAACACTCAGTCCTCAATGTTCAAGCCTCAATCCTCAATCCTCAATCCCCATTCGTCAATCCTCAATCCTCAATACTCAGTCTTCGATCCTCAATCCTCAATCCTCAATACTCAATCCTCAATCCTCATTCGTCAATCTTCAATCCTCAATACTCAATCTTCGATCCTCAATCCTCAATCCTCAATACTCAATCCTCAATCCTCTATTTTCTATCCTCATTCTTCAATCCTCAATAGCCAATACTCAATCTTCAACCTTCAAACCTCAATCCTCAATCCTCAATCCTCATTCTTCAATCCTCAATACCCAATCATCAATCTTCAATCCTCAATCCTCAATCGTCAATCCTCAATCCTCAATCCTCAATTTTCAATCCTCATTCTTCAAACCTCAATACCCAATACTCAATCTTCAATCTTCAGTCCTCAATCCTCAATCCTCAATTCTCCATCCTCTATCCCCAGTCCTCAGTCCTCAAACCTCAATCCTCAACCCTCAGCCCTCATTGTCAATCCTCAATCTTCAATCCTCAATCCTCAATCTTCAATGCTCAATACTCAATCTTCAATCCTCAATCTTCAATCCTCAATCCTCAGTCCTCAATACTCAATCTTCAATCCTCGATCCTCAATCCTCAATCCTCAATCCTCGATCCTCAATCTTCAATCCTCAGTCCCAAATCCTCAATCTTCAATCCTCTATCCTCAGCCCTCAATCTTCAATCCTCATTACTCACTCTTCAATCCTCAATTCTCAATCCTCAATCCTCAATCCTCATTCTTCAATCCTCAATACCCAATCCTCAATCTTCAACCCTCAATCCTCAATCCACAATTCTCAATCCTCAATCCTCAATCCTCAGACCTCAAACATCAATACACAACCCTCAGTCCTTGTCCTCAATCCCCAACCCTCAATCCTCAATCCTCAATCTTCAATCATCAATATTCAATCTTCAATCCTGAATCCTCAATCCTCAAACCTCAATCCTCAACCCTCAATCCTCAATCCTCAATCCTCAATCCTCAATACCAAATCCTCAATCTTCAATCCTCAATCCTCAATCCTCAATTCTCGATCCTCAATCCTCGATCCTCAGACCTCAATCCTCATTCTTCAATCCTCAATACCAAATCCTCAATCTTCAATCCTCAATCCTCAAACCTCAATTCTCGATCGTCTATCCCCGATCCTCAATTCTCAATCCTCAATCCTGAATCCTCAATCTTCGGCCCTCAGTCCTCAACAATCAATTGTCAATACTCAACCCTCAATAGAATATCCTCAATTCTCAGTTTTCAATAATCAATCCCCATTCTTCAATCTTCAAACCCCAATCCACAAACAACAATTCCCATCACTCAACTCTCAACACTCAGTACTCAATCTTCAATCCTCAATCCTCAATCCTCAATCTTCAATCCTCAATACTCAATCTTCAATCCTCAATGCTCAATTCTCAATCCTCAATACTCAATCCTCAATCGTCAATCCTCAATCCCCAATTCTCAATCTTCAATCCTCAAACCTCAATCCTCAATCCCCAATCCTCAATCTTCAATCCTCAATACTCAATCGTCAATCCTCAATCCTCAATCCTCGATCCTCAATCCTCAATGTTCAATCCGCGATACCCAATCCTCAATGTTCAATCCTCAATCCACAATCCTCAATCCTCAATGCTCAACCATCAATACTCAATCCTCAATCCTCAGTCCCCAAACCTCAATCCTCAATCCTCAATCCTCAATACTCAATCTTCAATCCTCGGTACTCAATACTCAATCCTCAATCCTCAATCCTCAATCGTCAGTCTTCAATGCTCAATACTCAATCTTCAATCCTCAATCCTCAATCCTCAATTCTCATTCTCCAATCCTCAATACCCAATCCTCAATCTACAATCCTCAACCCTCAATCCTCAATTCTCAATCCTCAATCCTCAGTCCTCAGTCCTCAAACCTCAGTCCTCAACCCTCAGCCCTCATCCTCAATCCTCAACCCTCAACCCTCAATCCTCAATCCTCAATCCTCAATCGTCAGTGTTCAATCCTCAATACTCAATCATCAATCCTCAATCCTCAATCCTCAATCCTCAATCCTCATTCTTCAATCCTCAATACCCAATCCTCAATCTTCAATCCTCGACACTCAATCCTCAATTCTCAATACTCAATTCTCAATTCTCAATCCTCAATCCTCAGTCCTCAGTCCTCAAACCTCAATCCTCAACCCTCAGCCCTCATCGTCAACCCTCAATCTTCAATCCTCAATCCTCAATCTTCAATGCTCAATACTCAACCTTCAATCCACAATCCTCAATTCTCAATCCTCAATCCTCAATCCTCAATCCTCAATCCTCAATCCTCAATCCTCAATCGTCAGTCTTCAATCCTCAATACTCAATCTTCAATCCTCAATCCTCAATCCTCAATCCTCAATCCTCATTCTTCAATCCTCAATACCCAATCCTCAATCCTCAATCTTTAATCCTCAATCCTCAATCCTCAATCCTCAGTCCTCAGTCCTCAAACCTCAATCCTCAACCCTCATCCCTCATCCACAATCCTCAATCCTCAATCTTCAATCCTCAATCCTCAGTCCTCAATACCCAATCCTCAATCTTCAATTATCAATCCTCATTCCACAATTCTCAATCCTCAATCCTCAATCCTCAGTCCTCAAACATCAATACACAACCCTCAGACCTTGTCCACAATCCACAATCCTCAATCTTCAATCCTCAATCCTCAATCCTCAATCCTCAATCCTCAATCCTCAATTTTCAATCCTCATTCTTCAATCCTCAATACCCAATACTCAATCTTCAATCTTCAATCCTCAATCCTCAATCCTCAATTCTCAATCCTCTATCCCCAGTAGTCAGTCCTCAAACCTCAATCCTCAACCCTCAGCCCTCATCGTCAATCCTCAATCTTCAATCCTCAATCCTCAATCTTCAATCCTCAATCTTCAATCCTCAATCCTCAGTCCTCAATACTCAATCTTCAATCCTCGATCCTCAATCCTCAATCCTCAATCCTCAATCCTCGATCCTCGATCTTCAATCCTCAGTCCCAAATCCTCAATCTTCAATCCTCAATCCTCAATCCTCAATTCTCGATCCTCAATCCTCGATCCTCAGACCTCAATCCTCATTCTTCAATCCTCAATACCAAATCCTCAATCTTCAATCCTCAATCCTCAAACCTCAATTCTCGATCCTCAATCCTCGATCCTCAGACCTCAAACATTAATACTCAACCCTCACTCCTCGTCCTCAATCCACAACCCTCAATCCTCAATCCTCAATCTTCAATCATCAATATACAATCTTCAGTCCTCAATCCTCAATACTCAATCCTCAATCCTCAATCCTCAATGTTCAATCCGCGATACCCAATCCTCAATGTTCAATCCTCAATCCCCAATCCTCAATCCTCAATCCTCAATTCTCAATCCTCAATCCTCAATCCTCAATCCTCAGTCCCCAAACCTCAATCCTCAATCTTCAATCATCAAAACTCAATCTTCAATCCTCTATCCTCAATACTCAATCCTCAATCCTCAATCCTCAATCGTCAGCCTTCAATCCTCAGTACTCAATATTCAATCCTCAATCCTCAATCCTCAATCCTCAATCCTCATTCCTCAATCCTCAATACCCAATCCTCAATCTTCAATCCTCAATCCTCAATCCTCAATTCTCAATCCTCAATCCTCGATCCACAGACCTCAAACATTAATACTCAACCCTCAATCCTCGTCCTCAATCCTCAATCCTCAACCCTCAATCCTCAATCTTCAATACTCGATACTCAATCTTCAATCCTCAATCCTCAGTCCTCAAACCTCAATTCTGAGTCCTCTGTCCTGAATCCTCAATCTTCGGCCCTCAGTCCTCAATAATCAGTTGTCAATCCTCAATCCTCAATAGAATATCCTCAATCCACAGTTTTCAATACTCAATACTCAATCAGCAATCTTCAAACCTCTATCCACAAACATCAATTCTCATCACTCAACCCCCAACACTCAGTCCTCAATGTTCAAGCCTCAATCCTCAATCCTCAATCCTCATTCGTCAATCTTCAATCCTCAATACTCAATCTTCGATCCTCAATCCTCAATCCTCAATCCTCAATCGTCAGTCTTCAATCCTCAATACTCAATCATCAATCCTCAATCCTCAATCCTCAATCCTCAATCCTCATTCTTCAATCCTCAATACCCAATCCTCAATCTTCAATCCTCAACCCTCAATCCTCAATTCTCAACCCTCAATCCTCAATTCCCAATCCTCAACCCTCAGTCCTCAGTCCTGAAACCTCAATCCTCAACCCTCAGCCCTCATCGTCAATCCTCAATCTTCAATCCTCAATCCTCAACCGTCAATGCTCAATAATCAACCTTCAATCCACAATCCACAATTCTCAATCCTCAATCCTCAATCCTCAATCCTCAATCCTCAATCCTCAATCCTCAATCCTCAATCCTCAATCCTCAATCCTCAATCCTCATTCTTCAATCCTCAATACCCAATCCTCAATCCTCAATCTTTAATCCTCAATCCTCAATCCTCAATTCTCAATCCTCAATCCTCAGTCCTCAGTCCTCAAACCTCAATCCTCAACCCTCAGCCCTCATCGTCAATCCTCAATCTTCACTCCTCAATCCTCAATCTTCAATGCTCAATACTCAATCTTCAATCCTCAATCCTCAGTCCTCAATACTCAATCTTCAATCCTCGATCCTCAATCCTCAATCCTCAATCCTCAATCCTCGATCCTCAATCTTCAATCCTCAGTCCCAAATCCTCAATCTTCAATCCTCAATCCTCAGCCCTCAATCTTCAATCCTCAACACCCTATCCTCAATCTTCAATCCTCAATCCTCAATCCTCAATCCTCAATCCTCATTCTTCAATCCTCAGTACCCAATCCTCAATCTTCAACCCTCAATCCTCAATCCACAATTCTCAATCCTCAATCCTCAATCCTCAGACCTCAAACATCAATACACAACCCTCAGTCCTTGTCCTCAATCCACAACCCTCAATCCTCAATCCGCAATCTTCAATCATCAATATTCAATCTTCAATCCTGAATCCTCAATCCTCAATCCTCAATCCTCAACCCTCAATCGTCAATCCTCAATCCTCAATCCTCAATACCAAATCCTCAATCTTCAATCCTTAATCCTCAATCCTCAATTCACGATCCTCAATCCTCGATCCTCAGAGCTCAATCCTCATTCTTCAATCCTCAATACCAAATCCTCAATCTTCAATCCTCAATCCTCAAACCTCAATTCTCGATCCTCAATCCTCGATCCTCAGACCTCAAACATTAATACTCAACCCTCACTCCTCGTCCTCAATCCACAACCCTCAATCCTCAATCCTCAATCTTCAATCATCAATATACAATCTACAGTCCTCAATCCTCAATACTCAATCCTCAATCCTCAATCCTCAATGTTCAATCCGCGATACCCAATCCTCAATGTTCGATCCTCAATCCTCAATCCTCAATCCTCAATCCTCAATTCTCAATCCTCAATCCTCAATCCTCAATCCTCAGTCCCCAAACCTGAATCCTCAATCTTCAATCATCAAAACTCAATCTTCAATCCTCTATCCTCAATACTCAATCCTCAATCCTCAATCCTCAATCGTCAGTCTTCAATCCTCAGTACTCAATATTCAATCCTCAATCCTCAATCCTCAATCCTCAATCCTCATTCCTCAATCCTCAATACCCAATCCTCAATCATCAATCCTCAATCCTCAATCCTCAATTCTCAATCCTCAATCCTCAATCCTCTGTCCTCAGTCCTCAAACCTCAATCCTCAACCCTCAGCCCTCATCCTCAATCCCCAATCCTCAACCCTCAATCCTCAATCTTCAATCATCGATACTCAATCTTCAATCCTCAATCCTCAGTCCTCAAACCTCAATTCTGAATCCTCAATCCTGAATCCTCAATCTTCGGCCCTCAGTCCTCAACAGTCAGTTGTCTATCCTCAATCCTCAATAGAATATCCTCAATTAACAGTTTCCAATACACAATACTCAATCTGCAATCAACAAACCTCTATCCACAAACATCAATTCTCATAACTCAACCCTCAACGCTCAGTCCTCAATGTTCAATCCTCAATTCTCAATCCTCAATCCTCAATCGTCAGCCTTCAATTCTCAATACTCAATCTTCAGTCCTCAATCCTCAACCTTCAATCATCAATATTCAATCTTCAATCCTCAATCCTCAATCCTCAATCCTCAATCCTCAATCCTCAGTCCTCAATTCTCATTCCTCAATACTCAATACCAAATCCTCAATCTTCAATCCTCAATCCTCAATCCTCAATCCTCAATCCTAATTCCTCAGTCCCCAAACCTGAATCCTCAATCTTCAATCATCAAAACTCAATCTTCAATCCTCCATCCTCAATACTCAATCCTCAATCCCCAATCCTCAATCGTCAGTCTTCAATCCTCAGTACTCAATATTCAATCCTCAATCCTCAATCCTCAATCCTCAATCCTCATTCCTCAATCCTCAATACCCAATCCTCAATCTTCAATCCTCAATCCTCGATCCTCAATTGTCAATCCTCAATCCTCAGTCCTCAGTCCTCAAACCTCAATGCTCAACCCACAGACCTCATCCTCAATCCTCAATACTCAACCCTCAATCCTCAATCTTCAATCCTCGATACTCAATCTTCAATACTCAATCCTCAGTCCTCAAACCTCAATTCTGAATCCTCAATCCTGAATCCTCAGTCTTCGGCCCTCAGTCCTCAACAATCAGTTGTCAATCCTCAATCCTCAATAGAATATCATCAATCCACAGTTTTCAATACTCAATACTCAATCAGCAATCTTCAAACCTCTATCCACAAACATCAATTCTCATCACTCAACCCTCAACACTCAGTCCTCAATGTTCAAGCCTCAATCCTCAATCCTCAATCCCCATTCGTCAATCTTCAATCCTCAATACTCAGTCTTCGATCCTCAATCCTCAATCCTCAATACTCAATCCTCAATCCTCATTCGTCAATCTTCAATCCTCAATACTCAATCTTCGATCCTCAATCCTCAATCCTCAATACTCAATCCTCAATCCTCAATTTTCTATCCTCATTCTTCAATCCTCAATAGCCAATACTCAATCTTCAACCTTCAAACCTCAATCCTCAATCCTCAATCCTCATTCTTCAATCCTCAATACCCAATCCTCAATCTTCAATCCTCAATCCTCAATCATCAATCCTCAATCCTCAATCCTCAATTTTCAATCCTCATTCTTCAATCCTCAATACCCAATACTCAATCTTCAATCTTCAGTCCTCAATCCTCAATCCTCAATTCTCCATCCTCTATCCCCAGTCCTCAGTCCTCAAACCTCAATCCTCAACCCTCAGCCCTCATTGTCAATCCTCAATCTTCAATCCTCAATCCTCAATCTTCAATGCTCAATACTCAATCTTCAATCCTCAATCTTCAATCCTCAATCCTCAGTCCTCAATACTCAATCTTCAATCCTCGATCCTTAATCCTCAATCCTCAATCCTCGATCCTCAATCTTCAATCCTCAGTCCCAAATCCTCAATCTTCAATCCTCTATCCTCAGCCCTCAATCTTCAATCCTCATTACTCACTCTTCAATCCTCAATTCTCAATCCTCAATCCTCAATACTCATTCTTCAATCCTCAATACCCAATCCTCAATCTTCAACCCTCAATCCTCAATCCACAATTCTCAATCCTCAATCCTCAATCCTCAGACCTCAAACATCAATACACAACCCTCAGTCCTTGTCCTCAATCCACAACACTCAATCCTCAATCCTCAATCTTCAATCATCAATATTCAATCTTCAATCCTGAATCCTCAATCCTCAAACCTCAATCCTCAACCCTCAATCCTCAATCCTCAATCCTCAATCCTCAATACCAAATCCTCAATCTTCAATCCTCAATCCTCAATCCTCAATTCTCGATCCTCAATCCTCGATCCTCAGACCTCAATCCTCATTCTTCAATCCTCAATACCAAATCCTCAATCTTCAATCCTCAATCCTCAAACCTCAATTCTCGATCCTCAATCCCCGATCCTCAATTCTCAATCCTCAATCCTGAATCCTCAATCTTCGGCCCTCAGTCCTCAACAATCAATTGTCAATACTCAACCCTCAATAGAATATCCTCAATTCTCAGTTTTCAATAATCAATCCCCATTCTTCAATCTTCAAACCCCAATCCACAAACAACAATTCCCATCACTCAACTCTCAACACTCAGTACTCAATCTTCAATCCTCAATCCTCAATCCTCAATCTTCAATCCTCAATACTCAATCTTCAATCCTCAATGCTCAATTCTCAATCCTCAATACTCAATCCTCAATCGTCAATCCTCAATCCCCAATTCTCAATCTTCAATCCTCAAACCTCAATCCTCAATCCCCAATCCTCAATCTTCAATCCTCAATACTCAATCGTCAATCCTCAATCCTCAATCCTCGATCCTCAATCCTCAATGTTCAATCCGCGATACCCAATCCTCAATGTTCAATCCTCAATCCACAATCCTCAATCCTCAATGCTCAACCATCAATACTCAATCCTCAATCCTCAGTCCCCAAACCTCAATCCTCAATCATCAATCCTCAATACTCAATCTTCAATCCTCGGTACTCAGTACTCAATCCTCAATCCTCAATCCTCAATCGTCAGTCTTCAATGCTCAATACTCAATCTTCAATCCTCAGTCCTCAATCCTCAATTCTCATTCTCCAATCCTCAATACCCAATCCTCAATCTACAATCCTCAACCCTCAATCCTCAATTCTCAATCCTCAATCCTCAGTCCTCAGTCCTCAAACCTCAGTCCTCAACCCTCAGCCCTCATCCTCAATCCTCAACCCTCAACCCTCAATCCTCAATCCTCAATCCTCAATCGTCAGTGTTCAATCCTCAATACTCAATCATCAATCCTCAATCCTCAATCCTCAATCCTCAATCCTCATTCTTCAATCCTCAATACCCAATCCTCAATCTTCAATCCTCGACACTCAATCCTCAATTCTCAATACTCAATTCTCAATTCTCAATCCTCAATCCTCAGTCCTCAGTCCTCAAACCTCAATCCTCAACCCTCAGCCCTCATCGTCAATCCTCAATCTTCAATCCTCAATCCTCAATCTTCAATGCTCAATACTCAACCTTCAATCCACAATCCTCAATTCTCAATCCTCAATCCTCAATCCTCAATCCTCAATCCTCAATCCTCAATCCTCAATCGTCAGTCTTCAATCCTCAATACTCAATCTTCAATCCTGAATCCTCAATACTCAATCCTCAACCCTCATTCCTCAATCCTCAATACCCAATCCTCAATCTTCAATCCTCATTCCTCAATGCTCAATTCTCAATCCTCAATCCTCAGACCTCAGTCCTCAAACATAAATCCTCAATCCTCAGCCCTCATCCTCAATCCTCAATCCTCAACCCTCAATCCTCAATCTTCAATACTCGATACTCAATCTTCAATCCTCAATCCTCAGTCCTCAAACCTCAATTCTGAGTCCTCTGTCCTGAATCCTCAATCTTCGGCCCTCAGTCCTCAACAATCAGTTGTCAATCCTCAATCCTCAATAGAATATCCTCAATCCACAGTTTTCAATACTCAATACTCAATCAGCAATCTTCAAACCTCTATCCACAAACATCAATTCTCATCACTCAACCCCCAACACTCAGTCCTCAATGTTCAAGCCTCAATCCTCAATCCTCAATCCTCATTCGTCAATCTTCAATCCTCAATACTCAATCTTCGATCCTCAATCCTCAATCCTCAATCCTCAATCGTCAGTCTTCAATCCTCAATACTCAATCATCAATCCTCAATCCTCAATCCTCAATCCTCAATCCTCATTCTTCAATCCTCAATACCCAATCCTCAATCTTCAATCCTCAACCCTCAATCCTCAATTCTCAACCCTCAATCCTCAATTCCCAATCCTCAACCCTCAGTCCTCAGTCCTCAAACCTCAATCCTCAACCCTCAGCCCTCATCGTCAATCCTCAATCTTCAATCCTCAATCCTCAACCGTCAATGCTCAATAATCAACCTTCAATCCACAATCCACAATTCTCAATCCTCAATCCTCAATCCTCAATCCTCAATCCTCAATCCTCAATCCTCAATCCTCAATCCTCAATCCTCAATCCTCAATCCTCAATCCTCATTCTTCAATCCTCAATACCCAATCCTCAATCCTCAATCTTTAATCCTCAATCCTCAATCCTCAATTCTCAATCCTCAATCCTCAGTCCTCAGTCCTCAAACCTCAATCCTCAACCCTCAGCCCTCATCGTCAATCCTCAATCTTCACTCCTCAATCCTCAATCTTCAATGCTCAATACTCAATCTTCAATCCTCAATCCTCAGTCCTCAATACTCAATCTTCAATCCTCGATCCTCAATCCTCAATCCTCAATCCTCAATCCTCGATCCTCAATCTTCAATCCTCAGTCCCAAATCCTCAATCTTCAATCCTCAATCCTCAGCCCTCAATCTTCAATCCTCATTACTCAATCTTCAATCCTCAATTCTCAATCCTCAATCCTCAATCCTCAATCCTCATTCTTCAATCCTCAGTACCCAATCCTCAATCTTCAACCCTCAATCCTCAATCCACAATTCTCAATCCTCAATCCTCAATCCTCAGACCTCAAACATCAATACACAACCCTCAGTCCTTGTCCTCAATCCACAACCCTCAATCCTCAATCCTCAATCTTCAATCATCAATATTCACTCTTCAATCCTGAATCCTCAATCCTCAATCCTCAATCCTCAACCCTCAATCCTCAATCCTCAATCCTCAATCCTCAATACCAAGTCCTCAATCTTCAATCCTCAATCCTCAATCCTCAATTCTCGATCCTCAATCCTCGATCCTCAGACCTCAATCCTCATTCTTCAATCCTCAATACCAAATCCTCAATCTTCAATCCTCAATCCTCAAACCTCAATTCTCGATCCTCAATCCTCGACCCTCAGACCTCAAACATTTATACTCAACCCTCAATTCTCGTCCTCAATCCACAACCCTCAATCCTCAATCCTCAATCTTCAATCATCAATATACAATCTTCAGTCCTCAATCCTCAATACTCAATCCTCAATCCTCAATCCTCAATGTTCAATCCGCGATACCCAATCCTCAATGTTCAATCCTCAATCCTCAATCCTCAATCCTCAATTCTCAATCCTCAATCCACAATCCTCAATCCTCAGTCCCCAAACCTCAATCCTCAATCTTCAATCATCAAAACTCAATCTTCAATCCTCTATCCTCAATACTCAATCCTCAATCCTCAATCCTCAATCGTCAGCCTTCAATCCTCAGTACTCAATATTCAATCCTCAATCCTCAATCCTCAATCCTCAATCCTCATTCCTCAATCCTCAATACCCAATCCTCAATCTTCAATCCTCAATACTCAATCCTCAATTCTCAATTCTCAATCCTCAGTCCTCAGCCCTCAAACCACAATCCTCAACCCTCAGCCCTCATCCTCAATCCTCAATCCTCAACACTCAATCCTCAATCTTCAATCCTCGATACTCAATCTTCAATCCTCAATCCTCAGTCCTCAATCCTCAAGTCTGAATCCTCAATCCTGAATCCTCAATCTTCGGCCCTCAGTCCTCAACAGTCAGTTGTCAATCCTCAATCCTCAATAGAATATCCTCAATTCACAGTTTTCAATACACAATACTCAATCTGCAATCTTCAAACCTCTATCCACAAACATCAATTCTCATAACTCAACCCTCAACGCTCAGTCCTCAATGTTCAATCCTCAATCCTCAATCCCCAATCCTCAATCCTCAATCCTCAATCCTCAGTCCTCAATCCTCAGTCCTCAATCCTCAATTCCAAATTCTCAATCTTCAATCCTCAATCCTCAATCCTCAATTCTCGATCCTCAATCCTCGATCCTCAGACCTCAAACATTGATACTCAACCCTCACTCCTCGTCCTCAATCCACAACCCTCAATCCTCAATCCTCAATCTTCAATCATCAATATACAATCTTCAGTCCACAATCCTCAATACTCAATCCTCAATCCTCAATCCTCAATATTTAATCCACGATACCCAATCCTCAATGTTCAATCCTCAATCCTCAATCCTCAATCCTCAATCCTCAATCCTCAATCCTCAATCCTCAGTCCCCAAACCTCAATCCTCAATCTTCAATCCTCAAAACTCAATCTTCAATCCTCGATCCTCAATACTCAATCCTCAATCCTCAATCCTCAATCGTCAGTCTTCAATCCTCAATACCCAATACTCAATCTTCAATCCTCAATCCTCAATCCTCAATCCTCAATACTCAATCCTCAATCCTCAGTCCTCAATCGTCAAACCTCAATAATCAACCCTCAACCCTCATCGTCAATCCTCAATCTTCAATCCTCAATCCTCAATCTTCAATGCTCAATACACAATCTTCAATCCTGAATCCTCAATTCTCAAGCCTCAATCCTCAATCCTCAATCCTCAATCCTCAATCCTCAAACCTCAATCGTCAGTCATCAATCCTCAATACTCAATCTTCAATCCTCAATCCTCAATCCTGAATACTCAATCCTCATTCTTCAATCCTCAATACCCAATCCTCAATCCTCAATCTTTAATCCTCAATCCTCAATCCTCAATTCTCAATCCTAAATCCTCAGTCCTCAGTCCTCAAACCTCAATCCTCAACCCTCATCCCTCATCCTCAATCCTCAATCCTCAATCTTCAATCCTCAATACTCAATCCTCAATACTCAATCTTGAACCCTCAATCCTCAATTCTCAATTGTCAATCCTCAATCCTCAATCCTCAATCCTCAATCCTCAATCCTCAATCGTCAGTCTTCAATCCTCAATACTCAATCTCCAATCCTCAATCCTCAATCCCCAATCCTCAATCTTCAATCCTCAATCCTCAATCCTCAATCCTCAATCCTCAATCTTCAATCCTCAATACTCAATCTTCAATCCTCAACCCGCAATCCTCAATCCTCAATCCTCAATCCTCAATCCTCAACCCTCAATCCTCAATCCTCAATACTCAATCCTCATTCTTCAATCCTCAATACCGAATCCTCAATCTTCAATCGTCAATCCTCAATCCTCAATCCTCATCCATCAATTCTCAATGTTCAATCCTCAATACCCAATCCTCTATCTTCAATCCTCAATCCTCAAGCCTCAATCCTCAATTCTCAATCCTCAGTCCTCAAACCTCAATCCTGAATCCTCAATCCTGAATCCTCAAACTTCAGCCCTGAGTCATCAACGATCAGTTGTCAGTCCTCAATCCTCAATAGAATATCCTCAATTCACAGTTTTCAATACTCAATACTCAATCTGCAATCTTCAGATCTCTATCCACAAGCATCAATTCTCATCACTCAACCCTCAATACTCAGTCACCAATCCTCGATCTTCATACCTCAACCCTCAATTCTCAATCCTCAATCATCAATCCTCAATCCTCAATCCTCAATCCTCAATCCTCAACCGTCAGTCTTCAATCCTCAGACCTCAAACATCAATACTCAACCCTCAGTCCTCGTCCTCAATCCACAACCCTCAATCCTCAACCCTCAACCATCAATCCTCAATACTCAACCATCAATCCTCAATTCTCAATACTCAATAGAATATCCTGGATTCTCAATCCTCAATCCTTGATCCTCAGACCCCACACATCAGTACTCAACCCTCAGTCCTCGTCCTCAATCCACAACACTCAATCCTCAATACTCAATCCTCAACACTCAATCCTCAATGTTCAATCCGCGATACCCAATACTCAATGTTCAATCCTCAATCCTCAATCCTCAATCCTCAATCATCAATCTTCAATCCTCAATACTCAATCTTCAATCCTCAATCCTCAATTCTCAATCCTCAATCCTCAATCCTCAATCCTCAAACCTCAGTCCTCAATACTCAATCGTCAGTCTTCAATCCTCAATACTCAATCTTCAATTTTCAATCCTCAATCCTCAATCCTCAACCCTCATTATTCAATCCTCAATACCCAATCCTCAATCTTCAATCCTCAATCCTCAATCCTCAACTCTCAATAGTCAATCTTCAATCCTCAATCCTCAATCCTCAGTCCTCAGTCTTCAATCATCAATACTCAATTTCAATCCTCAATCCTCAGTCCTCAAACCTCAATTCTGAATCCTCAATCCTGAATCCTTAATCCTCGGCCCTCAGTCCTTAACAATCAGGTGTCAATCCTCAATCCTTAATAGAATATCCTCAATTCACAGTTTTCAATACTCAATACTCTATCTGCAATCTTCAAGCCTCTATCCACAAACGTCAATTCTCATCACTCAACCCTCAACACTCAGTCCTCAATGTTCAATCCTCAATCCTCAATCCTCAATCCTCAATCGTCAATCTTCAACCCTCAATACTCAATCCCCAATACTCAACTTTCAATCCTCAGTCCTCAAACATCAATCCCGAATCCTCAATCCTGAATCCTCCATCTTCAGCCCTCAGTCCTCAACAATCAATTGTCAATCCTCAATCCTCAATAGAATATCCTCAATTCACAGTTTTCAATACTCAATCCCCATTCTTCAATCTTCAAACCTCAATCCACAAACATCAATTCCCATCACTCAACCCTCAACACTCAGTCCTCAATCTTCAATCCTCAATTCTCAATCCTCAATCTTCAATCCTCAATACTCAATCTTCAATCCTCAATCCTCAATTCTCAATCCTCAATACTCAATCCTCAACCGTCAGTCCTCAATCCCCAATTCTCAGTCTTCAATACTGAAACCTCAATCCTCAATCCTCAATCCTCAATCTTGAATCCTCAATACTCAATCTTCAATCCTCAATCCTCAATCCTCAATCCTCAATCCTCAATCCTCAATGCTCAATCCTCAATCTTCAATCCTCAATACTCAATCTTCAATCCTCAATCCTCAATCCTCAATTTTCAATCCTCATTCTTCAATCCTCAGTACCCAATACTCAATCTTGAATCCTCAATCCTCAATCCTCAATCCTCAATTCTCAATCCTCAATCCTCAGTCCTCAGTCCTCAAATCTCAATCCTCAACACTCAATCCTCAATCCTCAATCCTCAATTCTCAATCCACAATCCTCAGTCCTCATTCTTCAATCCTCAATACCCAATCCTCAATCCTCAACCTTCAATCCTCAATCCTCAATCCTTAATCCTCAATCCTCAATCCTCATTCTTCAATCCTCAATACCCAATCCTCAATCTTCAATCCTCAATCCTCAATCCTCAATTCTCAATCCTCAACCCTCAAATATCAATCCTCATTCTTCAATCCTCAATACACAATACTCAATCTTCAATCCTCAATCCTCAATCCTCAATCCTCAATTCTCAATCCTCAATCCTCAGTCCTCAGTTCTCAAACCTCAATCCTCAACCCTCAACCCTCATCGTCAATCCTCAATCTTCAATCCTCAATCCTCAATCTTCAATGCTCAATACACAATCTTCAATCCTGAATCCTCAATTCTCAAGCCTCAATCCTCAATCCTCAATCCTCAATCCTCAATCCTCAAACCTCAATCGTCAGTCATCAATCCTCAATACTCAATCTTCAATCCTCAATCCTCAATCCTGAATCCTCAATCCTCATTCTTCAATCCTCAATAGCCAATCCTCAATCCACAATCTTTAATCCTCAATCCTCAATCCTCAATTCTCAATCCTCAATCCTCAGTCCTCAGTCCTCAAACCTCAATCCACAACCCTCATCCTTCATCCTCAATCCTCAATCCTCAATCTTCAATCCTCAATACTCAATCCTCAGTAGTCAATCTTGAACGCTCAATTCTCAATTCTCAATTGTCAATCCTCAATCCTCAACACTCAATCCCCAATCCTCAATCCTCAATCGTCAGTCTTCAATCCTCAATACTCATTCTCCAGTCCTCAATCCTCAATCCCCAATCCTCAATCTTCAATCCTCAATACTCAATCTTCAATCCACAATCCTCAATTCTCAATCCTAAATCCTCAGTCCTCAGTCCTCAAACCTCAATCCTCAACCCTCATCCCTCATCCTCAATCCTCAATCCTCAATCTTCAATCCTCAATACTCAATCCTCAATACTCAATCTTGAACCCTCAATCCTCAATTCTCAATTGTCAATCCTCAATCCTCAATCCTCAATCCTCAATCCTCAATCTTCAATCCTCAATCCTCAATCCTCAATCCTCAATCCTCAATCTTCAATCCTCAATACTCAATCTTCAATCCTCAACCCGCAATCCTCAATCCTCAATCCTCAATCCTCAATCCTCAACCCTCAATACTCAATCCTCAATACTCAATCCTCATTCTTCAATCCTCAATACCGAATCCTCAATCTTCAATCGTCAATCCTCAATCCTCAATCCTCATCCCTCAATTCTCAATGTTCAATCCTCAATACCCAATCCTCTATCTTCAATCCTCAATCCTCAAGCCTCAATCCTCAATCCTCAATCCTCAGTCCTCAAACCTCAATCCTGAATCCTCAATCCTGAATCCTCAAACTTCAGCCCTGAGTCATCAACGATCAGTTGCCAGTCCTCAATCCTCAATAGAATATCCTCAATTCACAGTTTTCAATACTCAATACTCAATCTGCAATCTTCAGATCTCTATCCACAAGCATCAATTCTCATCACTCAACCCTCAATACTCAGTCACCAATCCTCGATCTTCATACCTCAACCCTCAATTCTCAATCCTCAATCATCAATCCTCAATCCTCAATCCTCAATCCTCAATCCTCAACCGTCAATCTTCAATCCTCAGACCTCAAACATCAATACTCAACCCTCAGTCCTCGTCCTCAATCCACAACCCTCAATCCTCAACCCTCAACCATCAATCCTCAATACTCAACCATCAATCCTCAATTCTCAATACTCAATAGAATATCCTGGATTCTCAATCCTCAATCCTTGATCCTCAGACCCCACACATCAGTACTCAACCCTCAGTCCTCGTCCTCAATCCACAACACTCAATCCTCAATACTCAATCCTCAACACTCAATCCTCAATGTTCAATCCGCGATACCCAATACTCAATGTTCAATCCTCAATCCTCAATCCTCAATCCTCAATCATCAATCTTCAATCCTCAATACTCAATCTTCAATCCTCAATCCTCAATTCTCAATCCTCAATCCTCAATCCTCAATCCTCAAACCTCAGTCCTCAATACTCAATCGTCAGTCTTCAATCCTCAATACTCAATCTTCAATCCTCAATCCTCAATCCTCAATCCTCAACCCTCATTATTCAATCCTCAATACCCAATCCTCAATCTTCAATCCTCAATCCTCAATCCTCAACTCTCAATAGTCAATCTTCAATCCTCAATCCTCAATCCTCAGTCCTCAGTCTTCAATCATCAATACTCAATTTCAATCCTCAATCCTCAGTCCTCAAACCTCAATTCTGAATCCTCAATCCTGAATCCTTAATCCTCGGCCCTCAGTCCTCAACAATCAGGTGTCAATCCTCAATCCTTAATAGAATATCCTCAATTCACAGTTTTCAATACTCAATACTCTATCTGCAATCTTCAAGCCTCTATCCACAAACATCAATTCCCATCACTCAACCCTCAACACTCAGTCCTCAATCTTCAATCCTCAATTCTCAATCCTCAATCTTCAATCCTCAATACTCAATCTTCAATCCTCAATCCTCAATTCTCAATCCTCAATACTCAATCCTCAACCGTCAGTCCTCAATCCCCAATTCTCAGTCTTCAATACTGAAACCTCAATCCTCAATCCTCAATCCTCAATCTTGAATCCTCAATACTCAATCTTCAATCCTCAATCCTCAATCCTCAATCCTCAATCCTCAATCCTCAATGCTCAATCCTCAATCTTCAATCCTCAATACTCAATCTTCAATCCTCAATCCTCAATCCTCATTCTTCAATCCTCAGTACCCAATACTCAATCTTGAATCCTCCATCCTCAATCCTCAATCCTCAATTCTCAATCCTCAATCCTCAGTCCTCAGTCCTCAAATCTCAATCCTCAACCCTCAATCCTCAATCCTCAATCCTCAATTCTCAATCCACAATCCTCAGTCCTCATTCTTCAATCCTCAATACCCAATCCTCAATCCTCAACCTTCAATCCTCAATCCTCAATCCTCAATCCTCAATCCTCAATCCTCATTCTTCAATCCTCAATACCCAATCCTCAATCTTCAATCCTCAATCCTCAATCCTCAATTCTCAATCCTCAACCCTCAAATATCAATCCTCATTCTTCAATCCTCAATACACAATACTCAATCTTCAATCCTCAATCCTCAATCCTCAATCCTCAATTCTCAATCCTCAATCCTCAGTCCTCAGTTCTCAAACCTCAATCCTCAACCCTCAACCCTCATCGTCAATCCTCAATCTTCAATCCTCAATCCTCAATCTTCAATGCTCAATACACAATCTTCAATCCTGAATCCTCAATTCTCAAGCCTCAATCCTCAATCCTCAATCCTCAATCCTCAATCCTCAAACCTCAATCGTCAGTCATCAAACCTCAATCCTCAACCCTCATCCTTCATCCTCAATCCTCAATCCTCAATCTTCAATCCTCAATACTCAATCCTCAGTACTCAATAGCCAATCCTCAATACTCAATCTTCAATCCTCAATCCTCAATCCTGAATCCTCAATCCTCATTCTTCAATCCTCAATAGCCAATCCTCAATCCACAATCTTTAATCCTCAATCCTCAATCCTCAATTCTCAATCCTCAATCCTCAGTCCTCAGTCCTCAAACCTCAATCCTCAACCCTCATCCTTCATCCTCAATCCTCAATCCTCAATCTTCAATCCTCAATACTCAATCCTCAGTACTCAATAGCCAATCCTCAATCCACAATCTTTAATCCTCAATCCTCAATCCTCAATTCTCAATCCTCAATCCTCAGTCCTCAGTCCTCAAACCTCAATCCACAACCCTCATCCTTCATCCTCAATCCTCAATCCTCAATCTTCAATCCTCAATACTCAATAATCAGTACTCAATCTTGAACGCTCAATTCTCAATTCTCAATTGTCAATCCTCAATCCTCAACACTCAATCCCCAATCCTCAACCCTCAATCGTCAGTCTTCAATCCTCAATACTCATTCTCGAATCCTCAATCCTCAATCCCCAATCCTCAATCTTCAATCCTCAATACTCAATCTTCAATCCACAATCCTCAATTCTCAATCCTAAATCCTCAGTCCTCAGTCCTCAAACCTCAACCCTCAACCCTCATCCCTCATCCTCATTCCTCAATCCTCAATCTTCAATCCTCAATACTCAATCCTCAATACTCAATCTTGAACCCTCAATCCTCAATTCTCAACTGTCAATCCTCAATCCTCAATCCTCAATCCTCAATCCTCAATCTTCAATCCTCAATCCTCAATCCTCAATCCTCAATCCTCAATCTTCAATCCTCAATACTCAATCTTCAATCCTCAACCCGCAATCCTCAATCCTCAATCCTCAATCCTCAATCCTCAACCCTCAATCCTCAATCCTCAATCCTCAATTCTCAATCCTCAATCCTCAATCCTCAATCCTCAATCCTCAGTACTCAATCCTCAATCAACGGTCTTCAATCCTCAATACTCAATTTCAATCCTCAATCCTCAATCCTCAATCCTCTGCCCTCATTTTTCAATCCTCAATACCCAATCCTCAATACTCAATCCTCAATCATCAATCTTCAATCCTCAATACTCAATCTTCAATCCTCAATCCTCAATTCTCAATCCTCAATCCTCAATCCTCAAACCTCAGTCCTCAATACTCAATCGTCGGTCTTCAATCCTCAATACTCAATCTTCAATCCTCAATCCTCAATCCTCAATCCTCAACCCTCATTATTCAATCCTCAATACCCAATCCTCAATCTTCAATCCTCAATCCTCAATCCTCAACTCTCAATAGTCAATCTTCAATCCTCAATCCTCAATCCTCAGTCCTCAGTTTTCAATCATCAATACTCAATTTCAATCCTCAATCCTCAGTCCTCAAACCTCAATTCTGAATCCTCAATCCTGAATCCTTAATCCTCGGCCATCAGTCCTCAACAATCAGGTGTCAATCCTCAATCCTCAATAGAATATCCTCAATTCACAGTTTTCAATACTCAATACTCTATCTGCAATCTTCAAGCCTCTATCCACAAACGTCAATTCTCATCACTCAACCCTCAACACTCAGTCCTCAATGTTCAATCCTCAATCCTCAATCCTCAATCCTCAATCCTCAATCGTCAATCTTCAACCCTCAATACTCAATCCTCAATACTCAACCTTCAATCCTCAGTCCTCAAACCTCAATCCCGAATCCTCAATCCTGAATCCTCCATCTTCAGCCCTCAGTCCTCAACAATCAATTGTCAATCCTCAATCCTCAATAGAATATCCTCAATTCACAGTTTTCAATACTCAATCCCCATTCTTCAATCTTCAAACCTCAATCCACAAACATCAATTCCCATCACTCAACCCTCAACACTCAGTCCTCAATCTTCAATCCTCAATTCTCAATCCTCAATCTTCAATCATCAATACTCAATCTTCAATCCTCAATCCTCAATTCTCAATCCTCAATACTCAATCCTCAACCGTCAATCCTCAATCCCCAATTCTCAGTCTTCAATACTGAAACCTCAATCCTCAATCCTCAATCCTCAATTTTGAATCCTCAATACTCAATCTTCAATCCTCAATCCTCAATCCTCAATCCTCAATCCTCAATCCTCAATGCCCAATCCTCAATCCTCAACCTTCAATCCTCAATCCTCAATCCTCAATCCTCAATCCTCAATCCTCATTCTTCAATCCTCAATACCCAATCCTCAATCTTCAATCCTCAATCCTCAATCCTCAATTCTCAATCCTCAACCCTCAAATATCAATCCTCATTCTTCAATCCTCAATACACAATACTCAATCTTCAATCCTCAATCCTCAATCCTCAATCCTCAATTCTCAATCCTCAATCCTCAGTCCTCAGTTCTCAAACCTCAATCCTCAACCCTCAACCCTCATCGTCAATCCTCAATCTTCAATCCTCAATCCTCAATCTTCAATGCTCAATACACAATCTTCAATCCTGAATCCTCAATTCTCAAGCCTCAATCCTCAATCCTCAATCCTCAATCCTCAATCCTCAAACCTCAATCGTCAGTCATCAAACCTCAATCCTCAACCCTCATCCTTCATCCTCAATCCTCAATCCTCAATCTTCAATCCTCAATACTCAATCCTCAGTACTCAATAGCCAATCCTCAATACTCAATCTTCAATCCTCAATCCTCAATCCTGAATCCTCAATCCTCATTCTTCAATCCTCAATAGCCAATCCTCAATCCACAATCTTTAATCCTCAATCCTCAATCCTCAATTCTCAATCCTCAATCCTCAGTCCTCAGTCCTCAAACCTCAATCCTCAACCCTCATCCTTCATCCTCAATCCTCAATCCTCAATCTTCAATCCTCAATACTCAATCCTCAGTACTCAATAGCCAATCCTCAATCCACAATCTTTAATCCTCAATCCTCAATCCTCAATTCTCAATCCTCAATCCTCAGTCCTCAGTCCTCAAACCTCAATCCACAACCCTCATCCTTCATCCTCAATCCTCAATCCTCAATCTTCAATCCTCAATACTCAATAATCAGTACTCAATCTTGAACGCTCAATTCTCAATTCTCAATTGTCAATCCTCAATCCTCAACACTCAATCCCCAATCCTCAACCCTCAATCGTCAGTCTTCAATCCTCAATACTCATTCTCCAATCCTCAATCCTCAATCCCCAATCCTCAATCTTCAATCCTCAATACTCAATCTTCAATCCACAATCCTCAATTCTCAATCCTAAATCCTCAGTCCTCAGTCCTCAAACCTCAACCCTCAACCCTCATCCCTCATCCTCATTCCTCAATCCTCAATCTTCAATCCTCAATACTCAATCCTCAATACTCAATCTTGAACCCTCAATCCTCAATTCTCAACTGTCAATCCTCAATCCTCAATCCTCAATCCTCAATCCTCAATCTTCAATCCTCAATCTTCAATCCTCAATCCTCAATCCTCAATTCTTAATCCACAATCCTCAATCCTCAGACCTCAAACATCAATACTCAACCCTCAGTCCTCGTCCTCAATCCACAACCCTCAATCCTCAATACTCAACCATCAATCCTCAATTCTCAATACTCAATAGAACATCCTGAATTCTCAGGTTTCAATACTCAAACCTCGACACTCAACCCTCAATCCTCAATCCTCAATCCTCAATCCTCAATCTTCAATCCTCAATACTCAATCTTCAATCCTCCATCCTCAATCCTCAATCCTCAATCCTCAATCCTCAATCGTCAGGCTTCAATCCTCAATACTCAATCTTCAATACTCAATCCTCAATCCTCATTCCTCAATCCTCATTCATCAATCCTCAATACCCAATCCTCAATCTTCAATCTTCAACCCACAATCCTCAATTCTCAATCCCCAATCCTCAGTCCTCAGACCTCTAACCTCAATCCTCAACCCTCAGCCCTCATCCTCAATCCTCAATCCTCAATCTTCAATCCTAAATACTCAATCATCAATCCTCGATCCTCAATCCTCATGCCTCAATCCTCAATCCTCAATCCTCAGTCATCAAACCACAATCCTGAATCCTCAATCCTGAATCCTCAATCTTCAGACCTCAGACCTGAACAATCAGATGTCAATCCTCAATCCTCAATAGAATATCATCAACTCACAGTTTTCAATACTCAATACTCAATCTGCAATCTTCAAATTTGTATCCACAAACATAAATTCTCATCACTCAACCCTCAACGCTCAGTCCCCAATCCTCAATCTTCAATCCTCAATCCTCAATCCCCAATTCTCAATCCTCAATCCTCAATCTTCAATCCTCAATACTCAATCCTCAATAGTCAATCCTCAATCCTGAATCGTCAATCCTCCATCCTCAATTTTCAATCCTCAATACTCAATCTTCAATCCTCAATCCTCAATCCTCAATCCTCAATCCTCAATCGTCAGTCTTCAATCCTCAATACTCAATCTTCAATCCTCAATCCTCAATCCTCAATCCTCAAACCACATTCTACATTCCTCAATACCCAATCCCCAAGTTTCAAACCTCAATCATCAATCCTCAATACTCAATCCTCAATCCTCAGACCTCAGTCCTCAAACCTCAATCGTCAACCCTCAGCCCTCATCCTCAGGCCTCAATCCTTAATTCTCAATCCTCAAACCTCAAACCTCAATCCTCAACCGTCAGTCCGCGTCCTCAAACCTCAACCCTCAATCCTCAATCCTCAATCTTCAATCCTCAATACTCTATCTTCAATCGTCAATCCTCAATACTCTATCCTCAATCGTCAGGCTTCAATCCTCAATACCCAATCCTCAGTCTTCAATCTTCAATCCTCGATCCTCAATCCTCAACCCTCAATCCTCAATGTTCAATCCTCAATACACAATCCTCAACCTTCAATCCTCAATCCTCAATCCTCAATACTCAACCATCAATCCTCAATCCTCAATTTTCAATCCTCAATACTCAATCTTCAATCCTCAATCCTCAAACCTCAATCCTTAATCCTCAATCGTCAGTCTTCAATCCTCAATATACAACCCTCAATCTTCAATCCTCAATCCTCAATCCTCAATTCTCAATTCTCAATCCCCAGTCCTCAGTCCTCAAACCTCAATCCTCAAACCTTGGCCCACATCCTCAATCCTCAATCCTCAATTCTCAACCTTCAATCCTCAATCCTCAATCCTCAATACTCAATCATCAATCCTCAATCCTCAATACTCAATAGAATATCCTGAATTCTCAGGATTCAATACTCAAACCTCAACACTCAACCCTCAATCCTCAATCCACAATCCTCAATCCTCAATACTCAATCTTCAATCCTCAATCCTCAGTCCTCAAACCTCAATTCTGTATCCTCAATACTCAATCTTCAATCCACAATCCTCAGTCCTCAATACTCAACTATCAGTCCTCAATTCTCAATACTCAATCTGCAATCCTCAATCCTCAATCCTCAATCCTCAATCCTCATTCTTCAATCCTCAATACCCAATGCTCAATGCTCAATCCTCAATCCTCAATCCTCAATCCTCAATCCTCATACTTCAATCCTCAACACTCAATCCTCAACCTTCAATCCTCAATCCTCAATCCTCAGACCTCAATCCTCAATCTTCAATCCTCAATACTCAATCTTCAATCCTCAATCCTCTATCCTCAATCCTCAATCCTCATTCCTCAATCCTCAACACCCAATCCTCAATCTTCAATCCTCAATCCTCAATCCTCAATTCTCAATCCTCAATCCTCAACTCACAGACCTCAAACGTCAATACTCAACCCTCAGTCCTCGTCCTCAATCCACAACCCTCAATCCTCGATCCTCAATCTTCAATCATCAATATTCAATCTTCAATCCTCAATCCTCAATCCTCAATACTCAATCCTCAATCCTCAATCGTGAATCCTCAATACTCAATCCTCAATCCTCAATCGTCAGGCATCAATCCTCAGTACCCAATCCTCAGTCTTCAATCTTCAATCCTCAATCCTCAATCCTCAACCCTCAATCCTCAATGTTCAATCCTCAATACACAATACTCAACCTTCAATCCTCAATCCTCAATCCTCAATCCTCAATTCTCAAACCTCAATCCTCAACCCTCAGCACTCATCCTCAATACTCAATCCTCAATCTTCAGCCCTCAATCCTCAAACCTCAAGCCTCAATCCTCAATCCGCAATCCTCAGTCCTCAAACCTCAATCCTGAAACCTCAATCCTGAATCCTCAATCTTCAGACTTCAGACTTCAACAATCAGATGTCAATCCTCAATCCTCAATAGAATATCATCAATTCACAGTTTTCAATACCCAATACTCAATCTACAATCTTCAAATCTCTATTCACAAACATCAATTCTCATCACTCAATCCTCAGTCCTCAATCCTCAATCCTCAATTTTCAATCCTCAATACTCAATCTTCAATCCTCAATCCTCAAACCTCAATCCTTAATCCTCAATCGGCAGTCTTCAATCCTCAATATCCAACCCTCAATCTTCAATCCTCAATCCTCAATCCTCAATTCTCAATCCTCAATCCCCAGTCCTCAGTCCGCAAACCTCAATCCTCAAACCTTAGCCCACATCCTCAATCCACAATCCTCAATCCTCAACCTTCAATCCTCAATACTCAATCTTCAATCCTCAATCATCAGTCCTCAAACCTTAATTCTGAACCCTCAATCTTCAGACCTCAGACCTCAACAATCAGATGTCAATCCTGAATCCTTAATAGAATATCATCAATTCACAGTCTTCAATACACAATACTCAATCTGCAATCTTCAAATATCTATTCACAAACATCAATTCTCATCACTCAACCCTCAACACTCAGTCCCCAATCCTCAATCTTCAATCCTCAATCCTCAATGCTCAATCCTCAATCCTCAATCTTCAATACTCAATACTCAATCTTCAATCCCCAATCCTCAATCCTCAATCCTCAATCCTCAATCCTCAATCTTCAATCCTCAATAATCAATCTTCAATCCTCAATCCTCAATCCTCTATCCTCAATGCTCAATCCTCAATCCATAATCCTCAATCCTCAATCCTCATTCTTCAATCCTCAACACCCAATCCTCAATCTTCAATCCTCAATCCTCAATCCTCAGACATCAATCCTCAATCCTCAACCCTCAATACTCAATCTTCAATCCTCAATCCTCAATCCTCAATCCTCAATCCTCATTCCTCAATCCTCAACACCCAATCCTCAATCTTCAATCCTCAATCCTCAATCCTCAATTCTCAAACCTCAATCCTCAACCCTCAGACCTCAAACGTCAATGCTCAACCCTCAGTCCTCGTCCTCAATCCACAACCCTCAATCCTCGATCCTCAATCTTCAATCATCAATATTCAATCTTCAATCCTCAATCCTCAATCCTCAATACTCAATCCTCAATCCTCAATCGTCAATCCTCAATACTCAATCCTCAATCCTCAATCGTCAGGCTTCAATCCTCAATACCCAATCCTCAGTCTTCAATCTTCAATCCTCAATCCTCAATCCTCAACCCTCAATCCTCAATGTTCAATCCTCAATACACAATCCTCAACCTTCAATCCTCAATCCTCAATCCTCAAACCTCAATCCTCAATCCTCAATCTTCAATCCTCAATACTCAATCTTCAATCCTCAATCCTCAATCCTCTATCCTCAATGCTCAATCCTCAATCCATAATCCTCAACCCTCAATCTTCAATCCTCAATACTCAATCTGTAACCCTCAATCCTCAATCCTGAATCCTCAATCCTCATTCTTCAATCCTCAATACCCAATCCTCAATCCTCAATCCTCAGTCATCAAACCTTAATCCTGAATCCTCAATCCTGAATCCTCAATCTTCAGACCTCAGACCTGAACAATCAGATGTCAATCCTCAATCCTCAATAGAATATCATCAATTCACAGTTTTCAATACTCAATACTCAATCTGCAATCTTGAAATTTCTATCCACAAACATCAATTCTCATCACTCAACCCTCAACATTCAGTCCCCAAACCTCCATCTTCAATCCTCAATTCTCAATCCTCAATTCTCAATTCTCAATTCTCAATCCTCAATCTTCAATCCTCAATCCTCAATCCTGAATCCTCAATCCTCAATCCTCAATTTTCAATCCTCAATACTCAATCTTCAAACCTCAATCCTCAATCCTCAATACTCAATCCTCAATCGTCAGTCTCCAATCCTCAATACTCAATCTTCAATCCTCAATCCTCAATCGTCAATCCTCAAGCCTCATTCTACAGTCCTCAATACCCAATCCTCAATCATCAATCCTCAATCCTCAATCCCCAATCCTCAATCTTCAATCCTCAACCCTCAATCCTCAATCCTTAGTTCTCAATCTTCAATCCTCAATAATCAAACTTCAATCCTCAATCCTCAATCCTCAATCCTCAATCCTCAATCCTCAATCCTCAACCCTCAATACTCATTCTTCAATCCTCAATCCTCAATCCTCAATCCTCAATCCACAATCCTCAATCCTCAATCCTCATTCTACAATCCTCAATACCCAATCCTCAATCTTCAATCCTCAATCATCAATCCTCAATTCTCAATCCTCAATCCTCAGTCCTCAGACCTCAAACCTCAGTCCTCAACCCTCAGCCCTCATTCTCAATCCTCAATCCTCAATTCTCAGTCCTCAGCCATCAAACCTCAATCCTCAACCCTCAGACCTCATCCTCAATCCTCAATTATCAATCCTGAATCCTCAATCTTCAATCCTCAACACTCAATCTTCAATCCTCAATCCTCTGTCCTCAAACCTCAATTCTGAATCCTCAATACTCAATCTTCAATCCACAATCCTCAGTCCTCAATACTCAACTGTCAGTCCTCAATTCTCAATACTCAATCTGCAATCCTCAATCCTCAATCCTCAATCCTCAATCCTCATTCTTCAATCCTCAACACCCAATCCTCAATCTTCAATCCTCAATCCTCAATCCTCAGACCTCAATCCTCAATCTTCAATCCTCAATACTCAATCTTCAATCCTCAATCCTCAATCCTCAATCCTCAATCCTCAATCCTCATTCCTCAATCCTCAACACCCAATCCTCAATCTTCAATCCTCAATCCTCAGTCCTCAATTCTCAATCCTCAATCCTCAACCCTCAGACCTCAAACATCAATACTCAACCCTCAGTCCTCGTCCTCAATCCACAACACTCAATCCTCGATCCTCAATCTTCAATCATCAATATTCAATCTTCAATCCTCAATCCTCAATCCTCAATACTCAATCCTCAATACTCATTCTTCAATCCTCAATCCTCAATCCTCAATCCTCAATCCTCAATCCACAATCCTCAATCCTCAATCCTCATTCTACAATCCTCAATACCCAATCCTCAATCTTCAATCCTCAATCATCAATCCTCAATTCTCAATCCTCAATCCTCAGTCCTCAGACCTCAAACCTCAATCCTCAACCCTCAGCCCTCATTCTCAATCCTCAATCCTCAATTCTCAGTCCTCAGCCATCAAACCTCAATCCTCAACCCTCAGACCTCATCCTCAATCCTCAATTATCAATCCTCAATCCTCAATCTTCAATCCTCAACACTCAATCTTCAATCCTCAATCCTCTGTCCTCAAACCTCAATTCTGAATCCTCAATACTCAATCTTCAATCCACAATCCTTAGTCCTCAATACTCAACTGTCAGTCCTCAATTCTCAATACTCAATCTGCAATCCTCAATCCTCAATCCTCAATCCTCAATCCTCATTCTTCAATCCTCAACACCCAATCCTCAATCTTCAATCCTCAATCCTCAATCCTCAGACCTCAATCCTCAATCTTCAATCCTCAATACTCAATCTTCAATCCTCAATCCTCAATCCTCAATCCTCAATCCTCAATCCTCATTCCTCAATCCTCAACACCCAATCCTCAATCTTCAATCCTCAATCCTCAGTCCTCAATTCTCAATCCTCAATCCTCAACCCTCAGACCTCAAACATCAATACTCAACCCTCAGTCCTCGTCCTCAATCCACAACACTCAATCCTCGATCCTCAATCTTCAATCATCAATATTCAATCTTCAATCCTCAATCCTCAATCCTCAATACTCAATCCTCAATCCTCAATCCTCAATCTTCAATCCTCAATACTCAATGTTCAATCCTCCATCCTCAATCCTCAATCCTCAAACCTCAATCCTGAATCCTCAATCCTGAATCCTCAATCTTCAGACTTCAGACTTCAACAATCAGATGTCAATCCTCAAACCTCAATAGAATATCATCAATTCACAGTTTTCAATACCCAATACTCAATCTGCAATCTTCAAATCTCTATTCACAAACATCAATTCTCATCACTCAAACCTCAATCCTCAATCCTCAATCCTCAATCCTCAATCCTCAATTTTCAATCCTCAATACACAATCTTCAATCCTCAATCCTCAATACCCAATCCTCAATCTTCAATCCTCAATCCTCAATCCTCAACCCTCAATCCTCATTCTTCAATACTCAACACCCAATCTTCAATCTTCAATCCTCAATCCTCAATCCACAGACCTCAATCCTCAATCTTCAATCCTCAATACTCAATCTTCAATCGTCAAACCTCAATCCTCAATCCTCAATCCTCATTCATCAATCCTCAACACATAATCCTCAATCTTCAATCCTCAATCCTCAATCCTCAATTCTCAATCCTCAATCCACAATCCTCAGTCATCAAACCACAATCCTGAATCCTCAATCCTGAATCCACAATCTTCAGACCTCAGACCTGAACAATCAGATGTCAATCCTCAATCCTCAATAGAATATCATCAATTCACAGTTTTCAATACTCAATACTCAATCTGCAATCTTCAAATCTCTATTCACAAACATCAATTCTCATCACTCAATCCTCAATCCTCAATCCTCAATCCTCAATTTTCAATCCTCAATACTCAATATTCAATCCTCAATCCTCAAACCTCAATCCTTAATCCTCAATCCTCAATCCTCAATTTTCAATCCTCAATACTCAATCTTCAAACCTCAATCCTCAATCCTCAATCCTCAATCCTCAATCCTCAATCGTCAGTCTTCAATCCTCAATACTCAATCTTCAATCCTCAATCCTCAATCGTCAATCCTCAAGCCTCATTCTACAGTCGTCAATACCCAATCCTCAATCTTCAATCCTCAATCCTCAATCCCCAATCCTCAATCTTCAATCCTCAACCCTCAATCCTCAATCCTTAGTTCTCAATCTTCAATCCTCAATAATCAAACTTCAATCCTCAATCCTCAATCCTCAATCCTCAATCCTCAATCCTCAATCCTCAATCCTCAATACTCATTCTTCAATCCTCAATCCTCAATCCTCAATCCTCAATCCTCAATCCTCAATCCTCAATCCTCATTCTACAATCCTCAATACCAAATCCTCAATCTTCAATCGTCAATCCTCAATCCTCAATCCTCAGTCCTCAGACCTCAAACCTCAATCCTCAACCCTCAGCCCTTATCCTCAATCCTCAATCCTCAATCTTCAATCCTAAATCCTCAATCTTCAATCCTCAATCCTCAATCCTCATGCTCAATCCTCAATCCTCAATCCTCAGTCATCAAACCACGATCCTGAATCCTCAATCCTGAATCCTCAATCTTCAGACCTCAGACCTGGACAATCAGATGTCAATCCTCAATCCTCAATAGAATATCATCAATTCACAGTATTCAGTACTCCATACTCAATCTGCAATCTTCAAATTTCTATCCACAAACATAAATTCTCATCACTCAACCCTCAACGCTCAGTCCCCAATCCCCAGGCCTCAGTCCTCAAACCTCAATCCTCAAACCTTAGAACACATCCTCAATCCTCAATCCTCAATCCTCAAGCCTCAATGTTCAATCCTCAATACACAATCCTCAACCTTCAATCCTCAATCCTCAATCCTCAATTCTCAAACCTCAATCCTCAACCCTCAGCCCTCATCCTCAATACTCAATCCTCAATCTTCAACCCTCAATCCTCAATCCTCAAGCCTCAATCCTCAATCCTCAATCCTCAGTCCTCAAACCTCAATCCTGAATCCTCAATCCTGAATCCTCAATCTTCATACTTCAGATTTGAACAATCAGATGTCAATACTCAAACCTCAATAGAATCTCATCAATTCACAGTTTTCAATACCCAATACTCAATCTGCAATCTTCAAATCTCTATTCACAAACATCAATTCTCATCACTCAATCCTCAATCCTCAATCCTCAATCCTCAATCCTCAATCCTCAATTTTCAATCCTCAATACTCAATCTTCAATCCTCAATCCTCAATACCCAATCCTCAATCTTCAATCCCCAATCCTCAATCCTCAACCCTCAATCCTCATTCTTCAATCCTCAACACCCAATCCTCAATCTTCAATCCTCAATCCTCAATCCTCAGACCTCAATCCTCAATCTTCAATCCTCAATACTCAATCTTCAATCCTCAAACCTCAATCCTCAATTCTCAATCCTCAATCCTCAATCCTCAGTCATCAAACCACAATCCTGAATCCTCAATCCTGAATCCTCAATCTTCAGACCTCAGACCTGAACAATCAGATGTCAATCCTCAATCCTCAATAGAATATCATCAATTCACAGTCTTCAATACTCAATACTGAATCTGCAATTTTCAAATCTCTATTCACAAACATCAATTCTCATCACTCAATCCTCAATCCTCAATCCTCAATCCTCAACCCTCAACCCTCAATCCTCATTCTTCAATCCTCAACACCCAATCTTCAATCTTCAATCCTCAATCCTCAATCCTCAGACCTCAATCCTCAATCTTCAATCCTCAATACTCAATCTTCAATCGTCAAACCTCAATCCTCAATCCTCAATCCTCATTCATCAATCCTCAACACATAATCCTCAATCTTCAATCCTCAATCCTCAATCCTCAATTCTCAATCCTCAATCCACAATCCTCAGTCATCAAACCACAATCCTGAATCCTCAATCCTGAATCCACAATCTTCAGACCTCAGACCTGAACAATCAGATGTCAATCCTCAATCCTCAATAGAATATCATCAATTCACAGTTTTCAATACTCAATACTCAATCTGCAATCTTCAAATCTCTATTCACAAACATCAATTCTCATCACTCAATCCTCAATCCTCAATCCTCAATCCTCAATTTTCAATCCTCAATACTCAATATTCAATCCTCAATCCTCAAACCTCAATCCTTAATCCTCAATCCTCAATCCTCAATTTTCAATCCTCAATACTCAATCTTCAAACCTCAATCCTCAATCCTCAATCCTCAATCCTCAATCCTCAATCGTCAGTCTTCAATCCTCAATACTCAATCTTCAATCCTCAATCCTCAATCGTCAATCCTCAAGCCTCATTCTACAGTCGTCAATACCCAATCCTCAATCTTCAATCCTCAATCCTCAATCCCCAATCCTCAATCTTCAATCCTCAACCCTCAATCCTCAATCCTTAGTTCTCAATCTTCAATCCTCAATAATCAAACTTCAATCCTCAATCCTCAATCCTCAATCCTCAATCCTCAATCCTCAATCCTCAATCCTCAATACTCATTCTTCAATCCTCAATCCTCAATCCTCAATCCTCAATCCTCAATCCTCAATCCTCAATCCTCATTCTACAATCCTCAATACCAAATCCTCAATCTTCAATCGTCAATCCTCAATCCTCAATCCTCAGTCCTCAGACCTCAAACCTCAATCCTCAACCCTCAGCCCTTATCCTCAATCCTCAATCCTCAATCTTCAATCCTAAATCCTCAATCTTCAATCCTCAATCCTCAATCCTCATGCTCAATCCTCAATCCTCAATCCTCAGTCATCAAACCACGATCCTGAATCCTCAATCCTGAATCCTCAATCTTCAGACCTCAGACCTGGACAATCAGATGTCAATCCTCAATCCTCAATAGAATATCATCAATTCACAGTATTCAGTACTCCATACTCAATCTGCAATCTTCAAATTTCTATCCACAAACATAAATTCTCATCACTCAACCCTCAACGTTCAGTCCCCAATCCCCAGGCCTCAGTCCTCAAACCTCAATCCTCAAACCTTAGCCCACATCCTCAATCCTCAATCCTCAATCCTCAAGCCTCAATGTTCAATCCTCAATACACAATCCTCAACCTTCAATCCTCAATCCTCAATCCTCAATTCTCAAACCTCAATCCTCAACCCTCAGCCCTCATCCTCAATACTCAATCCTCAATCTTCAACCCTCAATCCTCAATCCTCAAGCCTCAATCCTCAATCCTCAATCCTCAGTCCTCAAACCTCAATCCTGAATCCTCAATCCTGAATCCTCAATCTTCATACTTCAGATTTGAACAATCAGATGTCAATACTCAAACCTCAATAGAATCTCATCAATTCACAGTTTTCAATACCCAATACTCAATCTGCAATCTTCAAATCTCTATTCACAAACATCAATTCTCATCACTCAATCCTCAATCCTCAATCCTCAATCCTCAATCCTCAATCCTCAATTTTCAATCCTCAATACTCAATCTTCAATCCTCAATCCTCAATACCCAATCCTCAATCTTCAATCCCCAATCCTCAATCCTCAACCCTCAATCCTCATTCTTCAATCCTCAACACCCAATCCTCAATCTTCAATCCTCAATCCTCAATCCTCAGACCTCAATCCTCAATCTTCAATCCTCAATACTCAATCTTCAATCGTCAAACCTCAATCCTCAATCCGCAATCCTCATTCATCAATCCTCAACAGCCAATCCTCAATCTTCAATCCTCAAACCTCAATCCTCAATTCTCAATCCTCAATCCTCAATCCTCAGTCATCAAACCACAATCCTGAATCCTCAATCCTGAATCCTCAATCTTCAGACCTCAGACCTGAACAATCAGATGTCAATCCTCAATCCTCAATAGAATATCATCAATTCACAGTCTTCAATACTCAATACTGAATCTGCAATCTTCAAATCTCTATTCACAAACATCAATTCTCATCACTCAATCCTCAATCCTCAATCCTCAATCCTCAATTTTCAATCCTCAATACTCAATCTTCAATCCTCAATCCTCAAACCTCAATCCTTAATCCTCAACCCTCAATCCTCAATTTTCAATCCTCAATACTCAATCTTCAAACCTCAATCCTCAATCCTCAATCCTCAATCCTCAATCCTCAATCGTCAGTCTTCAATCCTCAATACTCAATCTTCAATCCTCAATCCTCAATCGTCAATCCTCAAGCCTCATTCTACAGTCCTCAATACCCAATCCTCAATCTTCAATCCTCAATCCTCAATCCCCAATCCTCAATCTTCAATCCTCAACCCTCAATCCTCAATCCTTAGTTCTCAATCTTCAATCCTCAATAATCAAACTTCAATCCTCAATCCTCAATCCTCAATCCTCAATACTCAATCCTCAATCCTCAATCCTCAATACTCATTCTTCAATCCTCAATCCTCAATCCTCAATCCTCAATCCTCAATCCTCAATCCTCAATCCTCATTCTACAATCCTCAATACCCAATCCTCAATCTTCAATCCTCAATCCTCAATCCTCAATTCTCAATCCTCAATCCTCAGTCCTCAGACCTCAAACCTCAATCCTCAACCCTCAGCCCTCATTCTCAATCCTCAATCCTCAATTCTCAGTCCTCAGCCCTCAAACCTCAATCCTCAACCCTCACACCTCATCCTCAATCCTCAATTATCAATCCTCAATCCTCAATCTTCAATCCTCAATACTCAATCTTCAATCCTCAATCCTCTGTCCTCAAACCTCAATTCTGAATCCTCAATACTCAATCTTCAATCCAAAATTCTCAGTCCTCAATACTCAACTATCAGTCCTCAATTCTCAATACTCAATCTGCAATCCTCAATCCTCAATCCTCAATCCTCAATCCTCATTCTTCAATCCTCAACACCCAATCCTCAATCTTCAATCCTCAATCCTCAATCCTCAGACCTCAATCCTCAATCTTCAATCCTCAATACTCAATCTTCAATCCTCAATCCTCAATCCTCAATCCTCAATCCTCATTCCTCAATCCTCAACACCCAACACTCAATCTTCAATCCTCAATCCTCAATCCTCAATTCTCAATCCTCAATCCTCAACCCTCAGACCTCAAACATCAATACTCAACCCTCAGTCCTCGTCCTCAATCCACAACCCTCAATCCTCGATCCTCAATCTTCAGTCATCAATATTCAATCTTCAATCCTCAATCCTCAATCCTCAATACTCAATCCTCAATCCTCAATCGTCAATCCTCAATACTCAATCCTCAATCCTCAATCGTCAGGCATCAATCCTCAGTACCCAATCCTCAGTCTTCAATCTTCAATCCTCAATCCTCAATCCTCAACCCTCAATCCTCAATGTTCAATCCTCAATACACAATCCACAACCTTCAAACCTCAATCCTCAATCCTCAATCCTCAATTCTCAAACCTCAATCCTCAACCCTCAGCCCTCATCCTCAATACTCAATCCTCAATCTTCAACCCTCAATCCTCAATCCTCAAGCCTCAATCCTCAATCCTCAATCCTCAGTCCTCAAACCTCAATCCTGAATCCTCAATCCTGAATCCTCAAACTTCATACTTCAGACTTCAACAATCAGATGTCAATCCTCAATCCTCAATAGAATATCATCAATTCACAGTTTTCAATACCCAATGCTCAATCTCCAATCTTCAAATCTCTATTCACAAACGTCAATTCGCATCACTCAGTCCTCAATCCTCAATCCTCAATCCTCAATTTTCAATCCTCAATACTCAATCTTCAATCCTCAATTCTCAAACCTCAATCCTTAATCCTCAATCGTCAGTCTTCAATCCTCAATATCCAACCCTCAATCTTCAATCCTCAATCCTCAATCCTCAATTCTCAATCCTCAATCCCCAGTCCTCAGTCCTCAAACCTCAATCCTCAAACCTTAGCCCAGATCCTCAATCCTCAATCCTCAATCCTCAACCTTCAATCCTCAATACTCAATCTTCAATCCTCAATCCTCAGTCCTCAAACCTCAATTCTGAACCCTCAATCTTCAGTCCTCAGACCTCTACAATCAGATGTCAATCCTGAATCCTTAATAGAATATCATCAATTCACAGTCTTCAATACACAATACTCAATCTGCAATCTTCAAATATCTATTCACAAACATCAATTCTCATCACTCAACCCTCAACACTCAGTCCCCAATCCTCAATCTTCAATCCTCAATCCTCAATACTCAATCCTCAATCCTCAATCTTCAATACTCAATACTCAATCTTCAATCCTCAATCCTCAATCCTCAATCCTCAATCCTCAATCCTCAATCTTCAATCCTCAATAATCAATCTTCAATCCTCAATCCTCAATCCTCTATCCTCAATGCTCAATCCCCAATCCATAATCCTCAATCCTCAATCCTCATTCTTCAATCCTCAACACCCAATCCTCAATCTTTAATCCTCAATCCTCAATCCTCAGACATCAATCCTCAATCCTCAACCCTCAATACTCAATCTTCAATCCTCAATCCTCAATCCTCAATCCTCAATCCTCATTCCTCAATACTCAACACCCAATCCTCAATCTTCAATCCTCAATCCTCAATCCTCAATTCTCAAACCTCAATCCTCAACCCTCAGACCTCAAACGTCAATGCTCAACCCTCAGTCCTCGTCCTCAATCCACAACCCTCAATCCTCGATCCTCAATCTTCAATCATCAATATTCAATCTTCAATCCTCAATCCTCAATCCTCAATACTCAATCCTCAATCCTCAATCGTCAATCCTCAATACTCAATCCTCAATCCTCAATCGTCAGGCTTCAATCCTCAATACCCAATCCTCAGTCTTCAATCTTCAATCCTCAATCCTCAATCCTCAACCCTCAATCCTCAATGTTCAATCCTCAATACACAATCCTCAACCTTCAATCCTCAATCCTCAATCCTCAAACCTCAATCCTCAATCCTCAATCTTCAATCCTCAATACTCAATCTTCAATCCTCAATCCTCAATCCTCTATCCTCAATGCTCAATCCTCAATCCATAATCCTCAACCCTCAATCTTCAATCCTCAATACTCAATCTGTAATCCTCAATCCTCAATCCTGAATCCTCAATCCTCATTCTTCAATCCTCAATACCCAATCCTCAATCCTCAATCCTCAGTCATCAAACCTCAATCCTGAATCCTCAATCCTGAATCCTCAATCTTCAGACCTCAGACCTGAACAATCAGATGTCAATCCTCAATTCTCAATAGAATATCATCAATTCACAGTCTTCAATACTCAATACTCAATCTGCAATCTTGAAATTTCTATCCACAAACATCAATTCTCATCACTCAACCCTCAACACTCAGTCCCCAAACCTCCATCTTCAATCCTCAATTCTCAAACCTCAATTCTCAATTCTCAATTCTCAATCCTCAATCTTCAATCCTCAATACTCAATCCTCAATCCTCAATCCTCAATCCTGAATCCTCAATCCTCAATCCTCAATTTTCAATCCTCAATACTCAATCTTCAAACCTCAATCCTCAATCCTCAATCCTCAATCCTCAATCGTCAGTCTCCAATCCTCAATACTCAATCTTCAATCCTCAATCCTCAATCGTCAATCCTCAAGCCTCATTCTACAGTCCTCAATACCCAATCCTCAATCATCAATCCTCAATCCTCAATCCCCAATCCTCAATCTTCAATCCTCAACCCTCAATCCTCAATCCTTAGTTCTCAATCTTCAATCCTCAATACTCAAACTTCAATCCCCAATCCTCAATCCTCAATCCTCAATCCTCAATCCTCAATCCTCAATCCTCAATACTCATTCTTCAATCCTCAATCCTCAATCCTCAATCCTCAATCCACAATCCTCAATCCTCAATCCTCATTCTACAATCCTCAATACCCTATCCTCAATCTTCAATCCTCAATCCTCAATCCTCAATTCTCAATCCTCAATCCTCAGTCCTCAGACATCAAACCTCAATCCTCAACCCTCAGCCCTCATTCTCAATCCTCAATCCTCAATTCTCAGTCCTCAGACCTCAAACCTCAATCCTCAACCCTCAGACCTCATCCTCAATCCTCAATTATCAATCCTCAATCCTCAATCTTCAATCCTCAACACTCAATCTTCAATCCTCAATCCTCTGTCCTCAAACCTCAATTCTGAATCCTCAATACTCAATCTTCAATCCACAATCCTCAGTCCTCAATACTCAACTGTCAGTCCTCAATTCTCAATACTCAATCTGCAATCCTCAATCCTCAATCCTCAATCCTCAATCCTCATTCTTCAATCCTCAACACCCAATCCTCAATCTTCAATCCTCAATCCTCAATCCTCAGACCTCAATCCTCAATCTTCAATCCTCAATACTCAATCTTCAATCCTCAATCCTCAATCCTCAATCCTCAATCCTCAATCCTCATTCCTCAATCCTCAACACCCAATCCTCAATCTTCAATCCTCAATCCTCAATCCTCAATTCTCATTCCTCAATCCTCAACCCTGAGACCTCAAACATCAATACTCAACCCTCAGTCCTCGTCCTCAATCCACAACCCTCAATCCTCGATCCTCAATCTTCAATCATCAATATTCAATCTTCAATCCTCAATCCTCAATCCTCAATACTCAATCCTCAATCCTCAATCGTCAATCCTCAATACTCAATCCTCAATCCTCAATCGTCAGGCTTCAATCCTCAGTACCCAATTCTCAGTCTTCGATCTTCAATCCTCAATCCTTAATCCTCAACCCTCAATCCTCAATGTTCAATCCTCAATACACAATCCTCAACCTTCAAACCTCAATCCTCAATCCTCAATTCTCAAACCTCAATCCTCAACCCTCAATAGTCAATCCTCAATCCTGAATCGTCAATCCTCAATCCTCAATTTTCAATCCTCAATACTCAGTCTTCAATCCTCAATCCTCAATCCTCAATCCTCAATCCTCAATCGTCAGTCTTCAATCCTCAATACTCAATCTTCAATCCTCAATCATCAATCCTCAATCCTCATACCACATTCTACAATCCTCAATACCCAATCCTCAATTTTCAAACCTCAATCCTCAATCCTCAATACTCAATCCTCAATCCTCAGACCTCAGTCCTCAAACCTCAATCCTCAACCCTCAGCCCTCATCCTCAGGCCTCAATCCTAAATTCTCAATCCTCAAACCTCAAACCTCAATCCTCAACCGTCAGTCCACGTCCTCAATCCTCAACCCTCAATCCTCAATCCTCAATATTCAATCCTCAATACTCAATATTCAATCCTCAATCCTCAATCCTCAATCCTCAATCCTCAATCCTCAAACCTCTATCTTCAATACTCAATACTCAATCTTCAATCCTCAATCCTCAATCCTCAATCCTCAATCCTCAATCCTCAATCTTCAATCCTCAATACTCAATCTTCAATCGTCAATCCTCAATCCTCTATCCTCAATCGTCAGGCTTCAATCCTCAATACCCAATCCTCAGTCTTCAATCTTCAATCCTCGATCCTCAATCCTCAACCCTCAATCCTCAATGTTCAATCCTCAATACACAATCCTCAACCTTCAATCCTCAATCCTCAATCCTCAATACTCAACCATCAATCCTCAATTCTCAATACTCAATAGAATATCCTGAATTCTCAGGATTCAATACTCAAACCTCAACACTCAACCCTCAATCCTCAATCCTCAATCCTCAATCCTCAATCTTCAATCCCCAATACTCAATCTTCAATCCTCCATCCTCAATCCTCAATCCTCAATCCTGAATCCTCAATCGTCAGGCTTCGATCCTCAATACCCAATCCTCAGTCTTCAATCTTCAATCCTCAATCCTCAATCCTCAACCCTCAATCCTCAATGTTCAATCCTCAATACACAATCCTCAACCTTCAATCCTCAATCCTCAATCCTCAATTCTCAAACCTCAATCCTCAACCCTCAGCCCTCATCCTCAATACTCAATCCTCAATCTTCAACCCTCAATCCCCAAACCTCAAGCCTCAATCCTCAATCCTCAATCCTCAGTCCTCAAACCTCAATCCTGAATCCTCAATCCTCAATCCTCATTCTTCAATCCTCAACACCCAATCCTCAATCTTCAATCCTCAATCCTCAATCCTCAGACCTCAATCCTCAATCTTCAATCCTCAATACTCAATCTTCAATCCTCAACCCTCAATCCTCAATCCTCAATCCTCATTCCTCAATCCTCGACACCCAACCCTCAATCTTCAATCCTCAATCCTCAATCCTCAATTCTCAATCCTCAATCCTCAACCCTCAGACCTCAAACATCAATACTCAACCCTCAGTCCTCGTCCTCAATCCACAACCCTCAATCCTCAATCCTCAATCTTCAATCCTCAATAATCAATCTTCAATCCTCAATCCTCTATCCTCAATGCTCAATCCTCAATCCATAATCCTCAATCCTCAATCCTCATTCTTCAATCCTCAACCCCCAATCCTCAATCTTCAATCCTCAATCCTCAATCCTCAGACATCAATCCTCAATCCTCAACCCTCAATACTCAATCTTCAATCCTCAATCCTCAATCCTCAATCCTCAATCCTCATTCCTCAATCCTCAACACCCAATCCTCAATCTTCAATCCTCAATCCTCAATTCTCAAACCTCAATCCTCAACCCTCAGACCTCAAACGTCAATGCTCAACCCTCAGTCCTCGTCCTCAATCCACAACCCTCAATCCTCGATCCTCAATCTTCAATCATCAATATTCAATCTTCAATCCTCAATCCTCAATCCTCAATACTCAATCCTCAATCCTCAATCGTCAATCCTCAATACTCAATCCTCAATCCTCAATCGTCAGGCTTCAATCCTCAATACCCAATCCTCAGTCTTCAATCTTCAATCCTCAATCCTCAATCCTCAACCCTCAATCCTCAATGTTCAATCCTGAATACACAATCCTCAACCTTCAATCCTCAATCCTCAATCGTCAAACCTCAATCCTCAATCCTCAATCTTCAATCCTCAATACTCAATCTTCAATCCTCAATCCGCAATCCTCTATCCTCAATGCTCAATCCTCAATCCATAATCCTCAACACTCAATCTTCAATCCTCAATACTCAATCTGTAATCCTCAATCCTCAATCCTGAATCCTCAATCCTCATTCTTCAATCCTCAATACCCAATCCTCAATCCTCAATCCTCAGTCATCAAACCTCAATCCTGAATCCTCAATCCTGAATCCTCAATCTTCAGACCTCAGACCTGAACAATCAGATGTCAATCCTCAATCCTCAATAGAATATCATCAATTCACAGTTTTCAATACTCAATACTCAATCTGCAATCTTGAAATTTCTATCCACAAACATCAATTCTCATCACTCAACCCTCAACACTCAGTCCCCAAACCTCCATCTTCAATCCTCAATTCTCAATCCTCAATTCTCAATTCTCAATTCTCAATCCTCAATCTTCAATCCTCAATACTCAATCCTCAATCCTCAATCCTCAATCCTGAATCCTCAATCCTCAATCCTCAATTTTCAATCCTCAATACTCAATCTTCAAACCTCAATCCTCAATCCTCAATCCTCAATCCTCAATCGTCAGTCTCCAATCCTCAATACTCAATCTTCAATCCTCAATCCTCAATCGTCAATCCTCAAGCCTCATTCTACAGTCCTCAATACCCAATCCTCAATCATCAATCCTCAATCCTCAATCCCCAATCCTCAATCTTCAATCCTCAACCCTCAATCCTCAATCCTTAGTTCTCAATCTTCAATCCTCAATAATCAAACTTCAATCCTCAATCCTCAATCCTCAATCCTCAATCCTCAATCCTCAATCCTCAATCCTCAATACTCATTCTTCAATCCTCAATCCTCAATCCTCAATCCTCAATCCACAATCCTCAATCCTCAATCCTCATTCTACAATCCTCAATACCCTATCCTCAATCTTCAATCCTCAATCCTCAATCCTCAATTCTCAATCCTCAATCCTCAGTCCTCAGACCTCAAACCTCAATCCTCAACCCTCAGCCCTCATTCTCAATCCTCAATCCTCAATTCTCAGTCCTCAGCCCTCAAACCTCAATCCTCAACCCTCAGACCTCATCCTCAATCCTCAATTATCAATCCTCAATCCTCAACCTTCAATCCTCAACACTCAATCTTCAATCCTCAATCCTCTGTCCTCAAACCTCAATTCTGAATCCTCAATACTCAATCTTCAATCCACAATCCTCAGTCCTCAATACTCAACTGTCAGTCCTCAATTCTCAATACTCAATCTGCAATCCTCAATCCTCAATCCTCAATCCTCAATCCTCATTCTTCAATCCTCAACACCCAATCCTCAATCTTCAATCCTCAATCCTCAATCCTCAGACCTCAATCCTCAATCTTCAATCCTCAATACTCAATCTTCAATCCTCAATCCTCAATCCTCAATCCTCAATCCTCAATCCTCATTCCTCAATCCTCAACACCCAATCCTCAATCTTCAATCCTCAATCCTCAGTCCTCAATTCTCAATCCTCAATCCTCAACCCTCAGACCTCAAACATCAATACTCAACCCTCAGTCCTCGTCCTCAATCCACAACCCTCAATCCTCGATCCTCAATCTTCAATCATCAATATTCAATCTTCAATCCTCAATCCTCAATCCTCAATACTCAATCCTCCATCCTCAATCGTCAACCCTCAATACTCAATCCTCAATCCTCAATCGTCAGGCTTCAATCCTCAGTACCCAATTCTCAGTCTTCAATCTTCAATCCTCAATCCTTAATCCTCAACCCTCAATCCTCAATGTTCAATCCTCAATACACAATCCTCAACCTTCAAACCTCAATCCTCAATCCTCAATTCTCAAACCTCAATCCTCAACCCTCAATAGTCAATCCTCAATCCTGAATCGTCAATCCTCAATCCTCAATTTTCAATCCTCAATACTCAGTCTTCAATCCTCAATCCTCAATCCTCAATCCTCAATCTTCAATCCCCAATACTCAATCTTCAATCCTCCATCCTCAATCCTCAATCCTCAATCCTGAATCCTCAATCGTCAGGCTTCGATCCTCAATACCCAATCCTCAGTCTTCAATCTTCAATCCTCAATCCTCAATCCTCAACCCTCAATCCTCAATGTTCAATCCTCAATCCACAATCCTCAACCTTCAATCCTCAATCCTCAATCCTCAATCCTCAATTCTCAAACCTCAATCCTCAACCCTCAGCCCTCATCCTCAATACTCAATCCTCAATCTTCAACCCTCAATCCCCAATCCTCAAGCCTCAATCCTCAATCCTCAATCCTCAATCCTCAATTTTCAATCCTCAATACTCAATCTTCAATCCTCAATCCTCAAACCTCAATCCTTAATCCTCAATCGTCAGTCTTCAATCCTCAATATCCAACCCTCAATCTTCAATCCTCAATCCTCAATCCTCAATTCTCAATCCTCAATCCCCAGTCCTCAGTCCTCAAACCTCAATCCTCAAACCTTAGCCCAGATCCTCAATCCTCAATCCTCAATCCTCAACCTTCAATCCTCAATACTCAATCTTCAATCCTCAATCCTCGGTCCTCAAACCTCAATTCTGAACTCTCAATCTTCAGTCCTCAGACCTCTACAATCAGATGTCAATCCTGAATCCTTAATAGAATATCATCAATTCACAGTCTTCAATACCCAATACTCAATCTGCAAACTTCAAATATCTATTCACAAACATCAATTCTCATAACTCAACCCTCAACACTCAGTCCCCAATACTCAATCTTCAATCCTCAATCCTCAATACTCAATCCTCAATCCTCAATCTTCAATACTCAATACTCAATCTTCAATCCTCAATCCCCAATCCTCAATCCTCTATCCTCAATCCTCATTCTTCAATCCTCAATACCCAATCCTCAATCTTCAATCCTCAATCTTCAATCCTCAATACTCAATCTTCAATCCTCAGTCCTCAATACTCAATCCTCAACCCTCGATCCTCATTCTTCAATCCTCAATCCCCAATCCTCAATCCTCAATCCTCATTCTTCAATCCTCAATACCCAATCCTCAATCTTCAATCCTCAATCCTCAATCCTCAATTCTCAATCCTCAATCCTCAGTCCTTAGTCCTCAAACCTCAATCCTCAACCCCCAGCCCTCATACTCAATCCTCAATCCTCAATCCTCAATCGTCAGTCTTCAATCCTCAATACTCAATCTTCAATCCTCAATCCTCAATCGTCAATCCTCAAGCCTCATTCTACAGTCCTCAATACCCAATCCTCAATCTTCAATCCTCAATCCTCAATCCCCAATCCTCAATCTTCAATCCTCAACCCTCAATCCTCAATCCTTAGTTCTCAATCTTCAATCCTCAATAATCAAACTTCAATCCTCAATCCTCAATCCTCAATCCTCAATCCTCAACCTTCAATCCTCAATACTCAATCTTCAATCCTCAATCCTCAGTCCTCAAACCTCAATTCTGAACCCTCAATCTTCAGTCCTCAGACCTCTACAATCAGATGTCAATCCTGAATCCTTAATAGAATATCATCAATTCACAGTCCTCAATACCCAATACTGAATCTGCAATCTTCAAATCTCTATTCACAAACATCAATTCTCATAACTCAACCCTCAACACTCAGTCCCCAATACTCAATCTTCAATCCTCAATCCTCAATACTCAATCCTCAATCCTCAATCTTCAATACTCAATACTCAATCTTCAATCCTCAACCCTCAGTCCTCAATCGTCAATCCTCAATCCTCAATCGTCAGTCTTCAATCATCAATACCCAATCCTCAATCTTCAATCCTCAATCCTCAATCCTCAATTATCAATCCTCAATCCTCAATACCCAATCCTCAATCTTCCATCTTCAACCCTCAATCCTCAATTCTCAATCCTCAATCCTCAGTCCTCAGACCTCAATCCTCAATCCTGACCCTCAGCCCTCATCCTCAATCCTCAATCCTCAATCTTCAATCCTCAATCCTCAATCCTCATGCCTCAATCCTCAATCCTCAATCCTCAGTCATCAAACCTCAATTCTGAATCCTCATTCCTGAATCCTCAATCTTCAGACCTCAGACCTGAACAATCAGATGTCAATCCTCAATCCTCAATAGAATATCATCAATTCACAGTTTTCAATACTCAATACTCAATCTGCAATCTTCAAATCTCTATTCACAAACATCAATTCTCATCACTCAATCCTCAATCCTCAATCCTCAATCCTCAATTTTCAATCCTCAATACTCAATCTTCAATCCTCAATCCTCAAACCTCAATCCTTAATCCTCAATCCTCAATCCTCAATTTTCAATCCTCAATACTCAATCTTCAAACCTCAATCCTCAATCCTCAATACTCAATCCTCAATCCTCAATCGTCAGTCTTCAATCCTCAATACTCAATCTTCAATCCTCAATCCTCAATCGTCAATCCTCAAGCCTCATTCTACAGTCCTCAATACCCAATCCTCAACCCTCAATCCTCATTCTTCAATCCTCAACACACAATCCTCAATCTTCAATCCTCAATCCTCAATCCTCAGACCTCAATCCTCAATCTTCAATCCTCAATACTCAATCTTCAATCGTCAAACCTCAATCCTCAATCCTCAATCCTCATTCACCAATCCTCAACACCCAATCCTCAATCTTCAATCCTCAATCCTCAATCCTCAATTCTCAATCCTCAATCCTCAATCCTCAGTCATCAAACCACAATCCTGAATCCTCAATCCTGAGTCCTCAATCTTCAGACCTCAGACCTGAACAATCAGATGTCAATCCTCAATCCTCAATAGAATATCATCAATTCACAGTTTTCAATACTCAATACTCAATCTGCAATCTTCAAATCTCTATTCACAAACATCAATTCTCATCACTCAATCCTCAATCCTCAATCCTCAATCCTCAATTTTCAATCCTCAATACTCAATCTTCAATCCTCAATCCTCAAACCTCAATCCTTAATCCTCAACCCTCAATCCTCAATTTTCAATCCTCAATACTCAATCTTCAAACCTCAATCCTCAATCCTCAATCCTCAATCCTCAATCCTCAATCGTCAGTCTTCAATCCTCAATACTCAATCTTCAATCCTCAATCCTCAATCGTCAATCCTCAAGCCTCATTCTACAGTCCTCAATACCCAATCCTCAATCTTCAATCCTCAATCCTCAATCCCCAATCCTCAATCTTCAATCCTCAACCCTCAATCCTCAATCCCTAGTTCTCAATCTTCAATCCTCAATAATCAAACTTCAATCCTCAATCCTCAATCCTCAATCCTCAATCCTCAATCCTCAATCCTCAATCCTCAATACTCATTCTTCAATCCTCAATCCTCAATCCTCAATCCTCAATCCTCAATCCTCAATCCTCAATCCTCATTCTACAATCCTCAATACCCAATCCTCAATCTTCAATCCTCAATCCTCAATCCTCAATTCTCAATCCTCAATCCTCAGTCCTCAGACCTCAAACCTCAATCCTCAACCCTCAGCCCTCATTCTCAATCCTCAATCCTCAATTCTCAGTCCTCAGCCCTCAACCCTCAATCCTCAACCCTCAGACCTCATCCTCAATCCTCAATTATCAATCCTCAATCCTCAATCTTCAATCCTCAATACTCAATCTTCAATCCTCAATCCTCTGTCCTCAAACCTCAATTCTGAATCCTCAATACTCAATCTTCAATCCAAAATCCTCAGTCCTCAATACTCAACTATCAGTCCTCAATTCTCAATACTCAATCTGCAATCCTCAATCCTCAAACCTCAATCCTCAATCCTCATTCTTCAATCCTCAACACCCAATCCTCAATCTTCAATCCTCAATCCTCAATCCTCAGACCTCAATCCTCAATCTTCAATCCTCAATACTCAATCTTCAATCCTCAATCCTCAATCCTCAATCCTCAATCCTCATTCCTCAATCCTCAACACCCAACACTCAATCTTCAATCCTCAATCCTCAATCCCCAATCCTCAATCCTCAATCCTCAATCCTCAATCCTCAATCTTCAATCCTCAATCCTCAATCCTCAACCCTCAATCCTCATTCTTCAATCCTCAAACCCCAATCCTCAATCCTCAATCCTCATTCTTCAATCCTCAATATCCAACCCTCAATCTTCAATCCTCAATCCTCAATCCTCAATTCTCAATCCTCAATCCCCAGTCCTCAGTCCTCAAACCTCAATTCTCAAACCTTAGCCCACATCCTCAATCCTCAATCCTCAATCCTCAACCTTCAATCCTCAATACTCAATCTTCAATCCTCAATCCTCAGTCCTCAAATCTCAATTCTGAACCCTCAATCTTCAGTCCTCAGACCTCTACAATCAGATGTCAATCCTGAATCCTTAATAGAATATCATCAATTCACAGTCTTCAATACCCAATACACAATCTGCAATCTTCAAATATCTATTCACAAACATCAATTCTCATCACTCAACCCTCAACACTCAGTCCCCAATCCTCAACCTTCAATCCTCAATCCTCAATACTCAATCCTCAATCCTCAATCTTCAATACTCAATACTCAATCTTCAATCCTCAATCCTCAACCCTCAAACCTCAATCCTCAATCCTCAATCTTCAATCCTCAATACTCAATCTTCAATCCTCAATCCTCAATCCTCTATCCTCAATGCTCAATCCTCAATCCATAATCCTCAACCCTCAATCTTCAATCCTCAATACTCAATCTGCAATCGTCAATCCTCAATCCTCTATCCTCAATCCTCATTCTTCAATCCTCAATACCCAATCCTCAATCTTCAATCCTCAATCCTCAATCCTCAACCCTCAATCCTCATTCTTCAATCCTCAATCCCCAATCCTCAATCCTCAATCCTCATTCTTCAATCCTCAATACCCAATCCTCAATCTTCAGTCCTCAGTCCTCAATCCTCAATTCTCAATCCTCAATCCTCAGTCCTTAGTCCTCAAACCTCAATCCTCAAAACTCAGCCCTCATACTCAATCCTCAATCATCAATCCTGAATCTTCAACCTTCAATCCTCTATACTCAATCTTCAATCCTCAATCCTCAGTCCTCAAACCTCTATTCTGAATCCTCAATCCTGAATCCTCAATCTTCAGCACTCAGTCCTCAACAATCAGTTGTCAATCCTCAATCCTCAATAGAATATCCTCAATTCACAGATTTCAATACTCAATACTCAATCTGCAATCTTCCGACCTCTATCCACAAGCATCAATTCTCATCACTCAACCCTCATAACTCAGTCCCCAATGTTCAATCCTCAATCCTCAATTCTCAATCTTCGATGCTCAATACTGTATCTTCAATCCTCAATCCTCAATCCTCAGTCCTCAGTCCTCAAACCTCAATCATCAATCCTCAATCTTCAATACTCAATCCTCTATCCTCAATCCTCAATCCTCAATAGTCAAGCGTCAATCCTCAATTCTCAATACTCAATCATCAATACTCAGCCATCAATCCTCAATTCTCAATACTCAATAAAATATTCTGAATCCTCATGTTTCAGTACTCAATCCACAATATTCAATAATCAAATCTCAATCCTCAAACATAAATTATCAACACTCAATCCTCAACACTCAGTCCTCCCTCTTCAATCCTCCATCCTCAACCCTCAATCCTCAAGCGTCAATCCTCAATCCTCATCCTCAGTCCTCTGTCCTCAAACCTCAATCCTGAATCCTCAATACTGAATCCTCAATCTTCAGCCCTCAGTCCTCAACAATCAGTTGTCAATCCTCAATCCTCAATAGAATGTACTCAATTCACAGTTTTCAATACACAATACTCAATCTGCAATCTTCAAATCTTTATCCACAAACATCAATTCTCATCACCCAATCCTCAACACTCAGTCCTCAATGTTCAATCCTCACTCCTCAATCCTCAATCCTCATTCTTCAATCCTCAATACCCAATCCTCAATCTTCAATCCTCAATCCTCAACCCTCAACCCTCAATCCTCATTCTTCAATCCTCAACACCCAATCCTCAATCTTCAATCCTCAATCCTCAATCCTCAGACCTCAATCCTCAATCCTCAATCTGCAATCCTCAATACTCAATCTTCAATCGTCAATCCTCAATCCTCAATCCTCAATCCCCATTCATCAATCCTCAACACCCAATCCTCAATCTTCAATCCTCAATCCTCAATCCTCAATTCTCAATCCTCAATCCTCAATCCTCAGGCCTCAAACATCAATACTCAACCCTCAGTCCTCGTCCTCTATCCACAACCCTCAATCCTCGATCCTCAATCTTCAATCATCAATATTCAATTTTGAATCCTGAATCCTCAATTCTCAATACTCAATCCTCAATCCCCAATCCTCAGTCCTCAATACTCAACCATCAATCCTCAATTCTCAATACTCAATAGAACATCCTGAATTCTCAGGATTCAATACTTAAACCTCGACACTCAACACTCAATGCTCAATCCTCAATCCTCAACCCTCAATCTTCAATCCTCAATCCTCAATACTCAATCCTCAATCCTCAATCTTCAATACTCAATACTCAATCTTCAATCCTCAATCCTCAATCCTCAAACCTCAATCCTCAATCCTCAATCTTCAATCCTCAATACTCAATCTTCAATCCTCAATCCTCAATCCTCTATCCTCTATCCTCAATGCTCAATCCTCAATCCATAATCCTCAACCCTCAATCTTCAATCCTCAATACTCAATCTGCAATCGTCAATCCTCAATCCCCTATCCTCAATCCTCATTCTTCAATCCTCAATACCCAATCCTCAATCTGCAATCCTCAATACTCAATCTTCAATCGTCAATCCTCAATCCTCAATCCTCAATCCCCATTCATCAATCCTCAACACCCAATCCTCAATCTTCAATCCTCAATCCTCAATCCTCAATTCTCAATCCTCAATCCTCAATCCTCAGACCTCAAACATCAATACTCAACCCTCAGTCCTCGTCCTCTATCCACAACCCTCAATCCTCGATCCTCAATCTTCAATCATCAATATTCAATATTGAATCCTGAATCCTCAATCCTCAATACTCAATCCTCAATCCCCAATCCTCAGTCCTCAATACTCAATTCTCAAACCTCAATCCTCAACCCTTAGCCCTCATCCTCAATACTCAATCCTCAATCTTCAACCCTCAATCCTCAATCCTCAATCCTCAATCCTCATGCTCAATCCTCAATCCTCAATCCTCAGTCATCAAACCACAATCCTGAATCCTCAATCCTGAATCCTCAATCTTCAGACCTCAGACCTGAACAATCAGATGTCAATCCTCAATCCTCAATAGAATATCATCAATTCACAGTTTTCAGTACTCAATACTCAATCTGCAATCTTCAAATTTCTATCCACAAACATAAATTCTCATCACTCAACCCTCAACGCTCAGTCCCCAATCCCCAGGCCTCAGTCCTCAAACCTCAATCCTCAAACCTTAGCCCACATCCTCAATCCTCAATCCTCAATCCTCAATCCTCAATGTTCAATCCTCAATACACAATCCGCAACCTTCAATCCTCAATCCTCAATCCTCAATTCTCAAACCTCAATCCTCAACCCTCAGCCCTCATCCTCAATACTCAATCCTCAATCTTCAACCCTCAATCCTCAATCCTCAAGCCTCAATCCTCAATCCTCAATCCTCAGTCCTCAAACATCAATCCTGTATCCTCAATCCTGAATCCTCAATCTTCAGACTTCAGACTTCAACAATCAGATGTCAATCCTCAAACCTCAATAGAATTTCATCAATTCACAGTTTTCAATACCCAATACTCAATCTGCAATCTTCAAATCTCTATTCACAAACATCAATTCTCATCACTCAATCCTCAATCCTCAATCCTCAATCCTCAATCCTCATTCCTCAATTTTCAATCCTCAATACTCAATCTTCAATCCTCAATCCTCAATACCCAATCCTCAATCTTCAATCCTCAATCCTCAATCCTCAACCCTCAATCCTCATTCTTCAATCCTCAACACCCAATCCTCAATCTTCAATCCTCAATCCTCAATCCTCAGACCTCAATCCTCAATCTTCAATCCTCAATACTCAATCTTCAATCGTCAAACCTCAATCCTCAATCCTCAATCCTCATTCATCAATCCTCAACACCCAATCCTCAATCTTCAATCCTCAATCCTCAATCCTCAATTCTCAATCCTCAATACTCAATCCTCAGTCATCAAACCACAATCCTGAATCCTCAATCCTGTATCCTCAATCTTCAGACCTCAGACCTGAACAATCAGATGTCAATCCTCAATCCTCAATAGAATATCATCAATTCACAGTATTCAATACTCAATACTCAATCTGCAATCTTCAAATCTCTATTCACAAACATCAATTCTCATCACTCAATCCTCAATCCTCAATCCTCAATCCTCAATTTTCAATCCTCAATACTCAATCTTCAATCCTCAACCCTCAAACCTCAATCCTTAATCCTCAATCCTCAATCCTCAACACCCAACCCTCAATCTTCAATCCTCAATCCTCAATCCTCAATTCTCAATCCTCAATCCTCAACCCTCAGACCTCAAACATCAGTACTCAACCCTCAGTCCTCGTCCTCAATCCACAACCCTCAATCCTCGATCCTCAATCTTCAATCATCAATATTCAATCTTCAATCCTCAATCCTCAATCCTCAATACTCAATCCTCAATCCTCAATCGTCAATCCTCAATACTCAATCCTCAATCCTCAATCGTCAGGCATCAATCCTCAGTACCCAATCCTCAGTCTTCAATCTTCAATCCTGAATCCTCAATCCTGAATCCTCAAACTTCATACTTCAGACTTCAACAATCAGATGTCAATCCTCAATCCTCAATAGAATATCATCAATTCACAGTTTTCAATACCCAATGCTCAATCTCCAATCTTCAAATCTCTATTCACAAACGTCAATTCGCATCACTCAGTCCTCAATCCTCAATCCTCAATCCTCAATTTTCAATCCTCAATACTCAATCTTCAATCCTCAATCCTCAAACCTCAATCCTTAATCCTCAATCGTCAGTCTTCAATCCTCAATATCCAACCCTCAATCTTCAATCCTCAATCCTCAATCCTCAATTCTCAATCCTCAATCCCCAGTCCTCAGTCCTCAAACCTCAATCCTCAAACCTTAGCCCAGATCCTCAATCCTCAATCCTCAATCCTCAACCTTCAATCCTCAATACTCAATCTTCAATCCTCAATCCTCAGTCCTCAAACCTCAATTCTGAACCCTCAATCTTCAGTCCTCAGACCTCTACAATCAGATGTCAATCCTGAATCCTTAATAGAATATCATCAATTCACAGTCTTCAATACCCAATACTCAATCTGCAAACTTCAAATATCTATTCACAAACATCAATTCTCATAACTCAACCCTCAACACTCAGTCCCCAATACTCAATCTTCAATCCTCAATCCTCAATACGCAATCCTCAATCCTCAATCTTCAATACTCAATACTCAATCTTCAATCCTCAATCCTCAATCCTCAATCGTCAATCCTCAATTCTCAATCGTCAGTCTTCAATCATCAATACCCAATCCTCAATCTTCAATCCTCAATCCTCAATCCTCAATTATCAATCCTCAATCCTCAATACCCAATCCTCAATCTTCAATCTTCAACCCTCAATCCTCAATTCTCAATTCTCAATCCTCAATCCTCAGTCCCCAGACCTCAATCCTCAATCCTGACCCTCAGCCCTCATCCTCAATCCTCAATCCTCAATCTTCAATCCTCAATCCTCAATCCTCATGCCTCAATCCTCAATCCTCAATCCTCAGTCATCAAACCTCAATCCTGAATCCTCATTCCTGAATCCTCAATCTTCAGACCTCAGACCTGAACAATCAGATGTCAATCCTCAATCCTCAATAGAATATCATCAATTCACAGTTTTCAATACTCAATACTCAATCTGCAATCCTCAATCCTCAATACTCATTCTTCAATCCTCAATCCTCAATCCTCAATCCTCAATCCTCAATCCTCAATCCTCAATCCTCAATCCTCATTCTACAATCCTCAATACCCAATCCTCAATCTTCAATCCTCAATCCACAATCCTAAACCCTCAATCCTCATTCTTCAATCCTCAATCCCCAATCCTCAATCCTCAATCCTCATTCTTCAATCCTCAATATCCAACCCTCAATCTTCAATCCTCAATCCTCAATCCTCAATTCTCAATCCTCAATCCCCAGTCCTCAGTCCTCAAACCTCAATCCTCAAACCTTAGCCCACATCCTCAATCCTCAATCCTCAATCCTCAACCTTCAATCCTCAATACTCAATCTTGAATCCTCAATCCTCAGTCCTCAAATCTCAATTCTGAACCCTCAATCTTCAGACCTCAGACCTGAACAATCAGATGTCAATCCTCAATCCTCAATAGAATATCATCAATTCACAGTTTTCAATACCCAATACTCAATCTGCAATCTTCAAATCTCTATTCACAAACATCAATTCTCATCACTCAATCCTCAATCCTCAATCCTCAATCCTCAATCCTCAATCCTCAATCCTCAATTTTCAATCCTCAATACTCAATCTTCAATCCTCAATCCTCAATACCCAATCCTCAATCTTCAATCCTCAATCTTCAATCCTCAATCCTCAATCCTCAATCCTCAGATCTCAATCCTCAATTTTCAATCCTCAATACTCAATCTTCAATCGTCAAACCTCAATCCTCAATCCTCAATCCTCATTCATCAATCCTCGACACCCAATTCTCAATCTTCAATCCTCAATCCTCAATACTCAATTCTCAATCCTCAATCCTCAATCCTCAGACGTCAAACATCAATACTCAACCCTCAGTCCTCGTCCTCTATCCACAACCCTCAATCCTCGATCCTCAATCTTCAATCATCAATATTCAATCTTGAATCCTGAATCCTCAATCCTCAATACTCAATCCTCAATCACCAATCCTCAATCCTCAATACTCAACCATCAATCCTCAATTTTCAATACTCAATAGAACATCCTGAATTCTCAGGATTCAATACTCAAACCTCGACACTCAACCCTCAATCCTCAATCCTCAATCCTCAATCTTCAATTCTCAATACTCAATCTTCAATCCTCCATCCTCAATCCTCAATCGTCAGGCTTCAATCCTCAACACTCAATCTTCAATACTCAATCGTCAATCCTCATTCCTCAATCCTCATTCTTCAATCCTCAATACCCAATCCTCAATCTTCAATCTTCAACCCTCAATCCTCAATTCTCAATCCTCAATCCTCAGTCCTCAGACCTCAAACCTCAATCCTCAACCCTCAGCCCTTATCCTCAATCCTCAATCCTCAATCTTCAATCCTAAATCCTCAATAGAATATCATCAATTCACAGTTTTCGATACTTAATACTCAATCTGCAATCTTAAAATTTCTATCCACAAACATAAATTCTCATCACTCAACCCTCAACGCTCAGTCCCCTATCCCCAGTGTTCAGTCCTTGAACCTCAATCCTCAAACCTTAGCCCACATCCTCAATCCTCAATCCTCAATGTTCAATCCTCAATACACAATCCTCAACCTTCAATCCTCAATCCTCAATCCTCAATTCTCAAACCTCAATCCTCAACCCACAGCCCTCATCCTCAATACTCAATCCTCAACCTTCAACCCTCAATCCTCAATCCTCAAGCCTCAATCCTGATTCCTCAATCCTCAGTCCTCAAACCTCAATACTGAATCCTCAATCCTGAATCCTCAATCTTCAGACTTCAGACTTCAACAATCAGATGTCAATCCTCAAACCTCAATAGAATATCATCAATTCACAGTTTTCAATACTCAATACTCAATCTGCAATCTTCAAATCTCTATCCACAAACATCAATTCTCATCACTCAAACCTCAACACTCAGTCCCCAATCCTCAATCTTCAATCCACATTCCTCAATCCTCAATCCTCATTCCTCAATCTTCAATCCTCAATACTCAATCTTCAATCCTCAACCCTCAATCCTCAATCGTCAATCCTCAATCCTCAATCGTCAGTCTTCAATCATCAATACCCAATCCTCAATCTTCAATCCTCAATCCTCAATCCTCAATTATCAATCCTCAATCCTCAATACCCAATCCTCAATCTTCAATCTTCAACCCTCAATCCTCAATTCTCAATCCTCAATCCTCAGTCCTCAGACCTCAAACCTCAATCCTGACCCTCAGCCCTCATCCTCAATCCTCAATCCTCAATCTTCAATCCTCAATCCTCAATCCTCATGCCTCAATCCTCAATCCTCAATCCTCAGTCATCAAACCTCAATCCTGAATCCTCATTCCTGAATCCTCAATCTTCAGACCTCAGACCTGAACAATCAGATGTCAATCCTCAATCCTCAATAGAATATCATCAATTCACAGTTTTCAATACTCAATACTCAATCTGCTATCTTCAAACTTCTATCCACAAACATCAATTCTCATCACTCAACCCTCAACACTCAGTCCCCAAACCTCCATCTTCAATCCTCAATTCTCAATCCTCAATTCTCAATTCTCAATTCTCAATCCTCAATCTTCAATCCTCAATACTCAATCCTCAATCCTCAATCCTCAATCCTGAATCCTCAATCCTCAATCCTCAATTTTCAATCCTCAATACTCAATCTTCAATCCTCAATCCTCAATCCTCAATTATCAATCCTCAATCCTCAATACCCAATCCTCAATCTTCAATCTTCAACCCTCAATCCTCAATTCTCAATCCTCAATCCTCAGTCCTCAGACCTCAAACCTCAATCCTGACCCTCAGCCCTCATCCTCAATCCTCAATCCTCAATCCTCAATCCTCAATCCTCAATCCTCAATCTTCAATCCTCAATCCTCAATCCTCAACCCTCAATCCTCATTCTTCAATCCTCAAACCCCAATCCTCAATCCTCAATCCTCATTCTTCAATCCTCAATATCCAACCCTCAATCTTCAATCCTCAATCCTCAATCCTCAATTCTCAATCCTCAATCCCCAGTCCTCAGTCCTCAAACCTCAATTCTCAAACCTTAGCCCACATCCTCAATCCTCAATCCTCAACCTTTAATCCTCAATACTCAATCTTCAATCCTCAATCCTCAGTCCTCAAATATCAATTCTGAACCCTCAATCTTCAGTCCTCAGACCTCTACAATCAGATGTCAATCCTGAATCCTTAATAGAATATCATCAATTCACAGTCTTCAATACCCAATACACAATCTGCAATCTTCAAATATCTATTCACAAACATCAATTCTCATCACTCAACCCTCAACACTCAGTCCCCAATCCTCAACCTTCAATCCTCAATCCTCAATACTCAATCCTCAATCCTCAATCTTCAATACTCAATACTCAATCTTCAATCCTCAATCCTCAACCCTCAAACCTCAATCCTCAATCCTCAATCTTCAATCCTCAATACTCAATCTTCAATCCTCAATCCTCAATCCCCTATCCTCAATGCTCAATCCTCAATCCATAATCCTCAACCCTCAATCTTCAATCCTCAATACTCAATCTGCAATCGTCAATCCTCAATCCTCTATCCTCAATCCTCATTCTTCAATCCTCAATACCCAATCCTCAATCTTCAATCCTCAATCCTCAATCCTCAACCCTCAATCCTCATTCTTCAATCCTCAATCCCCAATCCTCAATCCTCAATCCTCATTCTTCAATCCTCAATACCCAATCCTCAATCTTCAGTCCTCAAACCTCTAGTCTGAATCCTCAATCCTGAATCCTCAATCTTCAGCACTCAGTCCTCAACAATCAGTTGTCAATCCTCAATCCTCAATAGAATATCCTCAATTCACAGATTTCAATACTCAATACTCAATCTGCAATCTTCCGACCTCTATCCACAAGCATCAATTCTCATCACTCAACCCTCATAACTCAGTCCCCAATGTTCAATCCTCAATCCTCAATTCTCAATCTTCGATGCTCAATACTGTATCTTCAATCCTCAATCCTCAATCCTCAATCCTCAGTCCTCAAACCTCAATCATCAATCCTCAATCTTCAATACTCAATCCTCTATCCTCAAACCTCAATCATCAATAGTCAAGCATCAATCCTCAATTCTCAATACTCAATCCTCCATACTCAACCATCAATCCTCAATTCTCAATACTCAATAGAATATTCTGAATCCTCATGTTTCAGTACTCAATCCACAATATTCAATAATCAAATCTCAATCCTCAAACATAAATTCTCAACACTCAATCCTCAACACTCAGTCCTCCCTCTTCAATCCTCCATCCTCAACCCTCAATCCTCAAGCGTCAATCCTCAATCCTCATCCTCAGTCCTCTGTCCTCAAACCTCAATCCTGAATCCTCAATACTGAATCCTCAATCTTCAGACCTCAGTCCTCAACAATCTGTTGTCAATCCTCAATCCTCAATAGAATATACTCAATTCACAGTTTTCAATACACAATACTCAATCTGCAATCTTCAAATCTTTATCCACAAACATCAATTCTCATCACCCAATCCTCAACACTCAGTCCTCAATGTTCAATCCTCAATCCTCAATCCTCAATCCTCATTCTTCAATCCTCAATACCCAATCCTCAATCTTCAATCCTCAATCCTCAACCCTCAACCCTCAATCCTCATTCTTCAATCCTCAACACCCAATCCTCAATCTTCAATCCTCAATCCTCAATCCTCAATCCTCAGACCTCAATCCTCAATCTTCAATCCTCAATACTCAATCGTCTGTCTTCAATCCTCAACACTCAATCTTCAATCCTCAATCCTCAATCGTCAAACCTCAATCCTCAATTCTCAATCCTCATTCATCAATCCTCAACACCCAATCCTCAATCTTCAATCCTCAATCCTCAATCCTCAATTCTCAATCCTCAATCCTCAATCCTCAGTCATCAAACCACAATCCTGAATCCTCAATCCTGAATCCTCAATCTTCAGACCTCAGACCTGAACAATCAGATGTCAATCCTCAATCCTCAATAGAATATCATCAATTCACAGTTTTCAATACTCAATACTCAATCTGCAATCTTCAAATCTCTATTCACAAACATCAATTCTCATCACTCAATGCTCAATCCTCAATCCTCAATCCTCAATTTTCAATCCTCAATACTCAATCTTCAATCCTCAATCCTCAAACCTCAATCCTTAATCCTCAATCCTCAATCCTCAATTTTCAATCCTCAATACTCAATCTTCAAACCTCAATCCTCAATCCTCAATCCTCAATCCTCAATCCTCAATCGTCTGTCTTCAATCCTCAATACTGAATCTTCAATCCTCAATCCTCAATCGTCAATCCTCAAGCCTCATTCTACAGTCCTCAATACCCAATCCTTAATCTTCAATCCTCAATCCTCAATCCCCAATCCTCAAGCTTCAATCCTCAACACTCAATCCTCAATCCTTAGTTCTCAATCTTCAATCCTCAATAATCAAACTTCAATCCTCAATCCTCAATCCTCAATCCTCAATCCTCAATCCTCAATCCTCAATCCTCAATTCTCATTCTTCAATCCTCAATCCTCAATCCTCTATCCTCAATGCTCAATCCTCAATCCATAATCCTCAACCCTCAATCTTCAATCCTCAATACTCAATCTGCAATCCTCAATCCTCAATCCTCTATCCTCAATCCTCATTCTTCAATCCTCAATATCCAATCCTCAATCTTCAATCCTCAATCCTCAATCCTCAACCCTCAATCCTCATTCTTCAATCCTCAATCCCCAATCCTCAATCCTCAATCCTCATTCTTCAATCCTCAATACCCAATCCTCAATCTTCAATCCTCAATCCTCAATCTTCAATACTCAATCCTCTATCCCCAATCCTCAATCCTCAATAGTCAAGCATCAATCCTCAATTCTCAATACTCAATCCTCAATGGTCAACCATCAATCCTCAATTCTCAATACTCAATAGAATATTCTGAATCCTCATGTTTCAGTACTCAATCCACAATATTCAATAATCAAATCTCAATCCTCAAACAGAAATTCTCAACACTCAATCCTCAACACTCAGTCCTCCCTTTTCAATCCTCCATCCTCAACCCTCAATCCTCAAGCGTCAATCCTCAATCCTCATCCTCAGTCCTCTGTCCTCAAACCTCAATCCTGAATCCTCAATACTGAATCCTCAATCTTCAGCCCTCAGTCCTCAACAATCAGTTGTCAATCCTCAATCCTCAATAGAATATACTCAATTCACAGTTTTCAATACACAATACTCAATCTGCAATCTTCAAATCATTATCCACAAACATCAATTCTCATCACCCAATCCTCAATCCTCAATCCTCAGACCTCAATCCTCAATCTGCAATCCTCAATACTCAATCTTCAATCGTCAATCCTCAATACTCAATCCTCAATCCCCATTCATCAATCCTCAACACCCTATCCTCAATCTTCAATCCTCAATCCTCAATCCTCAATTCTCAATCCTCAATCCTCAATCCTCAGACCTCAAACATCAATACTCAACCCTCAGTCCTCGTCCTCTATCCACAACCCTCAATCCTCGATCCTCAATCTTCTATCATCAATATTCAATCTTGAATCCTGAATCCTCAATTTCCAATACTCAATCCTCAATCCCCAATCCTCAATCCTCAATACTCAACCATCAATCCTCAATTCTCAATACTCAATAGAACATCCTGAATTCTCAGGATTCAATACTCAAACCTCGACACTCAACCCTCAATGCTCAATCCTCAATCCTCAATCCTCAATCTTCAATCCTCAATACTCAATCTTCAATCCTCCATCCTCAATCCTCAATCCTCAATCCTCAATCCTCAATAGTCAGGCTTCAATCCTCAATACTCAATCTTCAATACTCAATCGTCAATCCTCATTCCTCAATCCTCATTCTTCAATCCTCAATACCCAATCCTCAATCTTCAATCTTCAGCCCTCAATCCTCAATTCTCAATCCTCAATCCTCAGTCCTCAGACCTCAAACCTCAATCCTCAACCCTCAGCCCTTATCCTCAATCCTCAATCCTCAATCTTCAATCCTAAATCCTCAATCTTCAATCCTCAATCCTCAATCCTCATGCCTCAATCCTCAATCCTCAATCCTCAGTCATCAAACCACAATCCTGAATCCTCAATCCTGATTCCTCAATCTTCAGACCTCAGACCTGAACAATCAGATGTCAATCCTCAATCCTCAATAGAATATCATCAATTCACAGTTTTCAGTACTCAATACTCAATCTGCAATCTTCAAATTTCTATCCACAAACATAAATTCTCATCACTCAACCCTCAACGCTCAGTCCCCAATCCCCAGGCCTCAGTCCTCAAACCTCAATCCTCAAACCTTAGCCCACATCCTCAATCCTCAATCCTCAATGTTCAATCCTCAATACACAATCCTCAACCTTCAATCCTCAAACCTCAATCCTCAATTCTCAAACATCAATCCTCAACCCTCAGCCCTCATCCTCAATACTCAATCCTCAATCTTCAACCCTCAATCCTCAGTCCTCAAACCTCAATCCTGAATCCTCAATCCTGAATCCTCAATCTTCAGACTTCAGACTTCAGCAATCAGATGTCAATCCTCAAACCTCAATAGAATATCATCAATTCACAGTTTTCAATACCCAATACTCAATCTGCAATCTTCAAATCTCTATTCACAAACATCAATTCTCATCACTCAATCCTCAATCCTCAATCCTCAATCATCAATCCTCAATACTCATTCATCAATCCTCAACACCCAATCCTCAATCTTCAATCCTCAATCCTCAATCCTCAATTCGCAATCCTCAATCCTCAATCCTCAGTCATCAAACCACAATCCTGAATCCTCAAACCTGAATCCTCAATCTTCAGACCTCAGACCTGAACAATCAGATGTCTATCCTCAATCCTCAATAGAATATCATCAATTCACAGTTTTCAATACTCAATACTCAATCTTCAATCCTCAATCCTCAATCGTCAATCCTCAAGCCTCATTCTACAGTCCTCAATACCCAATCCTCAATCTTCAATCCTCAATCCTCAATCCCCAATCCTCAATCTTCAATCCTCAACCCTCAATCCTCAATCCTTAGTTCTCAACCTTCAATCCTCAATAATCAAACTTCAATCCTCAATCCTCAATCCTCAATCCTCAATCCTCAATCCCCAATCCTCAATCCTCAATACTCATTCTTCAATCCTCAATCCTCAATCCTCAATCCTCAATCCTCAATCCTCAATCCTCAATCCTCATTCTACAATCCTCAGTACCCAATCCTCAATCTTCAATCCTCAATCCTCAATCCAAAATTCTCAATCCTCAATCCTCAGTCCTCAGACCTCAAACCTCAATCCTCAACCCTCAGCCCTCATTCTCAATCCTCAATCCTCAATTCTCAGTCTTCAGCCCTCAAACCTCAATCCTCAACCCTCAGACCTCATCCTCAATCCTCAATTGTCAATCCCCAATCCTCAATCTTCAATCCTCAATACTCAATCTTCAATCCTCAATCCTCTGTCCTCAAACCTCAATTCTGAATCCTCAATACTCAATCTTCAATCCAAAATCCTCAGTCCTCAATACTCAACTATCAGTCCCCAATTCTCAATACTCAATCTGCAATCCTCAATCCTCAATCCTCAATCCTCAATCCTCATTCTTCAATCCTCAACACCCAATCCTCAATCCTCTATCCTCAATGCTCAATCCTCAATCCATAATCCTCAACCCTCAATCTTCAATCCTCAATACTCAATCTGCAATCCTCAATCCTCAATCCTCTATCCTCAATCCTCATTCTTCAATCCTCAATATCCAATCCTCAATCTTCAATCCTCAATCCTCAATCCTCAACCCTCAATCCTCATTCTTCAATCCTCAATCCCCAATCCTCAATCCTCAATCCTCATTCTTCAATCCTCAATACCCAATCCTCAATCTTCAATCCTCAATCCTCAATCCTCAATTCTCAATCCTCAATCCTCAGTCCTTAGTCCTCAAACCTCAATCCTCAACCCTCAGCCCTCATACTCAATCCTCAATCATCAATCCTGAATCTTCAACCTTCAATCCTCAATACTCAATCTTCAATCCTCAATCCTCAGTCCTCAAACCTCTATTCTGAATCCTCAATCCTGAATCCTCAATCTTCAGCACTCAGTCCTCAACAATCAGTTGTCCATCCTCAATCCTCAATAGAATATCCTCAATTCACAGATTTCAATACTCAATGCTCAATCTGCAATATTCCGACCTCTATCCACAAGCATCAATTGTCATCACTCAACCCTCATAACTCAGTCCCCAATGTTCAATCCTCAATCCTCAATTCTCAATCTTCGATGCTCAATACTGTATCTTCAATCCTCAATCCTCAATCCTCAATCCTCAGTCCTCAAACCTCAATCATCAATCCTCAATCTTCAATACTCAATCCTCTATCCTCAATCCTCAATCCTCAATAGTCAAGCATCAATCCTCAATTCTCAATACTCAATCCTCAATAGTCAACCATCAATCCTCAATTCTCAATACTCAATAGAATATTCTGAATCCTCATGTTTCAGTACTCAATCCACAATATTCAATAATCAAATCTCAATCCTCAAACATAAATTCTCAACACTCAATCCTCAACACTCAGTCCTCCCTCTTCAATCCTCCATCCTCAACACTCAATCCTCAAGCGTCAATCCTCAATCCTCATCCTCAGTCCTCTGTCCTCAAACCTCAATCCTGAATCCTCAATACTGAATCCTCAATCTTCAGCCCTCAGTCCTCAACAATCAGTTGTCAATCCTCAATCCTCAATAGAATATACTCAATTCACAGTTTTCAATACACAATACTCAATCTGCAATCTTCAAATCTTTATCCACAAACATCAATTCTCATCACCCAATCCTCAACACTCAGTCCTCAATGTTCAATCCTCAATCCTCAATCCTCAATCCTCATTCTTCAATCCTCAATACCCAATCCTCAATCTTCAATCCTCAATCCTCAACCCTCAACGCTCAATCCTCATTCTTCAATCCTCAAGACCCAATCCTCAATCTTCAATCCTCAATCCTCAATCCTCAGACCTCAATACTCAATCTGCAATCCTCAATACTCAATCTTCAATCGTCAATCCTCAATCCTCAATCCTCAATCCCCATTCATCAATCCTCAACACCCAATCCTCAATCTTCAATCCTCAATCCTCAATCCTCAATTCTCAATCCTCAATCCTCAATCCTCAATCTTCAATCCTCAATACTCAATCTTCAATCCTCCATTCTCAATCCTCAATCCTCAATCCTCAATCCTCAATCCTCAATCTTCAATCCTCAATACTCAATCTTCAATCCTCCATTCTCAATCCTCAATCCTCAATCCTCAATCCTCAATAGTCAGGCTTCAATCCTCAATACTCAATCTTCAATACTCAATCGTCAATCCTCATTCCTCAATCCTCATTCTTCAATCCTCAATACCCAATCCTCAATCTTCAATCTTCAACCCTCAATCCTCAATTCTCAATCCTCAATCCTCAGTCCTCAGACCTCAAACCTCAATCCTCAACCCTCAGCCCTTATCCTCAATCCTCAATCCTCAATCTTCAATCCTAAATCCTCAATCTTCAATCCTCAATCCTCAATCCTCATGCCTCAATCCTCAATCCTCAATCCTCAGTCATCAAACCACAATCCTGAATCCTCAATCCTGAATCCTCAATCTTCAGACCTCAGACCTGAACAATCAGATGTCAATCCTCAATCCTCAATAGAATATCATCAATTCACAGTTTTCAGTACTCAATACTCAATCTGCAATCTTCAAATTTCTATCCAGAAACTTAAATTCTCATCACTCAACCCTCAACGCTCAGTCCCCAATCCCCAGGCCTCAGTCCTCAAACCTCAATCCTCAAACCTTAGCCCACATCCTCAATCCTCAATCCTCAATCCTCAATCCTCAATGTTCAATCCTCAATACACAATCCTCAACCTTCAATCCTCAATCCTCAATCCTCAATTCTCAAACATCAATCCTCAACCCTCAGCCCTCATCCTCAATACTCAATCCTCAATATTCAACCCTCAATCCTCAGTCCTCAAACCTCAATCCTGAAACCTCAATCCTGAATCCTCAATCTTCAGACTTCAGACTTCAGCAATCAGATGTCAATCCTCAAACCTCAATAGAATATCATCAATTCACAGTTTTCAATACCCAATACTCAATCTGCAATCTTCAAATCTCTATTCACAAACATCAATTCTCATCACTCAATCCTCAATCCTCAAACCTCAATCCTCAATCCTCAATCCTCAATTTTCAATCCTCAATACTCAATCTTCAATCCTCAATCCTCAATACCCAATCCTCAATCTTCAATCCTCAATCCTCAATCCTCAACCCTCAATCCTCATTCTTCAATCCTCAACACCCAATCCTCAATCTTCAATCCTCAATCCTCAATCCTCAGACCTCAATCCTCAATCTTCAATCCTCAATACTCAATCTTCAATCGTCAAACCTCAATCCTCAATCCTCAATCCTCATTCATCAATCCTCAACACCCAATCCTCAATCTTCAATCCTCAATCCTCAATCCTCAATTCTCAATCCTCAATCCTCAATCCTCAGTCATCAAACCACAATCCTGAATCCTCAATCCTGAATCCTCAATCTACAGACCTCAGACCTGAACAATCAGATGTCAATCCTCAATCCTCAATAGAATATCATCAATTCACAGTTTTCAATACTCAATACTCAATCTGCAATCTTCAAATCTCTATTCACAAACATCAATTCTCATCACTCAATCCTCAATCCTCAATCCTCAATCCTCAATTTTCAACCCTCAATACTCAATCTTCAATCCTCAATCCTCAAACCTCAATCCTTAATCCTCAATCCTCAATCCTCAATTTTCAATCCTCAATACTCAATCTTCAAACCTCAGTCTTCAATCCTCAATCCTCAATTCTCAATCCTCAATCGTCAGTCTTCAATCCTCAATACTCAATCTTCAATCCTCAATCCTCAATCGTCAATCCTCAAGCCTCATTCTACAGTCCTCAATACCCAATCCTCAATCTTCAATCCTCAATCCTCAATCCCCAATCCTCAATCTTCAATCCTCAACCCTCAATCCTCAATCCTTAGTTCTCAACCTTCAATCCTCAATAATCAAACTTCAATCCTCAATCCTCAATCCTCAATCCTCAATACTCAACCCTCAATCCTCAATCCTCAATACTCATTCTTCAATCCTCAATCCTCAATCGTCAATCCTCAATCCTCAATCCTCAATCCTCAATCCTCAATCCTCATTCTACAATCCTCAATACCCAATCCTCAATCTTCAATCCTCAATCCTCAATCCTAAATTCTCAATCCTCAATCCTCAGTCCTCAGACCTCAAACCTCAATCCTCAATCGTCAATCCTCAAGCCTCATTCTACAGTCCTCAATACCCAATCCTCAATCTTCAATCCTCAATCCTCAATCCCCAATCCTCAATCTTCAATCCTCAACCCTCAATCCTCAATCCTTAGTTCTCAACCTTCAATCCTCAATAATCAAACTTCAATCCTCAATCCTCAATCCTCAATCCTCAATCCTCAATCCTCAATCCTCAATCCTCAATACTCATTCTTCAATCCTCAATCCTCAATCCTCAATCCTCAATCCTCAATCCTCAATCCTCAATCCTCATTCCACAATCCCCAATACCCAATCCTCAATCTTCAATCCTCAATCCTCAATCCTAAATTCTCAATCCTCAATCCTCAGTCCTCAGACCTCAAACCTCTATCCTCAACCCTCAGCCCTCATTCTCAATCCTCAATCCTCAATTCTCAGTCCTCAGCCCTCAAACCTCAATCCTCAATCCTCAATAGTCAGGCTTCAATCCTCAATACTCAATCTTCAATACTCAATCGTCAATCCTCATTCCTCAATCCTCATTCTTCAATCCTCAATACCCAATCCTCAATCTTCAATCTTCAGCCCTCAATCCTCAATTCTCAATCCCCAATCCTCAGTCCTCAGACCTCAAACCTCAATCCTCAATCCTCAATCCTCAATAGTCAGGCTTCAATCCTCAATACTCAATCTTCAATACTCAATCGTCAATCCTCATTCCTCAATCCTCATTCTTCAATCCTCAATACCCAATCCTCAATACCCAATCCTCAATCTTCAATCTTCAGCCCTCAATCCTCAATTCTCAATCCTCAATCCTCAGTCCTCAGACCTCAAACCTCAATCCTCAACCCTCAGCCCTTATCCTCAATCCTCAATCCTCAATCTTCAATCCTAAATCCTCAATCTTCAATCCTCAATCCTCAATCCTCATGCCTCAATCCTCAATCCTCAATCCTCAGTCATCAAACCACAATCCTGAATCCTCAATCCTGATTCCTCAATCTTCAGACCTCAGACCTGAACAATCAGATGTCAATCCTCAATCCTCAATAGAATATCATCAATTCACAGTTTTCAGTACTCAATACTCAATCTGCAATCTTCAAATTTCTATCCACAAATATAAATTCTCATCACTCAACCCTCAACGCTCAGTCCCCAATCCCCAGGCCTCAGTCCTCAAACCTCAATCCTCAAACCTTAGCCCACATCCTCAATCCTCAATCCTCAATGTTCAATCCTCAATACACAATCCTCAACCTTCAATCCTCAAACCTCAATCCTCAATTCTCAAACATCAATCCTCAACCCTCAGCCCTCATCCTCAATACTCAATCCTCAATCTTCAACCCTCAATCCTCAGTCCTCAAACCTCAATCCTGAATCCTCAATCCTGAATCCTCAATCTTCAGACTTCAGACTTCAGCAATCAGATGTCAATCCTCAAACCTCTATAGAATATCATCAATTCACAGTTTTCAATACCCAATACTCAATCTGCAATCTTCAAATCTCTATACACAAACATCAATTCTCATCACTCAATCCTCAATCCTCAATCCTCAATCATCAATCCTCAATCCTCAATCGTCAGTCTTCAATCCTCAATACTCAATCTTCAATCCTCAATCCTCAATCGTCAATCCTCAAGCCTCATTCTACAGTCCTCAGTACCCAATCCTCAATCTTCAATCCTCAATCCTCAATCCCCAATCCTCAATCTTCAATCCTCAACCCTCAATCCTCAATCCTTAGTTCTCAACCTTCAATCCTCAATAATCAAACTTCAATCCTCAATCCTCAATCCTCAATCCTCAATCCTCAATCCTCAATCCTCAATCCTCAATACTCATTCTTCAATCCTCAATCCTCAATCCTCAATCCTCAATCCTCAATCCTCAATCCTCAATCCTCATTCTACAATCCTCAGTACCCAATCCTCAATCTTCAATCCTCAATCCTCAATCCAAAATTCTCAATCCTCAATCCTCAGTCCTCAGACCTCAAACCTCAATCCTCAACCCTCAGCCCTCATTCTCAATCCTCAATCCTCAATTCTCAGTCTTCAGCCCTCAAACCTCAATCCTCAACCCTCAGACCTCATCCTCAATCCTCAATTGTCAATCCCCAATCCTCAATCTTCAATCCTCAATACTCAATCTTCAATCCTCAATCCTCTGTCCTCAAACCTCAATTCTGAATCCTCAATACTCAATCTTCAATCCAAAATCCTCAGTCCTCAATACTCAACTATCAGTCCTCAATTCTCAATACTCAATCTGCAATCCTCAATCCTCAATCCTCAATCCTCAATCCTCATTCTTCAATCCTCAACACCCAATCCTCAATCCTCTATCCTCAATGCTCAATCCTCAATCCATAATCCTCAACCCTCAATCTTCAATCCTCAATACTCAATCTGCAATCCTCAATCCTCAATCCTCTATCCTCAATCCTCATTCTTCAATCCTCAATATCCAATCCTCAATCTTCAATCCTCAATCCTCAATCCTCAACCCTCAATCCTCATTCTTCAATCCTCAATCCCCAATCCTCAATCCTCAATCCTCATTCTTCAATCCTCAATACCCAATCCTCAATCTTCAATCCTCAATCCTCAATCCTCAATTCTCAATCCTCAATCCTCAGTCCTTAGTCCTCAAACCTCAATCCTCAACCCTCAGCCCTCATACTCAATCCTCAATCATCAATCCTGAATCTTCAACCTTCAATCCTCAATACTCAATCTTCAATCCTCAATCCTCAGTCCTCAAACCTCTATTCTGAATCCTCAATCCTGAATCCTCAATCTTCAGCACTCAGTCCTCAACAATCAGTTGTCCATCCTCAATCCTCAATAGAATATCCTCAATTCACAGATTTCAATACTCAATGCTCAATCTGCAATCTTCCGACCTCTATCCACAAGCATCAATTGTCATCACTCAACCCTCATAACTCAGTCCCCAATGTTCAATCCTCAATCCTCAATTCTCAACCTTCGATGCTCAATACTGTATCTTCAATCCTCAATCCTCAATCCTCAATCCTCAGTCCTCAAACCTCAATCATCAATCCTCAATCTTCAATACTCAATCCTCTATCCTCAATCCTCAATCCTCAATAGTCAAGCATCAATCCTCAATTCTCAATACTCAATCCTCAATAGTCAACCATCAATCCTCAATTCTCAATACTCAATAGAATATTCTGAATCCTCATGTTTCAGTACTCAATCCACAATATTCAATAATCAAATCTCAATCCTCAAACATAAATTCTCAACACTCAATCCTCAACACTCAGTCCTCCCTCTTCAATCCTCCATCCTCAACACTCAATCCTCAAGCGTCAATCCTCAATCCTCATCCTCAGTCCTCTGTCCTCAAACCTCAATCCTGAATCCTCAATACTGAATCCTCAATCTTCAGCCCTCAGTCCTCAACAATCAGTTGTCAATCCTCAATCCTCAATAGAATATACTCAATTCACAGTTTTCAATACACAATACTCAATCTGCAATCTTCAAATCTTTATCCACAAACATCAATTCTCATCACCCAATCCTCAACACTCAGTCCTCAATGTTCAATCCTCAATCCTCAATCCTCAATCCTCATTCTTCAATCCTCAATACCCAATCCTCAATCTTCAATCCTCAATCCTCAACCCTCAACCCTCAATCCTCATTCTTCAATCCTCAAGACCCAATCCTCAATCTTCAATCCTCAATCCTCAATCCTCAGACCTCAATACTCAATCTGCAATCCTCAATACTCAATCTTCAATCGTCAATCCTCAATCCTCAATCCTCAATCCCCATTCATCAATCCTCAACACCCAATCCTCAATCTTCAATCCTCAATCCTCAATCCTCAATTCTCAATCCTCAATCCTCAATCCTCAATCTTCAATCCTCAATACTCAATCTTCAATCCTCCATTCTCAATCCTCAATCCTCAATCCTCAATCCTCAATCCTCAATCTTCAATCCTCAATACTCAATCTTCAATCCTCCATTCTCAATCCTCAATCCTCAATCCTCAATCCTCAATCCTCAATAGTCAGGCTTCAATCCTCAATACTCAATCTTCAATACTCAATCGTCAATCCTCATTCCTCAATCCTCATTCTTCAATCCTCAATACCCAATCCTCAATCTTCAATCTTCAACCCTCAATCCTCAATTCTCAATCCTCAATCCTCAGTCCTCAGACCTCAAACCTCAATCCTCAACCCTCAGCCCTTATCCTCAATCCTCAATCCTCAATCTTCAATCCTAAATCCTCAATCTTCAATCCTCAATCCTCAATCCTCATGCCTCAAACCTCAATCCTCAATCCTCAGTCATCAAACCACAATCCTGAATCCTCAATCCTGAATCCTCAATCTTCAGACCTCAGACCTGAACAATCAGATGTCAATCCTCAATCCTCAATAGAATATCATCAATTCACAGTTTTCAGTACTCAATACTCAATCTGCAATCTTCAAATTTCTATCCACAAACTTAAATTCTCATCACTCAACCCTCAACGCTCAGTCCCCAATCCCCAGGCCTCAGTCCTCAAACCTCAATCCTCAAACCTTAGCCCACATCCTCAATCCTCAATCCTCAATCCTCAATCCTCAATGTTCAATCCTCAATACACAATCCTCAACCTTCAATCCTCAATCCTCAATCCTCAATTCTCAAACATCAATCCTCAACCCTCAGCCCTCATCCTCAATACTCAATCCTCAATATTCAACCCTCAATCCTCAGTCCTCAAACCTCAATCCTGAATCCTCAATCCTGAATCCTCAATCTTCAGACTTCAGACTTCAGCAATCAGATGTCAATCCTCAAACCTCAATAGAATATCATCAATTCACAGTTTTCAATACCCAATACTCAATCTGCAATCTTCAAATCTCTATTCACAAACATCAATTCTCATCACTCAATCCTCAATCCTCAAACCTCAATCCTCAATCCTCAATCCTCAATTTTCAATGCTCAATACTCAATCTTCAATCCTCAATCCTCAATACCCAATCCTCAATCTTCAATCCTCAATCCTCAATCCTCAACCCTCAATCCTCATTCTTCAATCCTCAACACCCAATCCTCAATCTTCAATCCTCAATCCTCAATCCTCAGACCTCAATCCTCAATCTTCAATCCTCAATGCTCAATCTTCAATCGTCAAACCTCAATCCTCAATCCTCAATCCTCATTCATCAATCCTCAACACCCAATCCTCAATCTTCAATCCTCAATCCTCAATCCTCAATTCTCAATCCTCAATCCTCAATCCTCAGTCATCAAACCACAATCCTGAATCCTCAATCCTGAATCCTCAATCTTCAGACCTCAGACCTGAACAATCAGATGTCAATCCTCAATCCTCAATAGAATATCATCAATTCACAGTTTTCAATACTCAATACTCAATCTGCAGTCTTCAAATCTCTATTCACAAACATCAATTCTCATCACTCAATCCTCAATCCTCAATCCTCAATCCTCAATTTTCAACCCTCAATACTCAATCTTCAATCCTCAATCCTCAAACCTCAATCCTTAATCCTCAATCCTCAATCCTCAATTTTCAATCCTCAATACTCAATCTTCAAACCTCAGTCTTCAATCCTCAATCCTCAATTCTCAATCCTCAATCGTCAGTCTTCAATCCTCAATACTCAATCTTCAATCCTCAATCCTCAATCGTCAATCCTCAAGCCTCATTCTACAGTCCTCAATACCCAATCCTCAATCTTCAATCCTCAATCCTCAATCCCCAATCCTCAATCTTCAATCCTCAACCCTCAATCCTCAATCCTTAGTTCTCAACCTTCAATCCTCAATAATCAAACTTCAATCCTCAATCCTCAATCCTCAATCCTCAATACTCAACCCTCAATCCTCAATCCTCAATACTCATTCTTCAATCCTCAATCCTCAATCGTCAATCCTCAATCCTCAATCCTCAATCCTCAATCCTCAATCATCATTCTACAATCCTCAATACCCAATCCTCAATCCTCAATCCTCAATCCTCAATCCTAAATTCTCAATCCTCAATCCTCAGTCCTCAGACCTCAAACCTCAATCCTCAATCGTCAATCCTCAAGCCTCATTCTACAGTCCTCAATACCCAATCCTCAATCTTCAATCCTCAATCCTCAATCCCCAATCCTCAATCTTCAATCCTCAACCCTCAATCCTCAACCCTTAGTTCTCAACCTTCAATCCTCAATAATCAAACTTCAATCCTCAATCCTCAATCCTCAATCCTCAATCCTCAATCCTCAATCCTCAATCCTCAATACTCATTCTTCAATCCTCAATCCTCAATCCTCAATCCTCAATCCTCAATCCTCATTCTACAATCCTCAATACCCAATCCTCATCTTCAATCCTCAATCCTCAATCCTAAATTCTCAATCCTCAATCCTCAGTCCTCAGACCTCAAACCTCAATCCTCAACCCTCAGCCCTCATTCTCAATCCTCAATCCTCAATTCTCAGTCCTCAGCCCTCAAACCTCAATCCTCAACCCTCAGACCTCATCCTCAATCCTCAATTGTCAATCCCCAATCCTCAATCTTCAATCCTCAATACTCAATCTTCAATCCTCAATCCTCTGTCCTCAAACCTCAATTCTGAATCCTCAATACTCAATCTTCAATCCAAAATCCTCAGTCCTCAATACTCAACTATCAGTCCTCAATTCTCAATACTCAATCTGCAATCCTCAATCCTCAATCCTCAATCCTCAATCCTCATTCTTCAATCCTCAACACCCAATCCTCAATCCTCTATCCTCAATGCTCAATCCTCAATCCATAATCCTCAACCCTCAATCTTCAATCCTCAATACTCAATCTGCAATCCTCAATCCTCAATCCTCTATCCTCAATCCTCATTCTTCAATCCTCAATATCCAATCCTCAATCTTCAATCCTCAATCCTCAATCCTCAACCCTCAATCCTCATTCTTCAATCCTCAATCCCCAATCCTCAATCCTCAATCCTCATTCTTCAATCCTCAATACCCAATCCTCAATCTTCAATCCTCAATCCTCAATCCTCAATTCTCAATCCTCAATCCTCAGTCCTTAGTCCTCAAACCTCAATCCTCAACCCTCAGCCCTCATACTCAATCCTCAATCATCAATCCTGAATCTTCAACCTTCAATCCTCAATACTCAATCTTCAATCCTCAATCCTCAGTCCTCAAGCCTCTATTCTGAATCCTCAATCCTGAATCCTCAATCTTCAGCACTCAGTCCTCAACAATCAGTTGTCCATCCTCAATCCTCAATAGAATATCCTCAATTCACAGATTTCAATACTCAATACTCAATCTGCAATCTTCCGACCTCTATCCACAAGCATCAATTCTCATCACTCAACCCTCATAACTCAGTCCCCAATGTTCAATCCTCAATCCTCAATTCTCAATCTTCGATGCTCAATACTGTATCTTCAATCCTCAATCCTCAATCCTCAATCCTCGATCCTCAATCCTCATTCCTCAATCCTCAACACCCAACCCTCAATCTTCAATCCTCAATCCTCAATCCTCAATTCTCAATCCTCAATCCTCAACCCTCAGACCTCAAACATCAATACTCAACCCTCAGTCTTCGTCCTCAATCCACAACCCTCAATCCTCGATCCTCAATCTTCAATCATCAATATTCAATCTTCAATCCTCAATCCTCAATCCTCAATACTCAATCCTCAATCCTCAATCGTCAATCCTCAATACTCAATCCTCAATCCTCAATCGTCAGGCATCAATCCTCAGTACCCAATCCTCAGTCTTGAATCTTCAATCCTCAATCCTCAATCCTCAACCCTCAATCCTCAATGTTCAATCCTCAATACACAATCCACAACCTTCAAACCTCAATCCTCAATCCTCAATCCTCAATTCTCAAACCTCAACCCTCAACCCTCAGCCCTCATCCTCAATACTCAATCCTCAATCTTCAACCCTCAATCCTCAATCCTCAAGCCTCAATCCTCAATCCTCAATCATCAGTCCTCAAACCTCAATCCTGAATCCTCAATCCTGAATCCTCAAACTTCATACTTCAGACTTCAACAATCAGATGTCAATCCTCAATCCTCAATAGAGTATCATCAATTCACAGTTTTCAATACCCGATGCTCAATCTCCAATCTTCAAATCTCTATTCACAAACGTCAATTCGCATCACTCAGTCCTCAATCCTCAATCCTCAATCCTCAATTTTCAATCCTCAATACTCAATCTTCAATCCTCAATCCTCAAACCTCAATCCTTAATCCTCAATCGTCAGTCTTCAATCCTCAATATCCAACCCTCAATCTTCAATCCTCAATCCTCAATCCTCAATTCTCAATCCTCAATACCCAGTCCTCAGTCCTCAAACCTCAATCCTCAAACCTTAGCCCAGATCCTCAATCCTCAATCCTCAATCCTCAACCTTCAATCCTCAATACTCAATCTTCAATCCTCAATCCTCAGTCCTCAAACCTCAATTCTGAACCCTCAATCTTCAGTCCTCAGACCTCTACAATCAGATGTCAATCCTGAATCCTTAATAGAATATCATCAATTCACAGTCTTCAATACCCAATACTCAATCTGCAAACTTCAAATATCTATTCACAAACATCAATTCTCATAACTCAACCCTCAACACTCAGTCCCCAATACTCAATCTTCAATCCTCAATCCTCAATACTCAATCCTCAATCCTCAATCTTCAATACTCTATACTCAATCTTCAATCCTCAATCCTCAATCCTCAAATCTCAATCCTCAATCCTCAATCTTCAATCCTCAATAATCAATCTTCAATCCTGAATCCTCTATCCTCTATCCTCAATGCTCAATACTAAATCCATAATCCTCAACCCTCAATCTTCAATCCTCAATACTCAATCTGCAATCCCCAATCCTCAATCCTCTATCCTCAATCCTCATTCTTCAATCCTCAAAACCCAATCCTCAATCTTCAATCCTCAATCTTCAATCCTCAATACTCAATCTTCAATCCTCAGTCCTCAATACTCAATCCTCAACCCTCGATCCTCATTCTTCAATCCTCAATCCCTAATCCTCAATCCTCGATCCTCATTCTTCAATCCTCAATACCCAATCCTCAATCTTCAATCCTCAATCCTCAATCCACAATTCTCAATCCTCAATCCTCAGTCCTTAGTCCTCAAACCTCAATCCTCAACCCTCAGCCCTCATACTCAATCCTCAATCATCAATCCTGAATCTTCAACCTTCAATCCCCAATACTCAATCTTCAATCCTCAATCCTCAGTCCTCAAACCTCTATTCTGAATCCTCAATCCTGAATCCTCAATCTTCAGCACTCAGTCCTCAACAATCAGTTGTCAATCCTCAATCCTCAATAGAATATCCTCAATTCACAGATTTCAATACTCAATACTCAATCTGCAATCTTCCGACCTCTATCCACAAGCATCAATTCTCATCACTCAACCCTCATAACTCAGTCCCCAATGTTCAATCCTCAATCCTCAATTCTCAATCTTCGATGCTCAATACTGTATCTTCAATCCTCAATCCTCAATCCTCTATCCTCAGTCCTCAAACCTCAATCATCAATCCTCAATCTTCAATACTCAATCCTCTATCCTCAATCCTCAATCCTCAATAGTCAAGCATCAATCCTCAATTCTCAATACTCAATCCTCAATACTCAACCATCAATCCTCAATTCTCAATACTCAATAGAATATTCTGAATCCTCATGTTTCAGTACTCAATCCACAATATTCAATAATCAAATCTCAATCCTCAAACATAAATCCTCAACACTCAATCCTCAACACTCAGTCCTCCCTCTTCAATCCTCCATCCTCAACCCTCAATCCTCAAGCGTCAATCCTCAATCCTCATCCTCAGTCCTCTGTCCTCAAACCTCAATCCTGAATCCTCAATACTGAATCCTCAATCTTCAGCCCTCAGTCCTCAACAATCAGTTGTCAATCCTCAATCCTCAATAGAATATACTCAATTCACAGTTTTCAATACACAATACTCAATCTGCAATCTTCAAATCTTTATCCACAAACATCAATTCTCATCACCCAATCCTCAACACTCAGTCCTCAATGTTCAATCCTCAATCCTCAATCCTCAATCCTCATTCTTCAATCCTGAATACCCAATCCTCAATCTTCAATCCTCAATCCTCAATCCTCAACCCTCAATCCACATTCTTCAATCCTCAACACCCAATCCTCAATCTTCAATCCTCAATCCTCAATCCTCAGACCTCAATCCTCAATCTGCAATCCACAATACTCAATCTTCAATCGTCAATCCTCAATCCTCAATCCTCAATCCCCATTCATCAATCCTCAACACCCAATCCTCAATCTTCAATCCTCAATCCTCAATCCTCAATTCTCAATCCTCAATCCTCAATCCTCAGACCTCAAACATCAATACTCAACCCTCAGTCCTCGTCCTCTATCCACAACCCTCAATCCTCGATCCTCAATCTTCAATCATCAATATTCAATCTTGAATCCTGAATCCTCAATCCTCAATACTCAATCCTCAATCCCCAATCCTCAGTCCTCAATACTCAACCATCAATCCTCAATTCTCAACACTCAATAGAACATCCTGAATTCTCAGGATTCAATACTCAAACCTCGACACTCAACCCTCAATGCTCAATCCTCAATCCTCAATCCTCATTCTTCAATCCTCAATACTCAATCTTCAATCCTCCATCCTCAATCCTCAATCCTCAATCCTCAATCCTCAATCGTCAGGCTTCAATCCTCATTCTTCAATCCTCAATACCCAATCCTCAATCTTCAATCCTCAATCCCCATTCATCAATCCTCAACGCCCAATCCTCAATTCTCAAACATCAATCCTCAACCCTCAGCCCTCATCCTCAATACTCAATCCTCAATATTCAACCCTCAATCCTCAGTCCTCAAACCTCAATCCTGAATCCTCAATCCTGAATCCTCAATCTTCAGACTTCAGACTTCAACAATCAGATGTCAATCCTCAAACCTCAATAGAATATCATCAATTCACAGTTTTCAATACCCAATACTCAATCTGCAATCTTCAAATCTCTATTCACAAACATCAATTCTCATCACTCAATCCTCAATCCTCAATCCTCAATCCTCAATCCTCAATCCTCAATTTTCAATCCTCAATACTCAATCTTCAATCCTCAATCCTCAATACCCAATCCTCAATCTTCAATCCTCAATCCTCAATCCTCAACCCTCAATCCTCATTCTTCAATCCTCAACACCCAATCCTCAATCTTCAATCCACAAACCTCAATCCTCAGTCCTCAATCCTCAATCTTCAATCCTCAATACCCAATCTTCAATCGTCAAACCTCAATCCTCAATCCTCAATCCTCATTCATCAATCCTCAACACCCAATCCTCAATCTTCAATCCTCAATCCTCAATCCTCAATTCTCAATCCTCAATCCTCAATCCTCAGTCATCAAACCACAATCCTGAATCCTCAACCCTGAATCCTCAATCTTCAGACCTCAGACCTGAACAATCAGATGTCAATCCTCAATCCTCAATAGAATATCATCAATTCACAGTTTTCAATACTCAATACTCAATCTGCAATCTTCAAATCTCTATTCACAAACATCAATTCTCATCTCTCAATCCTCAATACTCAATCCTCAATCCTCAATTTTCAATCCTCAGTACTCAATCTTCAATCCTCAATCCTCAAACCTCAATCCTTAATCCTCAATCCTCAATCCTCAATTTTCAATCCTCAATACTCAATCTTCAAACCTCAATCCTCAATCCTCAATCCTCAATCCTCAATCCTCAATCGTCAGTCTTCAATCCTCAATACTCAATCTTCAATCCTCAATACTCAATCGTCAATCCTCAAGCCTCATTCTACAGTCCTCAATACCCAATCCTCAATCTTCAATCCTCAATCCTCAATCCCCAATCCCCAATCCTCAATCTTCAATCCTCAACCCTCAATCCTCAATCCTTAGTTCTCAATCTTCAATCCTCAATAATCAAACTTCAATCCTCAATCCTCAATCCTCAATCCTCAATCCTCAATCCTCAATCCTCAATCCTCAATACTCATTCTTCAATCCTCAATCCTCAATCCTCAATCCTCAATCCTCAATCCTCAATCCTCAATCCTCATTCTACAATCCTCAATACCCAATCCTCAATCTTCAATCCTCAATCCTCAATCCTCAATTCTCAATCCTCAATCCTCAGTCCTCAGACCTCAAACCTCAATCCTCAACCCTCAGCCCTCATTCTCAATCCTCAATCCTCAATTCTCAGTCCTCAGCCCTCAAACCTCAATCCTCAACCCTCAGACCTCATCCTCAATCCTCAATTGTCAATCCTCAATCCTCAATCTTCAATCCTCAATACTCAATCTTCAATCCTCAATCCTCTGTCCTCAAACCTCAATTCTGAATCCTCAATACTCAATCTTCAATCCAAAATCCTCAGTCCTCAATACTCAACTATCAGTCCTCAATTCTCAATACTCAATCTGCAATCCTCAATCCTCAATCCTCAATCCTCAATCCTCATTCTTCAATCCTCAACACCCAATCCTCAATCTTCAATCCTCAATCCTCAATCCTCAGACCTCAATCCTCAATCTTCAATCCTCAATACTCAATCTTCAGTCCTCAATCCTCAATCCTCAATCCTCAATCCTCATTCCTCAATCCTCAACACCCAACCCTCAATCTTCAATCCTCAATCCTCAATCCTCAATTCTCAATCCTCAATCCTCAACCCTCAGACCTCAAACATCGATACTCAACCCTCAGTCCTCGTCCTCAATCCACAACCCTCAATCCTCGATCCTCAATCTTCAATCATCAATATTCAATCTTCAATCCTCAATCCTCAATCCTCAATACTCAATCCTCAATCCTCAATCGTCAATCCTCAATACTCAATCCTCAATCCTCAATCGTCAGGCATCAATCCTCAGTGCCCAATCCTCAGTCTTCAATCTTCAAACCTCAATCCTCAATCCTCAACCCTCAATCCTCAATGTTCAATCCTCAATACACAATCCACAACCTTCAAACCTCAATCCTCAATCCTCAATCCTCAATTCTCAAACCTCAATCCTCAACCCTCAATCCTCAATCCTCAATCCTCAATCATCAGTCCTCAAACCTCAATCCTGAATCCTCAATCCTGAATCCTCAAACTTCATACTTCAGACTTCAACAATCAGATGTCAATCCTCAATCCTCAATAGAATATCATCAATTCACAGTTTTCAATACCCAATGCTCAATCTCCAATCTTCAAATCTCTATTCACAAACGTCAATTCGCATCACTCAGTCCTCAATCCTCAATCCTCAATCCTCAATTTTCAATCCTCAATACTCAATCTTCAATCCTCAATCCTCAAACCTCAATCCTTAATCCTCAATCGTCAGTCTTCAATCCTCAATATCCAACCCTCAATCTTCAATCCTCAATCCTCAATCCTCAATTCTCAATCCTCAATACCCAGTCCTCAGTCCTCAAACCTCAATCCTCAAACCTTAGCCCAGATCCTCAATCCTCAATCCTCAGTCCTCAACCTTCAATCCTCAATACTCAATCTTCAATCCTCAATCCTCAGTCCTCAAACCTCAATTCTGAACCCTCAATCTTCAGTCCTCAGACCTCTACAATCAGATGTCAATCCTGAATCCTTAATAGAATATCATCAATTCACAGTCTTCAATACCCAATACTCAATCTGCAAACTTCAAGTATCTTTTCACAAACATCAATTCTCATAACTCAACCCTCAACACTCAGTCCCCAATACTCAATCTTCAATCCTCAATCCTCAATACTCAATCCTCAATCCTCAATCTTCAATACTCAATACTCAATCTTCAATCCTCAATCCTCAATCCTCAAACCTCAATCCTCAATCCTCAATCTTCAATCCTCAATAATCAATCTTCAATCCTCAATCCTCAATCCTCTATCCTCAATGCTCAATACTAAATCCATAATCCTCAACCCTCAATCTTCAATCCTCAATACTCAATCTGCAATCCCCAATCCTCAATCCTCTATCCTCAATCCTCATTCTTCAATCCTCAATACCCAATCCTCAATCTTCAATCCTCAATCTTCAATCCTCAATACTCAATCTTCAATCCTCAGTACTCAATACTCAATCCTCAACCCTCGATCCTCATTCTTCAATCCTCAATCCCCAATCCTCAATCCTCAATCCTCATTCTTCAATCCTCAATACCCAATCCTCAATCTTCAATCCTCAATCCTCAATCCACAATTCTCAATCCTCAATCCTCAGTCCTTAGTCCTCAAACCTCAATCCTCAACCCTCAGCCCTCATACTCAATCCTCAATCATCAATCCTGAATCTTCAACCTTCAATCCTCAATACTCAATCTTCAATCCTCAATCCTCAGTCCTCAAACCTCTATTCTGAATCCTCAATCCTGAATCCTCAATCTTCAGCACTCAGTCCTCAACAATCAGTTGTCAATCCTCAATCCTCAATAGAATATCCTCAATTCACAGATTTCAATACTCAATACTCAATCTGCAATCTTCCGACCTCTATCCACAAGCATCAATTCTCATCACTCAACCCTCATAACTCAGTCCCCAATGTTCAATCCTCAATCCTCAATTCTCAATCTTCGATGCTCAATACTGTATCTTCAATCCTCAATCCTCAATCCTCAGTCCTCCAACCTCAATCATCAATCCTCAATCTTCAATACTCAATCCTCTATCCTCAATCCTGAATCCTCAATAGTCAAGCATCAATCCTCAATTCTCAATACTCAATCCTCAATACTCAACCATCAATCCTCAATTCTCAATACTCAATAGAATATTCGGAATCCTCATGTTTCAGTACTCAATCCACAATATTCAATAATCAAATCTCAATCCTCAAACATAAATTCTCAACACTCAATCCTCAACACTCAGTCCTCCCTCTTCAATCCTCCATCCTCAACCCTCAACCCTCAAGCGTCAATCCTCAATCCTCATCCTCAGTCCTCTGTCCTCAAACCTCAATCCTGAATCCTCAATACTGAATCCTCAATCTTCAGCCCTCAGTCCTCAACAATCAGTTGTCAATCCTCAATCCTCAATAGAATATACTCAATTCACAGTTTTCAACACACAATACTCAATCTGCAATCTTCAAATCTTTATCCACAAACATCAATTCTCATCACCCAATCCTCAACACTCAGTCCTCAATGTTCAATCCTCAATCCTCAATCCTCAATCCTCATTCTTCAATCCTGAATACCCAATCCTCAATCTTCAATCCTCAATCCTCAATCCTCAACCCTCAATCCACATTCTTCAATCCTCAACACCCAATCCTCTATCTTCAATCCTCAATCCTCAATCCTCAGACCTCAGTCCTCAATCTGCAATCCTCAATACTCAATCTTCAATCGTCAATCCTCAATCCTCAATCCTCAATCCCCATTCATCAATCCTCAACACCCAATCCTCAATCTTCAATCCTCAATCCTCAATCCTCAATTCTCAATCCTCAATCCTCAATCCTCAGACCTCAAACATCAATACTCAACCCTCAGTCCTCGTCCTCTATCCACAACAGTCAATCCTCGATCCTCAACCTTCAATCATCAATATTCAATCTTGAATCCTGAATCCTCAATCCTCAATACTCAATCCTCAATCCCCAATCCTCAGTCCTCAATACTCAACCATCAATCCTCAATTCTCAACACTCAATAGAACATCCTGAATTCTCAGGATTCAATACTCAAACCTCGACACTCAACCCTCAATGCTCAATCCTCAATCCTCAATCCTCATTCTTCAATCCTCAATACTCAATCTTCAATCCTCCATCCTCAATCCACAATCCTCAATCCTCAATCCTCAATCGTCAGGCTTCAATCCTCATTCTTCAATCCTCAATACCCAATCCTCAATCTTCAATCCTCAATCCCCATTCATCAATCCTCAACGCCCAATCCTCAATCTTCAATCCTCAATCCTCAATCCTCAATTCTCAATCCTCAATCCTCAATCCTCAGACCTCAAACATCAATACTCAACCCTCAGTCCTCGTCCTCTATCCACAACCCTCAATCCTCGATCCTCAATCTTCAATCATCAATATTCAATCTTGAATCCTGAATCCTCAATCCTCAATACTCAATCCACAATCCCCAATCCTCAGTCCTCAATACTCAACCATCAATCCTCAATTCTCAACACTCAATAGAACATCCTGAATTCTCAGGATTCAATACTCAAACCTCGACACTCAACCCTCAATGCTAAATCCTCAATCCTCAATCCTCATTCTTCAATCCTCAATACTCAATCTTCAATCCTCCATCCTCAATCCTCAATCCTCAATCCTCAATCCTCAATCGCCAGGCTTCAATCCTCAATACTCAATCTTCAATACTCGATCGTCAATCCTCATTCCTCAATCCTCATTCTTCAATCCTCAATACCCAATCCTCAATCTTGAATCTTCAACCCTCAATCCTCAATTCTCAATCCTCAATCCTCAGTCCTCAGACCTCAAACCTCAATCCTCAACCCTCAGCCCTTATCCTCAATCCTCAATCCTCAATCTTCAATCCTAAATCTTCAATCTTCAATCCTCAATCCTCAATCCTCATGCCTCAATCCTCAATCCTCAATCCTCAGTCATCAAACCACAATCCTGAATCCTCAATCCTGAATCCTCAATCTTCAGATCTCAGACCTGAACAATCAGATGTCAATCCTCAATCCTCAATAGAATATCATCAATTCACAGTTTTCAATACTCAATACTCAATCTGCAATCTTCAAATCTCTATTCACAAACATCAATTCTCATCACTCAATCCTCAATCCTCAATCCTCAATCCTCAATTTTCAATCCTCAATACTCAATCTTCAATCCTCAATCCTCAAACCTCAATCCTTAATCCTCAATCCTCAATCCTCAATTTTCAATCCTCAATAATCAATCTTCAAACCTCAATCCTCAATCCTCAATCCTCAATCCTCAATCCTCAATCGTCAGTCTTCAATCCTCAATACTCAATCTTCAATCCTCAATCCTCAATCGTCAATCCTCAAGCCTCATTCTACAGTCCTCAATACCCAATCCTCAATCTTCAATCCTCAATCCTCAATCCCCAATCCTAAATCTTCAATCCTCAACCCTCAATCCTCAATCCTTAGTTCTCAACCTTCAATCCTCAATAATCAAACTTCAATCCTCGATCCTCAATCCTCAATCCTCAATCCTCAATCCTCAATCCTCAATCCTCAATACTCATTCTTCAATCCTCAATCCTCAATCCTCAATCCTCAATCCTCAATCCTCAATCCTCAATCCTCAATCCTCATTCTACAATCCTCAGTACCCAATCCTCAATCTTCAATCCTCAATCCTCAATCCTAAATTCTCAATCCTCAATCCTCAGTCCTCAGACCTCAAACCTCAATCCTCAACCCTCAGCCCTCATTCTCAATCCTCAATCCTCAATTCTCAGTCCTCAGCCCTCAAACCTCAATCCTCAACCCTCAGACCTCATCCTCAATCCTCAATTGTCAATCCCCAATCCTCAATCTTCAATCCTCAATACTCAATCTTCAATCCTCAATCCTCTGTCCTCAAACCTCAATTCTGAATCCTCAATACTCAATCTTCAATCCAAAATCCTCAGTCCTCAATACTCAACTATCAGTCCTCAATTCTCAATACTCAATCTGCAATCCTCAATCCTCAATCCTCAATCCTCAATCCTCATTCTTCAATCCTCAACACCCAATCCTCAATCCTCTATCCTCAATGCTCAATCCTCAATCCATAATCCTCAACCCTCAATCTTCAATCCTCAATACTCAATCTGCAATCCTCAATCCTCAATCCTCTATCCTCAATCCTCATTCTTCAATCCTCAATATCCAATCCTCAATCTTCAATCCTCAATCCTCAATCCTCAACCCTCAATCCTCATTCTTCAATCCTCAATCCCCAATCCTCAATCCTCAATCCTCATTCTTCAATCCTCAATACCCAATCCTCAATCTTCAATCCTCAATCCTCAATCCTCAATTCTCAATCCTCAATCCTCAGTCCTTAGTCATCAAACCTCAATCCTCAACCCTCAGCCCTCATACTCAATCCTCAATCATCAATCCTGAATCTTCAACCTTCAATCCTCAATACTCAATCTTCAATCCTCAATCCTCAGTCCTCAAACCTCTATTCTGAATCCTCAATCCTGAATCCTCAATCTTCAGCACTCAGTCCTCAACAATCAGTTGTCCATCCTCAATCCTCAATAGAATATCCTCAATTCACAGATTTCAATAATCAATGCTCAATCTGCAATCTTCCGACCTCTATCCACAAGCATCAATTCTCATCACTCAACCCTCATAACTCAGTCCCCAATGTTCAATCCTCAATCCTCAATTCTCAATCTTCGATGCTCAATACTGTATCTTCAATCCTCAATCCTCAATCCTCAATCCTCAGTCCTCAAACCTCAATCATCAATCCTCAATCTTCAATACTCAATCCTCTATCCTCAATCCTCAATCCTCAATAGTCAAGCATCAATCCTCAATTCTCAATACTCAATCCTCAATAGTCAACCATCAATCCTCAATTCTCAATACTCAATAGAATATTCTGAATCCTCATGTTTCAGTACTCAATCCACAATATTCAATAATCAAATCTCAATCCTCAAACATAAATTCTCAACACTCAATCCTCAACACTCAGTCCTCCCTCTTCAATCCTCCATCCTCAACCCTCAATCCTCAAGCGTCAATCCTCAATCCTCATCCTCAGTCCTCTGTCCTCAAACCTCAATCCTGAATCCTCAATACTGAATCCTCAATCTTCAGCCCTCAGTCCTCAACAATCAGTTGTCAATCCTCAATCCTCAATAGAATATACTCAATTCACAGTTTTCAATACACAATACTCAATCTGCAATCATCAAATCTTTATCCACAAACATCAATTCTCATCACCCAATCCTCAACACTCAGTCCTCAATGTTCAATCCTCAATCCTCAATCCTCAATCCTCATTCTTCAATCCTCAATACCCAATCCTCAATCTTCAATCCTCAATCCTCAACCCTCAACCCTCAATCCTCATTCTTCAATCCTCAACACCCAATCCTCAATCTTCAATCCTCAATCCTCAATCCACAGACCTCAATACTCAATCTGCAATCCTCAATACTCAATCTTCAATCGTCAATCCTCAATCCTCAATCCTCAATCCCCATTCATCAATCCTCAACACCCAATCCTCAATCTTCAATCCTCAATCCTCAATCCTCAATTCTCAATCCTCAATCCTCAATCCTCAGACCTCAAACATCAATACTCAACCCTCAGTCCTCGTCCTCTATCCACAACCCTCAATCCTCGATCCTCAATCTTCAATCATCAATATTCAATCTTGAATCCTGAATCCTCAATTTCCAATACTCAATCCTCAATCCCCAATCCTCAATGCTCAATACTCAACCATCAATCCTCAATTCTCAATACTCAATAGAACATCCTGAATTCTCAGGATTCAATACTCAAACCTCGACCCTCAACCCTCAATGCTCAATCCTCAATCCTCAATCCTCAATCTTCAATCCTCAATACTCAATCTTCAATCCTCCATTCTCAATCCTCAATCCTCAATCCTCAATCCTCAATAGTCAGGCTTCAATCCTCAATACTCAATCTTCAATACTCAATAGTCAATCCTCATTCCTCAATCCTCATTCTTCAATCCTCAATACCCAATCCTCAATCTTCAATCTTCAACCCTCAATCCTCAATTCTCAATCCTCAATCCTCAGTCCTCAGACCTCAAACCTCAATCCTCAACCCTCAGCCCTTATCCTCAATCCTCAATCCTCAATCTTCAATCCTAAATCCTCAATCTTCAATCCTCAATCCTCAATCCTCATGCCTCAATCCTCAATCCTCAATTCTCAGTCATCAAACCACAATCCTGAATCCTCAATCCTGAATCCTCAATCTTCAGACCTCAGACCTGAACAATCAGATGTCAGTCCTCAATCCTCAATAGAATATCATTAATTCACAGTTTTCAGTACTCAATACTCAATCTGCAATCTTCAAATTTCTATCCACAAACATAAATTCTCATCACTCAACCCTCAACGCTCAGTCCCCAATCCCCAGGCCTCAGTCCTCAAACCTCAATCCTCAAACCTTAGCCCACATCCTCAATCCTCAATCCTCAATCCTCAATCCTCAATGTTCAATCCTCAATACACAATCCTCAACCTTCAATCCTCAATCCTCAATCCTCAATTCTCAAACATCAATCCTCAACCCTCAGCCCTCATCCTCAATACTCAATCCTCAATCTTCAACCCTCAATCCTCAGTCCTCAATCCTCAATCCTGAATCCTCAATCCTGAATCCTCAATCTTCAGACTTCAGACTTCAGCAATCAGATGTCAATCCTCAAACCTCAATAGAATATCATCAATTCACAGTTTTCAATACCCAATACTCAATCTGCAATCTTCAAATCTCTATTCACAAACATCAATTCTCATCACTCAATCCTCAATCCTCAATCCTCAATCCTAAATCCTCAATCCTCAATTTTCAATCCTCAATACTCAATCTTCAATCCTCAATCCTCAATACCCAATCCTCAATCTTCAATCCTCAATCCTCAATCCTCAATCCTCAACCCTCAATCCTCATTCTTCAATCCTCAACACCCAATCCTCAATCTTCAATCCTCAATCCTCAATCCTCAGACCTCAATCCTCAATCTTCAATCCTCAATACTCAATCTTCAATCGTCAAACCTCAATCCTCAATCCTCAATCCTCATTCATCAATCCTCAACACCCAATCCTCAATCTTCAATCCTCAATCCTCAATCCTCAATTCTCAATCCTCAATCCTCAATCCTCAGTCATCAAACCACAATCCTGAATCCTCAATCCTGAATCCTCAATCTTCAGACCTCAGACCTGAACAATCAGATGTCAATCCTCAATCCTCAATAGAATATCATCAATTCACAGTTTTCAATACTCAATACTCAATCTGCAATCTTCAAATCTCTATTCACAAACATCAATTCTCATCACTCAATCCTCAATCCTCAATCCTCAATCCTCAATTTTCAACCCTCAATACTCAATCTTCAATCCTCAATCCTCAAACCTCAATCCTTAATCCTCAATCCTCAATCCTCAATTTTCAATCCTCAATACTCAATCTTCAAACCTCAATCTTCAATCCTCAATCCTCAATTCTCAATCCTCAATCGTCAGTCTTCAATCCTCAATACTCAATCTTCAATCCTCAATCCTCAATCGTCAATCCTCAAGCCTCATTCTACAGTCCTCAATACCCAATCCTCAATCTTCAATCCTCAATCCTCAATCCCCAATCCTCAATCTTCAATCCTCAACCCTCAATCCTCAATCCTTAGTTCTCAACCTTCAATCCTCAATAATCAAACTTCAATCCTCAATCCTCAATCCTCAATCCTCAATCCTCAATCCTCAATCCTCAATCCTCAATACTCAATCCTCAATCCTCAATCCTCATTCTACAATCCTCAGTACCCAATCCTCAATCTTCAATCCTCAATCCTCAATCCTAAATTCTCAATCCTCAATCCTCAGTCCTCAGACCTCAAACCTCAATCCTCAACCCTCAGCCCTCATTCTCAATCCTCAATCCTCAATTCTCAGTCCTCAGCCCTCAAACCTCAATCCTCAACCCTCAGACCTCATCCTCAATCCTCAATTGTCAATCCCCAATCCTCAATCTTCAATCCTCAATACTCAATCTTCAATCCTCAATCCTCTGTCCTCAAACCTCAATTCTGAATCCTCAATACTCAATCTTCAATCCAAAATCCTCAGTCCTCAATACTCAACTATCAGTCCTCAATTCTCAATACTCAATCTGCAATCCTCAATCCTCAATCCTCAATCCTCAATCCTCATTCTTCAATCCTCAACACCCAATCCTCAATCCTCAATCCTCTATCCTCAATGCTCAATCCTCAATCCATAATCCTCAACCCTCAATCTTCAATCCTCAATACTCAATCTGCAATCCTCAATCCTCAATCCTCTATCATCAATCCTCATTCTTCAATCCTCAATATCCAATCCTCAATCTTCAATCCTCAATCCTCAATCCTCAACCCTCAATCCTCATTCTTCAATCCTCAATCCCCAATCCTCAATCCTCAATCCTCATTCTTCAATCCTCAATACCCAATCCTCAATCTTCAATCCTCAATCCTCAATCCTCAATTCTCAATCCTCAATCCTCAGTCCTTAGTCATCAAACCTCAATCCTCAACCCTCAGCCCTCATACTCAATCCTCAATCATCAATCCTGAATCTTCAACCTTCAATCCTCAATACTCAATCTTCAATCCTCAATCCTCAGTCCTCAAACCTCTATTCTGAATCCTCAATCCTGAATCCTCAATCTTCAGCACTCAGTCCTCAACAATCAGTTGTCCATCCTCAATCCTCAATAGAATATCCTCAATTCACAGATTTCAATACTCAATGCTCAATCTGCAATCTTCCGTCCTCTATCCACAAGCATCAATTCTCATCACTCAACCCTCATAACTCAGTCCCCAATGTTCAATCCTCAATCCTCAATTCTCAATCTTCGATGCTCAATACTGTATCTTCAATCCTCAATCCTCAATCCTCAATCCTCAGTCCTCAAACCTCAATCATCAATCCTCAATCTTCAATACTCAATCCTCTATCCTCAATCCTCAATCCTCAATAGTCAAGCATCAATCCTCAATTCTCAATACTCAATCCTCAATAGTCAACCATCAATCCTCAATTCTCAATACTCAATAGAATATTCTGAATCCTCATATTTCAGTACTCAATCCACAATATTCAATAATCAAATCTCAATCCTCAAACATAAATTCTCAACACTCAATCCTCAACACTCAGTCCTCCCTCTTCAATCCTCCATCCTCAACCCTCAATCCTCAAGCGTCAATCCTCAATCCTCATCCTCAGTCCTCTGTCCTCAAACCTCAATCCTGAATCCTCAATACTGAATCCTCAATCTTCAGCCCTCAGTCCTCAACAATCAGTCGTCAATCCTCAATCCTCAATAGAATATACTCAATTCACAGTTTTCAATACACAATACTCAATCTGCAATCTTCAAATCTTTATCCACAAACATCAATTCTCATCACCCAATCCTCAACACTCAGTCCTCAATCTTCAATCCTCAATCCTCTGTCCTCAAACCTCTATTCTGAATCCTCAATAGTCAATCTTCAATCCAAAATCCTCAGTCCTCAATACTCAACTATCAGTCCTCAATTCTCAATACTCAATCTGCAATCCTCAATCCTCAATCCTCAATCCTCAATCCTCATTCTTCAATCCTCATCACCCAATCCTCAATCTTCAATCCTCAATCCTCAATCCTCAGACCTCAATCCTCAATCTTCAATCCTCAATACTCAATCTTCAGTCCTCAATCCTCAATCCTCAATCCTCAATCCTCATTCCTCAATCCTCAACACCCAACCCTCAATCTTCAATCCTCAATCCTCAATCCTCAATTCTCAATCCTCAATCCTCAACCCTCAGACCTCAAACATCAATACTCAACCCTCAGTCCTCGTCCTCAATCCACAACCCTCAATCCTCGATCCTCAATCTTCAATCATCAATATTCAATCTTCAATCCTCAATCCTCAATCCTCAATACTCAATCCTCAATCCTCAATCGTCAATCCTCAATACTCAATCCTCAATCCTCAATCGTCAGGCATCAATCCTCAGTACCCAATCCTCAGTCTTCAATCTTCAATCCTCAATCCTCAATCCTCAACCCTCAATCCTCAATGTTCAATCCATAATACACAATCCACAACCTTCAAACCTCAATCCTCAATCCTCAATCCTCAATTCTCAAACCTCAACCCTCAACCCTCAGCCCTCATCCTCAATACTCAATCCTCAATCTTCAACCCTCAATCCTCAATCCTCAAGCCTCAATCCTCAATCCTCAATCATCAGTCCTCAAACCTCAATCCTGAATCCTCAATCCTGAATCCTCAAACTTCATACTTCAGACTTCAACAATCAGATGTCAATCCTCAATCCTCAATAGAGTATCATCAATTCACAGTTTTCAATACCCAATGCTCAATCTCCAATCTTCAAATCTCTATTCACAAACGTCAATTCGCATCACTCAGTCCTCAATGTTCGATCCTCAATCCTCAATCCTCAATCCTCATTCTTCAATCCTGAATACCCAATCCTCAATCTTCAATCCTCAATCCTCAATCCTCAACACTCAATCCACATTCTTCAATCCTCAACACCCAATCCTCAATCTTCAATCCTCAATCCTCAATCCTCAGACCTCAATCCTCAATCTGCAATCCTCAATACTCAATCTTCAATCGTCAATCCTCAATCCTCAATCCTCAATCCCCATTCATCAATCCTCAACACCCAATCCTCAATCTTCAATCCTCAATCCTCAATCCTCAATTCTCAATCCTCAATCCTCAATCCTCAGACCTCAAACATCAATACTCAACCCTCAGTCCTCGTCCTCTATCCACAACCCTCAATCCTCGATCCTCAATCTTCAATCATCAATATTCAATCTTGAATCATGAATCCTCAATCCTCAATACTCAATCCTCAATCCCCAATCCTCAGTCCTCAATACTCAACCATCAATCCTCAATTCTCAACACTCAATAGAACATCCTGAATTCTCAGGATTCAATACTCAAACCTCGACACTCAACCCTCAATGCTCAATCCTCAATCCTCAATCCTCATTCTTCAATCCTCAATACTCAATCTTCAATCCTCCATCCTCAATCCACAATCCTCAATCCTCAATCCTCAATCGTCAGGCTTCAATCCTCATTCTTCAATCCTCAATACCCAATCCTCAATCTTCAATCCTCAATCCCCATTCATCAATCCTCAACGCCCAATCCTCAGTCCTCAATCTTCAATCCTCAATACTCAATCTTCAATCCTCAATCCTCAACCCTCTATCCTCAATGCTCAATCCTCAATAGTCAAGCATCAATCCTCAATTCTCAATACTCAATCCTCAATACCCAATCCTCAATCTTCAATCCTCAATCCTCAATCCTCAACTCTGAACCCTCAATCCTCTATCCTCAATGCTCAATCCTCAATCCATAATCCTCAACCCTCAATCTTCAATCCTCAATACTCAATCTGCAATCCTCAATCCTCAATCCTCTATCCTCAATCCTCATTCTTCAATCCTCAATACCCAATCCTCAATCTTCAATCCTCAATCCTCAATCCTCAACCCTCAATCCTCATTCTTCAATCCTCAATCCCCAATCCTCAATCCTCAATCCTCATTCTTCAATCCTCAATACCCAATCCTCAATCTTCAGTCCTCAATCCTCAATCCACAATTCTCAATCCTCAATCCTTAGTCCTTACTCCTCAAACCTCAATCCTCAACCCTCAGCCCTCATACTCAATCCTCAATCATCAATCCTGAATCTTCAACCTTCAATCCTCAATACTCAATCTTCAATCCTCAATCCTCAGTCCTCAAACCTCTATTCTGAATCCTCAATCCTGAATCCTCAATCTTCAGCACTCAGTCCTCAACAATCAGTTGTCAATCCTCAATCCTCAATAGAATATCCTCAATTCACAGATTTCAATACTCAATACTCAATCTGCAATCTTCCGAACTCTATCCACAAGCATCAATTCTCATCACTCAACCCTCATAACTCAGTCCCCAATGTTCAATCCTCAATCCTCAATTCTCAATCTTCGATGCTCAATACTGTATCTTCAATCCTCAATCCTCAATCCTCAATCCTCAGTCCTCAAACCTCAATCATCAATCCTCAGTCTTCAATACTCAATCCTCTATCCTCAATCTTCAATCCTCAATTCCCAATCCTCAATCTTCAATCTTCAACCCTCAATCCTCAAGTCTCAATCCTCAATCCTCAGTCCTCAGACCTCAAACCTCAATCCTCAACCCTCAGCCCTTATCCTCAATCCTCAATCCTCAATCTTCAATCCTAAATCCTCAATCTTCAATCCTGAATCCTCAATCCTCGTGCCTCAATCCTCAATCCTCAATCCTCAAGCCTCAATCCTCATTCCTCAATCCTCAGTCCTCAAACCTCAATCCTGAATCCTCAATCCTGAATCCTCAATCTTCAGACTTCAGACTTCAACAATCAGATGTCAATCCTCAAACCTCAATAGAATATCATCAATTCACAGTTTTCAATACCCAATACTCAATCTGCAATCTTCAAATCTCTATTCACAAACATCAATTCTCATCACTCATCCTCAATCCTCAATCCTCAATCCTCAACTTTCAATCTTCAATACTCAATCTTCAATCGTCAATCCTCAAACCTCAATCCTTAATCATCAATCGTCAGTCTTCAATCCTCAATATCCAACCCTCAATCTTCAATCCTCAATCCTCAATCCTCAATTCTCAATCCTCAATCCCCAGTCCTCAGTCCTCAAACCTCAATCCTCAAACCTTGGCCCACATCCTCAACCCTCAATCCTCAATCCTCAACCTTCAATCCTCAATCCTCAATCCTCAATACTCAATCATCAATCCTCAATTCTCAATACTCAATAGAATATCCTGAATTCTCAGGATTCAATACTCAAACCTCAACACTCAACCCTGAATCCTCAGTCCACAATCCTCAATCCTCAATACTCAATCTTCAATCCTCAATCCTCAGTCCTCAAACCTCAATTCCGAATCCTCAATACTCAATCATCAATCCACAATCCTCAGTCCTCAATAGTCAGCTATCAGTCCTCAATTCTCAATACTCAATCTGCAATCTTCAAATTTCTATCCACAAACATAAATTCTCATCACTCAACCCTCAACGCTCAGTCCCCAATCCTCAATCTTCAATCCTCAATCCTCAATCCTCAATTCTCAATCCTCAATCTTCAATCCTCAATACTCAATCCTCAATAGTCAATCCTCAATCCTGAATCGTCAATCCTCAATCCTCAATTATCAATCCTCAATACTCAGTCTTCAATCCTCAATCCTCAATCCTCAATCCTCAATCCTCAATCGTCAGTCTTCAATACTCAATACTCAATCTTCAATCCTCAATCCTCAATCCTCAATCCTCAAACCACATTCTACAATCCTCAATACCCAATCCTCAATTTTCAAACCTCAATCCTCAGTCCTCAATACTCAATCCTCAATCCTCAGACCTCAGTCCTCAAACCTCAATCCTCAACCCTCAGCCCTCATCCTCAGGTCTCAATCCTAAATTCTCAATCCTCAAACCTCAAACCTCAATCCTCAACCGTCAGTCCACGTCCTCAATCCTCAACCCTCAATCCTCAATCCTCAATATTCAATCCTCAATACTCAATATTCAATCCTCAATCCTCAATCCTCAATCCTCAATCCTCAATCCTCAAACCTCTATCTTCAATACTCAATAATCAATCTTCAATCCTCAATCCTCAATCCTCAATCCTCAATCCTCAATCCTCAATCTTCAATCCTCAATACTCAATCTTCAATCGTCAATCCTCAATCCTCTATCCTCAATCGTCAGGCTTCAATCCTCAATACCCAATCCTCAGTCTTCAATCTTCAATCCTCGATCCTCAATCCTCAACCCTCAATCCTCAATGTTCAATCCCCAATACACAATCCTCAACCTTCAATCCTCAATCCTCAATCCTCAATACTCAACCATCAATCCTCAATTCTCAATACTCAATAGAATATCCTGAATTCTCAGGATTCAATACTCAAACCTCAACACTCAACCCTCAATCCTCAATCCTCAATCCTCAAACCTCAATCCTCAATCCTCAATCTTCAATCCTCAATAATCAATATTCAATCCTCAATCCTCAATCCTCTATCCTCAATGCTCAATACTCAATCCATAATCCTCAACCCTCAATCTTCAATCCTCAATACTCAATCTGCAATCCCCAATCCTCAATCCTCTATCCTCAATCCTCATTCTTCAATCCTCAATACCCAATCCTCAATCTTCAATCCTCAATCCTCAATCCTCAATCCTCAATCCTCAATCTTCAATCCTCAATACTCACTCTTCAATCCTCAATACTCAATCTGCAATCCTCAATCCTCAATCCTCAATCCTCAGACCTCAGTCCTAAACAATCAGTTGTCAATCCTCAATCCTCAATAGAATATACTCAATTCACAGTTTTCAATACACAATACTCAATCTGCAATCTTCAAATCTTTATCCACAAACATCAATTCTCATCACCCAATCCTCAACACTCAGTCCTCAATGTTCAATCCTCAGTCCTCAATCCTCAATCCTCATTCTTCAATCCTCAATACCCAATCCTCAATCTTCAATCCTCAATCCTCAATCCTCAACCCTCAATCCTCATTATTCAATCCTCAACACCCAATCCTCAATCTTCAATCCTCAATCCTCAATCGTCAGACCTCAATCCTCAATCTGCAATCCTCAATACTCAATCTTCAATCGTCAATCCTCAATCCTCAATCCTCAATCCCCATTCATCAATCCTCAACACCCAATACTCAATCTTCAATCCTCAGTCCTCAATCCTCAATTCTCAATCCTCAATCCTCAATCCTCAGACCTCAAACATCAATACTCAACCCTCAGTCCTCGTCCTCTATCCACAACACTCAATCCTCGATCCTCAATCTTCAATCATCAATATTCAATCTTGAATCCTGAATCCTCAATCCTCAATACTCAATCCTTAATCCCCAATCCTCAATCCTCAATACTCAACCATCAATCCTCAATTCTCAATCCTCACTCCTCAAACCTCAATCCTGAATCCTCAATCCTGAATCCTCAATCTTCAGACTTCAGACTTCAACAATCAGATGTCAATCCTCAAACCTCAATAGAATATCATCAATTCACAGTTTTCAATACCCAATACTCAATCTGCAATCTTCAAATCTCTATTCACAAACATCAATTCTCATCACTCAATCCTCAATCCTCAATCCTCAATCCTCAATCCTCAATCCTCAATTTTCAATCCTCAATACTCAATCTTCAATCCTCAATCCTCAATAGCCAATCCTCAATCTTCAATCCTCAATCCTCAATCCTCAACCCTCAATCCTCATTCTTCAATCTTCAACACCCAATCCTCAATCTTCAATCCTCAATCCGCAATCCTCAGACCTCAATCCTCAATCTTCAATCCTCAATACTCAATCTTCAATCGTCAAACCTCAATCCTCAATCCTCAATCCTCATTCATCAATCCTCAACACCCAAACCTCAATCGTCAATCCTCAATCCTCAATCCTCAATTCTCAATCCTCAATCCTCAATCCTCAGACCTCAGACATCAATACTCAACCCTCAGTCCTCGTCCTCTATCCACAACCCTCAATCCTCGATCCTCAATCTTCAATCATCAATATTCAATCTTGAATCCTGAATCCTCAATCCTCAATACTCAATCCTCAATCCCCAATCCTCAATCCTCAATACTCAACCATCAATCCTCAATTCTCAATACTCAATAGAACATCCTGAATTCTCAGGATTCAATACTCAAACCTCGACACTCAACCCTCAATCCTCTATCCTCAATCCTCAATCCTCAATCTTCAATTCTCAATACTCAATCTTCAATCCTCCATCCTCAATCCTCAATCCTCAATCCTCAATCCTCAATCGTCAGGCTTCAATCCTCAATACTCAATCTTCAATACTCAATCGTCAATCCGCATTCCTCAATCCTCATTCTTCAATCCTCAATACCCAATCCTCAATCTTCAATCTTCATCCCTCAATCCTCAATTCTCAATCCTCAATCCTCAGTCCTCAGACCTCAAACCTCAATCCTCAACCCTCAGCCCTTATCCTCAATCCTCAATCCTCAATCTTCAATCCTAAATCCTCAATCTTCAATCCTCAATCCTCAATCCTCATGCCTCAATCCTCAATCCTCAATCCTCAGTCATCAAACCACAATCCTGAATCCTCAATCCTGAATCCTCAATCTTCAGACCTCAGACCTGAACAATCAGATGTCAATCCTCAATCCTCAATAGAATATCATCAATTCACAGTTTTCAATACTCAATACTCAATCTGCAATCTTCAAATTTCTATCCACAAACATAAATTCTCATCACTCAACCCTCAACGCTCAGTCCCCAATCCCCAGTGTTCAGTCCTCAAACCTCAATCCTCAAACCTTAGCCCACATCCTCAATCCTCAATCCTCAATCCTCAATCCTCAATGTTCAATCCTCAATACACAATCCTCAACCTTCAATCCTCAATCCTCAATCCTCAGTTCTCAAACCTCAATCCTCAACCATCAGCCCTCATCCTCAATACTCAATCCTCAATCTTCAACCCTCAATCCTCAATCCTCAAGCCTCAATCCTCATTCCTCAATCCTCAGTCCTCAAACCTCAATCCTGAGTCCTCAATCCTGAATCCTCAATCTTCAGACTTCAGACTTCAACAATCAGATGTCAATCCTCAAACCTCAATAGAATATCATCAATTCACAGTTTTCAATCCTCAATATCCAACCCTCAATCTTCAATCCGCAATCCTCAATCCTCAATTCTCAATCCTCAATCCCCAGTCCTCAGTCCTCAAACCTCAATCCTCAAACCTTGGCCCACATCCTCAATCCTCAATCCTCAATCCTCAACCTTCAATCCTCAATCCTCAATCCTCAATACTCAATCATCAATCCTCAATTCTCAATACTCAATAGAATATCCTGAATTCTCAGGATTCAATACTCAAACCTCAACACTCAACCCTCAATCCTCAATCCACAATCCTCAATCCTCAATACTCAATCTTCAATACTCAATCCCCAGTCCTCAAACCTCAATTCTGAATCCTCAATACTCAATCATCAATCCACAATCCTCAGTCCTCAATACTCAACTATCAGTCCTCAATTCTCAATACTCAATCTGCAATCCTCAATACTCAATCCTCCATCCTCAATCCTCATTCTTCAATCCTCAATACCCAATCCTCAATGCTCAATCCTCAATCCTCAATCCTCAATCCTCAATCCTCATTCTTCAATCCTCAACACCCAATCCTCAATCTTATATCCTCAACCCTCAATCCTCAGACCTCAATCCTCAATCTTCAATCCACAATACTCAATCTTCAATCCTCAATCCTCAATCCTCAATCCTCAATCCTCATTCCTCAATCCTCAACACCCAATCCTCAATCTTCAATCCTCAATCCTCAATCCTTAGTTCTCAATCTTCAATCCTCAATAATCAAACTTCAATCCTCAATCCTCAATCCTCAATCCTCAATCCTCAATCCTCAATCCTGAATCCTCAATCCTCAATCCTCAATTTTCAATCCTCAATACTCAATCTTCAATCCTCAATCCTCAATCCTCAATCCTCAATCCTCAATCCTCAGTCGTCAGTCTTCAATCCTCAAAACTCAATCTTCAGTCCTCAATCCTCAATCGTCAATCCTCAGGCCTCATTCTACAGTCCTCAATACCCAATCCTCAATCTTCAATCCTCAATCCTCAATCCCCAATCCTCAATCTTCAATCCTCAACCCTCAATCCTCAATCCTTAGTTCTCAATCTTCAATCCTCAATAATCAAACTTCAATCCTCAATCCTCAATCCTCAATCCTCAATCCCCAATCCTCAATCCTCAATCCTCAATACTCATTCTTCAATCCTCAATCCTCAATCCTCAATCCTCAATCCTCAATCCTCAATTCTCAATCCTCATTCTACAATCCTCAATACCCAATCCTCAATCTTCAATCCTCAATCCTCAATCCTCAATTCTGAACCCTCAATCCTCTATCCTCAATGCTCAATCCTCAATCCGTAATCCTCAACTCTCAATCTTCAATCCTCAATACTCAATCTGCAATCCTCAATCCTCAATCCTCAATCCTCAATCCTCAATCCTCAACCTTCAATCCTCAATACTCAATCTTCAATCCTCAATCCTCAGTCCTCAAATCTCAATTCTGAACCCTCAATCTTCAGTCCTCAGACCTCTACAATCAGATGTCAATCCTGAATCCTTAATAGAATATCATCAATTCACAGTCATCAATACCCAATACTCAATCTGCAATCTTCAAATATCTATTCACAAACATCAATTCTCATCACTCAACCCTCAACACTCAGTCCCCAATCCTCAACCTTCAATCCTCAATCCTCAATACTCAATCCTCAATCCTCAATCTTCAATACTCAATACTCAATACTCAATCTTCAATCCTCAATCCTCAATCCTCAAACCTCAATCCTCAATCCTCAATCTTCAATCCTCAATACTCAATCTTCAATCCTCAATCCTCAATCCTCTACCGTCAATGCTCAATCCTCAATCCATAATCCTCAACCCTCAATCTTCAATCCTCAATACTCAATCTGCAATCCTCAATCCTCAATCCTCTATCCTCAATCCTCATTCTTCAATCCTCAATACCCAATCCTCAATCTTCAATCCTCAATCCTCAATCCTCAACCCTCAATCCTCATTCTTCAATCCTCAATCCCCAATCCTCAATCCTCAATCCTCATTCTTCAATCCTCAATACCCAATCCTCAAACTTCAGTCCTCAATCCTCAATCCTCAATTCTCAATCCTCAATCCTCAGTCCTTAGTCCTCAAACCTCAATCCTCAACCCTCAGCCCTCATACTCAATCCTCAATCATCAATCCTGAATCTTCAACCTTCAATCCTCAATACTCAATCTTCAATCCTCAATCCTCAGTCCTCAAACCTCTATTCTGAATCCTCAATCCTGAATCCTCAATCTTCAGCACTCAGTCCTCAACAATCAGTTGTCAATCCTCAATCCTCAATAGAATATCCTCAATTCACAGATATCAATACTCAATACTCAGTCTGCAATCTTCCGACCTCTATCCACAAGCATCAATTCTCATCACTCAACCCTCATAACTCAGTCCCCAATGTTCAATCCTCAATCCTCAATTCTCAATCTTCGATGCTCAATACTGTATCTTCAATCCTCAATCCTCAATCCTCAATCCTCAGTCCTCAAACCTCAATCATCAATCCTCAATCTTCAATACTCAATCCTCTATACTCAATCCTCAATCCTCAATAGTCAAGCATCAATCCTCAATTCTCAATACTCAATCCTCAATACTCAACCATCAATCCTCAATTCTCAATACTCAATAGAATATTCTGAATCCTCATGTTTCAGTACTCAATCCACAATATTCAATAATCAAATCTCAATCCTCAAACATAAATTCTCAACACTCAATCATCAACACTCAGTCCTCCCTCTTCAGTCCTCCATCCTCAACCCTCAATTCTCAAGCGTGAATCCTCAATCCTCAATCCTCAATCCTCAATCCTCAATCCTCAATCCTCAATCCTCAATACTCATTCTGCAATCCTCAATCCTCAATCCTCAATCCTCAATCCTCAATCCTCAATCCTCAATACTCATTCTACAATCCTCAATACCCAATCCTCAATCTTCAATCCTCAATCCTCAATCCTCAATTCTGAACCCTCAATCCTCTATCCTCAATGCTCAATCCTCAATCCATAATCCTCAACCCTCAATCTTCAATACTCAATACTCAATCTGCAATCCTCAATCCTCAATCCTCTATCCTCAATCCTCATTCTTCAATCCTCAATACCCAATCCTCAATCTTCAATCCTCAATCCTCAATCCTCAACCCTCAATCCTCATTCTTCAATCCTCAATCCCCAATCCTCAATCCTCAATCCTCATTCTTCAATCCTCAATATCCAACCCTCAATCTTCAATCCTCAATCCTCAATCCTCAATTCTCAATCCTCAATCCCCAGTCCTCAGTCCTCAAACCTCAATCCTCATACCTTAGCCCACATCCTCAATCCTCATTCCTCAATCCTCAATCTTCAATACTCAATACTCAATCTTCAATCCTCAATCCTCAATCCTCAAACCTCAATCCTCAATCCTCAATCTTCAATCCTCAATACTCAATCTTCAATCCTCAATCCTCAATCCTCTATCCTCAATGCTCAATCCTCAATCCATAATCCTCAACCCTCAATCTTCAATCCTCAATACTCAATCTGCAATCCTCAATCCTCAATCTTCTATCCTCAATCCTCATTCTTCAATCCTCAATACCCAATCCTCAATCTTCAATCCTCAATCCTCAATCCTCAACCCTCAATCCTCATTCTTCAATCCTCAATCCCCAATCCTCAATCCTCAATCCTCATTCTTCAATCCTCAATACCCAATCCTCAATCTTCAGTCCTCAATCCTCAATCCTCAATTCTCAATCCTCAATCCTCAGTCCTTAGTCCTCAAACCTCAATCCTCAACCCTCAGCCCTCATACTCAATCCTCAATCATCAATCCTGAATATTCAACCTTCAATCCTCAATACTCAATCTTCAATCCTCAATCCTCAGTCCTCAAACCTCTATTCTGAATCCTCAATCCTGAATCCTCAATCTTCAGCACTCAGTCCTCAACAATCAGTTGTCAATCCTCAATCCTCAATAGAATATCCTCAATTCACAGATTTCAATACTCAATACTCAATCTGCAATCTTCCGACCTCTATCCACAAGCATCAATTCTCGTCACTCAACCCTCATAACTCAGTCCCCAATGTTCAATCCTCAATCCTCAATTCTCAATCTTCGATGCTCAATACTGTATCTTCAATCCTCAATCCTCAATCCTCAATCCTCAGTCCTCAAACCTCAATCATCAATCCTCAGTCTTCAATACTCAATCCTCTATCCTCAATCCTCAATCCTCAATCCCCAATAGTCAAGCATCAATCCTCAATTCTCAATACTCAATCCTCAATACTCAGCCATCAATCCTCAATTCTCAATACTCAATAGAATATTCTGAATCCTCATGTTTCAGTACTCAATCCACAATATTCAATAATCAAATCTCAATCCTCAAACATAAATTCTCAACACTCAATCCTCAACACTCAGTCCTCCCTCTTCAATCCTCCATCCTCAACCCTCAATCCTCAAGCGTCAATCCTCAACCCTCATCCTCAGTCCTCTGTCCTCAAACATCAATCCTGAATCCTCAATACTGAATCCTCAATCTTCAGCCCTCAGTCCTCAACAATCAGTTGTCAATCCCCAATCCTCAATAGAATATACTCAATTCACAGTTTTCAATACACAATACTCAATCTGCAATCTTCAAATCTTTATCCACAAACATCAATTCTCATCACCCAATCCTCAACACTCAGTCCTCAATGTTCAATTCTCAATCCTCAATCCTCAATCCTCATTCTTCAATCCTCAATACCAAATCCTCAATCTTCAATCCTCAATCCTCAATCCTCAACCCTCAATCCTCATTCTTCAATCCTCAACACCCAATCCTCAATCTTCAATCCTCACTCCTCAATCCTCAGACCTCAATCCTCAATCTGCAATCCTCAATACTCAATCTTCAATCGTCAATCCTCAATCCTCAATCCTCAATCCCCATTCATCAATCCTCATCACCCAATCCTCAATCTTCAATCCTCAATCCTCAATCCTCAATTCTCAATCCTCAATCCTCAATCCTCAGACCTCAAACATCAATACTCAACCCTCAGTCCTCGTCCTCTATCCACAACCCTCAATCCTCGATCCTCAATCTTCAATCATCAATATTCAATCTTGAATCCTGAATCCTCAATCCTCAATACTCAATCCTCAATCCCCAATCCTCAATCCTCAATACTCAACCATCAATCCTCAATTCTCAATACTCAATAGAACATCCTGAATTCTCAGGATTCAATACTCAAACCTCGACACTCAACCCTCAATGCTCAATCCTCAATCCTCAATCCTCAATCTTCAATCCTCAATACTCAATCTTCAATCCTCCATCCTCAACACCCAATCCTCAATCTTCAATCCTCAAACCTCAATCCTTGGTTCTCAATCTTCAATCCTCAATAATCAAACTTCAATCCTCAATCCTCAATCCTCAATCCTCAATCCTCAATCCTCAATCCTGAATCCTCAATCCTCAATCCTCAATTTTCAATCCTCAATACTCAATCTTCAATCCTCAATCCTCAATCCTCAATCCTCAATCCTCAATCCTCAATCGTCAGTCTTCAATCCTCAAAACTCAATCTTCAGTCCTCAATCCTCAATCGTCAATCCTCAGGCCTCATTCTACAGTCCTCAATACCCAATCCTCAATCTTCAATCCTCAATCCTCAATCCCCAATCCGCAATCTTCAATCCTCAACCCTCAATCCTCAATCTTTAGTTCTCAATCTTCAATCCTCAATAATCAAACTTCAATCCTCAATCCTCAATCCTCAATCCTCAATCCTCAATCCTCAATCCTCAATCCTCAATACTCATTCTTCAATCCTCAATCCTCAATCCTCAATCCTCAATCCTCAATCATCAATTCTCAATCCTCATTCTACAATCCTCAATTCCCAATCCTCAATCTTCAATCCTCAATCCTCAATCCTCAATCCTCAATCCTCAATTCTCAATCCTCAATCCCCAGTCCTCAGTCCTCAAACCTCAATCCTCATACCTTAGCCCACATCCTCAATCCTCAATCCTCAATCCTCAACCTTCAATCCTCAATACTCAATCTTCAATCCTCAATCCTCAGTCCTCAAATCACAATTCTGAACCCTCAATCTTCAGTCCTCAGACCTCTACAATCAGATGTCAATCCTGAATCCTTAATAGAATATCATAAATTCACAGTCTTCAATACCCAGTACTCAATCTGCAATCTTCAAATATCTATTCACAAACATCAATTCTCATCACTCGACCCTCAACACTCAGTCCCCAATCCTCAACCTTCAATCCTCAATCCTCAGTACTCAATCCTCAATCCTCAATCTTCAATACTCAATACTCAATACTCAATCTTCAATCCTCAATCCTCAATCCTCAAACCTCAATCCTCAAACCTCAACCTTCAATCCTCAATACTCAATCTTCAATCCTCAATCCTCAATCCTCTACCGTCAATGCTCAATCCTCAATCCATAATCCTCAACCCTCAATCTTCAATCCTCAATACTCAATCTGCAATCCTCAATCCTCAATTCTCTATCCTCAATCCTCATTCTTCAATCCTCAATACCCAATCCTCAATCTTCAATCCTCAATCCTCAATCCTCAACCCTCAATCCTCATTCTTCAATCCTCAATCCCCAATCCTCAATCCTCAATCCTCAATCCTCATTCTTCAATCCTCAATACCCAATCCTCAATCTTCAGTCCTCAATCCTCAATCCTCAATTCTCAATCCTCAATCCTCAGTCCTTAGTCCTCAAACCTCAATCCTCAACCCTCAGCCCTCATACTCAATCCTCAATCATCAATCCTGAATCTTCAACCTTCAATCCTCAATACTCAATCTTCAATCCTCAATCCTCAGTCCTCAAACCTCTATTCTGAATCCTCAATCCTGAATCCTCAATCTTCAGCACTCAGTCCTCAACAATCAGTTGTCAATCCTCAATCCTCAATAGAATACCCTCAATTCACAGATTTCAATACTCAATACTCAATCTGCAATCTTCCGACCTCTATCCACAAGCATCAATTCTCATCACTCAACCCTCATAACTCAGTCCCCAATGTTCAATCCTCAATCCTGAATTCTCAATCTTCGATGCTCAATACTGTATCTTCAATCCTCAATCCTCAATCCTCAATCCTCAGTCCTCAAACCTCAATCATCAATCCTCAGTCTTCAATACTCAATCCTCTATCCTCAATCCTCAATCCTCAATAGTCAAGCATCAATCCTCAATTCTCAATACTCAATCCTCAATACTCAACCATCAATCCTCAATTCTCAATACTCAATAGAATATTCTGATTCCTCATGTTTCAGTACTCAATCCACAATATTCAATAATCAAATCTCAATCCTCAAACATAAATTCTGAACACTCAATCCTCAACACTCAGTCCTCCCTCTTCAATCCTCCATCCTCAACCCTCAATCCTCAAGCGTCAATCCTCAACCCTCATCCTCAGTCCTCTGTCCTCAAACATCAATCCTGAATCCTCAATACCGAATCCTCAATCTTCAGCCCTCAGTCCTCAACAATCAGTTGTCAATCCTCAATCCTCAATAGAATATACTCAATTCACAGTTTTCAATACACAATACTCAATCTGCAATCTTCAAATCTTTATCCACAAACATCAATTCTCATCACCCAATCCTCAACACTCAGCCGTCAATGTTCAATCCTCAATCCTCAATCCTCAATCCTCATTCTTCAATCCTCAATACCCAATCCTCAATCTTCAATCCTCAATCCTCAATCCTCAACCCTCAATCCTCATTCTTCAATCCTCAACACCCAATCCTCAATCTTCAATCCTCAATCCTCAATCCTCAGACCTCAATCCTCAATCTGCAATCCTCAATACTCAATCTTCAATCGTCAATCCTCAATCCTCAATCCTCAATCCCCATTCATCAATCCTCAACACCCAATCCTCAATCTTCAATCCTCAATCCTCAATCCTCAATTCTCAATCCTCAATCCTCAATCCTCAGACCTCAAACATCAATACTCAACCCTCAGTCCTCGTCCTCTATCCACAACCCTCTATCCTCGATCCTCAATCTTCAATCATCAATATTCAATCTTGAATCCTGAATCCTCAATCCTCAATACTCAATCCTCAATCCCCAATCCTCAATCCTCAATACTCAACCATCAATCCTCAATTCTCAATACTCAATAGAACATCCTGAATTCTCAGGATACAATACTCAAACCTCGACACTCAACCCTCAATGCTCAATCCTCAATCCTCAATCCTCAATCTTCAATCCTCAATACTCAATCTTCAATCCTCCATCCTCAATCCTCAATCCTCAATCCTCAATCCTCAATCGTCAGGCTTCAGTCCTCCATACTCAATCTTCAATACTCAATCGTCAATCCTCATTCCTCAATCCTCATTCTTCAAACCTCAATACCCAATCCTCAATCTTCAATCTTCAACCCTCAAGCCTCAATTCTCAATCCTCAATCCTCAGTCCTCAGACCTCAAACCTCAATCCTCAACCCTCAGCCCTTATCCTCAATCCTCAATCCTCAATCTTCAATCCTAAATCCTCAATCTTCAATCCTCAATCCTCAATCCTCATGCCTCAATCCTCAATCCTCAACCCTCAGTCATCAAACCACAATCCTGAATCCTCAATCCTGAATCCTCAATCTTCAGACCTCAGACCTGAGCAATCAGATGTCAATCCTCAATCCTCAATAGAATATCATCAATTCACAGTTTTCAGTACTCAATACTCAATCTGCAATCTTCAAATTTCTATCCACAAACATAAATTCTCATCACTCAACCCTCAACGCTCAGTCCCCAATCCCCAGGCCTCAGTCCTCAAACCTCAATCCTCAAACCTTATCCCACATCCTCAATCCTCAATCCTTAATCCTCAATCCTCAATGTTCAATCCTCAATACACAATCCTGAACCTTCAATCATCAATCCTCAATCCTCAATTCTCAAGCCTCAATCCTCAACCCTCAGCCCTCATCCTCAGTACTCAATCCTCAATCTTCAACCCTCAATCCTCAATCCTCAAGCCTCAATCCTCAATCCTCAATCCTCAGTCCTCAAACCTCAATCCTGAATCCTCAATCCTGAATCCTCAATCTTCAGACTTCAGACTTCAACAATCAGATGTCAATCCTCAAACCTGAATAGAATATCATCAATTCACAGTTCTCAATACCCAATACTCAATCTGCAATCTTCAAATCTCTATTCACAAACATCAATTCTCATCACTCAATCTTCAATCCTCAACCCTCAATCCTCAATCCTTAGTTCTCAATCTTCAATCCTCAATAATCAAACTTCAATCCACAATCCTCAATCCTCAATCCTCAATCCTCAATCCTCAATCCTCGATCCTCAATACTCATTCTTCAATCCTCAATCCTCAATCCTCAATCCTCAATCCTCAATCCTCAATCCTCATTCCTCAATCCTCATTCTACAATCCTCAATACCCAATCCTCAATCTTCAATCCTCAATTCTCAATCCTCAATTCTCAAACCTCAATCCTCAGTCCTCAGGCCTCAAACCTCAATCCTCAACCCTCAGCCCTCATTCTCAATCCTCAATCCTCAATTCTAAGTCCTCAGCCCTCCAACCTCAATCCTCAACCCTCAGACCTCATCCTCAATCCTCAATTATCAATCCTCAATCCTCAATCTTCAATCCTCAATACTCAATCTTCAATCCTCAATCCTCAGTCCTCAAACCTCAATTATGAATTCTCAATACTCAATCTTCAATCCACAATCCTCAGTCCTCAATACTCAACTATCAGTCCTCAACTCTCAATACTCAACCTGCAATCCTCAATCCTCAATCCTCAATCCTCAATCCTCAATCCTCAATCCTCAATCCTCATTCTTCAATCCTCAATACCCAATCCTCAATGCTCAATCCTCAATCCTCAATCCTCAATCCTCAATCCTCATTCTTCAATCCTCAACACCCAATCCTCAATCTTCAATCCTCAATCCTCAATCCTCAGACCTCGATCCTCAATTTTCTATCGTCAATACTCAATCTTCAATCCTCAATCCTCAATCCTCAATCCTCAATCCTCATTCCTCAACCCTCAACACCCAATCCTCAATCTTCAATCCTCAATCCTCAATCCTCAACCCTCAATCCTCATTCTTCAATCCTCAATCCCCAATCCTCAATCCTCAATCCTCATTCTTCAATCCTCAATACCCAATCCTCAATCTTCAGTCCTCAATCCTCAATCCTCAATTCTCAATCCTCAATCCTCAGTCCTTAGTCCTCAAACCTCAATCCTCAACCCTCAGCCCTCATACTCAATCCTCAATCATCAATCCTGAATATTCAACCTTCAATCCTCAATACTCAATCTTCAATCCTCAATCCTCAGTCCTCAAACCTCTATTCTGAATCCTCAATCCTGAATCCTCAATCTTCAGCACTCAGTCCTCAACAATCAGTTGTCAATCCTCAATCCTCAATAGAATATCCTCAATTCACAGATTTCAATACTCAATACTCAATCTGCAATCTTCCGACCTCTATCCACAAGCATCAATTCTCGTCACTCAACCCTCATAACTCAGTCCCCAATGTTCAATCCTCAATCCTCAATTCTCAATCTTCGATGCTCAATACTGTATCTTCAATCCTCAATCCTCAATCCTCAATCCTCAGTCCTCAAACCTCAATCATCAATCCTCAGTCTTCAATACTCAATCCTCTATCCTCAATCCTCAATCCTCAATCCCCAATAGTCAAGCATCAATCCTCAATTCTCAATACTCAATCCTCAATACTCAGCCATCAATCCTCAATTCTCAATACTCAATAGAATATTCTGAATCCTCATGTTTCAGTACTCAATCCACAATATTCAATAATCAAATCTCAATCCTCAAACATAAATTCTCAACACTCAATCCTCAACACTCAGTCCTCCCTCTTCAATCCTCCATCCTCAACCCTCAATCCTCAAGCGTCAATCCTCAACCCTCATCCTCAGTCCTCTGTCCTCAAACATCAATCCTGAATCCTCAATACTGAATCCTCAATCTTCAGCCCTCAGTCCTCAACAATCAGTTGTCAATCCCCAATCCTCAATAGAATATACTCAATTCACAGTTTTCAATACACAATACTCAATCTGCAATCTTCAAATCTTTATCCACAAACATCAATTCTCATCACCCAATCCTCAACACTCAGTCCTCAATGTTCAATTCTCAATCCTCAATCCTCAATCCTCATTCTTCAATCCTCAATACCAAATCCTCAATCTTCAATCCTCAATCCTCAATCCTCAACCCTCAATCCTCATTCTTCAATCCTCAACACCCAATCCTCAATCTTCAATCCTCACTCCTCAATCCTCAGACCTCAATCCTCAATCTGCAATCCTCAATACTCAATCTTCAATCGTCAATCCTCAATCCTCAATCCTCAATCCCCATTCATCAATCCTCATCACCCAATCCTCAATCTTCAATCCTCAATCCTCAATCCTCAATTCTCAATCCTCAATCCTCAATCCTCAGACCTCAAACATCAATACTCAACCCTCAGTCCTCGTCCTCTATCCACAACCCTCAATCCTCGATCCTCAATCTTCAATCATCAATATTCAATCTTGAATCCTGAATCCTCAATCCTCAATACTCAATCCTCAATCCCCAATCCTCAATCCTCAATACTCAACCATCAATCCTCAATTCTCAATACTCAATAGAACATCCTGAATTCTCAGGATTCAATACTCAAACCTCGACACTCAACCCTCAATGCTCAATCCTCAATCCTCAATCCTCAATCTTCAATCCTCAATACTCAATCTTCAATCCTCCATCCTCAACACCCAATCCTCAATCTTCAATCCTCAAACCTCAATCCTTGGTTCTCAATCTTCAATCCTCAATAATCAAACTTCAATCCTCAATCCTCAATCCTCAATCCTCAATCCTCAATCCTCAATCCTGAATCCTCAATCCTCAATCCTCAATTTTCAATCCTCAATACTCAATCTTCAATCCTCAATCCTCAATCCTCAATCCTCAATCCTCAATCCTCAATCGTCAGTCTTCAATCCTCAAAACTCAATCTTCAGTCCTCAATCCTCAATCGTCAATCCTCAGGCCTCATTCTACAGTCCTCAATACCCAATCCTCAATCTTCAATCCTCAATCCTCAATCCCCAATCCGCAATCTTCAATCCTCAACCCTCAATCCTCAATCTTTAGTTCTCAATCTTCAATCCTCAATAATCAAACTTCAATCCTCAATCCTCAATCCTCAATCCTCAATCCTCAATCCTCAATCCTCAATCCTCAATACTCATTCTTCAATCCTCAATCCTCAATCCTCAATCCTCAATCCTCAATCATCAATTCTCAATCCTCATTCTACAATCCTCAATTCCCAATCCTCAATCTTCAATCCTCAATCCTCAATCCTCAATCCTCAATCCTCAATTCTCAATCCTCAATCCCCAGTCCTCAGTCCTCAAACCTCAATCCTCATACCTTAGCCCACATCCTCAATCCTCAATCCTCAATCCTCAACCTTCAATCCTCAATACTCAATCTTCAATCCTCAATCCTCAGTCCTCAAATCACAATTCTGAACCCTCAATCTTCAGTCCTCAGACCTCTACAATCAGATGTCAATCCTGAATCCTTAATAGAATATCATAAATTCACAGTCTTCAATACCCAGTACTCAATCTGCAATCTTCAAATATCTATTCACAAACATCAATTCTCATCACTCGACCCTCAACACTCAGTCCCCAATCCTCAACCTTCAATCCTCAATCCTCAGTACTCAATCCTCAATCCTCAATCTTCAATACTCAATACTCAATACTCAATCTTCAATCCTCAATCCTCAATCCTCAAACCTCAATCCTCAAACCTCAACCTTCAATCCTCAATACTCAATCTTCAATCCTCAATCCTCAATCCTCTACCGTCAATGCTCAATCCTCAATCCATAATCCTCAACCCTCAATCTTCAATCCTCAATACTCAATCTGCAATCCTCAATCCTCAATTCTCTATCCTCAATCCTCATTCTTCAATCCTCAATACCCAATCCTCAATCTTCAATCCTCAATCCTCAATCCTCAACCCTCAATCCTCATTCTTCAATCCTCAATCCCCAATCCTCAATCCTCAATCCTCAATCCTCATTCTTCAATCCTCAATACCCAATCCTCAATCTTCAGTCCTCAATCCTCAATCCTCAATTCTCAATCCTCAATCCTCAGTCCTTAGTCCTCAAACCTCAATCCTCAACCCTCAGCCCTCATACTCAATCCTCAATCATCAATCCTGAATCTTCAACCTTCAATCCTCAATACTCAATCTTCAATCCTCAATCCTCAGTCCTCAAACCTCTATTCTGAATCCTCAATCCTGAATCCTCAATCTTCAGCACTCAGTCCTCAACAATCAGTTGTCAATCCTCAATCCTCAATAGAATACCCTCAATTCACAGATTTCAATACTCAATACTCAATCTGCAATCTTCCGACCTCTATCCACAAGCATCAATTCTCATCACTCAACCCTCATAACTCAGTCCCCAATGTTCAATCCTCAATCCTGAATTCTCAATCTTCGATGCTCAATACTGTATCTTCAATCCTCAATCCTCAATCCTCAATCCTCAGTCCTCAAACCTCAATCATCAATCCTCAGTCTTCAATACTCAATCCTCTATCCTCAATCCTCAATCCTCAATAGTCAAGCATCAATCCTCAATTCTCAATACTCAATCCTCAATACTCAACCATCAATCCTCAATTCTCAATACTCAATAGAATATTCTGATTCCTCATGTTTCAGTACTCAATCCACAATATTCAATAATCAAATCTCAATCCTCAAACATAAATTCTGAACACTCAATCCTCAACACTCAGTCCTCCCTCTTCAATCCTCCATCCTCAACCCTCAATCCTCAAGCGTCAATCCTCAACCCTCATCCTCAGTCCTCTGTCCTCAAACATCAATCCTGAATCCTCAATACCGAATCCTCAATCTTCAGCCCTCAGTCCTCAACAATCAGTTGTCAATCCTCAATCCTCAATAGAATATACTCAATTCACAGTTTTCAATACACAATACTCAATCTGCAATCTTCAAATCTTTATCCACAAACATCAATTCTCATCACCCAATCCTCAACACTCAGCCGTCAATGTTCAATCCTCAATCCTCAATCCTCAATACTCATTCTTCAATCCTCAATACCCAATCCTCAATCTTCAATCCTCAATCCTCAATCCTCAACCCTCAATCCTCATTCTTCAATCCTCAACACCCAATCCTCAATCTTCAATCCTCAATCCTCAATCCTCAGACCTCAATCCTCAATCTGCAATCCTCAATACTCAATCTTCAATCGTCAATCCTCAATCCTCAATCCTCAATCCCCATTCATCAATCCTCAACACCCAATCCTCAATCTTCAATCCTCAATCCTCAATCCTCAATTCTCAATCCTCAATCCTCAATCCTCAGACCTCAAACATCAATACTCAACCCTCAGTCCTCGTCCTCTATCCACAACCCTCTATCCTCGATCCTCAATCTTCAATCATCAATATTCAATCTTGAATCCTGAATCCTCAATCCTCAATACTCAATCCTCAATCCCCAATCCTCAATCCTCAATACTCAACCATCAATCCTCAATTCTCAATACTCAATAGAACATCCTGAATTCTCAGGATACAATACTCAAACCTCGACACTCAACCCTCAATGCTCAATCCTCAATCCTCAATCCTCAATCTTCAATCCTCAATACTCAATCTTCAATCCTCCATCCTCAATCCTCAATCCTCAATCCTCAATCCTCAATCGTCAGGCTTCAGTCCTCCATACTCAATCTTCAATACTCAATCGTCAATCCTCATTCCTCAATCCTCATTCTTCAAACCTCAATACCCAATCCTCAATCTTCAATCTTCAACCCTCAAGCCTCAATTCTCAATCCTCAATCCTCAGTCCTCAGACCTCAAACCTCAATCCTCAACCCTCAGCCCTTATCCTCAATCCTCAATCCTCAATCTTCAATCCTAAATCCTCAATCTTCAATCCTCAATCCTCAATCCTCATGCCTCAATCCTCAATCCTCAACCCTCAGTCATCAAACCACAATCCTGAATCCTCAATCCTGAATCCTCAATCTTCAGACCTCAGACCTGAACAATCAGATGTCAATCCTCAATCCTCAATAGAATATCATCAATTCACAGTTTTCAGTACTCAATACTCAATCTGCAATCTTCAAATTTCTATCCACAAACATAAATTCTCATCACTCAACCCTCAACGCTCAGTCCCCAATCCCCAGGCCTCAGTCCTCAAACCTCAATCCTCAAACCTTATCCCACATCCTCAATCCTCAATCCTTAATCCTCAATCCTCAATGTTCAATCCTCAATACACAATCCTGAACCTTCAATCATCAATCCTCAATCCTCAATTCTCAAGCCTCAATCCTCAACCCTCAGCCCTCATCCTCAGTACTCAATCCTCAATCTTCAACCCTCAATCCTCAATCCTCAAGCCTCAATCCTCAATCCTCAATCCTCAGTCCTCAAACCTCAATCCTGAATCCTCAATCCTGAATCCTCAATCTTCAGACTTCAGACTTCAACAATCAGATGTCAATCCTCAAACCTGAATAGAATATCATCAATTCACAGTTCTCAATACCCAATACTCAATCTGCAATCTTCAAATCTCTATTCACAAACATCAATTCTCATCACTCAATCTTCAATCCTCAACCCTCAATCCTCAATCCTTAGTTCTCAATCTTCAATCCTCAATAATCAAACTTCAATCCACAATCCTCAATCCTCAATCCTCAATCCTCAATCCTCAATCCTCGATCCTCAATACTCATTCTTCAATCCTCAATCCTCAATCCTCAATCCTCAATCCTCAATCCTCAATCCTCATTCCTCAATCCTCATTCTACAATCCTCAATACCCAATCCTCAATCTTCAATCCTCAATTCTCAATCCTCAATTCTCAAACCTCAATCCTCAGTCCTCAGGCCTCAAACCTCAATCCTCAACCCTCAGCCCTCATTCTCAATCCTCAATCCTCAATTCTAAGTCCTCAGCCCTCCAACCTCAATCCTCAACCCTCAGACCTCATCCTCAATCCTCAATTATCAATCCTCAATCCTCAATCTTCAATCCTCAATACTCAATCTTCAATCCTCAATCCTCAGTCCTCAAACCTCAATTATGAATTCTCAATACTCAATCTTCAATCCACAATCCTCAGTCCTCAATACTCAACTATCAGTCCTCAACTCTCAATACTCAACCTGCAATCCTCAATCCTCAATCCTCAATCCTCAATCCTCAATCCTCAATCCTCAATCCTCATTCTTCAATCCTCAATACCCAATCCTCAATGCTCAATCCTCAATCCTCAATCCTCAATCCTCAATCCTCATTCTTCAATCCTCAACACCCAATCCTCAATCTTCAATCCTCAATCCTCAATCCTCAGACCTCGATCCTCAATTTTCTATCGTCAATACTCAATCTTCAATCCTCAATCCTCAATCCTCAATCCTCAATCCTCATTCCTCAACCCTCAACACCCAATCCTCAATCTTCAATCCTCAATCCTCAATCCTCAACCCTCAATCCTCAATGATCAATCCTCAATACAGAATCCTCAACCTTCAATCCTCAATCCTCAATCCTCAATTCTCAAACCTCAATCCTCAACCCTCAGCCCTCATCCTCAATACTCAATCCTCAATCTTCAACCCTCAATCCTCAATCCTCAAGCCTCAATCCTCAATCCTCAATCCTCAGTCCTCAAACCTCAATCCTGAATCCTCAATCCTGAATCCTCAATCTTCAGACTTCAGACTTCAACAATCAGATGTCAATCCTCAATCCTCAATAGAATATCATCAATTCACAGTTTTCAATACCCAATACTCAATCTGCAATCTTCAAATCTCTATTCGCAAACAACAATTCTCATCACTCAATCCTCAATCCTCAATCCTCAATCCTCAATTTTCAATCCTCAACACTCAATCTTCAATCCTCTATCCTCAAACCTCAATCCTTAATCCTCAATCGGCAGTCTTCAATCCTTAATCCTCAATCGTCAGTCTTCAATCCTCAATATCCAACCCTCAATCTTCAATCCTCAATCCTCAATCCGCAATTCTCAATCCTCAATCCCCAGTCCTCAGTAATCAAACCTCATTCCTCAAACCTTAGCCCAGATCCTCAACCCTCAATCCTCAATCCTCAACCTTCAATCCTCAATACTCAATCCTCAATCCTCAATCCTCAGTCCTCAAACCTCAATCATCAATCCTCAATCTTCAATACTCAATCCTATATCCTCAATCCTCAATCCTCAATAGTCAATCATCAATCCTCAATTCTCAATACTCTATCCTCAATACTCAACCATCAATCCTCAATTCTCAATGCTCAATAGACTATCCTGAATCCTCATGTTTCAATACTCAATCCACAATATTCAATAATCAAATCTCAATCCTCAAACATAAATTCTCAACACACAATCCTCAACACTCAGTCCTCCCTCTTCAATCCTCCATCCTCAACCCTCAACCCTCAAGCGTCAATACTCAATCCTCAATCCTCAACCGTCAATCCTCAGTCCTCAAACCACAATCCCGAAACCTCAATCCTCATCCTCAATCCTCTGTCCTCAAACCTCAATCCTGAATCCTCAATACTGAATCCTCAATCTTCAGCCCTCAGTCCTCAACAATCAGATGTCAATCCTCAATCGTCAATAGAATATACTCAATTCACAGTTTTCAATACACAATACTCAATCTGCAATCTTCAAATCTTTATCCACAAACATCAATTCTCATCACTCAACCCTCAACACTCAGTCCTCAATGTTCAATCCTCAATCCTCAATCCTCAATCCTCAATCCTCAATCTGCAATCCTCAGCTCCAAATCTTCAATCTTCAATCCTCAATCCTCAATCCTCAATCTTCAATCCTCAATACTCAATCTTCAATCCTCAATACTCAATCCTCAATCCTCAGTCCTCAAGCCTCAGTCCTGAATCCTAGATCCTGAATCCTCAACCTTCAGCCCTCAGTCCTCAACAGTCAGTTGTCAATCCTCAATCCTCAATAGAATATCATCAATTCACAGCTTTCAATACTCAATACTCGATCTGCAATCTTCAAATCTCTATCCACATACATCAATTCTCATCACTCAAACCTCAACACTCAGTCCCCAATCCTCAATCTTCAATCCTCAATCCTCAATCCTCAGTCCTCAAACCTCAATCATCAATCCTCAATCTTCAATACTCAATCCTATATCCTCAATCCTCAATCCTCAATAGTCAATCATCAATCCTCAATTCTCAATACTCTATCCTCAATACTCAACCATCAATCCTCAATTCTCAATGCTCAATAGACTATCCTGAATCCTCATGTTTCAATACTCAATCCACAATATTCAATAATCAAATCTCAATCCTCAAACATAAATTCTCAACACTCAATCCTCAACACTCAGTCCTCCCTCTTCAATCCTCCATCCTCAACCCTCAACCCTCAAGCGTCAATACTCAATCCTCAATCCTCAACCGTCAATCCTCAGTCCTCAAACCACAATCCCGAAACCTCAATCCTCATCCTCAATCCTCAGTCCTCAAACCTCAATCCTGAATCCTCAATACTGAATCCTCAATCTTCAGCCCTCAGTCCTCAACAATCAGATGTCAATCCTCAATCGTCAATAGAATATACTCAATTCACAGTTTTCAATACACAATACTCAATCTGCAATCTTCAGATCTTGATCCACAAACATCAATTCTCATCACCCAACCCTCAACACTCAGTCCTCAATGTTCAATCCTCAATCCTCAATCCTCAATCCTCAATCTGCAATCCTCAGCTCCAAATCTTCAATCTTCAATCCTCAATCCTCAATCCTCAATCTTCAATCCTCAATACTCAATCTTCAATCCTCAATACTCAATCCTCAATCCTCAGTCCTCAAGCCTCAGTCCTGAATCCTAGATCCTGAATCCTCAACCTTCAGCCCTCAGTCCTCAACAATCAGTTGTCAATCCTCAATCCTCAATAGAATATCATCAATTCACAGCTTTCAATACTCAATACTCGATCTGCAATCTTCAAATCTCTATCCACAAACATCAATTCTCATCACTCAAACCTCAACACTCAGTCCCCAATCCTCAATCTTCAATCCTCAATCCTCAATCCTCAATCCTCAATTCTCAATCTTCAATACTCAATACTCAATTTTCAATCCTCAATCCTCAATCCTCAATCCTCAATCCTCAATCCTCAATCTTCAATCCTCAATAATCAATCTTCAATCCTCAATCCTCAATCCTCTATCCTCAATGCTCAATCCTCAATCCATAATCCTCAACCCTCAACATTCAATCCTCAATACTCAATCTGCAATCCTCAATCCTCAATCCTCAATCCTCAATCCTCATTCTTCAATCCTCAATACCCAATCCTCAATCTTCAATCCTCAATCCTCAAACCTCAATCCTCAATCCTCAATCTTCAATCCTCAATACTCAATCTTCAATCCTCAATCCTCAATCCTCTATCCTCAATGCTCAATCCTCAATCCATAATCCTCAACACTCAATCTTCAATCCTCAATACTCAATCTGCAATCCTCAATCCTCAATCCTCTATCCTCAATCCTCATTCTTCAAACCTCAATACACAATCCTCAATCTTCAATCCTCAATCCTCAATCCTCAACCCTCAATCCTCATTCTTCAATCCTCAATCCCCAATCCTCAATCCCCAATCCTCATTCTTCAATCCTCAATACCCAATCCTCAATCTTCAATCCTCAATACTCAATCTTCAATCCTCAATCCTCAGTCCTCAAACCGCTATTCTGAATCCGCAATCCTGAATCCTCAATCTTCAGCACTCAGTCCTCAACAATCAGTTGTCAATCCTCAATCCTCAATAGAATATCCTCAATTCACAGATTTCAATACTCAATACTCAATCTGCAGTCTTCCGACCTCTATCCACAAGCATCAATTCTCATCACTCAACCCTCATAACTCAGTCCCCAATGTTCAATCCTCAATCATCAATTCTCAATATTCGATGCTCAATACTGTATCTTCAATCCTCAATCCTCAATCCTCAACCCTCAGTCCTCAAACCTGAATCATCAATCCTCAATCTTCAATACACAATCCTCTATCCTCAATCCTCAATCCTCAATAGTCAAGCATCAATCCTCAATTCTCAATACTCAATCCTCAATTCTCAATACTCAATAGAATATCCTGAATCCTCATGTTTCAATACTCAATCCACAATATTCAATAATCAAATCTCAGTCCTCAAACATAAATTCTCAACACTCAATCCTCAACACTCAGTCCTCAAGTGTCAATCCTCAATCCTCCTCCTCAATCCTCTGTCCTCAAACCTCAATCCTGAATCCTCAATACTGAATCCTCAATCTTCAGCCCTCAGTCCTCAACAATCAGATGTCAATCCTCAATCGTCAATAGAATATACTCAATTCACAGTTTTCAATACACAATACTCAATCTGCAATCTTCAAATCTTTATCCACAAACATCAATTCTCATCACCCAACCCTCAACACTCAGTCCTCAATGTTCAATCCTCAATCCTCAATCCTCAATCCTCAATCTGCAATCCTCAGCTCCAAATCTTCAATTTTCAATCCTCAATCCTCAATCCTCAATCTTCAATCCTCAATACTCAATCTTCAATCCTCAATCCTCAGTCCTCAAACCTCAATTATGAATTCTCAATACTCAATCTTCAATCCACAATCCTCAGTCCTCAAAACTCAACTATCAGTCCTCAATTCTCAATACTCAACCTGCAATCCTCAATCCTCAATCCTCAATCCTCAATCCTCAATCCTCAATCCTCAATCCCCATTCTTCAATCCTCAATACCCAATCCTCAATGCTCAATCCTCAATCCTCAATCCTCAATCCTCAATCCTCATTCTTCAATCCTCAACACCCAATCCTCAATCTTCAATCCTCAATCCTCAATCCTCAGACCTCGATCCTCAATTTTCTATCATCAATACTCAATCTTCAATCCTCAATCCTCAATCCTCAATCCTCAATCCTCATTCCTCAACCCTCAACACCCAATCCTCAATCTTCAATCCTCAATCCTCAATCCTCAACCCTCAATCCTCAATGATCAATCCTCAATACAGAATCCTCAACCTTCAATCCTCAATCCTCAATCCTCAATTCTCAAACCTCAATCCTCAACCCTCAGCCCTCATCCTCAATACTCAATCCTCAATCTTCAACCCTCAATCCTCAATCCTCAAGCCTCAATCCTCAATCCTCAATCCTCAGTCCTCAAACCTCAATCCTGAATCCTCAATCCTGAATCCTCAATCTTCAGACTTCAGACTTCAACAATCAGATGTCAATCCTCAATCCTCAATAGAATATCATCAATTCACAGTTTTCAATACCCAATACTCAATCTGCAATCTTCAAATCTCTATTCGCAAACAACAATTCTCATCACTCAATCCTCAATCCTCAATCCTCAATCCTCAATTTTCAATCCTCAACACTCAATCTTCAATCCTCTATCCTCAAACCTCAATCCTTAATCCTCAATCGGCAGTCTTCAATCCTTAATCCTCAATCGTCAGTCTTCAATCCTCAATATCCAACCCTCAATCTTCAATCCTCAATCCTCAATCCTCAATTCTCAATCCTCAATCCCCAGTCCTCAGTAATCAAACCTCATTCCTCAAACCTTAGCCCAGATCCTCAACCCTCAATCCTCAATCCTCAACCTTCAATCCTCAATACTCAATCTTCAATCCTCAATCCTCAGTCCTCAAACCTCAATCATCAATCCTCAATCTTCAATACTCAATCCTATATCCTCAATCCTCAATCCTCAATAGTCAATCATCAATCCTCAATTCTCAATACTCTATCCTCAATACTCAACCATCAATCCTCAATTCTCAATGCTCAATAGACTATCCTGAATCCTCATGTTTCAATACTCAATCCACAATATTCAATAATCAAATCTCAATCCTCAAACATAAATTCTCAACACACAATCCTCAACACTCAGTCCTCCCTCTTCAATCCTCCATCCTCAACCCTCAACCCTCAAGCGTCAATACTCAATCCTCAATCCTCAACCGTCAATCCTCAGTCCTCAAACCACAATCCCGAAACCTCAATCCTCATCCTCAATCCTCTGTCCTCAAACCTCAATCCTGAATCCTCAATACTGAATCCTCAATCTTCAGCCCTCAGTCCTCAACAATCAGATGTCAATCCTCAATCGTCAATAGAATATACTCAATTCACAGTTTTCAATACACAATACTCAATCTGCAATCTTCAAATCTTTATCCACAAACATCAATTCTCATCACTCAACCCTCAACACTCAGTCCTCAATGTTCAATCCTCAATCCTCAATCCTCAATCCTCAATCTGCAATCCTCAGCTCCAAATCTTCAATCTTCAATCCTCAATCCTCAATCCTCAATCTTCAATCCTCAATACTCAATCTTCAATCCTCAATACTCAATCCTCAATCCTCAGTCCTCAAGCCTCAGTCCTGAATCCTAGATCCTGAATCCTCAACCTTCAGCCCTCAGTCCTCAACAGTCAGTTGTCAATCCTCAATCCTCAATAGAATATCATCAATTCACAGCTTTCAATACTCAATACTCGATCTGCAATCTTCAAATCTCTATCCACAAACATCAATTCTCATCACTCAAACCTCAACACTCAGTCCCCAATCCTCAATCTTCAATCCTCAATCCTCAATCCTCAGTCCTCAAACCTCAATCATCAATCCTCAATCTTCAATACTCAATCCTATATCCTCAATCCTCAATCCTCAATAGTCAATCATCAATCCTCAATTCTCAATACTCTATCCTCAATACTCAACCATCAATCCTCAATTCTCAATGCTCAATAGACTATCCTGAATCCTCATGTTTCAATACTCAATCCACAATATTCAATAATCAAATCTCAATCCTCAAACATAAATTCTCAACACTCAATCCTCAACACTCAGTCCTCCCTCTTCAATCCTCCATCCTCAACCCTCAACCCTCAAGCGTCAATACTCAATCCTCAATCCTCAACCGTCAATCCTCAGTCCTCAAACCACAATCCCGAAACCTCAATCCTCATCCTCAATCCTCTGTCCTCAAACCTCAATCCTGAATCCTCAATACTGAATCCTCAATCTTCAGCCCTCAGTCCTCAACAATCAGATGTCAATCCTCAATCGTCAATAGAATATACTCAATTCACAGTTTTCAATACACAATACTCAATCTGCAATCTTCAGATCTTGATCCACAAACATCAATTCTCATCACCCAACCCTCAACACTCAGTCCTCAATGTTCAATCCTCAATCCTCAATCCTCAATCCTCAATCTGCAATCCTCAGCTCCAAATCTTCAATCTTCAATCCTCAATCCTCAATCCCCAATCTTCAATCCTCAATACTCAATCTTCAATCCTCAATACTCAATCCTCAATCCTCAGTCCTCAAGCCTCAGTCCTGAATCCTAGATCCTGAATCCTCAACCTTCAGCCCTCAGTCCTCAACAATCAGTTGTCAATCCTCAATCCTCAATAGAATATCATCAATTCACAGCTTTCAATACTCAATACTCGATCTGCAATCTTCAAATCTCTATCCACAAACATCAATTCTCATCACTCAAACCTCAACACTCAGTCCCCAATCCTCAATCTTCAATCCTCAATCCTCAATCCTCAATCCTCAATTCTCAATCTTCAATACTCAATACTCAATTTTCAATCCTCAATCCTCAATCCTCAATCCTCAATCCTCAATCCTCAATCTTCAATCCTCAATAATCAATCTTCAATCCTCAATCCTCAATCCTCTATCCTCAATGCTCAATCCTCAATCCATAATCCTCAACCCTCAACATTCAATCCTCAATACTCAATCTGCAATCCTCAATCCTCAATCCTCAATCCTCAATCCTCATTCTTCAATCCTCAATACCCAATCCTCAATCTTCAATCCTCAATCCTCAAACCTCAATCCTCAATCCTCAATCTTCAATCCTCAATACTCAATCTTCAATCCTCAATCCTCAATCCTCTATCCTCAATGCTCAATCCTCAATCCATAATCCTCAACACTCAATCTTCAATCCTCAATACTCAATCTGCAATCCTCAATCCTCAATCCTCTATCCTCAATCCTCATTCTTCAAACCTCAATACCCAATCCTCAATCTTCAATCCTCAATCCTCAATCCTCAACCCTCAATCCTCATTCTTCAATCCTCAATCCCCAATCCTCAATCCCCAATCCTCATTCTTCAATCCTCAATACCCAATCCTCAATCTTCAATCCTCAATCCTCAATCCTCAATTCTCAATCCTCAATCCTCAGTCCTTAGTCCTCAAACCTCAATCCTCCACCCTCAGCCCTCATACTCAATCCTCAATCATCAATCCTCAATCTTCAATCTTCAATCCTCAATACTCAATCTTCAATCCTCTATCCTCAGTCCTCAAACCGCTATTCTGAATCCGCAATCCTGAATCCTCAATCTGCAGCACTCAGTCCTCAACAATCAGTTGTCAATCCTCAATCCTCAATAGAATATCCTCAATTCACAGATTTCAATACTCAATACTCAATCTGCAGTCTTCCGACCTCTATCCACAAGCATCAATTCTCATCACTCAACCCTCATAACTCAGTCCCCAATGTTCAATCCTCAATCATCAATTCTCAATATTCGATGCTCAATACTGTATCTTCAATCCTCAATCCTCAATCCTCAACCCTCAGTCCTCAAACCTGAATCATCAATCCTCAATCTTCAATACACAATCCTCTATCCTCAATCCTCAATCCTCAATAGTCAAGCATCAATCCTCAATTCTCAATACTCAATCCTCAATTCTCAATACTCAATAGAATATCCTGAATCCTCATGTTTCAATACTCAATCCACAATATTCAATAATCAAATCTCAGTCCTCAAACATAAATTCTCAACACTCAATCCTCAACACTCAGTCCTCAAGTGTCAATCCTCAATCCTCCTCCTCAATCCTCTGTCCTCAAACCTCAATCCTGAATCCTCAATACTGAATCCTCAATCTTCAGCCCTCAGTCCTCAACAATCAGATGTCAATCCTCAATCGTCAATAGAATATACTCAATTCACAGTTTTCAATACACAATACTCAATCTGCAATCTTCAAATCTTTATCCACAAACATCAATTCTCATCACCCAACCCTCAACACTCAGTCCTCAATGTTCAATCCTCAATCCTCAATCCTCAATACTCAATCCTCAATCCTCAGTCCTCAAGCCTCAGTCCTGAATCCTAGATCCTGAATCCTCAACCTTCAGCCCTCAGTCCTCAACAATCAGTTGTCAATCCTCAATCCTCAATAGAATATCATCAATTCACAGCTTTCAATACTCAATACTCGATCTGCAATCTTCAAATCTCTATCCACAAACATCAATCCTCATCACTCAAACCTCAACACTCAGTCCCCAATCCTCAATCTTCAATACTCAATCCTCAATCCTCAATCCTCAGTCCTCAATCTTCAATCCTCAATACTCAATCTTCAATCCTCAGTCCTCAATACTCAATCCTCAATCCTCAATCCTCGATCGTCAGTATTCAATCCTCAATACTCAATCTTTAATCCTCAATAATCAACGCACAACCCTCAACCATCAATCCTCAATACTCAACCATCAATCCTCAATTCTCAATACTCAATAGAATATCCTGAATTCTCATGGTTCAATACTCAATCCACAATATTCAATAATCAAATCTCAATCCTCAAACATCAATCCTCAACACTAAATCCTCAACACTCAGTCCTCTCTCTTCAATCCTCCATCCTCAATCCTCAATCCTCAATCGTCAATCCTCAATCCTCAATCCTCAGCCCTCAATCCTCAGTCCTCCAACCTCAATCACGAATCCTCAACCCTGAATCCTCAATCTTCAGCCCTCAGTCCTGAACAATCAGTTGTCAATACTCAATCCTCAATAGAATATGATCAATTCACAGTTTTCAATACTCAATACTCAATCTGCAATCTTCAAATCTCTATCCACAAACATCAATTCTCATCAGTCAAACCTCAACACTCAGTCCCCAATCCTCAATCTTCAATCCACATTCCTCAATCCTCAATCCTCAGTCCTCAATCTTCAATCCTCAATCGTCAGTCTTCAATCCTCAATACTCAATCTTCAATCCTCAATCCTCAATCGTCAATACTCAAGCCTCAATCCTCAATCCTCATTCATCAATCCTCAACACCCAATCCTCAATCTTCAATCCTCAATCCTCAATCCTCATTTCTAAATCCTCTATCCTCAATCCTCAGACCTCAAACATCAATACTCAACCCTCAGTCCTCGTCCTTAATCCACAACCCTCAATCCTCGATCCTCAATCTTCAATCATCAATATTCAATCTTGAATCCTGAATCCTCAATCCTCAATACTCAATCCTCAATCCCCAATCCTCAATCCTCAATACTCAACCATCAATCCTCATTCTACAATCCTCAATACCCAATCCTCAATCTTCAATCCTCAATTCTCAATCCTCAATTCTCAATCCTCAATCCTCAGTCCTCAGACCTCAAACCTCAATCCTCAACCCTCAGCCCTCATTCTCAATCCTCAATCCTCAGTTCTCAGTCCTCAGCCGTCAAACCTCAATCCGCAACCCTCAGACCTCATCCTCAATCCTCAATTATCAATCCTCAATCCTCAATCTTCAATCCTCAATACTCAATCTTCAATCCTCAATCCTCAGTCCTCAAACCTCAATTCTGAATCCTCAATACTCAATCTTCAATTCACAATCCTCAGTCCTCAATCTTCAATCCTCAATACTCAATCTTCAATCCTCAATACTCAATCCTCAATCCTCAACCCTCATTCCTCAATCCTCAGCACCCAATCCTCAATCTTCAATCCTCAATCCTCAGTCCTCAATTCTCAACCCTCAATCCTCAACCGTCAGACCTCAAACATCAATACTCAACCCTCAGTCCTCGTCCTCAATCCACAACCCTCAATCCTCGATCCTCAATCTTCAATCATCAATATTCAATCTTCAATCCTCAATCCTCAATCCTCAATACTCAATCCTCAATCCTCAATCGTCAATCCTCAATACTCAATCCTCAATCCTCAATCGTCAGGCTTCAATCCTCAGTACCCAATCCTCAGTCTTCAATCTTCAATCCTCAATCCTCAATCCTCAACCCTCAATCCTCAATTCTCAATCCTCAATCCTCAGTCCTCAGACCTCAAACCTCAATCCTCACCCTCAGCCCTCATCCTCAATCCTCAATCCTCAATCTTCAATCCTCAATCCTCAATCCTCATGCCTCAATCCTCAATCCTCAATCCTCAGTCATCAAACCTCAATCCTGAATCCTCAATCTTCAGACCTCAGACCTGAACAACCAGATGTCAACCCTCAATCCTCAATAGAATATCATCAATTCACAGTATTCAATACTCAATACTCAACCTGCAATCTTCAAACTTCTATCCACAAACATCAATTCTCATAACTCAACCCTCAGCACTCAGTCCCCAAACCTCCATCTTCAATCCTCAATTCTCAATCCTCAATTCTCAATTCTCAATTCTCAATCTTCAATCTTCAATCCTCAATACTCAATCCTCAATCCTCAGCCCTCAATCCTGAATCCTCAATCCTCAATCCTCAATTATCAATCCTCAATACTCAATCTTCAATCCTCAATCCTCAATCCTCAATCCTCAATCCTCAATCCTCAATCGTCAGTCTTCAATCCTCAATACACAATTTTCAATCCTCAATCCTCAATCGTCAACCCTCAAGCCTCATTCTACAGTCCTCAATACCCAATCCTCAATCTTCAATCCTTAATCCTCAATCCCCAATCCTCAATCTTCAATCCTCAACCCTCAATCCTCAATCCTTAGTTCTCAATCTTCAATCCTCAATAATCAAACTTCAATCCTCAATCCTCAATCCTCAATCCTCAATCCTCAATCCTCAATCCTCAATCCTCAATCCTCAATACTCATTCTTCAATCCTCAATCCTTAATCCTCAATCCTCAATCCTCAATCCTCAATCCTCAATCCTCATTCTACAATCCTCAATACCCAATCCTCAATCTTCAATCCTCAATCCTCAATCCTCAATTCTCAAACCTCAATCCTCAGTCCTCAGACATCAAACCTCAATCCTCAACCCACAGCCCTCATTCTCAATCCTCAATCCTCAATTCTAAGTCCTCAGCCCTCAAACCTCAATCCTCAACCCTCAGACCTCATCCTCAATCCTCAATTATCAATCCTCAATCCTCAATCTTCAATCCTCAATACTCAATCTTCAATCCTCAATCCTCAGTCCTCAAACCTCAATTATGAATCCTCAATACTCAATCTTCAATCCACAATCCTCAGTCCTCAATACTCAACTATCAGTCCTCAATTCTCAATACTCAATCTGCAATCCTCAATCCTCAATCCTCAATCCTCAATCTGCAATCCTCAGCTCCAAATCCTCAATCTTCAATCCTCAATCCTCAATCCTCAATCTTCAATCCTCAATACTCAATCTTCAATCCTCAATCCTCAGCCCTCAATCCTCAGTCCTCCAACCTCAATCCCGAATCCTCAACCCTGAATCCTCAATCTTCAGCCCTCGGTCCTCAACAATCAGTTGTCAATACTCAATCCTCAATAGAATATGATCAATTCACAGTTTTCAATACTCAATACTCAATCTGCAATCTTCAAATCTCTATTCACAAACATCAATTCTCATCACTCAAACCTCAACACTCAGTCCCCAATCCTCAATCTTCAATCCACATTCCTCAATCCTCAATCCTCAGTCCTCCATATTCAATCCTCAATACTCAATCTTCAATCTTCAACCCTCAATCGTCAATCGTCAATCCTCAATCCTCAATCGTCAGTCTTCAATCCTCAATACCCAATCCTCAATCTTCAATCCTCAATCCTCAATCCTCAATTCTCAATCCTCAATCCTCAATACCCAATCCTCAATCTTCAATCTTCAACCCTCAATCCTCAATTCTCAATCCTCAATCCTCAGTCCTCAGACCTCAAACCTCAATCCTCACCCTCAGCCCTCATCCTCAATCCTGAATTCTCAATCTTCAATCCTCAATCCTCAATCCTCATGCCTCAATCCTCAATCCTCAATCCTCAGTCATCAAACCTCAATCCTGAATCCTCAATCTTCAGACCTCAGACCTGAACAATCAGATGTCAACCCTCAATCCTCATTAGAATATCATCAATTCACAGCATTCAATACTCAATACTCAGTCTGCAATCTTCAAATTTTTATCCACAAACATAAATTCTCATCACTCAACCCTCAACGTTCAGTCCCCAATCCTCAATCTTCAATCCTCAATCCTCAATCCTCAATTCTCAATCCTCAATCTTCAATCCTCAATACTCAATCCTCAATACTCAATCCTCAATCCTGAATCGTCAATCCTCAATCCTCAATTTTCAATCCTCAATACTCAATCTTCAATCCTCAATCCTCAATCCTCAATCCTCAATCCTCAATCGTCAGTCTTCAATCCCCAATACTCAATCTTCAATCCTGAATCCTCAATCCTCAATCCTCAAACCACATTCTACAATACTCAAAACCCAATCCTCAATTTTCAAACCTCAATCCTCGATCCTCAATACTCAATCCTCAATCCTCAGACCTCAGTCCTCAAACCTCAATCCTCAACCCTCAGCCCTAATCCTCAGGCCTCAATCCTAAATTCTCAATTCTCAAACTTCAAACCTCAATCCTCAACCGTCAGTCCACGTCCTCAATCCTCAAACCTCAATCCTCAATCCTCAATATTCAATCCTCAATACTCAATATTCAATCCTCAATCCTCAATCCTCAATCCTCAATCCTCAATCCTCAAACCTCTAACTTCAATACTCAATACTCAATCTTCAGTCCTCAATCCTCAATCCTCAATCCTCAATCCTCAATCCTCAATCTTCAATCCTCAATACTCAATCTTCAATCGTAAATCCTCAATCCTCTATCCTCAATCGTCAGGCTTCAATCCTCAATACCCAATCCTCAGTCTTCAATCTTCAATCCTCGATCCACAATCCTCAACCCTCGGTCCTCAATGTTCAATCCTCAATACACAATCCTCAACCTTCAATCCTCAATCCTCAATCTTCAATACTCAACCATCAATCCTCAGTTCTCAATACTCAATAGAATATCCTGAATTCTCAGGATTCAATACTCAAACCTCAACGCTCGACCCTCAATTCTCAATCCTCAATTCTCAATTCTCAATTCTCAATGCTCAATCTTCAATCCTCAATACTCAATCCTCAATCCTCAATACTCAATCCTGAATCCTCCATCCTCAATCCTCAATTTTCTATCCTCAATCCTCAATCCTCAATCCTCAATCCTCATTCTTCAATCCGCAACACCCAATCCTCAATCTTCAATCCTCAATCCTCAATCCTCAGGACTCGATCCTCAATCTTCAATCCTCAATACTCAATCTTCAATCCTCAATCCTCACTCCTCAATCCTCAATCCTCATTCCTCAATCCTCAACACCCAATCCTCAATCTTCAATCCTCAATCCTCAATCCTCAACCCTCAATCCTCAATGTTCAACCCTCAATACACAATCCTCAACCTTCAATCCTCAATCCTCAATCCTCAATTCTCAAACCTCAATCCTCAACCCTCAGCCCTCATCCTCAATACTCAATCCTCAATCTTCAACCCTCAATCCTCAATCCTCAAGCCTCAATCCTCAATCCTCAATCCTCAGTCCTCAAACCTCAATCCTGAATCCTCAATCTTCAGACTTCAGACTTCAACAATCAGATGTCAATCCTCAATCCTCAATAGAATATCATCAATTCACAGTTTTCAATACCCAATACTCAATCTGCAATCTTCAAATCTCTATTCACAAACATCAATTCTCATCACTCAATCCTCAATCCTCAATCCTCAATCCTCAATTTTCAATCCACAATACTCAATCTTCAATCCTCAATCCTCAAACCTCAATCCTTAATCCTCAATCGGCAGTCTTCATTCCTCAATATCCAACCCTCAATCTTCAATCCTCAATCCTCAATCCTCAATTCTCAATCCTCAATCCCCAGTCCTCAGTCCTCATACCTCAATCCTCAAACCTTAGCCCACATCCTCAATCCTCAATCCTCAATCCTCAACCTTCAATCCTCAATACTCAATCTTCAATCCTCAATCCTCAGTCCTCAAACCTCAATCCTCAATCCTCAATCCTCAATCCTCAATCTTCAATCCTCAATAATCAATCTTCAATCCTCAATCCACAATCCTCTATCCTCAATGCTCAATCCTCAATCCATAATGCTCAACCCTCAATCTTCAATCCTCAATACTCAATCTGCAATCCTCAACCCTCATTCCTCAATCCTCATTCTTCAATCCTCAATACCCTATCCTCAATCTTCAATCCTCAATCCTCAATCCTCAACCCTCAATCCTCATTCTTCAATCCTCAACACCCAATCCTCAATCTTCAATCCTCAATCCTCAATCCTCAGACCTCAATCCTCAATCTTCAATCCTCAATACTCAATCTTCAATCGTCAATCCTCAATCCTCAATCCTCAATCCTCATTCATCAATCCTCAAGACCCAATACTCAATCTTCAATCCTCAATCCTCAATCCTCAATTCTCAATCCTCTATCCTCAATCCTCAGACCTCAAACATCAATACTCAACCCTCAGTCCTCGTCCTTAATCCACAACCCTCAATCCTCGATCCTCAATCTTCAATCATCAATATTCAATCTTGAATCCTGAATCCTCAATCCTCAATACTCAATCCTCAATCCCCAATCCTCAATCCTCAATACTCAACCATCAATCCTCAATTCTCAATACTCAATAGAGTATCCTGAATTCTCAGGATTCAATACTCAAACCTCGACACTCAACCCTCAATCCTCAATCCTCAATCCTCAATCCTCAATCTTCAATCCTCAATACTCAATCTTCAATCCTCCATCCTCAATCCTCAATCTTCAATCCTCGATCCTCAATCGTCAGGCTTCAATCCTCAATACTCAATCTTCAATACTCAATCCTCAATCCTCATTCCTCAATCCTCATTCTTCAATCCTCAATACCCAATCCTCAATCTTCAATCTTCAACCCTCAATCCTCAATTCTCAATCCTCAATCCTCAATCCTCAGACCTCAAACCTCAATCCTCAACCCTCAGCCCTCATCCTCAATCCTCAATCCTCAATCTTCAATCCTAAATCCTCAATCTTCAATCCTCAATACTCAATCTTCAATCCTCCATTCTCAATCCTCAATCCTCAATCCTCAATCCTCAATCGTCAGGCTTCAATCCTCAATACTCAATCTTCAATACTCAATCCTCAATCCTCATTCCTCAATCCTCACTCTTCAATCCTCAATACCCAATCCTCAATCTTCAATCTTCAACCCTCAATCCTCAACTCTCAATCCTCAATCCTCAGTCCTCAGACCTCAAACCTCAATCCTCAACCCTCAGCCCTCATCCTCAATTCTCAATCCTCAATCTTCAATCCTAAATCCTCAATCCTCAATCTTCAATCCTCAATACTCAATCTTCAATCCTCAATACTCAATCCTCAATCCTCAGTCCTCAAGCCTCAGTCCTGAATCCTAGATCCTGAATCCTCAACCTTCAGCCCTCAGTCCTCAACAATCAGTTGTCAATCCTCAATCCTCAATAGAATATCATCAATTCACAGCTTTCAATACTCAATACTCGATCTGCAATCTTCAAATCTCTATCCACAAACATCAATCCTCATCACTCAAACCTCAACACTCAGTCCCCAATCCTCAATCTTCAATCCTCAATCCTCAATCCTCAATCCTCAGTCCTCAATCTTCAATCCTCAATACTCAATCTTCAATCCTCAGTCCTCAATACTCAATCCTCAATCCTCAATCCTCGATCGTCAGTATTCAATCCTCAATACTCAATCTTTAATCCTCAATAATCAATGCACAACCCTCAACCATCAATCCTCAATACTCAACCATCAATCCTCAATTCTCAATACTCAATAGAATATCCTGAATTCTCATGGTTCAATACTCAATCCACAATATTCAATAATCAAATCTCAATCCTCAAACATCAATCCTCAACACTAAATCCTCAACACTCAGTCCTCTCTCTTCAATCCTCCATCCTCAATCCTCAATCCTCAATCGTCAATCCTCAATCCTCAATCCTCAGCCCTCAATCCTCAGTCCTCCAACCTCAATCACGAATCCTCAACCCTGAATCCTCAATCTTCAGCCCTCAGTCCTGAACAATCAGTTGTCAATACTCAATCCTCAATAGAATATGATCAATTCACAGTTTTCAATACTCAATACTCAATCTGCAATCTTCAAATCTCTATCCACAAACATCAATTCTCATCAGTCAAACCTCAACACTCAGTCCCCAATCCTCAATCTTCAATCCACATTCCTCAATCCTCAATCCTCAGTCCTCAATCTTCAATCCTCAATCGTCAGTCTTCAATCCTCAATACTCAATCTTCAATCCTCAATCCTCAATCGTCAATACTCAAGCCTCAATCCTCAATCCTCATTCATCAATCCTCAACACCCAATCCTCAATCTTCAATCCTCAATCCTCAATCCTCATTTCTAAATCCTCTATCCTCAATCCTCAGACCTCAAACATCAATACTCAACCCTCAGTCCTCGTCCTTAATCCACAACCCTCAATCCTCGATCCTCAATCTTCAATCATCAATATTCAATCTTGAATCCTGAATCCTCAATCCTCAATACTCAATCCTCAATCCCCAATCCTCAATCCTCAATACTCAACCATCAATCCTCATTCTACAATCCTCAATACCCAATCCTCAATCTTCAATCCTCAATCCTCAATCCTCAATTCTCAATCCTCAATCCTCAGTCCTCAGACCTCAAACCTCAATCCTCAACCCTCAGCCCTCATTCTCAATCCTCAATCCTCAGTTCTCAGTCCTCAGCCGTCAAACCTCAATCCGCAACCCTCAGACCTCATCCTCAATCCTCAATTATCAATCCTCAATCCTCAATCTTCAATCCTCAATACTCAATCTTCAATCCTCAATCCTCAGTCCTCAAACCTCAATTCTGAATCCTCAATACTCAATCTTCAATTCACAATCCTCAGTCCTCAATCTTCAATCCTCAATACTCAATCTTCAATCCTCAATACTCAATCCTCAATCCTCAACCCTCATTCCTCAATCCTCAGCACCCAATCCTCAATCTTCAATCCTCAATCCTCAGTCCTCAATTCTCAACCCTCAATCCTCAACCGTCAGACCTCAAACATCAATACTCAACCCTCAGTCCTCGTCCTCAATCCACAACCCTCAATCCTCGATCCTCAATCTTCAATCATCAATATTCAATCTTCAATCCTCAATCCTCAATCCTCAATACTCAATCCTCAATCCTCAATCGTCAATCCTCAATACTCAATCCTCAATCCTCAATCGTCAGGCTTCAATCCTCAGTACCCAATCCTCAGTCTTCAATCTTCAATCCTCAATCCTCAATCCTCAACCCTCAATCCTCAATTCTCAATCCTCAATCCTCAGTCCTCAGACCTCAAACCTCAATCCTCACCCTCAGCCCTCATCCTCAATCCTCAATCCTCAATCTTCAATCCTCAATCCTCAATCCTCATGCCTCAATCCTCAATCCTCAATCCTCAGTCATCAAACCTCAATCCTGAATCCTCAATCTTCAGACCTCAGACCTGAACAACCAGATGTCAACCCTCAATCCTCAATAGAATATCATCAATTCACAGTATTCAATACTCAATACTCAACCTGCAATCTTCAAACTTCTATCCACAAACATCAATTCTCATAACTCAACCCTCAGCACTCAGTCCCCAAACCTCCATCTTCAATCCTCAATTCTCAATCCTCAATTCTCAATTCTCAATTCTCAATCTTCAATCTTCAATCCTCAATACTCAATCCTCAATCCTCAGCCCTCAATCCTGAATCCTCAATCCTCAATCCTCAATTATCAATCCTCAATACTCAATCTTCAATCCTCAATCCTCAATCCTCATTCCTCAATCCTCAATCCTCAATCGTCAGTCTTCAATCCTCAATACACAATTTTCAATCCTCAATCCTCAATCGTCAACCCTCAAGCCTCATTCTACAGTCCTCAATACCCAATCCTCAATCTTCAATCCTTAATCCTCAATCCCCAATCCTCAATCTTCAATCCTCAACCCTCAATCCTCAATCCTTAGTTCTCAATCTTCAATCCTCAATAATCAAACTTCAATCCTCAATCCTCAATCCTCAATCCTCAATCCTCAATCCTCAATCCTCAATCCTCAATCCTCAATACTCATTCTTCAATCCTCAATCCTTAATCCTCAATCCTCAATCCTCAATCCTCAATCCTCAATCCTCATTCTACAATCCTCAATACCCAATCCTCAATCTTCAATCCTCAATCCTCAATCCTCAATTCTCAAACCTCAATCCTCAGTCCTCAGACATCAAACCTCAATCCTCAACCCACAGCCCTCATTCTCAATCCTCAATCCTCAATTCTAAGTCCTCAGCCCTCAAACCTCAATCCTCAACCCTCAGACCTCATCCTCAATCCTCAATTATCAATCCTCAATCCTCAATCTTCAATCCTCAATACTCAATCTTCAATCCTCAATCCTCAGTCCTCAAACCTCAATTATGAATCCTCAATACTCAATCTTCAATCCACAATCCTCAGTCCTCAATACTCAACTATCAGTCCTCAATTCTCAATACTCAATCTGCAATCCTCAATCCTCAATCCTCAATCCTCAATCTGCAATCCTCAGCTCCAAATCCTCAATCTTCAATCCTCAATCCTCAATCCTCAATCTTCAATCCTCAATACTCAATCTTCAATCCTCAATACTCAATCCTAAATCCTCAGTCCTCAAACCTCAATCCCGAATCCTAGATCCTGAATCCTCAACCTTCAGCCCTCAGTCCTCAACAATCAGTTGTCAATCCTCAATCCTCAATAGAATATCATCAATTCACAGTTTTCAATACTCAATACTCAATCTGCAATCTTCAAATCTCTATCCACAAACATCAATTCTCATCACTCAAACCTCAACACTCAGTCCCCAATCCTCAATCTTCAATCCTCAATCCTCAATCCTCAGTACTCAATCTTCAATCCTCAATACTCAATCTTCAATCCTCAGTCCTCAATACTCAATCCTCAATCCTCAATCCTCAATCGTCTGTCTTCAATCCTCAATACTCAATCTTTAATCCTCAATAATCAACGCACAACCCTCAACCATCAATCCTCAATACTCAACTATCAATCATCAATTCTCAATACTCAATAGAATATCCTGAATTCTCATGGTTCAATACTCAATCCACAATATTCAATAATCAAATCTCAATCCTCAAACATCAATCCTCAACACTAAATCCTCAACACTCAGTCCTCTCTCTTCAATCCTCCATCCTCAATCCTCAATCCTCAAGCGTCAATCCTCAATCCTCAATCCTCAGCCCTCAATCCTCAGTCCTCCAACCTCAATCCCGAATCCTCAACCCTGAATCCTCAATCTTCAGCCCTCGGTCCTCAACAATCAGTTGTCAATACTCAATCCTCAATAGAATATGATCAATTCACAGTTTTCAATACTCAATACTCAATCTGCAATCTTCAAATCTCTATTCACAAACATCAATTCTCATCACTCAAACCTCAACACTCAGTCCCCAATCCTCAATCTTCAATCCACATTCCTCAATCCTCAATCCTCAGTCCTCCATATTCAATCCTCAATACTCAATCTTCAATCTTCAACCCTCAATCGTCAATCGTCAATCCTCAATCCTCAATCGTCAGTCTTCAATCCTCAATACCCAATCCTCAATCTTCAATCCTCAATCCTCAATCCTCAATTCTCAATCCTCAATCCTCAATACCCAATCCTCAATCTTCAATCTTCAACCCTCAATCCTCAATTCTCAATCCTCAATCCTCAGTCCTCAGACCTCAAACCTCAATCCTCACCCTCAGCCCTCATCCTCAATCCTGAATTCTCAATCTTCAATCCTCAATCCTCAATCCTCATGCCTCAATCCTCAATCCTCAATCCTCAGTCATCAAACCTCAATCCTGAATCCTCAATCTTCAGACCTCAGACCTGAACAATCAGATGTCAACCCTCAATCCTCATTAGAATATCATCAATTCACAGCATTCAATACTCAATACTCAGTCTGCAATCTTCAAATTTTTATCCACAAACATAAATTCTCATCACTCAACCCTCAACGTTCAGTCCCCAATCCTCAATCTTCAATCCTCAATCCTCAATCCTCAATTCTCAATCCTCAATCTTCAATCCTCAATACTCAATCCTCAATACTCAATCCTCAATCCTGAATCGTCAATCCTCAATCCTCAATTTTCAATCCTCAATACTCAATCTTCAATCCTCAATCCTCAATCCTCAATCCTCAATCCTCAATCGTCAGTCTTCAATCCCCAATACTCAATCTTCAATCCTGAATCCTCAATCCTCAATCCTCAAACCACATTCTACAATACTCAAAACCCAATCCTCAATTTTCAAACCTCAATCCTCGATCCTCAATACTCAATCCTCAATCCTCAGACCTCAGTCCTCAAACCTCAATCCTCAACCCTCAGCCCTAATCCTCAGGCCTCAATCCTAAATTCTCAATTCTCAAACTTCAAACCTCAATCCTCAACCGTCAGTCCACGTCCTCAATCCTCAAACCTCAATCCTCAATCCTCAATATTCAATCCTCAATACTCAATATTCAATCCTCAATCCTCAATCCTCAATCCTCAATCCTCAATCCTCAAACCTCTAACTTCAATACTCAATACTCAATCTTCAGTCCTCAATCCTCAATCCTCAATCCTCAATCCTCAATCCTCAATCTTCAATCCTCAATACTCAATCTTCAATCGTAAATCCTCAATCCTCTATCCTCAATCGTCAGGCTTCAATCCTCAATACCCAATCCTCAGTCTTCAATCTTCAATCCTCGATCCACAATCCTCAACCCTCGGTCCTCAATGTTCAATCCTCAATACACAATCCTCAACCTTCAATCCTCAATCCTCAATCTTCAATACTCAACCATCAATCCTCAGTTCTCAATACTCAATAGAATATCCTGAATTCTCAGGATTCAATACTCAAACCTCAACGCTCGACCCTCAATTCTCAATCCTCAATTCTCAATTCTCAATTCTCAATGCTCAATCTTCAATCCTCAATACTCAATCCTCAATCCTCAATACTCAATCCTGAATCCTCCATCCTCAATCCTCAATTTTCTATCCTCAATCCTCAATCCTCAATCCTCAATCCTCATTCTTCAATCCTCAACACCCAATCCTCAATCTTCAATCCTCAATCCTCAATCCTCAGGACTCGATCCTCAATCTTCAATCCTCAATACTCAATCTTCAATCCTCAATCCTCACTCCTCAATCCTCAATCCTCATTCCTCAATCCTCAACACCCAATCCTCAATCTTCAATCCTCAATCCTCAATCCTCAACCCTCAATCCTCAATGTTCAACCCTCAATACACAATCCTCAACCTTCAATCCTCAATCCTCAATCCTCAATTCTCAAACCTCAATCCTCAACCCTCAGCCCTCATCCTCAATACTCAATCCTCAATCTTCAACCCTCAATCCTCAATCCTCAAGCCTCAATCCTCAATCCTCAATCCTCAGTCCTCAAACCTCAATCCTGAATCCTCAATCTTCAGACTTCAGACTTCAACAATCAGATGTCAATCCTCAATCCTCAATAGAATATCATCAATTCACAGTTTTCAATACCCAATACTCAATCTGCAATCTTCAAATCTCTATTCACAAACATCAATTCTCATCACTCAATCCTCAATCCTCAATCCTCAATCCTCTATTTTCAATCCACAATACTCAATCTTCAATCCTCAATCCTCAAACCTCAATCCTTAATCCTCAATCGGCAGTCTTCATTCCTCAATATCCAACCCTCAATCTTCAATCCTCAATCCTCAATCCTCAATTCTCAATCCTCAATCCCCAGTCCTCAGTCCTCATACCTCAATCCTCAAACCTTAGCCCACATCCTCAATCCTCAATCCTCAATCCTCAACCTTCAATCCTCAATACTCAATCTTCAATCCTCAATCCTCAGTCCTCAAACCTCAATCCTCAATCCTCAATCCTCAATCCTCAATCTTCAATCCTCAATAATCAATCTTCAATCCTCAATCCTCAATCCTCTATCCTCAATGCTCAATCCTCAATCCATAATGCTCAACCCTCAATCTTCAATCCTCAATACTCAATCTGCAATCCTCAACCCTCATTCCTCAATCCTCATTCTTCAATCCTCAATACCCTATCCTCAATCTTCAATCCTCAATCCTCAATCCTCAACCCTCAATCCTCATTCTTCAATCCTCAACACCCAATCCTCAATCTTCAATCCTCAATCCTCAATCCTCAGACCTCAATCCTCAATCTTCAATCCTCAATACTCAATCTTCAATCGTCAATCCTCAATCCTCAATCCTCAATCCTCATTCATCAATCCTCAAGACCCAATACTCAATCTTCAATCCTCAATCCTCAATCCTCAATTCTCAATCCTCTATCCTCAATCCTCAGACCTCAAACATCAATACTCAACCCTCAGTCCTCGTCCTTAATCCACAACCCTCAATCCTCGATCCTCAATCTTCAATCATCAATATTCAATCTTGAATCCTGAATCCTCAATCCTCAATACTCAATCCTCAATCCCCAATCCTCAATCCTCAATACTCAACCATCAATCCTCAATTCTCAATACTCAATAGAGTATCCTGAATTCTCAGGATTCAATACTCAAACCTCGACACTCAACCCTCAATCCTCAATCCTCAATCCTCAATCCTCAATCTTCAATCCTCAATACTCAATCTTCAATCCTCCATCCTCAATCCTCAATCTTCAATCCTCGATCCTCAATCGTCAGGCTTCAATCCTCAATACTCAATCTTCAATACTCAATCCTCAATCCTCATTCCTCAATCCTCATTCTTCAATCCTCAATACCCAATCCTCAATCTTCAATCTTCAACCCTCAATCCTCAATTCTCAATCCTCAATCCTCAATCCTCAGACCTCAAACCTCAATCCTCAACCCTCAGCCCTCATCCTCAATCCTCAATCCTCAATCTTCAATCCTAAATCCTCAATCTTCAATCCTCAATACTCAATCTTCAATCCTCCATTCTCAATCCTCAATCCTCAATCCTCAATCCTCAATCGTCAGGCTTCAATCCTCAATACTCAATCTTCAATACTCAATCCTCAATCCTCATTCCTCAATCCTCACTCTTCAATCCTCAATACCCAATCCTCAATCTTCAATCTTCAACCCTCAATCCTCAACTCTCAATCCTCAATCCTCAGTCCTCAGACCTCAAACCTCAATCCTCAACCCTCAGCCCTCATCCTCAATTCTCAATCCTCAATCTTCAATCCTAAATCCTCAATCTTCAATCCTTAATCCTCAATCCTCATGCCTCAATCCTCAATCCTCAATCCTCAGCCATCAAACCACAATCCTGAATCCTCAATCCTGAATCCTCAATCTTCAGACCTCAGACCTGAACAATCAGATGTGAATCCACAATCCTCAATAGAATATCATCAATTCACAGCTTTCAATACTCAATACTCAATCTGCAATCTTCAAATTTTTATCCACAAACACAAATTCTCATCACTCAACCCTCAACGTTCAGTCCCCAATCCTCAACCTTCAATCCTCAATCCTCAATCCTCAATTCTCAATCCTCAATCTTCAATCCTCAATAATCAATCCTCAATACTCAATCCTCAATCCTGAATCGTCAATCCTCATTCCTCAATTTTCAATCCTCAATACTCAATCTTCAATCCTCAATGCTCAATCCTCAATCCTCAATCCTCAATCGTCAGTCTTCAATCCCCAATACTCAATCTTCTATCCTCAATCCTCAATCCTCAATCCTCAAACCACATTCTACAATACTCAATACCCAATCCTCAATTTTCAAACCTCAATCCTCGATCGTCAATACTCAATCCTCAATCCTCAATCCTCAATCCTCAATCCTCAATCCTCAATACTCATTCTTCAATCCTCAATCCTCAATGCTCAATCCTCAATCCTCAATCCTCAATCCTCAATCCTCATTCTTCAATCCTCAATACCCAATCCTCAATCCTCAATCCTCAATCCTCAGTACTCAATCTTCAATCCTCAATACTCAATCTTCAATCCTCAGTCCTCAATACTCAATCCTCAATCCTCAATCCTCAATCGTCTGTCTTCAATCCTCAATACTCAATCTTTAATCCTCAATAATCAACGCACAACCCTCAACCATCAATCCTCAATACTCAACTATCAATCATCAATTCTCAATACTCAATAGAATATCCTGAATTCTCATGGTTCAATACTCAATCCACAATATTCAATAATCAAATCTCAATCCTCAAACATCAATCCTCAACACTAAATCCTCAACACTCAGTCCTCTCTCTTCAATCCTCCATCCTCAATCCTCAATCCTCAAGCGTCAATCCTCAATCCTCAATCCTCAGCCCTCAATCCTCAGTCCTCCAACCTCAATCCCGAATCCTCAACCCTGAATCCTCAATCTTCAGCCCTCAGTCCTCAGCAATCAGTTGTCAATACTCAATCCTCAATAGAATATGATCAATTCACAGTTTTCAATACTCAATACTCAATCTGCAATCTTCAAATCTCTATCCACAAACATCAATTCTCATCACTCAAACCTCAACACTCAGTCCCCAATCCTCAATCTTCAATCCACATTCCTCAATCCTCAATCCTCAGTCCTCCATATTCAATCCTCAATACTCAATCTTCAATCCTCAATCCTCAGTCCTCAAACCTCAATCCTCAATCCTCAATCCTCAATCCTCAATCTTCAATCCTCAATAATCAATCTTCAATCCTCAATCCTCAATCCTCTATCCTCAATGCTCAATCCTCAATCCATAATGCTCAACCCTCAATCTTCAATCCTCAATACTCAATCTGCAATCCTCAATCCTCATTCCTCAATCCTCATTCTTCAATCCTCAATACCCTATCCTCAATCTTCAATCCTCAATCCTCAATCCTCAACCCTCAATCCTCATTCTTCAATCCCCAACACCCAATCCTCAATCTTCAATCCTCAATCCTCAATCCTCAGACCTCAATACTCAATCTTCAATCCTCAATACTCAATCTTCAATCGTCAATCCTCAATCCTCAATCCTCAATCCTCATTCATCAATCCTCAAGACCCAATACTCAATCTTCAATCCTCAATCCTCAATCCTCAATTCTCAATCCTCTATCCTCAATCCTCAGACCTCAAACATCAATACTCAACCCTCAGTCCTCGTCCTTAATCCACAACCCTCAATCCTCGATCCTCAATCTTCAATCATCAATATTCAATCTTGAATCCTGAATCCTCAATCCTCAATACTCAATCCTCAATCCCCAATCCTCAATCCTCAATACTCAACCATCAATCCTCAATTCTCAATACTCAATAGAGTATCCTGAATTCTCAGGATTCAATACTCAAACCTCGACACTCAACCCTCAATCCTCAATCCTCAATCCTCAATCCTCAATCTTCAATCCTCAATACTCAATCTTCAATCCTCCAGCCTCAATCCTCAATCCTCAATCCTCAATCCTCAATCGTCAGGCTTCAATCCTCAATACTCAATCTTCAATACTCAATCCTCAATCCTCATTCCTCAATCCTCATTCTTCAATCCTCAATACCCAATCCTCAATCTTCAATCTTCAACCCTCAATCCTCAATTCTCAATCCTCAATCCTCAGTCCTCAGACCTCAAACCTCAATCCTCAACCCTCAGCCCTCATCCTCAAACCTCAATCCTCAATCTTCAATCCTAAATCCTCAATCTTCAATCCTCAATCCTCAATCCCCATGCCTCAATCCTCAATCCTCAATCCTCAGTCATCAAACCACAATCCTGAATCCTCAATCCTGAATCCTCAATCTTCAGACCTCAGACCTGAACAATCAGATGTCAGTCCTCAATCCTCAATAGAATATCATCAATTCACAGTTTTCAATACTCAATACTCAATCTGCAATCTTCAAATTTCTATCCACAAGCATAAATTCTCATCACTCAACCCTCAACGTTCCGTCCCCAATCCTCAATCCTCAATCCTCAATCCTCAATCCTCAATTCTCAATCCTCAATTTTCAATCCTCAATACTCAATCCTCAATACTCAATCCTCAATCCTGAATCGTCAATCCTCAATCCTCAATTTTCAATTCTCAATACTCAATCTTCAATCCTCAATCCTCAATCCTCAATCGTCAGTCTTCAATCCTCAATACTCATTCTTCAATCCTCAATCCTCAATCCTCAATCCTCAAACCACATTCTACAATACTCAATACCCAATCCTCAATTTTCAAACCTCAATCCTCGATCGTCAATACTCAATCCTCAATCCTCAGACCTCAGTCCTCAAACCTCAATCCTCAACCCTCAGCCCTCATCCTCAGGCCTCAATCCTAATTTCTCAATTCTCAAACCTCAAACCTCAATCCTCAACCGTCAGTTCATGTCCTCAATCCTCAACCCTCAATCTTCAATCCTCAATATTCAATCCTCAATACTCAATATTCAATCCTCAATCCTCAATCCTCAATCCTCAATCCTCAATCCTCAAACCTCTATCATCAATACTCAATACTCAATCTTCAATCCTCAATCCTCAATCCTCAATCCTCAATCCTCAATCCTCAATCTTCAATCCTCAATACTCAATCTTCAATCCTCAACACTCAATCCTCAATCGTCAATCCTCAATCCTCAATCGTCAGTCTTCAATCCTCAATACCCAATCCTCAACCTTCAATCCTCAATACTCAATCCTCAATTCTCAATTCTCAATCCTCAATACCCAATCCTCAATCTTCAATCTTCAACCCTCAATCCTCAATTCTCAATCCTCAATCCTCAATTCTCAATTCTCAATCCTGAATCTTCAATCCTCAATACTCAATCCTCAATCCTCAATCCTCAATCCTGAATCCTCAATCCTCAATCCTCAATTTTCAGTCCTCAATACTCAATCTTCAATCCTCAATCCTCAATCATCAATCCTCAATCCTCAATACTCAATCGTCAGTCTTCAATCCTCAATACTCAATCTTCAATCCTCAATCCTCAATCGTCAATCCTCAAGCCTCATTCTACAGTCCTCAATACCCAATCCTCAATCCTCAATCCTCAATACTCATTCTTCAATCCTCAATCCTCAATGCTCAATCCTCAATCCTCAATCCTCAATCCTCAATCCTCATTCTTCAATCCTCAACACCCAATCCTCAATCTTCAATCCTCAATCCTCAACACTCAATCCTCAGTCCTCAATCTTCAATACTCAATACTCAATCTTCAATCCTCAATCCTCAATCCTCAATCCTCAATCCTCAATCCTCAATCCTCAATCCTCAGTCCTCAATCTTCAATACCCAATCCTCAATCTTCAATCTTCAACCCTCAATCCTCAATTCTCAATCCTCAATCCTCAATTCTCAATTCTCAATCCTGAATCTTCAATCCTCAATACTCAATCCTCAATCCTCAATCCTCAATCCTGAATCCTCAATCCTCAATCCTCAATTTTCAGTCCTCAATACTCAATCTTCAATCCTCAATCCTCAATCATCAATCCTCAATCCTCAATACTCAATCGTCAGTCTTCAATCCTCAATACTCAATCTTCAATCCTCAATCCTCAATCGTCAATCCTCAAGCCTCATTCTACAGTCCTCAATACCCAATCCTCAATCCTCAATCCTCAATACTCATTCTTCAATCCTCAATCTTCAATGCTCAATCCTCAAACCTCTATCCTCAACCCTCAGACCTCATCCTCAATCCTCAATTATCAATCCTCAATCCTCAATCTTCAATCCTCAATACTCAATCCTCATTCCTCAATCCTCAACACCCAATCCTCAATCTTCAATCTTCAATCCTCAATCTTCAGACCTCAGACCTGAACAATCAGATGTGAATCCACAATCCTCAATAGAATATCATCAATTCACAGCTTTCAATACTCAATACTCAATCTGCAATCCTCAAATTTTTATCCACAAACACAAATTCTCATCACTCAACCCTCAACGTTCAGTCCCCAATCCTCAACCTTCAATCCTCAATCCTCAATCCTCAATTCTCAATCCTCAATCTTCAATCCTCAATAATCAATCCTCAATACTCAATCCTCAATCCTGAATCGTCAATCCTCATTCCTCAATTTTCAATCCTCAATACTCAATCTTCAATCCTCAATGCTCAATCCTCAATCCTCAATCCTCAATCGTCAGTCTTCAATCCCCAATACTCAATCTTCTATCCTCAATCCTCAATCCTCAATCCTCAAACCACATTCTACAATACTCAATACCCAATCCTCAATTTTCAAACCTCAATCCTCGATCGTCAATACTCAATCCTCAATCCTCAGACCTCAGTCCTCAAACCTCAATCCTCAACCCTCAGCCCTCATCCTCAGGCCTCAATCCTAAATTCTCAATTCTCAAACCTCAAACCTCAATCCTCAACCGTCAGTCCACGTCCTCAATCCTCAACCCTCAATCCTCAATCCTCAATATTCAATCCTCAATACTCAATATTCAATCCTCGATCCACAATCCTCAACCCTCGATCCTCAATGTTCAATCGTCAATACACAATCCTCAACCTTCAATCCTCAATCCTCAATCCTCAATACTCAACCATCAATCCTCAGTTCTCAATACTCAATAGAATATCCTGAATTCTCAGGATTCAATACTCAAACCTCAACGCTCGTCCCTCAATTCTCAATCCTCAATTCTCAATTCTCAATTCTCAATCCTCAATCTTCAATCCTCAATACTCAATCCTCAATCCTCAATCCTCAATCCTGAATCCTCAATCCTCAATCCTCAATTTTCAATCCTCAATACTCAATCTTCAATCCTCAATCCTCAATCCTCAATCCTCAATCCTCAATCGTCAGTCTTCAATCCTCAATACTCAATCTTCAATCCTCAATCCTCAATCGTCAATCCTCAAACCTCATTCTACAGTCCTCAATACCCAATCCTCAATCTTCAATCGTCAATCCTCAATCCCCAATCCACAATCTTCAATACTCAATCCTCAATCCTCAATCCTCAATCCTCAATCCTCAATCCTCAATCCTCAATCCTCAATACTCATTCTTCAATCCTCAATCCTCAATCCTCAATCCTCATTCTTCAATCCTCAACACCCAATCCTCAATCTTCAATCCTCAATCCTCAATACTCAATCCTCAATCCTCAATCTTCAATACTCAATACTCAATCTTCAATCCTCAATCCTCAATCCTCAATCCTCAATCCTCAATCCTCAATCTTCAATCCTCAATAATCAATCTTCAATCCTCAATCCTCAATCCTCTATCCTCAATGCTCAATCCTCAATCCATAATGCTCAACCCTCAATCTTCAATCCTCAATACTCAATCTGCAATCCTCAATCCTCAATCCTCAATCCTCAATCCTCATTCTTCAATCCTCAATACCCAATCCTCAATCTTCAATCCTCAATCCTCAATCCTCAAACCTCAATCCTCATTCTTCAATCCTCAACACCCAATCCTCAATCTTCAATCCTCAATCCTCAATCCTCAGACCTCAATCCTCAATCTTCAATCCTCAATACTCAATCTTCAATCGTCAATCCTCAATCCTCAATCCTCAATCCTCATTCATCAATCCTCAACACCCAATCCTCAATCTTCAGTCCTCAATCCTCAATCCTCAACTCTCAATCCTCTATCCTCAATCCTCAGACCTCAAACATCAATACTCAACCCTCAGTCCTCGTCCTGAATCCGCAAACCTCAATCCTCGATCCTCAATCTTCAATCATCAATATTCAATCTTGAATCCTGAATCCTCAATCCTCAATACTCAATCCTCAATCCCCAATCCTCAATCCTCAATACTCAACCATCAATCCTCAATTCTCAATACTCAATATAGTAAACTGAATTCTCAGGAGTCAATACTCAAACCTCGACACTCAACCCTCAATCCTCAATCCTCAATCCTCAATCCTCAATCCTCAATCTTCAATCCTCAATACTCAATCTTCAATCCTCCATCCTCAATCCTCAATCTTCAATCCTCGATCCTAAACCGTCAGGCTTCAATCCTCAATACTCAATCTTCAATACTCAATCCTCAATCCTCATTCCTCAATCCTCATTCTTCAATCCTCAATACCCAATCCTCAATCTTCAATCTTCAACCCTCAATCCTCAATTCTCAATCCTCAATCCTCAATCCTCAGACCTCAAACCTCAATCCTCAACCCTCAGCCCTCATCCTCAATCCTGAATCCTCAATCTTCAATCCTAAATCCTCAATCTTCAATCCTCAATACTCAATCTTCAATCCTCCATCCTCAATCCTCAATCTTCAATCCTCAATCCTCAATCGTCAATCCTCAAGCCTCATTCTACAGTCCTCAATACCCAATCCTCAATCTTCAATCGTCAATCCTCAATCCCCAATCCTCAATCTTCAATCCTCAACCCTCAATCCTCAATCCTTAGTTCTCAATCTTCAATCCTCAATAATCAAACTTCAATCCTCAATCCTCAATCCTCAATCCTCAATCCTCAATCGTCAATCCTCAATCCTCAATCCTCAATACTCATTCTTCAATCCTCAATCCTCAATGCTCAATCCTCAAACCACATTCTACAATACTCAATACCCAATCCTCAATTTTCAAACCTCAATCCTCGATCGTCAATACTCAATCCTCAATCCTCAGACCTCAGTCCTCAAACCTCAATCCTCAACCCTCAGCCCTCATCCTCAGGCCTCAATCCTAAATTCTCAATTCTCAAACCTCAAACCTCAATCCTCAACCGTCAGTCCACGTCCTCAATCCTCAACCCTCAATCCTCAATCCTCAATATTCAATCCTCAATACTCAATATTCAATCCTCGATCCACAATCCTCAACCCTCGATCCTCAATGTTCAATCGTCAATACACAATCCTCAACCTTCAATCCTCAATCCTCAATCCTCAATACTCAACCATCAATCCTCAGTTCTCAATACTCAATAGAATATCCTGAATTCTCAGGATTCAATACTCAAACCTCAACGCTCGTCCCTCAATTCTCAATCCTCAATTCTCAATTCTCAATTCTCAATCCTCAATCTTCAATCCTCAATACTCAATCCTCAATCCTCAATCCTCAATCCTGAATCCTCAATCCTCAATCCTCAATTTTCAATCCTCAATACTCAATCTTCAATCCTCAATCCTCAATCCTCAATCCTCAATCCTCAATCGTCAGTCTTCAATCCTCAATACTCAATCTTCAATCCTCAATCCTCAATCGTCAATCCTCAAACCTCATTCTACAGTCCTCAATACCCAATCCTCAATCTTCAATCGTCAATCCTCAATCCCCAATCCACAATCTTCAATACTCAATCCTCAATCCTCAATCCTCAATCCTCAATCCTCAATCCTCAATCCTCAATCCTCAATACTCATTCTTCAATCCTCAATCCTCAATCCTCAATCCTCATTCTTCAATCCTCAACACCCAATCCTCAATCTTCAATCCTCAATCCTCAATACTCAATCCTCAATCCTCAATCTTCAATACTCAATACTCAATCTTCAATCCTCAATCCTCAATCCTCAATCCTCAATCCTCAATCCTCAATCTTCAATCCTCAATAATCAATCTTCAATCCTCAATCCTCAATCCTCTATCCTCAATGCTCAATCCTCAATCCATAATGCTCAACCCTCAATCTTCAATCCTCAATACTCAATCTGCAATCCTCAATCCTCAATCCTCAATCCTCAATCCTCATTCTTCAATCCTCAATACCCAATCCTCAATCTTCAATCCTCAATCCTCAATCCTCAAACCTCAATCCTCATTCTTCAATCCTCAACACCCAATCCTCAATCTTCAATCCTCAATCCTCAATCCTCAGACCTCAATCCTCAATCTTCAATCCTCAATACTCAATCTTCAATCGTCAATCCTCAATCCTCAATCCTCAATCCTCATTCATCAATCCTCAACACCCAATCCTCAATCTTCAGTCCTCAATCCTCAATCCTCAACTCTCAATCCTCTATCCTCAATCCTCAGACCTCAAACATCAATACTCAACCCTCAGTCCTCGTCCTCAATCCGCAAACCTCAATCCTCGATCCTCAATCTTCAATCATCAATATTCAATCTTGAATCCTGAATCCTCAATCCTCAATACTCAATCCTCAATCCCCAATCCTCAATCCTCAATACTCAACCATCAATCCTCAATTCTCAATACTCAATATAGTAAACTGAATTCTCAGGAGTCAATACTCAAACCTCGACACTCAACCCTCAATCCTCAATCCTCAATCCTCAATCCTCAATCCTCAATCTTCAATTCTCAATACTCAATCTTCAATCCTCCATCCTCAATCCTCAATCTTCAATCCTCGATCCTAAACCGTCAGGCTTCAATCCTCAATACTCAATCTTCAATACTCAATCCTCAATCCTCATTCCTCAATCCTCATTCTTCAATCCTCAATACCCAATCCTCAATCTTCAATCTTCAACCCTCAATCCTCAATTCTCAATCCTCAATCCTCAATCCTCAGACCTCAAACCTCAATCCTCAACCCTCAGCCCTCATCCTCAATCCTGAATCCTCAATCTTCAATCCTAAATCCTCAATCTTCAATCCTCAATACTCAATCTTCAATCCTCCATCCTCAATCCTCAATCTTCAATCCTCAATCCTCAATCGTCAATCCTCAAGCCTCATTCTACAGTCCTCAATACCCAATCCTCAATCTTCAATCGTCAATCCTCAATCCCCAATCCTCAATCTTCAATCCTCAACCCTCAATCCTCAATCCTTAGTTCTCAATCTTCAATCCTCAATAATCAAACTTCAATCCTCAATCCTCAATCCTCAATCCTCAATCCTCAATCGTCAATCCTCAATCCTCAATCCTCAATACTCATTCTTCAATCCTCAATCCTCAATGCTCAATCCTCAAACCACATTCTACAATACTCAATACCCAATCCTCAATTTTCAAACCTCAATCCTCGATCGTCAATACTCAATCCTCAATCCTCAGACCTCAGTCCTCAAACCTCAATCCTCAACCCTCAGCCCTCATCCTCAGGCCTCAATCCTAAATTCTCAATTCTCAAACCTCAAACCTCAATCCTCAACCGTCAGTCCACGTCCTCAATCCTCAACCCTCAATCCTCAATCCTCAATATTCAATCCTCAATACTCAATATTCAATCCTCGATCCACAATCCTCAACCCTCGATCCTCAATGTTCAATCGTCAATACACAATCCTCAACCTTCAATCCTCAATCCTCAATCCTCAATACTCAACCATCAATCCTCAGTTCTCAATACTCAATAGAATATCCTGAATTCTCAGGATTCAATACTCAAACCTCAACGCTCGTCCCTCAATTCTCAATCCTCAATTCTCAATTCTCAATTCTCAATCCTCAATCTTCAATCCTCAATACTCAATCCTCAATCCTCAATCCTCAATCCTGAATCCTCAATCCTCAATCCTCAATTTTCAATCCTCAATACTCAATCTTCAATCCTCAATCCTCAATCCTCAATCCTCAATCCTCAATCGTCAGTCTTCAATCCTCAATACTCAATCTTCAATCCTCAATCCTCAATCGTCAATCCTCAAACCTCATTCTACAGTCCTCAATACCCAATCCTCAATCTTCAATCGTCAATCCTCAATCCCCAATCCACAATCTTCAATACTCAATCCTCAATCCTCAATCCTCAATCCTCAATCCTCAATCCTCAATCCTCAATCCTCAATACTCATTCTTCAATCCTCAATCCTCAATCCTCAATCCTCATTCTTCAATCCTCAACACCCAATCCTCAATCTTCAATCCTCAATCCTCAATACTCAATCCTCAATCCTCAATCTTCAATACTCAATACTCAATCTTCAATCCTCAATCCTCAATCCTCAATCCTCAATCCTCAATCCTCAATCTTCAATCCTCAATAATCAATCTTCAATCCTCAATCCTCAATCCTCTATCCTCAATGCTCAATCCTCAATCCATAATGCTCAACCCTCAATCTTCAATCCTCAATACTCAATCTGCAATCCTCAATCCTCAATCCTCAATCCTCAATCCTCATTCTTCAATCCTCAATACCCAATCCTCAATCTTCAATCCTCAATCCTCAATCCTCAAACCTCAATCCTCATTCTTCAATCCTCAACACCCAATCCTCAATCTTCAATCCTCAATCCTCAATCCTCAGACCTCAATCCTCAATCTTCAATCCTCAATACTCAATCTTCAATCGTCAATCCTCAATCCTCAATCCTCAATCCTCATTCATCAATCCTCAACACCCAATCCTCAATCTTCAGTCCTCAATCCTCAATCCTCAACTCTCAATCCTCTATCCTCAATCCTCAGACCTCAAACATCAATACTCAACCCTCAGTCCTCGTCCTCAATCCGCAAACCTCAATCCTCGATCCTCAATCTTCAATCATCAATATTCAATCTTGAATCCTGAATCCTCAATCCTCAATACTCAATCCTCAATCCCCAATCCTCAATCCTCAATACTCAACCATCAATCCTCAATTCTCAATACTCAATATAGTAAACTGAATTCTCAGGAGTCAATACTCAAACCTCGACACTCAACCCTCAATCCTCAATCCTCAATCCTCAATCCTCAATCCTCAATCTTCAATCCTCAATACTCAATCTTCAATCCTCCATCCTCAATCCTCAATCTTCAATCCTCGATCCTAAACCGTCAGGCTTCAATCCTCAATACTCAATCTTCAATACTCAATCCTCAATCCTCATTCCTCAATCCTCATTCTTCAATCCTCAATACCCAATCCTCAATCTTCAATCTTCAACCCTCAATCCTCAATTCTCAATCCTCAATCCTCAATCCTCAGACCTCAAACCTCAATCCTCAACCCTCAGCCCTCATCCTCAATCCTGAATCCTCAATCTTCAATCCTAAATCCTCAATCTTCAATCCTCAATACTCAATCTTCAATCCTCCATCCTCAATCCTCAATCTTCAATCCTCAATCCTCAATCGTCAATCCTCAAGCCTCATTCTACAGTCCTCAGTACCCAATCCTCAATCTTCAATCGTCAATCCTCAATCCCCAATCCTCAATCTTCAATCCTCAACCCTCAATCCTCAATCCTTAGTTCTCAATCTTCAATCCTCAATAATCAAACTTCAATCCTCAATCCTCAATCCTCAATCCTCAATCCTCAATCGTCAATCCTCAATCCTCAATCCTCAATACTCATTCTTCAATCCTCAATCCTCAATGCTCAATCCTCAATCCTCAATCCTCAATCCTCAATCCTCATTCTTCAATCCTCAACACCCAATCCTCAATCTTCAATCCTCAATCCTCAACACTCAATCCTCAATCCTCAATCTTCAATACTCAATACTCAATCTTCAATCCTCAATCCTCAATCCTCAATCCTCAATCCTCAATCCTCAATCCTCAATCCTCAATCTTCAATCCTCAATAATCAATCTTCAATCCTCAGTCCTCAATCTTCTATCCTCAATGCTCAATCCTCAATCCATAATGCTCAACCCTCAATCTTCAATCCTCAATACTCAATCTGCAATCCTCAATCCTCAATCCTCAATCCTCAATACTCATTCTTCAATCCTCAATACCCAATCCTCAATCTTCAATCCTCAATCCTCAATCCTCAACCCTCAATCCTCATTCTTCAATCCTCAACACCCAATCCTCAATCTTCAATCCTCAATCCTCAATCCTCAGACCTCAATCCTCTATCTTCAATCCTCAATACTCAATCTTCAATCGTCAATCCTCAATCCTCAATCCTCAATCCTCATTCATCAATCCTCAACACCCAATCCTCAATCTTCAGTCCTCATTCCTCAATCCTCAATTCTCAATCCTCTATCCTCAATCCTCAGACCTGAATCCTCAATCTTCAATCCTCAATACTCAATCTTCAATCATCAATATTCAATCTTGAATCCTGAATCCTCAATCCTCAATACTCAATCCTCAATCCCCAATCCTCAACCCTCAATCCTCAATCCTCAATACTCAATCCTCAATCTTCAATCCTCGATACTCAATCTTCAATCCTCCATCCTCAATCCTCAACTCCCAATCCTCAATCCTCAATCGTCAGGCTTCAATCCTCAATACTCAATCTTCAATACTCAATCCTCAATCCTCATTCCTCAATCCTCATTCTTCAATCCTCAATACCCAATCCTCAATCCTCAATCCTCAATCCTCAGTACTCAATCTTCAATCCTCAATACTCAATCTTCAATCCTCAGTCCTCAATACTCAATCCTCAATCCTCAATCCTCAATCGTCTGTCTTCAATCCTCAATACTCAATCTTTAATCCTCAATAATCAACGCACAACCCTCAACCATCAATCCTCAATACTCAACTATCAATCATCAATTCTCAATACTCAATAGAATATCCTGAATTCTCATGGTTCAATACTCAATCCACAATATTCAATAATCAAATCTCAATCCTCAAACATCAATCCTCAACACTAAATCCTCAACACTCAGTCCTCTCTCTTCAATCCTCCATCCTCAATCCTCAATCCTCAAGCGTCAATCCTCAATCCTCAATCCTCAGCCCTCAATCCTCAGTCCTCCAACCTCAATCCCGAATCCTCAACCCTGAATCCTCAATCTTCAGCCCTCAGTCCTCAACAATCAGTTGTCAATACTCAATCCTCAATAGAATATGATCAATTCACAGTTTTCAATACTCAATACTCAATCTGCAATCTTCAAATCTCTATCCACAAACATCAATTCTCATCACTCAAACCTCAACACTCAGTCCCCAATCCTCAATCTTCAATCCACATTCCTCAATCCTCAATCCTCAGTCCTCCATATTCAATCCTCAATACTCAATCTTCAATCCTCAATCCTCAGTCCTCAAACCTCAATCCTCAATCCTCAATCCTCAATCCTCAATCTTCAATCCTCAATAATCAATCTTCAATCCTCAATCCTCAATCCTCTATCCTCAATGCTCAATCCTCAATCCATAATGCTCAACCCTCAATCTTCAATCCTCAATCCTCAATCCTCAATCCTCAATCCTCAATCCTCAATCCTCAATCCTCAATACTCATTCTTCAATCCTCAATCCTCAATACTCAATCTTCAATCGTCAATCCTCAATCCTCAATCCTCAATCCTCATTCATCAATCCTCAACACCCAATCCTCAATCTTCAGTCCTCAATCCTCAATCCTCAATTCTCAATTCTCAATCCTCTATCCTCAATCCTCAGACCTCAAACATCAATACTCAACCCTCAGTCCTCGTCCTCAATCCACAACCCTCAATCCTCGATCCTCAATCTTCAATCATCAATATTCAATCTTGAATCCTGAATCCTCAATCCTCAATACCCAATCCTCAATCCCCAATCCTCAATTCTCAATACTCAACCATCAATCCTCAATTCTCAATACTCAATAGAGTATCCTGAATTCTCAGGATTCAATACTCAAACCTCGACACTCAACCCTCAGTCCTCAATCCTCAATACTCAATCCTCAACCTTCAATCCTCAATACTCAATCTTCAATCCTCCAGCCTCAATCCTCAATCCTCAATCCTCAATCCTCAATCGTCAGGCTTCAATCCTCAATACTCAATCTTCAATACTCAATCCTCAATCCTCATTCCTCAATCCTCATTCTTCAATCCTCAATACGCAATCCTCAATCTTCAATCTTCAACCCTCAATCCTCAATTCTCAATCCTCAATCCTCAGTCCTCAGACCTCAAACCTCAATCCTCAACCCTCAGCCCTCATCCTCAATCCTCAACCCTCAATCCTCAATGTTCAATCCTCAATACACAACACTCAACCTTCTATCCTCAATCCTCAATCCTCAATTGTCAAACCTCAATCCTCAACCCTCAACCCTCATCCTCAATACTCAATCCTCAATTTTCAATCCTCAATACTCAATCTTCAATCCGCAATCCTCAAACCTCAATCCTTAATCCTCAATCGTCAGTCTTCAATCCTCAATATCCAACCCTCTAATCTTCAATCCTCAATCCTCAATCCTCAATTCTCAATCCTCAATCCCCAGTCCTCAGTCCTCAAACCTCAATCCTCAATCCTTAGCCCACATCCTCAATCCTCAATCCTCAATCCTCAACCTTCAATCCTCAATACTCAATCTTCAATCCTCAATCCTCAGTCCTCAAACCTCAATTCTGAACCCTCAATCTTCAGACCTCAGACCTCAACAGTCAGATGTCAATCCTGAATCCTTAATAGAATATCATCAATTCACAGTCTTCGATACCCAATACTCAATCTGCAATCTTCAAATATCTATTCACAAACATCAATTCTCATCACTCAACCCTCAACACTCAGTCCCCAGTCCTCAATCTTCAATCCTCAATCCTCAATACTCAATCCTCAATCCTCAATCTTCAATACTCAATTCTCAATCTTCAATCCTCAATCCTCAATCCTCAATCCTCAATACTCAACCGTCAGTCTTCAATCCTCAATACTCAATCTTCAATCCTCAATCCTCAATCCTCAATCCTCAAACCACATTCTACAATCCTCTATACCCAATCCTCAATCTTCAATCCTCAATCCTCAATCCTCAATACTCAATCCTCAATCCTCAGACCTCAGTCCTCAAACCTCAATCCTCAACCCTCAGCCCTCATCCTCAGGCCTCAATCCTAAATTCTCAATCCTCAAACCTCAAACCTCAATCCTCAACCGTCAGTCCACGTCCTCAATCCTCAACCCTCAATCCTCAATCCTCAATATTCAATCCTCAATACCCAATATTCAATCCTCAATCCTCAATCCTCAATCCTCAATCCTCAATCTTGAATCCTCAATCCTCAATCCTCAATCTTCAATCCTCAATCCTCAGTCCTCAAAATTCAAACCTGAATCCTCAATCCTGAATCCTCAACCTTCAGAACTCAGTTCTCAACAATCAGTTGTCAATTCTCAATCCTCAATAGAATATAATCAATTCACAGTTTTCAATACTCAATACTCAATCTGCAATCTTCAAATCTCTATCCACAAACATCAATTCTAATCATTCAACCCTCAACACTCAGTCCCCAATCCTCAATCTTCAACACTCAATCCTCAATACTCCACCATCAATCCTCAATTCTCAATACTCAACAGAATATCCTGAATTCTCAGGATTCAATACTCAAACCTCGACACTCAACCCTCAATCCTGAATCCTCAATCCTCAATCCTCAGTCTTCAATCCTCAATACTCAATCTTCAATCCTCCATCCTCAATCCTCAATCCTCAATCCTCAATCCTCAATCGTCAGGCTTCAATCCTCAATACTCAATCTTCAATCCTCAATCCTCAATCCTCATTCCTCAATCCTCATTCTTCAATCCTCAATACCCAATCATCAATCTTCAACCTTCAACCCTCAATCCTCAATTCTCAATCCTCAATCCTCAGTCCTCAGGCCTCAAACCTCAATCCTCAACCCTCAGCCCTCATCCTCAATCCTCAATCCTCAATACTCAATCTTCAATCGTCAATCCTCAATCCTCTATCCTCAATCGTCAGGCTTCAATCCTCAATACCCAATCCTCAGTCTTCAATCTTCAATCCTCGATCCTCAATCCTCAACCCTGAATCCTCAATGTTCAATCCTCAATACACAATCCGCAACCTTCAATACTCAATCCTCAATCCTCAATACTCAATCTTCAATCCGCAATACTTAATCTTCAATCATCAATGCTCAATCGTCAATCCTCAATCCTCAATCCTCAACCCTCAATCCTCAATCCTCAATCCTCAATAATCAACGCACAACCCTCAACAATCAATCCTCAATACTCAACCATCAATCCTCAATTCTCAATACTCAATAGAACATCCTGAATTCTCATGGTTCAATACTCAATCCACAATATTCAATAATCAAATCTCAATCCTCAAACATCAATTCTCAACACTAAATCCTCAACACTCAGTCCTCTCTCTTCAATCCTCCATCCTCAATCCTCAACCCTCAATTCTCAATCCTCAACCTTCAATCCTCAATCCACAATCCACAATCCTCAATCCTCAATCCTCAATCTTCAATCCTCAACACTCAATCTTCAATCCTCACTCCTCAATCTTCAATACTCAATACTCAATCTTCAATCCTCAATCCTCAATACTCAATCCTCAATCCTCATTCTTCAATCCTCAATACCCAATCCTCAATCTTCAATCCTCAATCCTCAATTCGCTATCCTCAATCCTCAATCCTCACACCGCAAGCATCAATACTCAACCCTCAGTCCTCGACCTCAACCCACAACCCTCAATCCACAATCCTCAATCTTCATTCATCAATATTCAACTTTCAATCCTCAATACTCAATCTTCAATACTCAATCCTCAATCCTCATTCCTCAATCCTCATTCTTCAATCCTCAATACCCAATCCTCAATCTTCAATCTTCAACCCTCAATCCTCAATTCTCAATCCTCAATCCTCAATCCTCAGACCTCAAACCTCAATCCTCAACCCTCAGCCCTCATCCTCAATCCTGAATCCTCAATCTTCAATCCTAAATCCTCAATCTTCAATCCTCAATACTCAATCTTCAATCCTCCATCCTCAATCCTCAATCTTCAATCCTCAATCCTCAATCGTCAATCCTCAAGCCTCATTCTACAGTCCTCAATACCCAATCCTCAATCTTCAATCGTCAATCCTCAATCCCCAATCCTCAATCTTCAATCCTCAACCCTCAATCCTCAATCCTTAGTTCTCAATCTTCAATCCTCAATAATCAAACTTCAATCCTCAATCCTCAATCCTCAATCCTCAATCCTCAATCGTCAATCCTCAATCCTCAATCCTCAATACTCATTCTTCAATCCTCAATCCTCAATGCTCAATCCTCAAACCACATTCTACAATACTCAATACCCAATCCTCAATTTTCAAACCTCAATCCTCGATCGTCAATACTCAATCCTCAATCCTCAGACCTCAGTCCTCAAGCCTCAATCCTCAACCCTCAGCCCTCATCCTCAGGCCTCAATCCTAAATTCTCAATTCTCAAACCTCAAACCTCAATCCTCAACCGTCAGTCCACGTCCTCAATCCTCAACCCTCAATCCTCAATCCTCAATATTCAATCCTCAATACTCAATATTCAATCCTCGATCCACAATCCTCAACCCTCGATCCTCAATGTTCAATCGTCAATACACAATCCTCAACCTTCAATCCTCAATCCTCAATCCTCAATACTCAACCATCAATCCTCAGTTCTCAATACTCAATAGAATATCCTGAATTCTCAGGATTCAATACTCAAACCTCAACGCTCGTCCCTCAATTCTCAATCCTCAATTCTCAATTCTCAATTCTCAATTCTCAATCCTCAATCTTCAATCCTCAATACTCAATCCTCAATCCTCAATCCTCAATCCTGAATCCTCAATCCTCAATCCTCAATTTTCAATCCTCAATACTCAATCTTCAATCCTCAATCCTCAATCCTCAATCCTCAATCCTCAATCGTCAGTCTTCAATCCTCAATACTCAATCTTCAATCCTCAATCCTCAATCGTCAATCCTCAAACCTCATTCTACAGTCCTCAATACCCAATCCTCAATCTTCAATCGTCAATCCTCAATCCCCAATCCACAATCTTCAATACTCAATCCTCAATCCTCAATCCTCAATCCTCAATCCTCAATCCTCAATCCTCAATCCTCAATACTCATTCTTCAATCCTCAATCCTCAATCCTCAATCCTCATTCTTCAATCCTCAACACCCAATCCTCAATCTTCAATCCTCAATCCTCAATACTCAATCCTCAATCCTCAATCTTCAATACTCAATACTCAATCTTCAATCCTCAATCCTCAATCCTCAATCCTCAATCCTCAATCCTCAATCTTCAATCCTCAATAATCAATCTTCAATCCTCAATCCTCAATCCTCTATCCTCAATACTCAATCCTCAATCCATAATGCTCAACCCTCAATCTTCAATCCTCAATACTCAATCTGCAATCCTCAATCCTCAATCCTCAATCCTCAATCCTCATTCTTCAATCCTCAATACCCAATCCTCAATCTTCAATCCTCAATCCTCAATCCTCAAACCTCAATCCTCATTCTTCAATCCTCAACACCCAATCCTCAATCTTCAATCCTCAATCCTCAATCCTCAGACCTCAATCCTCAATCTTCAATCCTCAATACTCAATCTTCAATCGTCAATCCTCAATCCTCAATCCTCAATCCTCATTCATCAATCCTCAACACCCAATCCTCAATCTTCAGTCCTCAATCCTCAATCCTCAACTCTCAATCCTCTATCCTCAATCCTCAGACCTCAAACATCAATACTCAACCCTCAGTCCTCGTCCTCAATCCGCAAACCTCAATCCTCGATCCTCAATCTTCAATCATCAATATTCAATCTTGAATCCTGAATCCTCAATCCTCAATACTCAATCCTCAATCCCCAATCCTCAATCCTCAATACTCAACCATCAATCCTCAATTCTCAATACTCAATATAGTAAACTGAATTCTCAGGAGTCAATACTCAAACCTCGACACTCAACCCTCAATCCTCAATCCTCAATCCTCAATCCTCAATCCTCAATCTTCAATCCTCAATACTCAATCTTCAATCCTCCATCCTCAATCCTCAATCTTCAATCCTCGATCCTAAACCGTCAGGCTTCAATCCTCAATACTCAATCTTCAATACTCAATCCTCAATCCTCATTCCTCAATCCTCATTCTTCAATCCTCAATACCCAATCCTCAATCTTCAATCTTCAACCCTCAATCCTCAATTCTCAATCCTCAATCCTCAATCCTCAGACCTCAAACCTCAATCCTCAACCCTCAGCCCTCATCCTCAATCCTGAATCCTCAATCTTCAATCCTAAATCCTCAATCTTCAATCCTCAATACTCAATCTTCAATCCTCCATCCTCAATCCTCAATCTTCAATCCTCAATCCTCAATCGTCAATCCTCAAGCCTCATTCTACAGTCCTCAGTACCCAATCCTCAATCTTCAATCGTCAATCCTCAATCCCCAATCCTCAATCTTCAATCCTCAACCCTCAATCCTCAATCCTTAGTTCTCAATCTTCAATCCTCAATAATCAAACTTCAATCCTCAATCCTCAATCCTCAATCCTCAATCCTCAATCGTCAATCCTCAATCCTCAATCCTCAATACTCATTCTTCAATCCTCAATCCTCAATGCTCAATCCTCAATCCTCAATCCTCAATCCTCAATCCTCATTCTTCAATCCTCAACACCCAATCCTCAATCTTCAATCCTCAATCCTCAACACTCAATCCTCAATCCTCAATCTTCAATACTCAATACTCAATCTTCAATCCTCAATCCTCAATCCTCAATCCTCAATCCTCAATCCTCAATCCTCAATCCTCAATCTTCAATCCTCAATAATCAATCTTCAATCCTCAGTCCTCAATCTTCTATCCTCAATGCTCAATCCTCAATCCATAATGCTCAACCCTCAATCTTCAATCCTCAATACTCAATCTGCAATCCTCAATCCTCAATCCTCAATCCTCAATACTCATTCTTCAATCCTCAATACCCAATCCTCAATCTTCAATCCTCAATCCTCAATCCTCAACCCTCAATCCTCATTCTTCAATCCTCAACACCCAATCCTCAATCTTCAATCCTCAATCCTCAATCCTCAGACCTCAATCCTCTATCTTCAATCCTCAATACTCAATCTTCAATCGTCAATCCTCAATCCTCAATCCTCAATCCTCATTCATCAATCCTCAACACCCAATCCTCAATCTTCAGTCCTCATTCCTCAATCCTCAATTCTCAATCCTCTATCCTCAATCCTCAGACCTGAATCCTCAATCTTCAATCCTCAATACTCAATCTTCAATCATCAATATTCAATCTTGAATCCTGAATCCTCAATCCTCAATACTCAATCCTCAATCCCCAATCCTCAACCCTCAATCCTCAATCCTCAATACTCAATCCTCAATCTTCAATCCTCGATACTCAATCTTCAATCCTCCATCCTCAATCCTCAACTCCCAATCCTCAATCCTCAATCGTCAGGCTTCAATCCTCAATACTCAATCTTCAATACTCAATCCTCAATCCTCATTCCTCAATCCTCATTCTTCAATCCTCAATACCCAATCCTCAATCCTCAATCCTCAATCCTCAGTACTCAATCTTCAATCCTCAATACTCAATCTTCAATCCTCAGTCCTCAATACTCAATCCTCAATCCTCAATCCTCAATCGTCTGTCTTCAATCCTCAATACTCAATCTTTAATCCTCAATAATCAACGCACAACCCTCAACCATCAATCCTCAATACTCAACTATCAATCATCAATTCTCAATACTCAATAGAATATCCTGAATTCTCATGGTTCAATACTCAATCCACAATATTCAATAATCAAATCTCAATCCTCAAACATCAATCCTCAACACTAAATCCTCAACACTCAGTCCTCTCTCTTCAATCCTCCATCCTCAATCCTCAATCCTCAAGCGTCAATCCTCAATCCTCAATCCTCAGCCCTCAATCCTCAGTCCTCCAACCTCAATCCCGAATCCTCAACCCTGAATCCTCAATCTTCAGCCCTCAGTCCTCAACAATCAGTTGTCAATACTCAATCCTCAATAGAATATGATCAATTCACAGTTTTCAATACTCAATACTCAATCTGCAATCTTCAAATCTCTATCCACAAACATCAATTCTCATCACTCAAACCTCAACACTCAGTCCCCAATCCTCAATCTTCAATCCACATTCCTCAATCCTCAATCCTCAGTCCTCCATATTCAATCCTCAATACTCAATCTTCAATCCTCAATCCTCAGTCCTCAAACCTCAATCCTCAATCCTCAATCCTCAATCCTCAATCTTCAATCCTCAATAATCAATCTTCAATCCTCAATCCTCAATCCTCTATCCTCAATGCTCAATCCTCAATCCATAATGCTCAACCCTCAATCTTCAATCCTCAATCCTCAATCCTCAATCCTCAATCCTCAATCCTCAATCCTCAATCCTCAATACTCATTCTTCAATCCTCAATCCTCAATACTCAATCTTCAATCGTCAATCCTCAATCCTCAATCCTCAATCCTCATTCATCAATCCTCAACACCCAATCCTCAATCTTCAGTCCTCAATCCTCAATCCTCAATTCTCAATTCTCAATCCTCTATCCTCAATCCTCAGACCTCAAACATCAATACTCAACCCTCAGTCCTCGTCCTCAATCCACAACCCTCAATCCTCGATCCTCAATCTTCAATCATCAATATTCAATCTTGAATCCTGAATCCTCAATCCTCAATACCCAATCCTCAATCCCCAATCCTCAATTCTCAATACTCAACCATCAATCCTCAATTCTCAATACTCAATAGAGTATCCTGAATTCTCAGGATTCAATACTCAAACCTCGACACTCAACCCTCAGTCCTCAATCCTCAATACTCAATCCTCAACCTTCAATCCTCAATACTCAATCTTCAATCCTCCAGCCTCAATCCTCAATCCTCAATCCTCAATCCTCAATCGTCAGGCTTCAATCCTCAATACTCAATCTTCAATACTCAATCCTCAATCCTCATTCCTCAATCCTCATTCTTCAATCCTCAATACGCAATCCTCAATCTTCAATCTTCAACCCTCAATCCTCAATTCTCAATCCTCAATCCTCAGTCCTCAGACCTCAAACCTCAATCCTCAACCCTCAGCCCTCATCCTCAATCCTCAACCCTCAATCCTCAATGTTCAATCCTCAATACACAACACTCAACCTTCTATCCTCAATCCTCAATCCTCAATTGTCAAACCTCAATCCTCAACCCTCAACCCTCATCCTCAATACTCAATCCTCAATTTTCAATCCTCAATACTCAATCTTCAATCCGCAATCCTCAAACCTCAATCCTTAATCCTCAATCGTCAGTCTTCAATCCTCAATATCCAACCCTCTAATCTTCAATCCTCAATCCTCAATCCTCAATTCTCAATCCTCAATCCCCAGTCCTCAGTCCTCAAACCTCAATCCTCAATCCTTAGCCCACATCCTCAATCCTCAATCCTCAATCCTCAACCTTCAATCCTCAATACTCAATCTTCAATCCTCAATCCTCAGTCCTCAAACCTCAATTCTGAACCCTCAATCTTCAGACCTCAGACCTCAACAGTCAGATGTCAATCCTGAATCCTTAATAGAATATCATCAATTCACAGTCTTCGATACCCAATACTCAATCTGCAATCTTCAAATCTCTATCCACAAACATCAATTCTCATCACTCAAACCTCAACACTCAGTCCCCAATCCTCAATCTTCAATCCACATTCCTCAATCCTCAATCCTCAGTCCTCCATATTCAATCCTCAATACTCAATCTTCAATCCTCAATCCTCAGTCCTCAAACCTCAATCCTCAATCCTCAATCCTCAATCCTCAATCTTCAATCCTCAATAATCAATCTTCAATCCTCAATCCTCAATCCTCTATCCTCAATGCTCAATCCTCAATCCATAATGCTCAACCCTCAATCTTCAATCCTCAATCCTCAATCCTCAATCCTCAATCCTCAATCCTCAATCCTCAATCCTCAATACTCATTCTTCAATCCTCAATCCTCAATACTCAATCTTCAATCGTCAATCCTCAATCCTCAATCCTCAATCCTCATTCATCAATCCTCAACACCCAATCCTCAATCTTCAGTCCTCAATCCTCAATCCTCAATTCTCAATTCTCAATCCTCTATCCTCAATCCTCAGACCTCAAACATCAATACTCAACCCTCAGTCCTCGTCCTCAATCCACAACCCTCAATCCTCGATCCTCAATCTTCAATCATCAATATTCAATCTTGAATCCTGAATCCTCAATCCTCAATACCCAATCCTCAATCCCCAATCCTCAATTCTCAATACTCAACCATCAATCCTCAATTCTCAATACTCAATAGAGTATCCTGAATTCTCAGGATTCAATACTCAAACCTCGACACTCAACCCTCAGTCCTCAATCCTCAATACTCAATCCTCAACCTTCAATCCTCAATACTCAATCTTCAATCCTCCAGCCTCAATCCTCAATCCTCAATCCTCAATCCTCAATCGTCAGGCTTCAATCCTCAATACTCAATCTTCAATACTCAATCCTCAATCCTCATTCCTCAATCCTCATTCTTCAATCCTCAATACGCAATCCTCAATCTTCAATCTTCAACCCTCAATCCTCAATTCTCAATCCTCAATCCTCAGTCCTCAGACCTCAAACCTCAATCCTCAACCCTCAGCCCTCATCCTCAATCCTCAACCCTCAATCCTCAATGTTCAATCCTCAATACACAACACTCAACCTTCTATCCTCAATCCTCAATCCTCAATTGTCAAACCTCAATCCTCAACCCTCAACCCTCATCCTCAATACTCAATCCTCAATTTTCAATCCTCAATACTCAATCTTCAATCCGCAATCCTCAAACCTCAATCCTTAATCCTCAATCGTCAGTCTTCAATCCTCAATATCCAACCCTCTAATCTTCAATCCTCAATCCTCAATCCTCAATTCTCAATCCTCAATCCCCAGTCCTCAGTCCTCAAACCTCAATCCTCAATCCTTAGCCCACATCCTCAATCCTCAATCCTCAATCCTCAACCTTCAATCCTCAATACTCAATCTTCAATCCTCAATCCTCAGTCCTCAAACCTCAATTCTGAACCCTCAATCTTCAGACCTCAGACCTCAACAGTCAGATGTCAATCCTGAATCCTTAATAGAATATCATCAATTCACAGTCTTCGATACCCAATACTCAATCTGCAATCTTCAAATATCTATTCACAAACATCAATTCTCATCACTCAACCCTCAACACTCAGTCCCCAGTCCTCAATCTTCAATCCTCAATCCTCAATACTCAATCCTCAATCCTCAATCTTCAATACTCAATTCTCAATCTTCAATCCTCAATCCTCAATCCTCAATCCTCAATACTCAACCGTCAGTCTTCAATCCTCAATACTCAATCTTCAATCCTCAATCCTCAATCCTCAATCCTCAAACCACATTCTACAATCCTCTATACCCAATCCTCAATCTTCAATCCTCAATCCTCAATCCTCAATACTCAATCCTCAATCCTCAGACCTCAGTCCTCAAACCTCAATCCTCAACCCTCAGCCCTCATCCTCAGGCCTCAATCCTAAATTCTCAATCCTCAAACCTCAAACCTCAATCCTCAACCGTCAGTCCACGTCCTCAATCCTCAACCCTCAATCCTCAATCCTCAATATTCAATCCTCAATACCCAATATTCAATCCTCAATCCTCAATCCTCAATCCTCAATCCTCAATCTTGAATCCTCAATCCTCAATCCTCAATCTTCAATCCTCAATCCTCAGTCCTCAAAATTCAAACCTGAATCCTCAATCCTGAATCCTCAACCTTCAGAACTCAGTTCTCAACAATCAGTTGTCAATTCTCAATCCTCAATAGAATATAATCAATTCACAGTTTTCAATACTCAATACTCAATCTGCAATCTTCAAATCTCTATCCACAAACATCAATTCTAATCATTCAACCCTCAACACTCAGTCCCCAATTCTCAATCTTCAACACTCAATCCTCAATACTCCACCATCAATCCTCAATTCTCAATACTCAACAGAATATCCTGAATTCTCAGGATTCAATACTCAAACCTCGACACTCAACCCTCAATCCTGAATCCTCAATCCTCAATCCTCAGTCTTCAATCCTCAATACTCAATCTTCAATCCTCCATCCTCAATCCTCAATCCTCAATCCTCAATCCTCAATCGTCAGGCTTCAATCCTCAATACTCAATCTTCAATCCTCAATCCTCAATCCTCATTCCTCAATCCTCATTCTTCAATCCTCAATACCCAATCATCAATCTTCAACCTTCAACCCTCAATCCTCAATTCTCAATCCTCAATCCTCAGTCCTCAGGCCTCAAACCTCAATCCTCAACCCTCAGCCCTCATCCTCAATCCTCAATCCTCAATACTCAATCTTCAATCGTCAATCCTCAATCCTCTATCCTCAATCGTCAGGCTTCAATCCTCAATACCCAATCCTCAGTCTTCAATCTTCAATCCTCGATCCTCAATCCTCAACCCTGAATCCTCAATGTTCAATCCTCAATACACAATCCGCAACCTTCAATACTCAATCCTCAATCCTCAATACTCAATCTTCAATCCGCAATACTTAATCTTCAATCATCAATGCTCAATCGTCAATCCTCAATCCTCAATCCTCAACCCTCAATCCTCAATCCTCAATCCTCAATAATCAACGCACAACCCTCAACAATCAATCCTCAATACTCAACCATCAATCCTCAATTCTCAATACTCAATAGAACATCCTGAATTCTCATGGTTCAATACTCAATCCACAATATTCAATAATCAAATCTCAATCCTCAAACATCAATTCTCAACACTAAATCCTCAACACTCAGTCCTCTCTCTTCAATCCTCCATCCTCAATCCTCAACCCTCAATTCTCAATCCTCAACCTTCAATCCTCAATCCACAATCCACAATCCTCAATCCTCAATCCTCAATCTTCAATCCTCAACACTCAATCTTCAATCCTCACTCCTCAATCTTCAATACTCAATACTCAATCTTCAATCCTCAATCCTCAATACTCAATCCTCAATCCTCATTCTTCAATCCTCAATACCCAATCCTCAATCTTCAATCCTCAATCCTCAATTCGCTATCCTCAATCCTCAATCCTCACACCGCAAGCATCAATACTCAACCCTCAGTCCTCGACCTCAACCCACAACCCTCAATCCACAATCCTCAATCTTCATTCATCAATATTCAACTTTCAATCCTCAATCCTCAATCCTCAATCCTCAATCCTCAATCCTCAACGTTCAATCCTAAATACCCAATCCTCAATATTCAATCCTCATTCCTCAGTCCCCAATCCTCAATCCTCAATCCTCAGTCCTCTGTCCTCAAACCTCAATCCTGAACCCTCAACCCTGAATCGTCAACCTTCAGCCCTCAGTCCTCAACAATCAGTTGTCAATCCTCAATCCTCAATAGAATATCATCAATTGACAGTTTTCAATACTCAATACTCAATCTGCAATCTTCAAATCCCTATCTAAAAACATCAATCCTCATCACTCAACCCTCAATCCTCAATCCTCAATAATCAACGCACAACCCTCAACAATCAATCCTCAATACTCAACCATCAATCCTCAATTCTCAATACTCAATAGTATATCCTGTATTCTCATGGTTCAATACTCAGTCCACAATATTCAATAATCAAATCTCAATCCTCAAACATCAATTCTCAACACTAAATCCTCAACACTCAGTCCTCTCTCTTCAATCCTCCATCCTCAATCCTCAACCCTCAATTCTCAATCCTCAACCTTCAATCCTCAATCCACAATCCACAATCCTCAATCCTCAATCCTCAATCTTCAATCCTCAACACTCAATCTTCAATCCTCACTCCTCAATCTTCAATACTCAATACTCAATCTTCAATCCTCAATCCTCAATACTCAATCCTCAATCCTCATTCTTCAATCCTCAATACCCAATCCTCAATCTTCAATCCTCAACACCCAATCCTCAATCTTCAATCCTCAATCCTCAATCCTCAGGACTCGATCCTCAATCTTCAATCCTCAATACTCAATCTTCAATCCTCAATCCTCAATCCTTAATCCTCAATCCTCAATCCTCATTCCTCAATCCTCAACACCCAGTCCTCAACCCTCAATCCTCAATGTTCAATCCTCAATCCTCAATCCTCAATTCTCAATCCTCAATCCTCAGTCCTCAGACCTCAATCCTCAATCCTCAACCCTCAGCCCTCATTCTCAATCCTCGATCCTCAATTCTAAGTCCTCAGCACTCAATCCTCAATCCTCAATCCTCAGTCCTCAAACCTCAATCCTGAATCCTCAATCCTGAATCCTCAATCTTCAGACTTCAGACTTCAACAATCAGATGTCAATCCTCAAACCTCAATAGAATATCATCAATTCACAGTCTTCAATACCCAATACTCAATCTGCAATCTTCAAATATCTATTCACAAACATCAATTCTAATCACTCAACCCTCAACACTCAGTCCCCAATCCTCAACCTTCAATCCTCAATCCACAATACTCAATCCTCAATCCTCAATCTTCAATACTCAATACTCAATCTTCAATCCTCAATTCTCAATCCTCAATCCTCAATCCTCAATCCTCAATCTTCAATCCTCAATAATCAATCTTCAATCTTCCATCCTCAATCCTCTATCCTCTATCCTCAATGCTCAATCCTCAATCCATTATGCTCAACCCTCAATCTTCAATCCTCAATACTCAATCTGCAATCCTCAATCCTCAATCCTCAATCCTCAATCCTCAATCCTCAATCCTCAATCGTCAGGCTTCAATCCTCAATACCCAATCCTCAGTCTTCAATCTTCAATCCTCAATCCTCAATCCTCATTCCTCAATCCTCATTCTTCAATCCTCAATACCCAATCATCAATCTTCAACCTTCAACCCTCAATCCTCAATTCTCAATCCTCAATCCTCAGTCCTCAGGCCTCAAACCTCAATCCTCAACCCTCAGCCCTCATCCTCAATCCTCAATCCTCAATACTCAATCTTCAATCGTCAATCCTCAATCCTCTATCCTCAATCGTCAGGCTTCAATCCTCAATACCCAATCCTCAGTCTTCAATCTTCAATCCTCGATCCTCAATCCTCAACCCTGAATCCTCAATGTTCAATCCTCAATACACAATCCGCAACCTTCAATCCTCAATCCTCAATCCTCAATACTCAATCTTCAATCCGCAATACTTAATCTTCAATCATCAATGCTCAATCGTCAATCCTCAATCCTCAATCCTCAACCCTCAATCCTCAATCCTCAATCCTCAATAATCAACGCACAACCCTCAACAATCAATCCTCAATACTCAACCATCAATCCTCAATTCTCAATACTCAATAGAACATCCTGAATTCTCATGGTTCAATACTCAATCCACAATATTCAATAATCAAATCTCAATCCTCAAACATCAATTCTCAACACTAAATCCTCAACACTCAGTCCTCTCTCTTCAATCCTCCATCCTCAATCCTCAACCCTCAATTCTCAATCCTCAACCTTCAATCCTCAATCCACAATCCACAATCCTCAATCCTCAATCCTCAATCTTCAATCCTCAACACTCAATCTTCAATCCTCACTCCTCAATCTTCAATACTCAATACTCAATCTTCAATCCTCAATCCTCAATACTCAATCCTCAATCCTCATTCTTCAATCCTCAATACCCAATCCTCAATCTTCAATCCTCAATCCTCAATTCGCTATCCTCAATCCTCAATCCTCACACCGCAAGCATCAATACTCAACCCTCAGTCCTCGTCCTCAACCCACAACCCTCAACCAACAATCCTCAATCTTCATTCATCAATATTCAACTTTCAATCCTCAATCCTCAATCCTCAATCCTCAATCCTCAATCCTCAGTCCTCTGTCCTCAAACCTCAATCCTGAACCCTCAACCCTGAATCGTCAACCTTCAGCCCTCAGTCCTCAACAATCAGTTGTCAATCCTCAATCCTCAATAGAATATCATCAATTCACAGTTTTCAATACTCAATACTCAATCTGCAATCTTCAAATCCCTATCCAAAAACATCAATCCTCATCACTCAACCCTCAATCCTCAATCCTCAATAATCAACGCACAACCCTCAACAATCAATCCTCAATACTCAACCATCAATCCTCAATTCTCAATACTCAATAGTATATCCTGTATTCTCATGGTTCAATACTCAGTCCACAATATTCAATAATCAAATCTCAATCCTCAAACATCAATTCTCAATCCTAATTCCTCATCACTCAGTCCTCTCTCTCCAATCCTCTATCCTCAATCCTCAATCCTCAAGCGTCAATCCTCAATCCTCAATCCTCAACCCTCAATCCTCAGTCCTCAAACCTCAATCCCGAATCCTCAATCCTGAATCCTAAGCATTCAGCCCTCAGTCCTGAACAATCAGTTGTCAATCCTCAATCCTCAATAGAATATCATCAATTCACAGTTTTCAATACTCAATACTCAATCTGCAATCTTCAAATCTCAATCCACAGTCATCAATTCTCATCACTCAAACCTCAACGCTCAGTCCCCAATCCTCAATCCTCAATCCTCAATCATCAATCTTCAGTCCTCAATCTTCAATCCTCAATACTCAATCTTCAATCCTCAATCCTCAATCCTCAATCCTCAATCCTCAATCCCCAATCGTCAGTCCTCAATCCTCAATCCTCAATCCTCAATCTTCATTCTTCAATCCTCAATACCCAATCCTCAATATTCAAACCTCAATCCTCGATCCTCAATCCTCAATCCTCAATCCTCAGTCCTCAATCCTCAACTCTCAATCCTCAACCGTCAGTCCTCGTCCTCAAACCTCAACCCTCAATCCTCAATCCTCAATCTTCAATCATCAATAATCAATCTTCAATCCTCAATAATCAATCCTCAATCCTCAATCCTCAATCCTCAATAATCAATGCACAACCCTCAACCATCAATCCTCAATACTCAGCGATCAATACTCAAATCTCAATACTCAATAGAATATCCTGAATTCTCAGGATTCAAGACTCAAACCTCGACACTCAACCCTCGATCCTCAATCCTCAATCCTCAATCCTCAATCTTCAATCCTCAATACTCAATCTTCAATCCTCCATCCTCAATCCTCAATCCTCAATCCTCAATCCTCAATCGTCAGGCTTCAATCCTCAATACTCAATCTTCAATCCTCAATCCTCAATCCTCATTCCTCAATCCTCATTCTTCAATCCTCAATACCCAATCCTCAATCTTCAATCTTCAACCCTCAACCCTCAATTCTCAATCCTCAATCCTCAGTCCTCAGACCTCAAACCTCAATCCTCAACCCACAGCCCTCATCCTCAATCCTCAATCCTCAATCTTCAATCCTAAATCCTTAGTCTTCAATCCTCAATCCTCAATCCTCATGCCTCAATCCTCATCCTCAATCCTCAGTCATCAAACCACAATCCTGAATCCTCAATCCTGAATCCTCAATCTTCAGACCTCAGACCTGAACAATCAGATGTCAATCCTCAATCCTCAATAGAATATCATCAATTCACAGTTTTCAATACTCAATACTCAATCTGCAATCTTCAAATTTCTATTCACAAACATAAATTCTCATCACTCAACCCTCAACGCTCAGTCCCCAATCCTCAATCTTCAATCCTCAATCCTCAATCCTCAATTCTCAATCCTCAATCTTCAATCCTCAATACTCAATCCTCAATCTTCAATCCTCAATCCTCGATCCTCAATACTCAATCCTCAATCCCCAGACCTCAGTCCTCAAACATCAGTCCTCAACCCTCAGCCCTCATCCTCAGGCCTCAATCCAAAATTCTCAATCCTCAAACCTCAAACCTCAATCCTCAACCGTCAGTCCACGTCCTCAATCCTCAACCCTCAATCCTCAATCCTCAATATGCAATCCTCGTTACTCAATATTCAATCCTCAATCCTCAATCCTCAATCCTCAATCCCATTCATCAATCCTCAACACCCAATCCTCAATCTTCAATCCTCAATCCTCAATCCTCAATTCTCAATCCTCAATCCTCAATCCTCAGACCTCAAACATCAATACTCAACCCTCAGTCCTCGTCCTCAGTCCACAACCATCAATCCTCGATCCTCAATCTTCAATCATCAATGTTCAATCTTCAATCCTCAATCCTCAGTCCTTAATACTCAATCCTCAATCCTCAATCTTCAATCCTCAATTCTCAATCTTCAATCCTCAATCCTCAATCCTCTATCCTCAATGCTCAATCCTCAATCCATAATCCTCAACCCTCAATCTTCAATCCTCAATACTCAATCTGCAATCCGCAATCCTCAATCCTCAATCCTCAATCCTCATTCTTCAATCCTCAATACCCAATCCTCTATCTTCAATCCTCAATCCTCAATCCTCAATCCTCAATACTCATTCATCAATCCTCAACTCCCAATCCTCAATCCTCAATCGTCAGGCTTCAATCCTCAATACTCAATCTTCAATACTCAATCCTCAATCCTCATTCCTCAATCCTCATTCTTCAATCCTCAATACCCAATCCTCAATCCTCAATCCTCAATCCTCAGTACTCAATCTTCAATCCTCAATACTCAATCTTCAATCCTCAGTCCTCAATACTCAATCCTCAATCCTCAATCCTCAATCGTCTGTCTTCAATCCTCAATACTCAATCTTTAATCCTCAATAATCAACGCACAACCCTCAACCATCAGTCCTCAATACTCAACTATCAATCATCAATTCTCAATACTCAATAGAATATCCTGAATTCTCATGGTTCGATACTCAATCCACAATATTCAATAATCAAATCTCAATCCTCAAACATCAATCCTCAACACTAAATCCTCAACACTCAGTCCTCTCTCTTCAATCCTCCATCCTCAATCCTCAATCCTCAAGCGTCAATCCTCAATCCTCAATCCTCAGCCCTCAATCCTCAGTCCTCCAACCTCAATCCCGAATCCTCAACCCTGAATCCTCAATCTTCAGCCCTCAGTCCTCAACAATCAGTTGTCAATACTCAATCCTCAATAGAATATGATCAATTCACAGTTTTCAATACTCAATACTCAATCTGCAATCTTCAAATCTCTATCCACAAACATCAATTCTCATCACTCAAACCTCAACACTCAGTCCCCAATCCTCAATCTTCAATCCACATTCCTCAATCCTCAATCCTCAGTCCTCCATATTCAATCCTCAATACTCAATCTTCAATCCTCAATCCTCAGTCCTGAAACCTCAATCCTCAATCCTCAATCCTCAATCCTCAATCCTCAATCTTCAATCCTCAATACTCAATCTTCAATCCTCAACACTCAATCCTCAATCGTCAATCCTCAATCCTCAATCGTCAGTCTTCAATCCTCAATACCCAATCCTCAACCTTCAATCCTCAATTCTCAATCCTCAATTCTCAATCCTCAATCCTCAATACCCAATCCTCAATCTTCAATCTTCAACCCTCAATCCTCAATTCTCAATCCTCAATCCTCAATTCTCAATTCTCAATCCTGAATCTTCAATCCTCAATACTCAATCCTCAATCCTCAATCCTCAATCCTGAATCCTCAATCCTCAATCCTCAATTTTCAGTCCTCAATACTCAATCTTCAATCCTCAATCCTCAATCATCAATCCTCAATCCTCAATACTCAATCGTCAGTCTTCAATCCTCAATACTCAATCTTCAATCCTCAATCCTCAATCGTCAATCCTCAATCCTCAATCCTCAATCCTCAATCCTCATTCAACTATCCTCAATCCTCAATCCTCAATCCTCAATCCTCAATCCTCAATCCTCAATCCTCAATACTCATTCTTCAATCCTCAATCCTCAATCCTCAATCCTCAATCCTCAATCCTCAATCCTCAATCCTCATTCAACTATCCTCAATACCCAATCCTCAATCTTCAATCCTCAATCCTCAATCCTCAATTCTCAATACTCAATCCTCAGTCCTCAGACCTCAAACCTCAATCCTCAACCCTCAGCCCTCATTCTCAATCCTCAATCCTCAATTCTAAGTCCTCAGCCCTCAAACCTCTATCCTCAACCCTCAGACCTCATCCTCAATCCTCAAATATCAATCCTCAATCCTCAATCTTCAATCCTCAATACTCAATCCTCATTCCTCAATCCTCAACACCCAATCCTCAATCTTCAATCTTCAATCCTCAATCCTCAACCCTCAATCCTCAATGTTCAATCCTCAATACACAACACTCAACCTTCAATCCTCAATCCTCAATCCTCAATTGTCAAACCTCAATCCTCAACCCTCAACCCTCATCCTCAATACTCAATCCTCAATTTTCAATCCTCAATACTCAATCTTCAATCCGCAATCCTCAAACCTCAATCCTTAATCCTCAATCGTCAGTCTTCAATCCTCAATATCCAACCCTCTAATCTTCAATCCTCAATCCTCAATCCTCAATTCTCAATCCTCAATCCCCAGTCCTCAGTCCTCAAACCTCAATCCTCAATCCTTAGCCCACATCCTCAATCCTCAATCCTCAATCCTCAACCTTCAATCCTCAATACTCAATCTTCAATCCTCAATCCTCAGTCCTCAAACCTCAATTCTGAACCCTCAATCTTCAGACCTCAGACCTCAACAGTCAGATGTCAATCCTGAATCCTTAATAGAATATCATCAATTCACAGTCTTCGATACCCAATACTCAATCTGCAATCTTCAAATATCTATTCACAAACATCAATTCTCATCACTCAACCCTCAACACTCAGTCCCCAGTCCTCAATCTTCAATCCTCAATCCTCAATACTCAATCCTCAATCCTCAATCTTCAATACCCAATTCTCAATCTTCAATCCTCAATCCTCAATCCTCAATACTCAACCGTCAGTCTTCAATCCTCAATACTCAATCTTCAATCCTCAATCCTCAATCCTCAATCCTCAAACCACATTCTACAATCCTCAATACCCAATCCTCAATCTTCAATCCTCAATCCTCAATCCTCAATACTCAATCCTCAATCCTCAGACCTCAGTCCTCAAACCTCAATCCTCAACCCTCAGCCCTCATCCTCAGGCCTCAATCCTAAATTCTCAATCCTCAAACCTCAAACCTCAATCCTCAACCGTCAGTCCACGTCCTCAATCCTCAACCCTCAATCCTCAATCCTCAATATTCAATCCTCAATACCCAATATTCAATCCTCAATCCTCAATCCTCAATCCTCAATCCTCAATCTTGAATCCTCAATCCTCAATCCTCAATCTTCAATCCTCAATCCTCAGTCCTCAAAATTCAAACCTGAATCCTCAATCCTGAATCCTCAACCTTCAGAACTCAGTTCTCAACAATCAGTTGTCAATTCTCAATCCTCAAAAGAATATAATCAATTCACAGTTTTCAATACTCAATACTCAATCTGCAATCTTCAAATCTCTATCCACAAACATCAATTCTAATCATTCAACCCTCAACACTCAGTCCCCAATCCTCAATCTTCAACACTCAATCCTCAATACTCCACCATCAATCCTCAATTCTCAATACTCAACAGAATATCCTGAATTCTCAGGATTCAATACTCAAACCTCGACACTCAACCCTCAATCCTGAATCCTGAATCCTCAATCCTCAGTCTTCAATCCTCAATACTCAATCTTCAATCCTCCATCCTCAATCCTCAATCCTCAATCCTCAATCCTCAATCGTCAGGCTTCAATCCTCAATACTCAATCTTCAATCCTCAATCCTCAATCCTCATTCCTCAATCCTCATTCTTCAATCCTCAATACTCAATCATCAATCTTCAACCTTCAACCCTCAATCCTCAATTCTCAATCCTCAATCCTCAGTCCTCAGGCCTCAAACCTCAATCCTCAACCCTCAGCCCTCATCCTCAATCCTCAATCCTCAATACTCAATCTTCAATCGTCAATCCTCAATCCTCTATCCTCAATCGTCAGGCTTCAATCCTCAATACCCAATCCTCAGTCTTCAATCTTCAATCCTCGATCCTCAATCCTCAACCCTGAATCCTCAATGTTCAATCCTCAATACACAATCCGCAACCTTCAATCCTCAATCCTCAATCCTCAATACTCAATCTTCAATCCGCAATACTTAATCTTCAATCATCAATGCTCAATCGTCAATCCTCAATCCTCAATCCTCAACCCTCAATCCTCAATCCTCAATCCTCAATAATCAACGCACAACCCTCAACAATCAATCCTCAATACTCAACCATCAATCCTCAATTCTCAATACTCAATAGAACATCCTGAATTCTCATGGTTCAATACTCAATCCACAATATTCAATAATCAAATCTCAATCCTCAAACATCAATTCTCAACACTAAATCCTCAACACTCAGTCCTCTCTCTTCAATCCACCATCCTCAATCCTCAACCCTCAATTCTCAATCCTCAACCTTCAATCCTCAATCCACAATCCACAATCCTCAATCCTCAATCCTCAATCTTCAATCCTCAACACTCAATCTTCAATCCTCACTCCTCAATCTTCAATACTCAATACTCAATCTTCAATCCTCAATCCTCAATACTCAATCCTCAATCCTCATTCTTCAATCCTCAATACCCAATCCTCAATCTTCAATCCTCAATCCTCAATTCGCTATCCTCAATCCTCAATCCTCACACCGCAAGCATCAATACTCAACCCTCAGTCCTCGTCCTCAACCCACAACCCTCAATCCACAATCCTCAATCTTCATTCATCAATATTCAACTTTCAATCCTCAATCCTCAATCCTCAATCCTCAATCCTCAATCCTCAACGTTCAATCCTAAATACCCAATCCTCAATATTCAATCCTCATTCCTCAGTCCCCAATCCTCAATCCTCAATCCTCAGTCCTCTGTCCTCAAACCTCAATCCTGAACCCTCAACCCTGAATCGTCAACCTTCAGCCCTCAGTCCTCAACAATCAGTTGTCAATCCTCAATCCTCAATAGAATATCATCAATTGACAGTTTTCAATACTCAATACTCAATCTGCAATCTTCAAATCCCTATCCAAAAACATCAATCCTCATCACTCAACCCTCAATCCTCAATCCTCAATAATCAACGCACAACCCTCAACAATCAATCCTCAATACTCAACCATCAATCCTCAATTCTCAATACTCAATAGTATATCCTGTATTCTCATGGTTCAATACTCAGTCCACAATATTCAATAATCAAATCTCAATCCTCAAACATCAATTCTCAACACTAAATCCTCAACACTCAGTCCTCTCTCTTCAATCCTCCATCCTCAATCCTCAACCCTCAATTCTCAATCCTCAACCTTCAATCCTCAATCCACAATCCACAATCCTCAATCCTCAATCCTCAATCTTCAATCCTCAACACTCAATCTTCAATCCTCACTCCTCAATCTTCAATACTCAATACTCGATCTTCAATCCTCAATCCTCAATACTCAATCCTCAATCCTCATTCTTCAATCCTCAATACCCAATCCTCAATCTTCAATCCTCAACACCCAATCCTCAATCTTCAATCCTCAATCCTCAATCCTCAGGACTCGATCCTCAATCTTCAATCCTCAATACTCAATCTTCAATCCTCAATCCTCAATCCTTAATCCTCAATCCTCAATCCTCATTCCTCAATCCTCAACACCCAGTCCTCAACCCTCAATCCTCAATGTTCAATCCTCAATCCTCAATCCTCAATTCTCAATCCTCAATCCTCAGTCCTCAGACCTCAATCCTCAATCCTCAACCCTCAGCCCTCATTCTCAATCCTCGATCCTCAATTCTAAGTCCTCAGCACTCAATCCTCAATCCTCAATCCTCAGTCCTCAAACCTCAATCCTGAATCCTCAATCCTGAATCCTCAATCTTCAGACTTCAGACTTCAACAATCAGATGTCAATCCTCAAACCTCAATAGAATATCATCAATTCACAGTCTTCAATACCCAATACTCAATCTGCAATCTTCAAATATCTATTCACAAACATCAATTCTAATCACTCAACCCTCAACTCTCAGTCCCCAATCCTCAACCTTCAATCCTCAATCCACAATACTCAATCCTCAATCCTCAATCTTCAATACTCAATACTCAATCTTCAATCCTCAATTCTCAATCCTCAATCCTCAATCCTCAATCCTCAATCTTCAATCCTCAATAATCAATCTTCAATCTTCCATCCTCAATCCTCTATCCTCTATCCTCAATGCTCAATCCTCAATCCATTATGCACAACCCTCAATCTTCAATCCTCAATACTCAATCTGCAATCCTCAATCCTCAATCCTCAATCCTCAATCCTCAATCCTCAATCCTCAATCGTCAGGCTTCAATCCTCAATACTCAATCTTCAATCCTCAATCCTCAATCCTCATTCCTCAATCCTCATTCTTCAATCCTCAATACCCAATCATCAATCTTCAACCTTCAACCCTCAATCCTCAATTCTCAATCCTCAATCCTCAGTCCTCAGGCCTCAAACCTGAATCCTCAACCCTCAGCCCTCATCCTCAATCCTCAATCCTCAATACTCAATCTTCAATCGTCAATCCTCAATCCTCTATCCTCAATCGTCAGGCTTCAATCCTCAATACCCAATCCTCAGTCTTCAATCTTCAATCCTCGATCCTCAATCCTCAACCCTGAATCCTCAATGTTCAATCCTCAATACACAATCCGCAACCTTCAATCCTCAATCCTCAATCCTCAATACTCAATCTTCAATCCGCAATACTTAATCTTCAATCATCAATGCTCAATCGTCAATCCTCAATCCTCAATCCTCAACCCTCAATCCTCAATCCTCAATCCTCAATAATCAACGCACAACCCTCAACAATCAATCCTCAATACTCAACCATCAATCCTCAATTCTCAATACTCAATAGAACATCCTGAATTCTCATGGTTCAATACTCAATCCACAATATTCAATAATCAAATCTCAATCCTCAAACATCAATTCTCAACACTAAATCCTCAACACTCAGTCCTCTCTCTTCAATCCTCCATCCTCAATCCTCAACCCTCAATTCTCAATCCTCAACCTTCAATCCTCAATCCACAATCCTCAATACTCATTCATCAATCCTCAACTCCCAATCCTCAATCTTCAATCCTCAATCCTAAATCCTCAGACGTCAATCCTCAACCTTCAATCCTCAATACTCAATCTTCAATCCTCAACCCTCAATCCTCAATCCTCAATCCCATTCATCAATCCTCAACACCCAATCCTCAATCTTCATTCCTCAATCCTCAATCCTCCATTCTCAATCCTCAATCCTCAATCCTCAGACCTCAAACATCAATACTCAACCCTCAGTCCTGGTCCTCAATCCACAACCATCAATCCTCGATCCTCAATCTTCAATCATCAATGTTCAATCTTCAATCCTCAATCCTCAGTCCTCAATACTCAATCCCCAATCCTCAATCCTTAATCCTCAATACTCAACCATCAATCCTCAATTCTCAATACTCAATAGAATATACTGAATTCTCAGGATTCAATACTCAAACCTCGACACTCAACCCTCAATCTTCAATCCTCAATCCTCAATCGTCAGGCTTCAATCCTCAATACTCAATCTTCAATCCTCAATCCTCAATCCTCATTCCTCAAACCTCATTCTTCAATCCTCAATACCCAATCCTCAATCTTCTATCTTCAACCCTCAATCATCAATTCTCAATCCTCAATCCTCAGTCCTCAGACCTCAAACCTCTATCCTCAACACTCAGCCCTCATCCTCAATCCTCAATCCTCAATCTTCAATCCTAAATCCTCAATCTTCAATCCTCAATCCTCAATCCTCATGCCTCAATCCTCAATCCTCAATCCTCAATCCTCAGTCATCAAACCTCAATCCTGAATCCTCAATCCTGAATCCTCAATCTTCAGACCTCATACCTGAACAATCAGATGACAATCATCAATCCTCAATAGAATATCATCAATTCACAGTTTTCAATACTCAATACTCAATCCGCAATTTTCAAATTTCTATCCACAAACATCAATTCTCATCACTCAACCCTCAACGCTCAGTCCCCAATCCTCAATCTTCAATCCTCAATCCTCAATCCTCAATTCTCAATCCTCAATCTTCAATCCTCAATACTCAATCCTCAATCCTCAATCCTCAATCCTGAATCCTCAATCCTCAATCCTCCATTTTCAATCCTCAATACTCAATCTTCAATCCTCAATCCTCAATCGTCAGTCTTCAATCCTCAATACTCAATCTTCAATCCTCAATCCTCAATCCTCAATCCTCAATCCTCAAACCTCATTCTACAATCCTCAATACCCAATCCTCTATCTTCAATCCTCAATCCTCAATCCTCAATACTCAATCCTCAATCCTCAGACCTCAGTCCTCAAACCTCAATCCTCAACCCTCAGCCCTCATCCTCAATCCTCAATCGTAAATTCTCAATCCTCAAACCTCAAACGTCAATCCTCAATCGTCAGTCCTCGTCCTCAATCCTCAACCCTCAATCCTCAATCCTCAATCTTCAATCCTCAGTACTCAATATTCAATCCTCAATCCTCAATCCTCAATCCTCAATTTCAATCCTCAATCCTCAATCCTCAATCCTCAATCCTCAATCCTCAGTCCTCAAAACTCAAACCTGAATCCTCAATTCTGAATCCTCAACCTTCAGAACTCAGACCTGAACAATCAGATGTCAATCCTCAATCCTCAATAGAATATCATCAATTCACAGTTTTCAATACTCAATACTCAATCTGCAATCTTCAAATTTCTATCCACAAACATAAATTCTCATCACTCAACCCTTAACGCTCAGTCCCCAATCCTCAATCTTCAATCCTCAATCCTCAATCCTCAATTCTCAATCCTCAATCTTCAATCCTCAATACTCAATCCTCAATCCTCAATCCTCAGTCATCAAACCACAATCCTGAATCCTCAATCCTGAATCCTCAATCTTCAGACCTCAGACCTGAACAATCAGATGTCAATGCTCAATCCTCAATAGAATATCATCAATTCACAGTTTTCAATACTCATTACTCATTCTGCAATCTTCAAATTTCTATCCACAAACATAAATTCTCATCACTCAACCCTCAACGCTCAGTCCCCAATCCTCAATCTTCAATCCTCAATCCTCAATCCTCAATTCTCAGTCCTCAATCTTCAATCCTCAATACTCAATCCTCAATCCTCGATCCTCAATCCTGAATCGTCAATCCTCAATCCTCAATTTTCAATCCTCAATACTCAATCTTCAATCCTCAATCCTCAATCCTCAATCCTGAATCATCAATCTTCAGACCTCAGACCTGAACAATCAGATGTCAATGCTCAATCCTCAATAGAATATCATCAATTCACAGTTTTCAATACTCAATACTCATTCTGCAATCTTCAAATTTCTATCCACAAACATAAATTCTCATCACTCAACCCTCAACGCTCAGTCCCCAATCCCCAATCTTCAATCCTCAATCCTCAATCCTCAAATCTCAATCCTCAATCTTCAATCCTCAATACTCAATCCTCAATCCTCAATCCTCAATCCTGAATCGTCAATCCTCAATCCTCAATTTTCAATCCTCAATACTCAATCTTCAATCCTCAATCCTCAATCCTCAATCCTCAATACTCAATCGTCAGTCTTCAATCCTCAATACTCAATCTTCAATCCTCAATCCTCAATCCTCAATCCTCAAACCACATTCTACAATCCTCAATACCCAATCCTCAATCTTCAATCCTCAATCCTCAATCCTCAATACTCAATCCTCAATCCTCAGACCTCAGCCCTCAAACCTCAATCCTCAATCCTCAGCCCTCATCCTCAGGCCTCAATCCTAAATTCTCAATCCTCAAACCTCAAACCTCAATCCTCAACCGTCAGTCCACGTCCTCAATCCTCAACCCTCAATCCTCAATCCTCAATATTCAATCCTCAATACCCAATATTCAATCCTCAATCCTCAATCCTCAATCCTCAATCCTCAATCTTGAATCCTCAATCCTCAATCCTCAATCTTCAATCATCAATCCTCAGTCCTCAAAACTCTAACCTGAATCCTCAATCCTGAATCCTCAACCTTCAGAACTCAGTTCTCAACAATCAGTTGTCAATTCTCAATCCTCAATAGGATATAATCAATTCACAGTTTTCAATACTCAATACTCAATCTGCAATCTTCAAATCTCTATCCACAAACATCAATTCTCATCATTCAACCCTCAACACTCAGTCCCCAATCCTCAATCTTCAACACTCAATCCTCAATACTCAACCATCAATCCTCAATACTCAATACTCAACAGAATATCCTGAATTCTCAGGATTCAATACTCAAACCTCGACACTCAACCCTCAATCCTCAATACTCAATCCTCAATCCTCAATCTTCAATCCTCAATACTCAATCTTCAATCCTCCATCCTCAATCCTCAATCCTCAATCCTCAATCCTCAATCGTCAGGCTTCAATCCTCAATACTCAATCTTCAATCCTCAATCCTCAATCCTCATTCCTCAATCCTCATTCTTCAATCCTCAATACCCAATCATCAATCTTCAATCTTCAACCCTCAAACCTCAATTCTCAATCCTCAATCCTCAGTCCTCAGACCTCAAACCTCAATCCTCAACCCTCAGCCCTCATCCTCAATCCTCAATCCTCAATCTTCAATCCTAAATCCTCAATCTTCGATCCTCAATCCTCAATCCTCATGCCTCAATCCTCAATCCTCAATCCTCAGTCATCAAACCACAATCCTGAATCCTCAATCCTGAATCCTCAATCTTCAGACCTCAGACCTGAACAATCAGATGTCCATCCTCAATCCTCAATAGAATATCATCAATTCACAGTTTTCAATACTCAATACTCAATCTGCAATCTTCAAATTTCTATCCACAAACATCAATTCTCATCTCTCAACCCTCAACGCTCAGTCCCCAATCCTCAATCTTCAATCCTCAATCCTCACTCCTCAATTCTCAATCCTCAATCTTCAATCCTCAATACTCAACCCTCAATCCTCAGTCCTCTATCCTCAATGCTCAATCCTCAATCCATAATCCTCAACCCTCAATCTTCAATCCTCAATACTCAATCTGCAATCCGCAATCCTCAATCCTCAATCCTCAATCCTCATTCTTCAATCCTCAATACCCAATCCTCTATCTTCAATCCTCAATCCTCAATCCTCAACCATCAATACTCATTCATCAATCCTCAACTCCCAATCCTCAATCTTCAATCCTCAATCCTCAATCCTCAGACCTCAATCCTCAACCTTCAATCCTCAATACTCAATCTTCAATCCTCAACCCTCAATCCTCAATCCTCAATCCTCAATCATCAATCCTGAATCGTCAATCCTCAAACCACATTCTACAATCCTCAATACCCAATCCTCAATCTTCAATCCTCAATCCTCGATCCTCAATACTCAATCCTCAATCCCCAGACCTCAGTCCTCAAACCTCAGTCCTCAACCCTCAGCCCTCATCCTCAGGCCTCAATCCAAAATTCTCAATCCTCAAACCTCAAACCTCAATCCTCAACCGTCAGTCCACGTCCTCAATCCTCAACCCTCAATCCTCAATCCTCAATATTCAATCCTCGTTACTCAATATTCAATCCTCAATCCTCACTCCTCAATCCTCAATCCCATTCATCAATCCTCAACACCCAATCCTCAATCTTCAATCCTCAATCCTCAATCCTCAATTCTCAATCCTCAATCCTCAATCCTCAGACCTCAAACATCAATACTCAACCCTCAGTCCTCGTCCTCAGTCCACAACCATCAATCCTCGATCCTCAATCTTCAATCATCAATGTTCAATCTTCAATCCTCAATCCTCAGTCCTTAATACTGAATCCTCAATCCTCAATCTTCAATCCTCAATTCTCAATCTTCAATCCTCAATCCTCAGTCCTCTATCCTCAATGCTCAATCCTCAATCCATAATCCTCAACCCTCAATCTTCAATCCTCAATACTCAATCTGCAATCCGCAATCCTCAATCCTCAATCCTCAATCCTCATTCTTCAATCCTCAATACCCAATCCTCTATCTTCAATCCTCAATCCTCAATCCTCAACCCTCAATACTCATTCATTAATCCTCAACTCCCAATCCTCAATCTTCAATCCTCAATCCTCAATCCTCAGACCTCAATCCTCAACCTTCAATCCTCAATACTCAATCTTCAATCCTCAACCCTCAATCCTCAATCCTCAATCCCATTCATCAATCCTCAACACCCAATCCTCAATCTTCATTCCTCAATCCTCAATCCTCCATTCTCAATCCTCAATCCTCAATCCTCAGACCTCAAACATCAATACTCAACCCTCAGTCCTGGTCCTCAATCCACAACCATCAATCCTCGATCCTCAATCTTCAATCATCAATGTTCAATCTTCAATCCTCAATCCTCAGTCCTCAATACTCAATCCTCAATCCTCAATCCTTAATCGTCAATCCTCAATCCTCAATCCTCAATCTTCAATCCTCAATACTCAATCTTCAATCCTCCATCCTCAGTCCTCAGACCTCAAACCTCAATCCTCAACCCTCAGCCCTCATCCTCAATCCTCAATCCTCTATCTTCAATCCTAAATCCTTAATCTTCAATCCTCAATCCTCAATCCTCATGCCTCAATCCTCATCCTCAAGCCTCAGTCATCAAACCACAATCCTGAATCCTCAATCCTGAATCCTCAATCTTCAGACCTCAGACCTGAACAATCAGATGTCAATCCTCAATTCTCAATAGAATATCATCAATTCACAGTTTTCAATACTCAATACTCAATCTGCAATCTTCAAATTTCTATCCACAACCATAAATTCTCATCACTCAACCCTCAACGCTCAGTCCCCAATCCTCAATCTTCGATCCTCAATCCTCAATCCTCAATTCTCAAACCTCAATCTTCAATCCTCAATACTCAATCCTCAATCCTCAATCCTCAATCCTGAATCGTCAATCCTCAATCCTCAATTTTCAATCCTCAATACTCAATCTTCAATTCTCAATCCTCAATACTCAATCCTCAATACTCAATCGTCAGTCTTCAATCCTCAATACTCAATCTTCAATCCTCAATCCTCAATCCTCATTCCTCAATCCTCATTCTTCAATCCTCAATACCCAATCCTCAATCTTCAATCTTCAACCCTCAATCCTCAATTCTCAATCCTCAATCCTCAGTCCTCAGACCTCAAACCTCAATCCTCAACCCTCAGCCCTCATCCTCAATCCTCAATCCTCAATCTTCAATCCTAAATCCTTAATCTTCAATCCTCAATCCTCAATCCTCATGCCTCAATCCTCATCCTCAATCCTCAGTCATCAAACCACAATCCTGAATCCTCAATCCTGAATCCTCAATCTTCAGACCTCAGACCTGAACAATCAGATGTCAATCCTCAATCCTCAATAGAATATCATCAATTCACAGTTTTCAATACTCAATACTCAATCTGCAATCTTCAAATTTCTATCCACAAACATAAATTCTCATCACTCAACCCTCAACGCTCAGTCCCCAATCCTCAATCTTCAATCCTCAATCCTCAATCCTCAATTCTCAATCCTCAACCTTCAATCCTCAATACTCAATCCTCAATCCTCAATCCTCAATCCTGAATCGACAATCCTCAATCCTCAATTTTCAATCCTCAATACTCAATCTTCAATCCTCAATCCTCAATCCTCAATCCTCAATACTCAATCGTCAGTCTTCAATCCTCAATACTCAATCTTCAATCCTCAATCCTCAATCCTCAATCCTCAAACCACATTCTACAATCCTCAATGCCCAATCCTCAATCTTCAATCCTCAATCCTCAATCCTCAATACTCAATCCTCAATCCTCAGACCTCAGTCCTCAAACCTCAATCCTCAACCCTCAGCCCTCATCCTCAATCCTCAATCCTAAATTCTCAATCCTCAAACCTCAAACCTCAATCCTCAACCGTCAGTCCTCGTCCTCAATCCTCAACCCTCAATCCTCAATCCTCAATCTTTAATCCTCAATACTCAATATTCAATCCTCAATCCTCAATCCTCAATCCTCAATTTCAATCCTCAATCCTCAATCCTCAATCCTCAATCCTCAATCCTCAGTCCTCAAAACTCAAACCTGAATCCTCAATTCTGAATCCTCAACCTTCAGAACTCAGACCTGAACAATCAGATGTCAATCCTCAATCCTCAATAGAATATCATCAATTCACAGTTTTCAATACTAAATACTCAATCTGCAATCTTCAAATTTCTATCCACAAACATAAATTCTATCACTCAACCCTCAGCGCTCAGTCCCCAATCCTCAATCTTCAATCCTCAATCCTCAATCCTCAATTCTCAATCCTCAATCTTCAATCCTCAATACTCAATCCTCAATCCTCAATCCTCAGTCATCAAACCACAATCCTGAATCCTCAATCCTGAATCCTCAATCTTCAGACCTCAGACCTGAACTATCAGATGTCAATCCTCAATCCTCAATATAATATCATCAATTCACAGTTTTCAATACTCAATACTCAATCTGCAATCTTCAAATTTCTATCCACAAACATAAATTCTCATCACTCAACCCTCAACGCTCAGTCCCCAATCCTCAATCTTCAATCCTCAATCCTCAATCCTCAATTCTCAATCCTCAATCTTCAATCCTCAATACTCAATCCTCAATCCTCAATCCTCAATCCTGAATCGTCAATCCTCAATCCTCAATTTTCAATCCTCAATGCTCAATCTTCAATCCTCAATCCTCAATCCTCAATCCTCAATACTCAATCGTCAGTCTTCAATCCTCAATACTCAATCTTCAATCCTCAATCCTCAATCCTCAATCCTCAAACCACATTCTACAATCCTCAATACCCAATCCTCAATCTTCAATCCTCAATCCTCAATCCTCAATACTCAATCCTCAATCCTCAGACCTCAGTCCTCAAACCTCAATCCTCAACCCTCAGCCCTCATCCTCAGGCCTCAATCCTAAATTCTCAATCCTCAAACCTCAAACCACAATCCTCAACCGTCAGTCCACGTCCTCAGTCCTCAACCCTCAATCCTCAATCCTCAATATTCAATCCTCAATACTCAATATTCAATCCTCAGTAGTCAATCCTCAATCCTCAATCCTCAATCTTGAATCCTCAATCCTCAATCCTCAATCTTCAATCCTCAATCCTCAGTCCTCAAAACTCAAACCTGAATCCTCAATCCTGAATCCTCAACCTTTAGTTCTCAGTTCTCAGCAATCAGTTGTCAATTCTCAATCCTCAATAGAATATAATCAATTCACAGTTTTCAATACTCAATACTCAATCTGCAATCTTCAAATCTCTATCCACAAACATCAATTCTCATCATTCAACCCTCAACACTCAGTCCCCAATCCTCAATCTTCAACACTCAATCCTCAATACTCAAGCATCAATCCTCAATTCTCAATACTCAACAGAATATCCTGAATTCTCAGGATTCAATACTCAAACCTCGACACTCAACCCTCAATCCTCAATCCTCAATCCTCAATACTCAATCTTCAATCCTCAATACTCAATCTTCAATCCTCCATCCTCAATCCTCAATCCTCAATCCTCAATCCTCAATCGTCAGGCTTCAATCCTCAACACTCAATCTTCAATCCTCAATCCTCAATCCTCATTCCTCAATCCTCATTCTTCAATCCTCAATACCCAATCATCAATCTTCAATCTTCAACCCTCAAACCTCAATTCTCAATCCTCAATCCTCAGTCCTCAGACCTCAAACCTCAATCCTCAACCCTCAGCCCTCATCCTCAATCCTCAATCCTCAATCTTCAATCCTAAATCCTCAATCTTCAATCCTCAATCCTCAATCCTCATGCCTCAATCCTCAATCCTCAATCCTCAGTCATCGAACCACAATCCTGAATCCTCCATCCGGAATCCTCAATCTTCAGACCTCAGACCTGAACAATCAGATGTCAATCCTCAATCCTCAATAGAATATCATCAATTCACAGTTTTCAATACTCAATACTCAGTCTGCAATCTTCAAATTTCTATCCACAAACATCAATTCTCATCTCTCAACCCTCAACGCTCAGTCCCCAAACCTCAATCTTCAATCCTCAATCCTCAATCCTCAATTCTCAATCCTCAATCTTCAATCCTCAATACTCAATCCTCAATCCTCAATCATCAATCCTGAATCGTCTATCCTCAATCCTCAATTTTCAATCCTCAATACTCAATCTTCAATCCTCAATCCTCAATCCTCAATCCTCAATCGTCAGACTTCAATCCTCACTACTCAATCTTCAATACTCAATCCTCAATCCTCAATCCTCAAACCACATTCTACAATCCTCAATACCCAATCCTCAATCTTCAATCCTCAATCCTGAACCCTCAATACTCAATCCTGAATCCCCAGACCTCAGGCCTCAAACCTCAATCCTCAACCATCAGCCCTCATCCTCAGGCCTCAATCCAAAATTCTCAATCCTCAAACCTCAAACCTCAATCCTCAACCGTCAGTCCACGTCCTCAATCCTCAACCCTCAATCCTCAATCCTCAATATTCAATCCTCTATACTCAATATTCAATCCTCAATCCTCAATCCTCAATCCTCAATCCCATTCATCAATCCTCAACACCCAATCCTCAATCTTCAATCCCCAATCCTCAATCCTCAATTCTCAATCCTCAATCCTCAATCATCAGACCTCAAACATCAATACTCAACCCTCAGTCCTCGTCCTCAATCCACAACCATCAATCCTCGATCCTCAATCTTCAATCATCAATGTTCAATCTTCAATCCTCTATCCTCAGTCCTCAATACTCAATCCTCAATCCTCAATCTTCAACCATCAATACTCAGTCTTCAATCCTCAATCCTCAATACTCAATCCTCAATCCTCAATCTTCAATCCTCAATACTCAATCATCAATAATCAATCCTCAATTCTCAATCCTCAATACTCAATCCTCAATCCTCAATCTTCAATCATCAATACACAGCCTTCAATCCTCAATCCTCAATCCTCAATCCTCAATCCTCATTCTTCAATCCTCAATACACAATCCTCAATCTTGAATCCTCAATCCTCAATCCTCAATCCTCAATCCTCAGGCCTCAAACATCAATACTCAACCCTCAGTCCTCGTCCTCAATCCACAACAATCAATCCTCAATCCTCATTCTTCAAGTATCAATATTCAATCTTCAGTCCTCAATCCTCAATCCTCAATACTCAATCCTCAATCCTCAATCCTCAATCCTCAATGTTCAATCCGCAACACCCAATCCTCAATCTTCAATCCTCAATCCTCAATCCTCAATCCTCAAACCTCAATCCTCAATACTCAATCCTCAATCCTCAGTCCTCAAACCTCAAACCTCAATCTTCAATCCTCAATACTCAATCTTCAATCCTCCGTCCTCAATCCTCAACCCTCAATCCTCAATCCTCAATCGTCAGGCTTCAATCCTCAATACTCAATCTTCAATCCTCAATCCTCTATCCTCATTCCTCAAACCTCATTCTTCAATCCTCAATACCCAATCCTCATTCTTCAATCCACAATCCTCAATCCTCAATTCTCAATCCTCAATCCTCAGTCCTAAGTCCTCAAATCTCAATCCTCAACCCTCAGCCCTCATCCTCAATACTCAATCCTCAATCTTCAACCCTCAATCCTCAATCCTGAAGCATCAACCCTCAATCCTCAATCCTCAGTCCTCAAACCTCAATTCTGAATCCTCAACCTTCAGACCTCAGACCTCAACAATCAGATGTCAATCCTGAATCCTTAATAGAATATCATCAATTCACAGTTTTCAATACCCAATACTCAATCTGCAATCTTCAAATCTCTATTCACAAACATCAACTCTCATCACTCAACCCTCAACACTCAGTCCGCAATCCTCAACCTTCAACCCTCAATACTCAATACTCAATCCTCAATCCTCAATCGTCAATACTCAATCCTCAATCGTCGATCCTCAATCCCGAATCCTCAACCTTCAATCCTCAATCCTCAATCCCCAATCCTCAATCCTCAATCCTCAATCTTCAGTCCTCAATAATCAATCTTCAATCCTCAATTCTCAATACTCAATAGAATATCCTGAATTCTCAGAATTCAATACTCAAACCTCAACACGCAACCCTGAATCCTCAATCCTCAATCCTCAATCCTCAATCTTCAATCCTCAAAACTCAATCTTCAATCCTCCATCCTCAATCCTCAGTCCTCAATCCTCAATCCTCAATCGTCAGGCTTCAATCCTCAATACTCAATCTTCAATCCTCAATCCTCAATCGTCATTCGTCAATCCTCATTCTTCAATCCTCAATACCCAATCCTCAATCTTCAATCTTCAACCCTCAATCCTCAACTCTCAATCCTCAATCCTCAATCCTCAGACCTCAAACCTCAATCCTCAACTCTCAGCCCTCATCCTCAATCCTCAATCCTCAGTCTTGAATCCTCAATCCTCAATCCTCAATTCTCAATCCTCAACCCTCAATCCTCAGACCTCAAACATCAATACTCAACCCTCAGTCATCGTCCTCAATCCACAACCATCAATCCTCAATCCTCAATCTTCAATCATCGATATTCAATCTTCAGTCCTCAATCCTCAGTCCTCAATCCTCAATCCTCAATCGTCAGGCTTTAATCCTCAATATTCAATCTTCAATCCTCAATCCTCAATCCTCAATCCTCAATCCTCATTCTTCAATCCTCAACACCCAATCCTCAATCTTCAATCCTCAATCCTGAATCCTCAATTGTCAATCCTCAATCCTCAATCCTCAGACCTCAAACATCAATACTCAACCCCTAGTCCTCGTCCTCAATCCACAACACTCAATCCTCGATCCTCAATCTTCAATCATCAATATTCAATCTTCAATCCTCAATCCTCAATCCTCAATACTCAATCCTCAATCCTCAGACCTCAGTCCTCAGTCCTCAAACCTCAATCCTCAACCCTCAGCCCTCATCCTCAATCCTCAATCCTAAATTCTCAATCCTCAAACCTCAAACCTCAATCCTCAACCGTCAGTCCTCGTCCTCAATCCTCAACCCTCAATCCTCAATCCTCAATCTTCAATCCTCAATACTCAATATTCAATCCTCAATCCTCAATCCTCAATCCTCAATTTCAATCCTCAATCCTCAATCCTCAATCCTCAATCCTCAATACTCAGTCCTCAAAACTCAAACCTGAATCCTCAATTCTGAATCCTCAACCTTCAGAACTCAGACCTGAACAATCAGATGTCAATCCTCAAGCCTCAATAGAATATCATCAATTCACAGTTTTCAATACTAAATACTCAATCTGCAATCTTCAAATTTCTATCCACAAACATAAATTCTCATCACTCAACCCTCAACGCTCAGTCCCCAATCCTCAATCTTCAATCCTCAATCCTCAATCCTCAATTCTCAATCCTCAATCTTCAATCCTCAATACTCAATCCTCAATCCTCAATCCTCAGTCATCAAACCACAATCCTGAATCCTCAATCCTGAATCCTCAATCTTCAGACCTCAGACCTGAACAATCAGATGTCAATCCTCAATCCTCAATATAATATCATCAATTCACAGTTTTCAATACTCAATACTCAATCTGCAATCTTCAAATTTCTATCCACAAACATAAATTCTCATCACTCAACCCTCAACGCTCAGTCCCCAATCCTCAATCTTCAATCCTCAATCCTCAATCCTCAATTCTCAATCCTCAATCTTCAATCCTCAATACTCAATCCTCAATCCTCAATCCTCAATCCTGAATCGTCAATCCTCAATCCTCAATTTTTAATCCTCAATACTCAATCTTCAATCCTCAATCCTCAATCCTCAATCCTCAATACTCAATCCTCAATCTTCAATCCTCAATCCTCAATCCTCAATACTCAATCCTCAATCCTCAGACCTCAGTCCTCAAACCTCAATCCTCAACCCTCAGCCCTCATCCTCAGGCCTCAATCCTAAATTCTCAATCCTCAAACCTCAAACCACAATCCTCAACCGTCAGTCCACGTCCTCAATCCTCAACCCTCAATCCTCAATCCTCAATATTCAATCCTCAATACTCAATATTCAATCCTCAATCGTCAATCCTCAATCCTCAATCCTCAATCTTGAATCCTCAATCCTCAATCCTGAATCTTCAATCCTCAATCCTCAGTCCTCAAAACTGAAACCTGAATCCTCAATCCTGAATCCTCAACCTTCAGTTCTCAGTTCTCAGCAATCAGTTGTCAATTCTCAATCCTCAATAGAATATAATCAATTCACAGTTTTCAATACTCAATACTCAATCTGCAATCTTCAAATCTCTATCCACAAACATCAATTCTCATCATTCAACCCTCAACACTCAGTCCCCAATCCTCAATCTTCAACACTCAATCCTCAATACTCAAGCATCAATCCTCAATTCTCAATCTTCAATCCTCCATCCTCAATCCTCAATCCTCAATCCTCAATCCTCAATCGTCAGGCTTCAATCCTCAACACTCAATCTTCAATCCTCAATCCTCAATCCTCATTCCTCAATCCTCATTCTTCAATCCTCAATACCCAATCATCAAGCTTCAATCTTCAACCCTCAAACCTCAATTCTCAATCCTCAATCCTCAGTCCTCAGACCTCAAACCTCAATCCTCAACCCTCAGCCCTCATCCTCAATCCTCAATCCTCAATCTTCAATCCTAAATCCTCAATCTTCAATCCTCAATCCTCAATCCTCATGCCTCAATCCTCAATCCTCAATCCTCAGTCATCGAACCACAATCCTGAATCCTCAATCCGGAATCCTCAATCTTCAGACCTCAGACCTGAACAATCAGATGTCAATCCTCAATCCTCAATAGAATATCATCAATTCACAGTTTTCAATACTCAATACTCAGTCTGCAATCTTCAAATTTCTATCCACAAACATCAATTCTCATCTCTCAACCCTCAACGCTCAGTCCCCAAACCTCAATCTTCAATCCTCAATCCTCAATCCTCAATTCTCAATCCTCAATCTTCAATCCTCAATACTCAATCCTCAATCCTCAATCATCAATCCTGAATCGTCTATCCTCAATCCTCAATTTTCAATCCTCAATACTCAATCTTCAATCCTCAATCCTCAATCCTCAATCCTCAATCGTCAGACTTCAATCCTCACTACTCAATCTTCAATACTCAATCCTCAATCCTCAATCCTCAAACAACATTCTACAATCCTCAATACCCAATCCTCAATCTTCAATCCTCAATCCTCAATACTCAATACTCAATCCTGAATCCCCAGACCTGAGGCCTCAAACCTCAATCCTCAACCATCAGCCCTCATCCTCAGGCCTCAATCCAAAATTCTCAATCCTCAAACCTCAAACCTCAATCCTCAACCGTCAGTCCACGTCCTCAATCCTCAACCCTCAATCCTCAATCCTCAATATTCAATCCTCTATACTCAATATTCAATCCTCAATCCTCAATCCTCAATCCTCAATCCTCAGACCTCAGTCCTCAGTCCTCAAACCTCAATCCTCAACCCTCAGCCCTCATCCTCAATCCTCAATCCTAAATTCTCAATCCTCAAACCTCAAACCTCAATCCTCAACCGTCAGTCCTCGTCCTCAATCCTCAACCCTCAATCCTCAATCCTCAATCTTCAATCCTCAATACTCAATATTCAATCCTCAATCCTCAATCCTCAATCCTCAATTTCAATCCTCAATCCTCAATCCTCAATCCTCAATCCTCAATACTCAGTCCTCAAAACTCAAACCTGAATCCTCAATTCTGAATCCTCAACCTTCAGAACTCAGACCTGAACAATCAGATGTCAATCCTCAAGCCTCAATAGAATATCATCAATTCACAGTTTTCAATACTAAATACTCAATCTGCAATCTTCAAATTTCTATCCACAAACATAAATTCTCATCACTCAACCCTCAACGCTCAGTCCCCAATCCTCAATCTTCAATCCTCAATCCTCAATCCTCAATTCTCAATCCTCAATCTTCAATCCTCAATACTCAATCCTCAATCCTCAATCCTCAGTCATCAAACCACAATCCTGAATCCTCAATCCTGAATCCTCAATCTTCAGACCTCAGACCTGAACAATCAGATGTCAATCCTCAATCCTCAATATAATATCATCAATTCACAGTTTTCAATACTCAATACTCAATCTGCAATCTTCAAATTTCTATCCACAAACATAAATTCTCATCACTCAACCCTCAACGCTCAGTCCCCAATCCTCAATCTTCAATCCTCAATCCTCAATCCTCAATTCTCAATCCTCAATCTTCAATCCTCAATACTCAATCCTCAATCCTCAATCCTCAATCCTGAATCGTCAATCCTCAATCCTCAATTTTTAATCCTCAATACTCAATCTTCAATCCTCAATCCTCAATCCTCAATCCTCAATACTCAATCGTCAGTCTTCAATCCTCAATACTCAATCTTCAATCCTCAATCCTCAATCCTCAATCCTCAAACCACATTCTACAATCCTCAATACCCAATCCTCAATCTTCAATCCTCAATCCTCAATCCTCAATACTCAATCCTCAATCCTCAGACCTCAGTCCTCAAACCTCAATCCTCAACCCTCAGCCCTCATCCTCAGGCCTCAATCCTAAATTCTCAATCCTCAAACCTCAAACCACAATCCTCAACCGTCAGTCCACGTCCTCAATCCTCAACCCTCAATCCTCAATCCTCAATATTCAATCCTCAATACTCAATATTCAATCCTCAATCGTCAATCCTCAATCCTCAATCCTCAATCTTGAATCCTCAATCCTCAATCCTCAATCTTCAATCCTCAATCCTCAGTCCTCAAAACTGAAACCTGAATCCTCAATCCTGAATCCTCAACCTTCAGTTCTCAGTTCTCAGCAATCAGTTGTCAATTCTCAATCCTCAATAGAATATAATCAATTCACAGTTTTCAATACTCAATACTCAATCTGCAATCTTCAAATCTCTATCCACAAACATCAATTCTCATCATTCAACCCTCAACACTCAGTCCCCAATCCTCAATCTTCAACACTCAATCCTCAATACTCAAGCATCAATCCTCAATTCTCAATCTTCAATCCTCCATCCTCAATCCTCAATCCTCAATCCTCAATCCTCAGTCGTCAGGCTTCAATCCTCAACACTCAATCTTCAATCCTCAATCCTCAATCCTCATTCCTCAATCCTCATTCTTCAATCCTCAATACCCAATCATCAATCTTCAATCTTCAACCCTCAAACCTCAATTCTCAATCCTCAATCCTCAGTCCTCAGACCTCAAACCTCAATCCTCAACCCTCAGCCCTCATCCTCAATCCTCAATCCTCAATCTTCAATCCTAAATCCTCAATCTTCAATCCTCAATCCTCAATCCTCATGCCTCAATCCTCAATCCTCAATCCTCAGTCATCGAACCACAATCCTGAATCCTCAATCCGGAATCCTCAATCTTCAGACCTCAGACCTGAACAATCAGATGTCAATCCTCAATCCTCAATAGAATATCATCAATTCACAGTTTTCAATACTCAATACTCAGTCTGCAATCTTCAAATTTCTATCCACAAACATCAATTCTCATCTCTCAACCCTCAACGCTCAGTCCCCAAACCTCAATCTTCAATCCTCAATCCTCAATCCTCAATTCTCAATCCTCAATCTTCAATCCTCAATACTCAATCCTCAATCCTCAATCATCAATCCTGAATCGTCTATCCTCAATCCTCAATTTTCAATCCTCAATACTCAATCTTCAATCCTCAATCCTCAATCCTCAATCCTCAATCGTCAGACTTCAATCCTCACTACTCAATCTTCAATACTCAATCCTCAATCCTCAATCCTCAAACAACATTCTACAATCCTCAATACCCAATCCTCAATCTTCAATCCTCAATCCTCAATACTCAATACTCAATCCTGAATCCCCAGACCTGAGGCCTCAAACCTCAATCCTCAACCATCAGCCCTCATCCTCAGGCCTCAATCCAAAATTCTCAATCCTCAAACCTCAAACCTCAATCCTCAACCGTCAGTCCACGTCCTCAATCCTCAACCCTCAATCCTCAATCCTCAATATTCAATCCTCTATACTCAATATTCAATCCTCAATCCTCAATCCTCAATCCTCAATCCCATTCATCAATCCTCAACACCCAATCCTCAATCTTCAATCCTCAATCCTCAATCCTCAATTCTCAATCCTCAATCCTCAATCATCAGACCTCAAACATCAATACTCAACCCTCAGTCCTCGTCCTCAATCCACAACCATCAATCCTCGATCCTCAATCTTCAATCATCAATGTTCAATCTTCAATCCTCTATCCTCAGTCCTCAATACTCATTCCTCAACCCTCAATCTTCAATCCTCAATACTCAATCTTCAATCCTCAATCCTCAATCCTCTATCCTCAATGCTCAATCCTCAATCCATAATCCTCAACCCTCAATCTTCAATCCTCAATACTCAATCTGCAATCCGCAATCCTCAATCCTCAATCCTCAATCCTCATTCTGCAATCCTCAATACCCAATCCTCTATCTTCAATCCTCAATCCTCAATCCTCAATCCTCAATACTCATTCATCAATCCTCAACTCCCAATCCTCAATCTTCAATCCTCAATCCTCAATCCTCAATACTCATTCATCAATCCTCAACTCCCAATCCTCAATCTTCAATCCTCAATCCTCAATCCTCAGACCTCAATCCTCAACCTTCAATCCTCAATACTCAATCTTCAATCCTCAACCCTCAATCCTCAATCCTCAATCCCATTCATCAATCCTCAACACCCAATCCTCAATCTTCAATCCTCAACCCTCAATCCTCCAATCTCAATCCTCAATCCTCAATCCTCAGACCTCAAACATCAATACTCAACCCTCAGTCCTCGTCCTCAATCCACAACCATCAATCCTCGATCCTCAATCTTCAATCATCAATGTTCAATCATCAATCCTCAATCCTCAGTCCTCAATACTCAATCCTCAATCCTCAATCCTTAATCCTCAATACTCAACCATCAATCCTCAATTCTCAATACTCAATAGAATATCCTGAATTCTCAGGATTCAATACTCAAACCTCGACACTCAACCCTCAATCTTCAATCCTCAATCCTCAATCCTCATTCTTCAATCCTCACTACCCAATCCTCAATCTTCAATCTTCAACCCTCAATCATCAATTCTCAATCCTCAATCGTCAGGCTTCAATCCTCAATACTCAATCTTCAATCCTCAATCCTCAATCGTCATTCGTCAATCCTCATTCTTCAATCCTCAATACCCAATCCTCAATCTTCAATCTTCAACCCTCAATCATCAATTCTCAATCCTCAATCGTCAGGCTTCAATCCTCAATACTCAATCTTCAATCCTCAATCCTCAATCGTCATTCGTCAATCCTCATTCTTCAATCCTCAATACCCAATCCTCAATCTTCAATCTTCAACCCTCAATCCTCAACTCTCAATCCTCAACCCTCAATCCTCAGACCTCAAACCTCAATCCTCAACTCTCAGCCCTCATCCTCAATCCTCAATCCTCAATCTTGAATCCTCAATCCTCAATCCTCAATTCTCAATCCTCAATCCTCAATCCTCAGACCTCAAACATCAATACTCAACCCTCAGTCCTCGTCCTCAATCCACAACCATCAATCCTCAATCCTCAATCTTCAATCATCGATATTCAATCTTCATTCCTCAATCCTCAATCCTCAATCCTCAATCCTCAATCTTCAATGTTCAATCCGCAATACCCAATCCTCAATCTTCAATCCTCAATCCACAATCCTCAATCCTCAATCCTCATTCTTCAATCCTCAACACCCAATCCTCAATCTTCAATCCTCAATCCTCAATTCTCAGACCACAACCCTCAATATTCAATCCTCAATACTCAATCTGCAACCCTCAATCCTCAGTCCTCAATCCTCAATCCTCATTCTTCAATCCTCAATACCCAATCCTCAATCTTCAATCCTCAATCCACAATCCTCAATCCTCAATCCTCATTCTTCAATCCTCAACACCCAATCCTCAATCTTCAATCCTCAATCCTCAATTCTCAGACCTCAATCCTCAATCTTCAATCCTCAATACTCAACCTTCAATCCTCAACACTCAATCCTCAATCTTCAATCTTCAATCCTCAATACTCAATCTTCAATAATCAATCCTCAATTCTCAATCCTGAATACTCAATCCTCAATCCTCAATCTTCAATCATCAATACTCAGTCTTCAATCCTCAATCCTCAATACTCAATCCTCAATCTTCAATCTTCAATCCTCAATACTCAATCATCAATAATCAATCCTCAATTCTCAATCCTCAATACTCAATCCTCAATCCTCAATCTTCAATCATCAATACACAGCCTTCAATCCTCAATCCTCAATCCTCAATCCTCAATCCTCATTCTTCAATCCTCAATACACAATCCTCAATCTTCAATCCTCAATCCTCAATCCTCAATCCTCAATCCTCAGGCCTCAAAAATCAATACTCAACCCTCAGTCCTCGTCCTCAATCCACAACAATCAATCCTCAATCCTCATTCTTCAAGTATCAATATTCAATCTTCAGTCCTCAATCCTCAATCCTCAATCCTCAATCCTCAATCCTCAATCCTCAATGTTCAATCGGCAATACCCAATCCTCAATCTTCAATCCTCAATCCTCAATTCTCAATCCTCAATACTCAATCCTCAATCCTCAATCTTCAATCCTCAATCCTCATTCTTCAATCCTGAATACCCAATCCTCAATATTCAATACTCAATCCTCAATCCTCAGTCCTCAGTACTCAACTATTAGTCCTCAATTCTCAATACTCAATCCTCAATCCTCAATTCTCAATCCTCAATCCTCTGTCCTCAGTCCTCTAACCTCAACCCTCAACCCTCAGCCCTCATCCTCAATCCTCAATATCAATCCTCAATCCTCAATCTTCAATCCTCAATACTCAATCTTCAATAAGTAATCCTCAATCCTCAATCCTCAATACTCAATCCTCAATCCTCAATCTTCAATCATCAATACTCAGTCTTCAATCCTCAATCCTCAACCCTCAATCCTCAATCCTCAATCCTCATTCTACAATCCTCAATACACAATCCTCAATCTTCAATCCTCAATCCTCAATCCTCAATCCTCAATCCTCAGGCCTCAAACATCAATACTCAACCCTCAGTCCTCGTCCTCAATCCTCATTCTTCAAGTATCAATATTCAATCTTCAGTCCTCAATCCTCAATCCTCAATCCTCAATCCTCAATCCTCAATCCTCAATGTTCAATCCGCAATACCCAATCCTCAATCTTCAATACTCAATCCTCAATCCTCAATCCTCAAACCTCAATCCTCAGTCCTCAAACCTCAAACCTCAATCTTCAATCCTCAATACTCAATCTTCAATCCTCCGTCCTCAATCCTCAACCCTCAATCCTCAATCCTCAATCGTCAGGCTTCAATCCTCAATACTCAATCTTCAATCCTCAATCCTCAATCCTCATTCCTCAATCCTCATTCTTCAATCCTCAATACCCAATCCTCATTCTTCAATCCTCAATCCTCAATCCTCAATTCTCAATCCTCAATCGTCAGTCCTAAGTCCTCAAATCTCAATCCTCAACCCTCAGCCCTCATCCTCAATACTCAATCCTCAATCTTCAACCCTCAATCCTCAATCCTGAAGCATCAACCCTCAACCCTCAATCCTCAGTCCTCAAACCTCAATTCTGAATCCTCAACCTTCAGACCTCAGACCTCAACAATCAGATGTCAATCCTGAATCCTTAATAGAATATCATCAATTCACAGTTTTCAATACCCAATACTCAATCTGCAATCTTCAAATCTCTATTCACAAACATCAACTCTCATCACTCAACCCTCAACACTCAGTCCGCAATCCTCAACCTTCAACCCTCAATACTCAATACTCAATACTCAATCCTCAATCGTCAATACTCAATACTCAATCTTCAATCCTCAATCCTCAATCCTCAATCCTCAATCCTCAATCCTCAATCTTCAATCGTCAATCCTCATTCTTCAATCCTCAACACCCAATCCTCAATCTTCAATCCTCAATCCTCAATTCTCAGACCTCAATCCTCAATCTTCAATCCTCAATACTCAACCTTCAATCCTCAACACTCAATCCTCAATCTTCAATCTTCAATCCTCAATACTCAATCTTCAATAATCAATCCTCAATTCTCAATCCTGAATACTCAATCCTCAATCCTCAATCTTCAATCATCAATACTCAGTCTTTAATCCTCAATCCTCAATACTCAATCCTCAATCTTCAATCTTCAATCCTCAATACTCAATCATCAATAATCAATCCTCAATTCTCAATCCTCAATACTCAATCCTCAATCCTCAATCTTCAATCATCAATACACAGCCTTCAATCCTCAATCCTCAATCCTCAATCCTCAATCCTCATTCTTCAATCCTCAATACACAATCCTCAATCTTCAATCCTCAATCCTCAATCCTCAATCCTCAATCCTCAGGCCTCAAAAATCAATACTCAACCCTCAGTCCTCGTCCTCAATCCACAACAATCAATCCTCAATCCTCATTCTTCAAGTATCAATATTCAATCTTCAGTCCTCAATCCTCAATCCTCAATCCTCAATCCTCAATCCTCAATCCTCAATGTTCAATCGGCAATACCCAATCCTCAATCTTCAATCCTCAATCCTCAATTCTCAATCCTCAATACTCAATCCTCAATCCTCAATCTTCAATCCTCAATCCTCATTCTTCAATCCTGAATACCCAATCCTCAATATTCAATACTCAATCCTCAATCCTCAGTCCTCAGTACTCAACTATTAGTCCTCAATTCTCAATACTCAATCCTCAATCCTCAATTCTCAATCCTCAATCCTCTGTCCTCAGTCCTCTAACCTCAACCCTCAACCCTCAGCCCTCATCCTCAATCCTCAATATCAATCCTCAATCCTCAATCTTCAATCCTCAATACTCAATCTTCAATAAGTAATCCTCAATCCTCAATCCTCAATACTCAATCCTCAATCCTCAATCTTCAATCATCAATACTCAGTCTTCAATCCTCAATCCTCAACCCTCAATCCTCAATCCTCAATCCTCATTCTACAATCCTCAATACACAATCCTCAATCTTCAATCCTCAATCCTCAATCCTCAATCCTCAATCCTCAGGCCTCAAACATCAATACTCAACCCTCAGTCCTCGTCCTCAATCCTCATTCTTCAAGTATCAATATTCAATCTTCAGTCCTCAATCCTCAATCCTCAATCCTCAATCCTCAATCCTCAATCCTCAATGTTCAATCCGCAATACCCAATCCTCAATCTTCAATACTCAATCCTCAATCCTCAATCCTCAAACCTCAATCCTCAGTCCTCAAACCTCAAACCTCAATCTTCAATCCTCAATACTCAATCTTCAATCCTCCGTCCTCAATCCTCAACCCTCAATCCTCAATCCTCAATCGTCAGGCTTCAATCCTCAATACTCAATCTTCAATCCTCAATCCTCAATCCTCATTCCTCAATCCTCATTCTTCAATCCTCAATACCCAATCCTCATTCTTCAATCCTCAATCCTCAATCCTCAATTCTCAAACCTCAATCGTCAGTCCTAAGTCCTCAAATCTCAATCCTCAACCCTCAGCCCTCATCCTCAATACTCAATCCTCAATCTTCAACCCTCAATCCTCAATCCTGAAGCATCAACCCTCAACCCTCAATCCTCAGTCCTCAAACCTCAATTCTGAATCCTCAACCTTCAGACCTCAGACCTCAACAATCAGATGTCAATCCTGAATCCTTAATAGAATATCATCAATTCACAGTTTTCAATACCCAATACTCAATCTGCAATCTTCAAATCTCTATTCACAAACATCAACTCTCATCACTCAACCCTCAACACTCAGTCCGCAATCCTCAACCTTCAACCCTCAATACTCAATACTCAATACTCAATCCTCAATCGTCAATACTCAATACTCAATCTTCAATCCTCAATCCTCAATCCTCAATCCTCAATCCTCAATCCTCAATCTTCAATCGTCAATACTCAATCTTCAATCCTCAATCCTCAATCCGCAACCCTCAATGCTCAATCCTCAATCCTCAATCCTCAAACCTCAATCTTCAATCCTCAATACTCAATCTGCAATCCTCAATCCTCAATCCTCAATCCTCAATCCCCAATCCTCAATCCTCAATCCTCAATCTTCAGTCCTCAATAATCAATCTTCAATCCTCAATTCTCAATACTCAATAGAATATCCTGAATTCTCAGAATTCAATACTCAAACCTCAACACGCAACCCTGAATCCTCAATCCTCAATCCTCAATCCTCAATCTTCAATCCTCAATACTCAATCTTCAATCCTCCATCCTCAATCCTCAGTCCTCAATCCTCAATCCTCAATCGTCAGGCTTCAATCCTCAATATTCAATCTTCAATCCTCAATCCTCAATCGTCATTCGTCAATCCTCATTCTTCAATCCTCAATACCCAATCCTCAATCTTCAATCTTCAACCCTCAATCCTCAACTCTCAATCCTCAACCCACAATCCTCAGACCTCAAACCTCAATCCTCAACACTCAGCCCTCATCCTCAATCCTCAATCCTCAGTCTTGAATCCTCAATCCTCAATCCTCAATTCTCAATCCTCAACCCTCAATCCTCAGACCTCAAACATCAATACTCAACCCTCAGTCATCGTCCTCAATCCACAACCATCAATCCTCAATCCTCAATCTTCAATCATCGATATTCAATCTTCAGTCCTCAATCCTCAGTCCTCAATCCTCAATCCTCAATCGTCAGGCTTCAATCCTCAATATTCGATCTTCAATCCTCAATCCTCAATCCTCAATCCTCGATCCTCAATCTTCAATCATCAATATTCAATCTTCAATCCTCAATCCTCAATCCTCAATACTCAATCCTCAATCCTCAATCCTCAATACTCAATCCTCAATACTCAACCATCAACCCTCAGTTCTCAATACTCAATAGAATATCCTGAATTCTCAGTATTCAATACTCAAACCTAAACACTCAACCCTCAATCCTCAGTCCTCAATCCTCAATCCTCAATCGTCAATCCTCAATACTCAATCTTCAATTCTCCATTCTCAATCCTCAATTCTCAATCCTCAATCCTCAATCCTCAATCCTCCATCCTCAATCGTCAGGCTTCAATCCTGAATACCCAATCCTCAGTCTTCAATCTTCAATCCTCAGTCCTCAATTCTCAATCCTAAATCCTCAGTCCTCAGACCTCAAACCTCAATCCGCAACCCTCAGCCCTCTTCCTCATTCCTCAATCCTCAATCGTCAATCCTCAATCCTCAATCCTCAACCCTCAATCCTCAATGTTCAATCCTCAATACCCAACCCTCAGTCTTTAATCCTCAATCCTCAATCCTCAATCTTCAATCCTCAATACTCAATCTTCAATCCTCCGTCCCCAATCCTCAACCCTCAACCCTCAATCCTCAATCCGCAATCGTCAGGCTTCAATCCTCAATACTCAATCTTCAATCCTCAATCCTCAATCCTCATTCCTCAATCCACATTCTTCAATCCTCAATACCCAATCCTCAATCTTCAATCCTCAATCCTCAATCCTCAATTCTCAATCCTCAATCCTCTGTCCTAAGTCCTCAAATCTCAATCCTCAACCCTCAGCCCTCATCCTCAATCCTCAATCCTCAATCTTCAACCCTCAATCCTCAATCCTGAAGCATCAACCCTCAATCCTCAATCCTCAGTCCTCAAACCTCAATTCTGAATCCTCAATCTTCAGACCTCAGACCTCAAGAATCAGATGTCAATCCTGAATCCTTAATAGAATATCATCAATTCACAGTTTTCAAAACCCAATACTCAATCTGCAATCTTCAAATCTCTATTCACAAACATCAATTCTCATCACTCAACCCTCAACACTCAGTCCGCAATCCTCAACCTTCAACCCTCAATCCTCAATACTCAATCCTCAATCCTCAATCGTCAATACTTAATACTCAATCTTCAATCCTCAATCCTCAATCCTCGATCCTCAATCCTCAATCCTCAATCTTCAATCGTCAATACTCAATCTTCAATCCTCAATCCTCAATCCGCAACCCTCAATGCTCAATCCTCAATCCTCAATCCTCAAACCTCAATCTTCAATCCTCAATACTCAATCTGCAATCCTCAACCCTCAATCCTCAATCCTCAATCCTCAATCGTCGATCCTCAATCCCCAATCCTCAATCTTCAATCCTCAATCCTCAATCCCCAATCCTCGATCCTCAATCCGCAATCTTCAATCCTCAATACTCAATCTTCAATCCTCAATTCTCAATACTCAATAGAATATCCTGAATTCTCAGGATTCAATACTCAAACCTCAACACGCAACCCCGAATCCTCAATCCTCAATCCTCAATCTTCAATCCTCAATACTCTATCTTCAATCCTCCATCCACAATCCTCAGTCCTCAATCCTCAATCCTCAATCGTCAGGCTTCAATCCTCAATACTCAATCTTCAATCCTCAATCCTCAATCGTCATTCGTCAATCCTCATTCTTCAATCCTCAATACCCAATCCTCAATCTTCAATCTTCAACCCTCAATCCTCAACTCTCAATCCTCAACCCTCAATCCTCAGACCTCAAACCTCAACCCTCAACCCTCAGCCCTCATCCTCAATCCTCAATCCTCAATCTTCAATCGTCAATCCTCAATCCTCAATTCTCAATCCTCAATCCTCAATCCTCAGACCTCAAACATCAATACTCAACCCTCAGTCCTCGTCCTCAATCCACAACACTCAATCCTCGATCCTCAATCTTCAATCATCAATATTCAATCTTCAATCCTCAATCCTCAATCCTCAATACTCAATCCTCAATCCTCAATACTCAATCCTCAATACTCAACCATCAACACTCAGTTCTCAATACCCAATAGAATATCCTGAATTCTCAGTATTCAATACTCAAACCTCAACACTCAACCCTCAATCCTCAATCCTCAATCCTCAATCCTCAATCCTCAATCGTCAATTCTCAATACTCAATCTTCAATCCTCCATTCTCAATCCTCAATCCTCATTCCTCAATCCTCAATCCTCAATCCTCCATCCTCAATCGTCAGGCTTCAATCCTGAATACCCAATCTTCAATCCTCAATCCTCAATCCTCATTCCTCAATCCTCAATACTCATTCATCAATCCTCAACTCCCATTCCTCAATCTTCAATCCTCAATACTCAATCTTCAATCCTCAACCCTCAATCCTCAATCCTCAATCCCATTCATCAATCCTCAACACCCAATCCTCAATCTTCAATCCTCAACCCTCAATCCTCCAATCTCAATCCTCAATCCTCAATCCTCAGACCTCAAACATCAATACTCAACCCTCAGTCCTCGTCCTCAATCCACAACCATCAATCCTCGATCCTCAATCTTCAATCATCAATGTTCAATCTTCAATCCTCAATCCTCAGTCCTCAATACTCAATCCTCAATCCTCAATCCTTAATCCTCAATACTCAACCATCAATCCTCAATTCTCAATACTCAATAGAATATCCTGAATTCTCAGGATTCAATACTCAAACCTCGACACTCAACCCTCAATCTTCAATCCTCAATCCTCAATCGTCAGGCTTCAATCCTCAATACTCAATCTTCAATCCTCAATCCTCAATCCTCATTCCTCAATCCTCATTCTTCAATCCACAATACCCAATCCTCAATCTTCAATCTTCAACCCTCAATCATCAATTCTCAATCCTCGATCCTCAATCTTCAATCATCAATATTCAATCTTCAATCCTCAATCCTCAATCCTCAATACTCAATCCTCAATCCTCACACCTCAGTCCTCAGTCCTCAAACCTCAATCCTCAACCCTCAGCCCTCATCCTCAATCCTCAATCCTAAATTCTCAATCCTCAAACCTCAAACCTCAATCCTCAACCGTCAGTCCTCGTCCTCAATCCTCAACCCTCAATCCTCAATCCTCAATCTTCAATCCTCAATACTCAATATTCAATCCTCAATCCTCAATCCTCAATCCTCAATTTCAATCCTCAATCCTCAATCCTCAATCCTCAATCCTCAATACTCAGTCCTCAAAACTCAAACCTGAATCCTCAATTCTGAATCCTCAACCTTCAGAACTCAGACCTGAACAATCAGATGTCAATCCTCAAGCCTCAATAGAATATCATCAATTCACAGTTTTCAATACTAAATACTCAATCTGCAATCTTCAAATTTCTATCCACAAACATAAATTCTCATCACTCAACCCTCAACGCTCAGTCCCCAATCCTCAATCTTCAATCCTCAATCCTCAATCCTCAATTCTCAATCCTCAATCTTCAATCCTCAATACTCAATCCTCAATCCTCAATCCTCAGTCATCAAACCACAATCCTGAATCCTCAATCCTGAATCCTCAATCTTCAGACCTCAGACCTGAACAATCAGATGTCAATCCTCAATCCTCAATATAATATCATCAATTCACAGTTTTCAATACTCAATACTCAATCTGCAATCTTCAAATTTCTATCCACAAACATAAATTCTCATCACTCAACCCTCAACGCTCAGTCCCCAATCCTCAATCTTCAATCCTCAATCCTCAATCCTCAATTCTCAATCCTCAATCTTCAATCCTCAATACTCAATCCTCAATCCTCAATCCTCAATCCTGAATCGTCAATCCTCAATCCTCAATTTTTAATCCTCAATACTCAATCTTCAATCCTCAATCCTCAATCCTCAATCCTCAATACTCAATCGTCAGTCTTCAATCCTCAATACTCAATCTTCAATCCTCAATCCTCAATCCTCAATCCTCAAACCACATTCTACAATCCTCAATACCCAATCCTCAATCTTCAATCCTCAATCCTCAATCCTCAATACTCAATCCTCAATCCTCAGACCTCAGTCCTCAAACCTCAATCCTCAACCCTCAGCCCTCATCCTCAGGCCTCAATCCTAAATTCTCAATCCTCAAACCTCAAACCACAATCCTCAACCGTCAGTCCACGTCCTCAATCCTCAACCCTCAATCCTCAATCCTCAATATTCAATCCTCAATACTCAATATTCAATCCTCAATCGTCAATCCTCAATCCTCAATCCTCAATCTTGAATCCTCAATCCTCAATCCTCAATCTTCAATCCTCAATCCTCAGTCCTCAAAACTGAAACCTGAATCCTCAATCCTGAATCCTCAACCTTCAGTTCTCAGTTCTCAGCAATCAGTTGTCAATTCTCAATCCTCAATAGAATATAATCAATTCACAGTTTTCAATACTCAATACTCAATCTGCAATCTTCAAATCTCTATCCACAAACATCAATTCTCATCATTCAACCCTCAACACTCAGTCCCCAATCCTCAATCTTCAACACTCAATCCTCAATACTCAAGCATCAATCCTCAATTCTCAATCTTCAATCCTCCATCCTCAATCCTCAATCCTCAATCCTCAATCCTCAATCGTCAGGCTTCAATCCTCAACACTCAATCTTCAATCCTCAATCCTCAATCCTCATTCCTCAATCCTCATTCTTCAATCCTCAATACCCAATCATCAATCTTCAATCTTCAACCCTCAAACCTCAATTCTCAATCCTCAATCCTCAGTCCTCAGACCTCAAACCTCAATCCTCAACCCTCAGCCCTCATCCTCAATCCTCAATCCTCAATCTTCAATCCTAAATCCTCAATCTTCAATCCTCAATCCTCAATCCTCATGCCTCAATCCTCAATCCTCAATCCTCAGTCATCGAACCACAATCCTGAATCCTCAATCCGGAATCCTCAATCTTCAGACCTCAGACCTGAACAATCAGATGTCAATCCTCAATCCTCAATAGAATATCATCAATTCACAGTTTTCAATACTCAATACTCAGTCTGCAATCTTCAAATTTCTATCCACAAACATCAATTCTCATCTCTCAACCCTCAACGCTCAGTCCCCAAACCTCAATCTTCAATCCTCAATCCTCAATCCTCAATTCTCAATCCTCAATCTTCAATCCTCAATACTCAATCCTCAATCCTCAATCATCAATCCTGAATCGTCTATCCTCAATCCTCAATTTTCAATCCTCAATACTCAATCTTCAATCCTCAATCCTCAATCCTCAATCCTCAATCGTCAGACTTCAATCCTCACTACTCAATCTTCAATACTCAATCCTCAATCCTCAATCCTCAAACCACATTCTACAATCCTCAATACCCAATCCTCAATCTTCAATCCTCAATCCTCAATACTCAATACTCAATCCTGAATCCCCAGACCTGAGGCCTCAAACCTCAATCCTCAACCATCAGCCCTCATCCTCAGGCCTCAATCCAAAATTCTCAATCCTCAAACCTCAAACCTCAATCCTCAACCGTCAGTCCACGTCCTCAATCCTCAACCCTCAATCCTCAATCCTCAATATTCAATCCTCTATACTCAATATTCAATCCTCAATCCTCAATCCTCAATCCTCAATCCCATTCATCAATCCTCAACACCCAATCCTCAATCTTCAATCCTCAATCCTCAATCCTCAATTCTCAATCCTCAATCCTCAATCCTCAATCCTCAATCCTCAATCCTCAATCTTCAATCGTCAATACTCAATCTTCAATCCTCAATCCTCAATCCGCAACCCTCAATGCTCAATCCTCAATCCTCAATCCTCAAAGCTCAATCTTCAATCCTCAATACTCAATCTGCAATCCTCAATCCTCAATCCTCAATCCTCAATCCCCAATCCTCAATCCTCAATCCTCAATCTTCAGTCCTCAATAATCAATCTTCAATCCTCAATTCTCAATACTCAATAGAATATCCTGAATTCTCAGAATTCAATACTCAAACCTCAACACGCAACCCTGAATCCTCAATCCTCAATCCCCAATCCTCAATCTTCAATCCTCAATACTCAATCTTCAATCCTCCATCCTCAATCCTCAGTCCTCAATCCTCAATCCTCAATCGTCAGGCTTCAATCCTCAATACTCAATCTTCAATCCTCAATCCTCAGTCGTCATTCGTCAATCCTCATTCTTCAATCCTCAATACCCAATCCTCAATCTTCAACCTTCAACCCTCAATCCTCAACTCTCAATCCTCAACCCTCAATCCTCAGACCTCAAACCTCAATCCTCAACTCTCAGCCCTCATCCTCAATCCTCAATCCTCAATCTTGAATCCTCAATCCTCAATCCTCAATTCTTAATCCTCAATCCTCAATCCTCAGACCTCAAACATCAATACTCAACCCTCAGTCCTCGTCCTCAATCCACAACCATCAATCCTCAATCCTCAATCTTCAATCATCGATATTCAATCTTCAGTCCTCAATCCTCAATCCTCAATCCTCAATCCTCAATCTTCAATGTTCAATCCGCAATACCCAATCCTCAATCTTCAATCCTCAATCCACAATCCCCAATCCTCAATCCTCATTCTTCAATCCTCAACACCCAATCCTCAATCTTCAATCCTCAATCCTCAATTCTCAGACCACAACCCTCAATCTTCAATCCTCAATACTCAACCTGCAACCCTCAATCCTCTGTCCTCAATCCTCAATCCTCATTCTTCAATCCTCAATACCCAATCCTCAATCTTCAATCCTCAATCCACAATCCTCAATCCTCAATCCTCATTCTTCAATCCTCAACACCCAATGCTCAATCTTCAATCCTCAATCCTCAATTCTCAGACCTCAATCCTCAATCTTCAATCCTCAATACTCAATCTTCAATCCTCAACACTCAATCCTCAATCCTCAATCTTCAATCCTCAATACTCAATCTTCAATAATCAATCCTCAATTCTCAATCCTCAATACTCAATCCTCAATCCTCAATCTTCAATCATCAATACTCAGTCTTCAATCCTCAATCCTCAATACTCAATCCTCAATCCTCAATCTTCAATCCTCAATACTCAATCATCAATAATCAATCCTCAATTCTCAATCCTCAATACTCAATCCTCAATCCTCAATCTTCAATCATCAATACACAGTCTTCAATCCTCAATCCTCAATCCTCAATCCTCAATCCTCATTCTTCAATCCTCAATACACAATCCTCAATCTTCAATCCTCAATCCTCAATCCTCAATCCTCAATCCTCAGGCCTCAAACATCAATACTCAACCCTCAGTCCTCGTCCTCAATCCACAACAATCAATCCTCAATCCTCATTCTTCAAGTATCAATATTCAATCTTCAGTCCTCAATCCTCAATCCTCAATCCTCAATCCTCAATCCTCAATCCTCAATGTTCAATCGGCAATACCCAATCCTCAATCTTCAATCCTCAATCCTCAATTCTCAATCCTCAATACTCAATCCTCAATCCTCAATCTTCAATCCTCAATCCTCATTCTTCAATCCTGAATACCCAATCCTCAATATTCAATACTCAATCCTCAATCCTCAGTCCTCAGTACTCAACTATTAGTCCTCAATTCTCAATACTCAATCCTCAATCCTCAATTCTCAATCCTCAATCCTCTGTCCTCAGTCCTCTAACCTCAACCCTCAACCCTCAGCCCTCATCCTCAATCCTCAATGCTCAATCCTCAATCCTCATTCTTCAATCCTCAATACCCAATCCTCATTCTTCAATCCTCAATCCTCAATCCTCAATTCTCAATCCTCAATCCTCAGTCCTAAGTCCTCAAATCTCAATCCTCAACCCTCAGCCCTCATCCTCAATCCTCAATCCTCAATCTTCAACCCTCAATCCTCAATCCTGAAGCATCAACCCTCAATCCTCAATCCTCGGTCCTCAAACCTCAATTCTGAATCCTCAATCTTCAGACCTCAGACCTCAAGAATCAGATGTCAATCCTGAATCCTTAATAGAATATCATCAATTCACAGTTTTCAATACCCAATACACAATCTGCAATCTTCAAATCTCTATTCACAAACATCAATTCTCATCACTCAACCCTCAACACTCAGTCCGCAATCCTCAACCTTCAACCCTCAATCCTCAATACTCAATCCTCAATCCTCAATCGTCAATACTTAATACTCAATCTGCAATCCTCAATCCTCAATCCTCAATCCTCAATCCTCAATCGTCGATCCTCAATCCCCAATCCTCAATCTTCAATCCTCAATCCTCAATCCCCAATCCTCAATCCTCAATCCGCAATCTTCAATCCTCAATACTCAATCTTCAATCCTCAATTCTCAATACTCAATAGAATATCCTGAATTCTCAGGATTCAATACTCAAACCTCAACACGCAACCCCGAATCCTCAATCCTCAATCCTCAATCCTCAATCCTCAATACTCAATCTTCAATAATCAATCCTCAATTCTCAATCCTCAATACTCTATCCTCAATCGTCAACCCTCAATACCCAATCCTCAATCTTCAATCCTCAATCCTCAATCCTCAATCCTCAATCCCCAAGCTTCAATACCCAATAATCAATGTTCAATCCTCAATTCTCAATACTCAATAGAATATCCTGGATTCTCAGGATTGAATACTCAAACCTCAACACGCAACCCTGAATCCTCAATCCTCAATCCTCAATCCTCAATCTTCAATCCTCAATACTCAATCTTCAATCCTCCATCCTCAATCCTCAATCGTCAATCCTCAATCCTCAATCCTCAACTCTCAATCCTCAATCTTCAATCCTCAATCCTCAATCCTCATGCCTCAATCCTCATCCTCAATCCTCAGTCATCAAACCACAATCCTGAATCCTCAATCCTGAATCCTCAATCTTCAGACCTCAGACCTGAACAATCAGATGTCAATCCTTAATCCTCAATAGAATATCATCAATTCACAGTTTTCAATACTCAATACTCAATCTGCAATCTTCAAATTTCTATCCACAAACATAAATTCTCATCACTCAACCCTCAACGCTCAGTCCCCAATCCTCAATCTTCAATCCTCAATCCTCAATCCTCAATTCTCAATCCTCAATCTTCAATCCTCAATACTCAATCCTCAATCCTCAATCCTCAATCCTGAATCGTCAATCCTCAATCCTCAATTTTCAATCCTCAATACTCAATCTTCAATCCTCAATCCTCAATCCTCAATCCTCAATACTCAATCGTCAGTCTTCAATCCTCAATACTCAATCTTCAATCCTCAATCCTCAATCCTCAATCCTCAAACCACATTCTACAATCCTCAATACCCAATCCTCAATCTTCAATCCTCAATCCTCAATCCTCAATACTCAATCCTCAATCCTCAGACCTCAGTCCTCAAACCTCAATTCTCAACCCTCAGCCCTCATCCTCAGGCCTCAATCCTAAATTCTCAATCCTCAAACCTCAAACCTCAATCCTCAACCGTCAGTCCACGTCCTCAATCACTCAACCCTCAATCCTCAATCCTCATTATTCAATCCTCAATACCCAATATTCAATCCTCAATCCTCAATCCTCAATCCTCAATCCTCAATCTTGAATCCTCAATCCTCAATCCTCAATCTTCAATCCTCAATCCTCAGTCCTCAAAACTCAAACCTGAATCCTCAATCCTGAATCCTCAACCTTCAGAACTCAGTTCTCAACAATCAGTTGTCAATTCTCAATCCTCAATGGAATATAATCAATTCACAGTTTTCAATACTCAATACTCAATCTGCAATCTTCAAATCTCTATCCACAAACATCAATTCTCATCATTCAACCCTCAACACTCAGTCCCCAATCCTCAATCTTCAACTTTCAATCCTCAATACTCAACCATCAATCCTCAATCCTCAATACTCAACAGAATATCCTGAATTCTCAGGATTCAATACTCAAACCTCGACACTCAACCCTCAATCCTCAATCCTCAATCCTCAATCCTCAATCTTCAAACCTCAATCCTCAACCCTCAGCCCTCATCCTCAATCCTCAATACTCAATCTTCAATCCTAAACCCTCAATCTTCGATCCTCAATCCTCAATCCTCATGCCTCAATCCTCAATCCTCAATCCTCAGTCATCAAACCACAATCCTGAATCCTCAATCCTGAATCCTCAATCTTCAGACCTCAGACCTGAACAATCAGATGTCCATCCTCAATCCTCAATAGAATATCATCAATTCACAGTTTTCAATACTCAATACTCAATCTGCAATCTTCAAATTTCTATCCACAAACATCAGTTCTCATCTCTCAACCCTCAACGCTCAGTCCCCAATCCTCAATCTTCAATCCTCAATCCTCAATCCTCAATTCTCAATCCTCAATCCTCAATCCTCAATACTCAACCCTCAATCCTCAATCATCAATCCTGAATCGTCAATCCTCAAACAACATTCTACAATCCTCAATACCCAATCCTCAATCTTCAATCCTCAATCCTCAATCCTCAATACTCAATCCTCAATCCCCAGACCTCAGTCCTCAAACCTCAGTCCTCAACCCTCAGCCCTCATCCTCAGGCCTCAATCCAAAATTCTAAATCCTCAAACCTCAAACCTCAATCATCAACCGTCAGTCCACGTCCTCAATCCTCAACCCTCAATCCTCAATCCTCAATATTCAATCCTCGTTACTCAATATTCAATCCTCAATCCTCAATCCTAAATCCTCAATCCCATTCATCAATCCTCAACACCCAATCCTCAATCTTCAATCCTCAATCCTCAATCCTCAATTCTCAATCCTCGATCCTCAATCCTCAGACCTCAAACATCAATACTCAACCCTCAGTCCTCGTCCTCAGTCCACAACCATCAATCCTCGATCCTCAATCTTCAATCATCAATGTTCAATCTTCAATCCTCAATCCTCAGTCCTTAATACTCAATCCTCAATCCTCAATCCTCAATCCTCAATTCTCAATCTTCAATCCTCAATCCTCAATCCTCTATCCTCAATGCTCAATCCTCAATCCATAATCCTCAACCCTCAAACTTCAATCCTCAATACTCAATCTGCAATCCGCAATCCTCAATCCTCAATCCTCAATCCTCATTCTTCAATCCTCAATACCCAATCCTCTATCTTCAATCCTCAATCCTCAATCCTCAATCCTCAATACTCATTCATCAATCCTCAACACCCAATCCTCAATCTTCAATCCTCAATCCTCAATCCTCAGACCTCAATCCTCAACCTTCAATCCTCAATACTCAATCTTCAATCCTCAACCCTCAATCCTCAATCCTCAATTACATTCATCAATCCTCAACACCCAATCCTCAATCTTCAATCCTCAATCCTCAATCCTCCATTCTCAATCCTCAATCCTCAATCCTCAATCCTCAATCTTCAATCCTCAATACTCAATATTCAATCCTCAATCCTCAATCCTCAATTTTCAATCCTCAATACTCAATCTTCAATCCTCAATCCTCAATCCTCAATCCTCAATACTCAATCGTCAGTCTTCAATCCTCAATACTCAATCTTCAATCCTCAATCCTCAATCCTCAATCCTCAAACCACATTCTACAATCCTCAATACCCAATCCTCAATCTTCAATCCTCAATCCTCAATGCTCAATACTCAATCATCAATCCTCAGACCTCAGTCCTCAAACCTCAATCCTCAACCCTCAGCCCTCATCCTCAGGCCTCAATCCTAAATTCTCAATCCTCAAACCTCAAACCACAATCCTCAACCGTGAGTCCACGTCCTCAATCCTCAACCCTCAATCCTCAATCCTCAATATTCAATCCTCAATACTCAATATTCAATCCTCAATCGTCAATCCTCAATCCTCAATCCTCAATCTTGAATCCTCAATCCTCAATCCTCAATCTTCAATCCTCAATCCTCAGTCCTCAAAACTCAAACCTGAATCCTCAATCCTGAATCCTCAACCTTCAGAACTCAGTTCTCAACAATCAGTTGTCAATTCTCAATCCTCAATAGAATATAATCAATTCACAGTTTTCAATACTCAATACTCAATCTGCAATCTTCAAATCTCTATCCACAAACATCAATTCTCATCATTCAACCCTCAACACTCAGTCCCCAATCCTCAATCTTCAACACTCAATCCTCAATACTCAACCATCAATCCTCAATTCTCAATACTCAACAGAATATCCTGAATTCTCAGGATTCAATACTCAAACCTCGACACTCAACCCTCAATCCTCAATCCTCAATCCTCAATCCTCAATCTTCAATCCTCAATACTCAATCTTCAATCCTCCATCCTCAATCCTCAATCCTCAATCCTCAATCCTCAATCATCAGGCTTCAATCCTCAATACTCAATCTTCAATCCTCAATCCTCAATCCTCATTCCTCAATCCTCATTCTTCAATCCTCAATACCCAATCATCAATCTTCAATCTTCAACCGTCAAACCTCAATTCTCAATCCTCAATCCTCAGTCCTCAGACCTCAAACCTCAATCCTCAACCCTCAGCCCTCATCCTCAATCCTCAATCCTCAATCTTCAATCCTAAATGCTCAATCTTCAATCCTCAATCCTCAATCCTCATGCCTCAATCCTCAATCCTCAATCCTCAGTCATCGAACCACAATCCTGAATCCTCAATCCTGAATCCTCAATCTTCAGACCTCAGACCTGAACAATCAGATGTCAATCCTCAATCCTCAATCTTCAATCCTCAATACTCAGTCTTCAATAATCAATCCTCAATTCTCAATCCTCAATACTCAATCCTCAATCCTCAATCTTCAATCATCAATACTCAGTCTTCAATCCTCAATCCTCAATCCTCAATCCTCAATCCTCAATGTTCAATCCGCAATACACAATCCTCAATCTTCAATCCTCAATCCTCAATCCTCAATCCTCAATCCTCAATCCTTAATACTCAATCCTCAATCCTCAGTCCTCAAACCTCAAACCTCAATCTTCAATCCTCAATTCTCAATCTTCAATCCTCCGTCCTCAGTCCTCAACCCTCAATCCTCAATCCTCAATCGTCAGGCTTCAATCCTCAATACTCAATCTTCAATCCTCAATCCTCAATCCTCATTCCTCAATCCTCATACTTCAATCCTCAATACCCAATCCTCAATCTTCAATCCTCAATCCTCAATACTCAATTCTCAATCCTCAATCCTCAGTCCTAAGTCCTCAAATCTCTATCCTCAACCCTCAGCCCTCATCCTCAATCCTCAATCCTCAATCTTCAACCCTCAATCCTCAATCCTGAAGCATCAACCCTCAATCCTCAATCCCCAGTCCTCAAACCTCAATTCTGAATCCTCAATCTTCAGACCTCAGACATCAACAATCAGATGTCAATCCTGAATCCTTAATAGAATATCATCAATTCACAGTTTTTAATACCCAATACTCAATCTGCAATCTTCAAATCTCTATTCACAAACATCAATTCTCATCACTCAACCCTCAACACTCAGTCCGCAGTCCTCAACCTTCAACCCTCAATCCTCAATACTCAATCCTCAATCCTCAATCGTCAATACTCAATACTCAATCTTCAATCCTCAATCCTCAATCCTCAATCCTCAATCCTCAATCCTCAATCCTCAATCTTCAATCGTCAATACTCAATCTTCAATCCTCCATCCTCAAACCGCAACCTTCAATGCTCAATCCTCAATCCTCAATCCTCAAACCTCAATCTTCAATCCTCAATACACAATCTGCAATCCTCAATCCTCAATCTTCAATCCGCAATACTCAATCTTCAATCCTCCATCCTCAATCCTCAGTCCTCTATCCTCAATCCGCAATCGTCAGGCTTCAATCCTCAATACTCAATCTTCAATCCTCAATCCTCAATCGTCATTCGTCAATCCTCATTCTTCTATCCTCAATACCCAATCCTCAATCTTCAATCTTCAACCCTCAATCCTCAACTCTCAATCCTCAACCCTCAATCCTCAGACCTCGAACCTCAATCCTCAACTCCCAGCCCTCATCCTCAATCCTCAATCCTCAATCTTCAATCCTCAATCCTCAATTCTCAGACCTCAACCCTCAAACTTCAATCCTCAATACTCAATCTGCAACCCTCAATCCTCAGTCCTCAATCCTCAATCCTCATTCTTCAATCCTCAATCCTCAATCCTCAATCCTCAATCCTCAATCCTCAATCCTCAACACTCAATCCTCAATGTTCAATCCTCAATACCCAACCCTCAGTCTTCAACCCTCAATCCTCAATCCTCAATCTTCAGTCCTCAATCCTGAGTCCTCAAACTTCAATTCTGAATCCTCAATCCTGAATCCTCAATCTTCAGCCCTCAGTCCTCAACAATCAGTTGACATTCCTCAATCCTCAGTAGAATATCCTCAATTCACAGCTTTCAATACTCAATACTCAATCTGCAATCCTCCAACCTGTATCCACAAACATCAATTTTCACCACTCAACCCTCAGCACTCATTCCTCAATGTTCAATCCTCAATCCTCAACTCTCAACCTTCGATCCTCAATACTGAATCTTCAATCCTCAACTCTCAATCCTCAATCCTCAACTCTCAATCCTCAATCCTCAATCCTCAACCCTTATTCTTCAATCCTCAGTACCCAATCCTCAATCTTCAATCCTCAATCCTCAATCCTCAATTCTCAATCCTCAATCCTCAATCCTCAATTCTCAATCCTCAATCCTCTGTCCTCAGTCCTCTAACCTCAACCCTCAACCCTCAGGCCTCATCCTCAATCCTCAATACTCAATCCTCAATCCTCAATCTTCAATCCTCAATACTCAATCTTCAATAATCAATCCTCAATTCTCAATCCTCAATACTCAATCCTCAATCCTCAATCCTCAATCCTCAATCCTCGTTCTTCACTCCTGAATACCCAATCCTCAATATTCAATACTCAATCCTCAATCCTCAGTCCTCAGTACTCAACTATTAGTCCTCAATTCTCAATACTCAATCCTCAATCCTCAACTCTCAATCCTCAATCCTCTGTCCTCAGTCCTCTAACCTCAACCCTCAACCCTCAGACCTCATCCTCAATCCTCAATACTCAATCCTCAATCCTCAATCTTCAATCCTCAATACTCAATCTTCAATAATCAATCCTCAATTCTCAATCCTCAATACTCAATCCTCAATCCTCAATCTTCAATCATCAATACTCAGTCTTCAATCCTCAATCCTCAATCTTCAATCCTCAATCCTCAATCCTCAATCCTCAATCCTCAATCCTCAATACTCAATCCTCAATCCTCAGTCCTCAAACCTCAAACCTCAATCTTCGATCCTCAATACTCAATCTTCAATCCTCCGTCCTCAATCCTCAACCCTCAATCCTCAATCCTCAATCGTCAGGCTTCAATCCTCAATACTCAATCTTCAATCCTCAATCCTCAATCCTCATTCCTCAATCCTCATTCTTCAATCCTCAATACCCAATCCTCAATCTTCAATCCTCAATCCTCAATCCTCAATTCTCAATCCTCAATCCTCAGTCCTAAGTCCTCAAATCTCAATCCTCAACCCTCAGCCCTCATCCTCAATCCTCAATCCTCAATCTTCAACCCTCAATCCGCAATCCTGAAGCATCAACCCTCAATCCTCAATCCTCAGTCCTCAAACCTCAATTCAGAATCCTCAATCTTCAGACCTCAGACCTCAACAATCAGATGTCAATCCTGAATCCTTAATAGAATATCATCAATTCACAGTTTTCAATACCCAATACTCAATCTGCAATCTTCAAATCACTATTCACAAACATCAATTCTCATCACTCAACCCTCAACACTCAGTCCGCAATCCTCAACCTTCAACCCTCAATCCTCAATACTCAATCCTCACTCCTCAATCGTCAATACTCAATACTCAATCTACAATCCTCAATCCTCAATCCTCAATCCTCAATCCTCAATCCTCAATTTTCAGTCGTCAATACTCAATCTTCAATCCTCAATCCTCAATCCGCAACCCTCAATGCTCAATCCTCAATCCTCAATCCTCAGACCTCAATCTTCAATCCTCAATACTCAATCTGCAACCCTCAATCCTCAATCTTCAATCCTCAATCCTCAATCGTAGATCCTCAATCCCGAATCCTCAACCTTCAATCCTCAATCCTCAATCCCCAATCCTCAATCCTCAATCCTCAATCTTCAGTCCTCAATAATCAATCTTCAATCCTCAATTCTCAATACTCAATAGAGTATCCTGAATTCTCAGAATTCAATACTCAAACCTCAACACGCAACACTGAATCCTCAATCCTCAATCCTCAATCCTCAATCTTCAATCCTCAATACTCAATCTTCAATCCTCCATCCTCAATCCTCAATCCGCAACCCTCAATGCTCAATCCTCAATCCTCAATCCTCAAACCTCAATCTTCAATCCTCAATCCTCAATCGTCATTCGTCAATCCTCATTCTTCAATCCTCAATACCCAATCCTCAATCTTCAATCTTCAACCCTGAATCCTCAACTCTCAATCCTCAACCCTCAATCCTCAGACCTCAAACCTCAATCCTAAACTCTCAGCCCTCATCCTCAATCCTCAATCCTCAATCTTGAATCCTCAATCCTCAATCCTCAATTCTCAATCCTCAATGCTCAATCCTCAGACCTCAAACATCAATACTCAACCCTCAGTCCTCGTCCTCAATCCACAACCATCAATCCTCAATCCTCAATCTTCAATCATCGATATTCAATCTTCAGTCCTCAATCCTCAATCCTCAATCCTCAACCCTCAATCTTCAATGTTCAATCCGCAATACCCAATCCTCAATCTTCAATCCTGAATCCACAATCCTCAATCCTCAATCCTCATTCTTCAATCCTCAACACACAATCCTCAATCTTCAATCCTCAATACCGAATCCTCAATCTTCAATCCTCAATCCACAATCCTCAATCCTCAATCCTCATTCTTCAATCCTCAACATCCAATCCTCAATCTTCAATCCTCAATCCTCAATTCTCAGACCTCAATCCTCAATCTTCAGTCCTCAATACTCAATCTTCAATCCTCAACACTCAATCCTCAATCCTCAATCTTTAATCCTCAATACTCAATCTTCAATAATCAATCCTCAATTCTCAATCGTCAGGCTTCAATCCTCAATACCCAATCCTCAGTCTTCAATCTTCAATCCTCAGTCCTCAATTCTCAATCCTCAATCCTCAGTCCTCAGACCTCAAACCTCAATCCCCAACCCTCAGCCCTCATCCTCATTCCTCAATCCTCAATCGTCAATCCTCAATCCTCAATCCTCAACCCTTATTCTTCAATCCTCAATACCCAATCCTCAATCTTCAATCCTCAATCCTCAATCCTCAATTCTCAATCCTCATTCCTCAATCCTCAATCCTCAGACCTCAAACATCAATATTCAACCCTCAGTCCTCGTCCTCAATCCACAAACCTCAATCCTCAATCCTCAATCTTCAATCATCAATATTCAATCTTCAATCCTCAATCCTCAATCGTCAATCCTCAGTTCGCAATCCTCAACCCTCAATCCTCTGACCTCAGGCATCAATACTCAAACCTCAGTCCTCGTCCTCAATCCACAACCCTCAATCCTCAATCCTCAATCTTCATTCATCAATATTCAACCTTCTATCCTCAATCCTCAACCCTCAATCTTCAATCCTCAAGCCTCAAGACCCAATCTGCAATACTCAATCCTCAATCCTCAACACTCAATCCTCAATCCTCAATCTTTAATCCTCAATACTCAATCTTCAATAATCAATCCTCAATTCTCAATCGTCAGGCTTCAATCCTCAATACCCAATCCTCAGTCTTCAATCTTCAATCCTCAGTCCTCAATTCTCAATCCTCAATCCTCAGTCCTCAGACCTCAAACCTCAATCCCCAACCCTCAGCCCTCATCCTCATTCTTCAATCCTCAATCCTCAATCCTCAATTCTCAATCCTCAATCCTCAGTCCTAAGTCCTCAAATCTCAATCCTCAACCCTCAGCCCTCATCCTCAATCCTCAATCCTCAATCTTCAACCCTAAATCCTCAATCCTGAAGCATCAACCCTCAATCCTCAATCCCCAGTCCTCAAACCTCAATTCTGAATCCTCAATCTTCAGACCTCAGACCTCAACAATCAGATGTCAATCCTGAATCCTTAATAGAATATCATCAATTCACAGTTTTCAATACCCAATACTCAATCTGCAATCTTCAAATCACTATTCACAAACATCAATTCTCATCACTCAACCCTCAACACTCAGTCCGCAATCCTCAACCTTCAACCCTCAATCCTCAATACTCAATCCTCACTCCTCAATCGTCAATACTCAATACTCAATCTTCAATCCTCAATCCTCAATCCTCAATCCTCAATCCTCAATCCTCAATTTTCAATCGTCAATACTCAATCTTCAATCCTCAATCCTCAATCCGCAACCCTCAATGCTCAATCCTCAATCCTCAATCCTCAGACCTCAATCTTCAATCCTCAATACTCAATCTGCAACCCTCAATCCTCAATCTTCAATCCTCAATCCTCAATCGTCGATCCTCAATCCCGAATCCTCAACCTTCAATCCTCAATCCTCAATCCCCAATCCTCAATCCTCAATCCTCAATCTTCAGTCCTCAATAATCAATCTTCAATCCTCAATTCTCAATACTCAATAGAATATCCTGAATTCTCAGAATTCAATACTCAAACCACAACACGCAACACTGAATCCTCAATCCTCAATCCTCAATCCTCAATCTTCAATCCTCAATACTCAATCTTCAATCCTCCATCCTCAATCCTCAATCCGCAACCCTCAATGCTCAATCCTCAATCCTCAATCCTCAAACCTCAATCTTCAATCCTCAATCCTCAATCGTCATTCGTCAATCCTCATTCTTCAATCCTCAATACCCAATCCTCAATCTTCAATCTTCAACCCTGAATCCTCAACTCTCAATCCTCAACCCTCAATCCTCAGACCTCAAACCTCAATCCTAAACTCTCAGCCTTCATCCTCAATCCTCAATCCTCAATCTTGAATCCTCAATCCTCAATCCTCAATTCTCAATCCTCAATCCTCAATCCTCAGACCTCAAACATCAATACTCAACCCTCAGTCCTCGTCCTCAATCCACAACCATCAATCCTCAATCCTCAATCTTCAATCATCGATATTCAATCTTCAGTCCTCAATCCTCAATCCTCAATCCTCAACCCTCAATCTTCAATGTTCAATCCGCAATACCCAATCCTCAATCTTCAATCCTGAATCCACAATCCTCAATCCTCAATCCTCATTCTTCAATCCTCAACACACAATCCTCAATCTTCAATCGTCAATCCTCAATTCTCAGACCACAACCCTCAATCTTCAATCCTCAATACTCAATCTGCAACCCTCAATCCTCAGTCCTCAATCCTCAATCCTCATTCTTCAATCCTCAATACCGAATCCTCAATCTTCAATCCTCAATCCACAATCCTCAATCCTCAATCCTCATTCTTCAATCCTCAACATCCAATCCTCAATCTTCAATCCTCAATCCTCAATTCTCAGACCTCAATCCTCAATCTTCAATCCTCAATACTCAATCTTCAATCCTCAACACTCAATCCTCAATCCTCAATCTTTAATCCTCAATACTCAATCTTCAATAATCAATCCTCAATTCTCAATCGTCAGGCTTCAATCCTCAATACCCAATCCTCAGTCTTCAATCTTCAATCCTCAGTCCTCAATTCTCAATCCTCAATCCTCTGTCCTCAGACCTCAAACCTCAATCCCCAACCCTCAGCCCTCATCCTCATTCCTCAATCCTCAATCGTCAATCCTCAATCCTCAATCCTCAACCCTTATTCTTCAATCCTCAATACCCAATCCTCAATCTTCAATCCTCAATCCTCAATCCTCAATTCTCAATCCTCATTCCTCAATCCTCAATCCTCAGACCTCAAACATCAATATTCAACCCTCAGTCCTCGTCCTCAATCCACAAACCTCAATCCTCAATCCTCAATCTTCAATCATCAATATTCAATCTTCAATCCTCAATCCACAATCGTCAATCCTCAGTTCGCAATCCTCAATCCTCAATCCTCTGACCTCAGGCATCAATACTCAAACCTCAGTCCTCGTCCTCAATCCACAACCCTCAATCCTCAATCCTCAATCTTCATTCATCAATATTCAACCTTCTATCCTCAATCCTCAACCCTGAATCTTCAATCCTCAAGCCTCAATACCCAATCTGCAATACTCAATCCTCAATCCTCAATCCTCAATCCTCATTCTTCAATCCTGAATACCCAACCCTCAATATTCAATACTCAATCCTCAATCCTCAGTCCTCAGTACTCAACTATTAGTCCTCAATTCTCAATACTCAATCCTCAATCCTCAATTCTCAATCCTCAATCCTCTGTCCTCAGTCCTCTAACCTCAACCCTCAACCCTCAGCCCACATCCTCAATCCTCAATACTCAATCCTCAATCCTCAATCTTCAATCCTCAATACACAATCCTCAATCTTCAATCCTCAATCCTCAATCCTCAATCCTCAATGCTCAGGCCTCAAACATCAATACTCAACCCTCAGTCCTCGTCCTCAATCCACAACAATCAATCCTCAATCCTCATTCTTCAAGTATCAATATTCAATCTTCAGTCCTCAATCCTCAATCCTCAATCCTCAATCCCCAATCCTCAATCCTCAATGTTCAATCCGCAATACCCAATCCTCAATCTTCAATCCTCAATCCTCAATCCTCAATCCTCAATCCTCAATCCTCAATACTCAATCCTCAATCCTCAGTCCTCAAACATCAAACCTCAATCTTCAATCCTCAATACTCTATCTTCAATCCTCCGTCCTCAATCCTCAACCCTCAATCCTCAATCCTCAATCGTCAGGCTTCAATCCTCAATACTCAATCTTCAATCCTCAATCCTCAATCCTCATTCCTCAATCCTCATTCTTCAATCATCAATACCCAATCCTCAATCTTCAATCCTCAATCCTCAATCCTCAATCCTCAATTCTCAATCCTCAATCCTCAGTCCTAAGTCCTCAAATCTCAATCCTCAACCCTCAGCCCTCATCCTCAATCCTCAATCCTCAATCTTCAACCCTAAATCCTCAATCCTGAAAAATCAATCCTCAATCCTCAATCCTCAGTCCTCAAACCTCAATTCTGAATCCTCAATCTTCAGACCTCAGACCTCAACAATCAGATGTCAATCCTGAATCCTTAATAGGATATCATCAATTCACAGTTTTCAATACCCAATACTCAATCTGCAATCTTCAAATCTCTATTCACAAACATCAATTCTCATCACTCAACCCTCAACACTCAGTCCGCAATCCTCAACCTTCAACCCTCAATCCTCAATACTCAATCCTCAATCCTCAATCGTCAATACTCAATACTCAATCTTCAATCCTCAATCCTCAATCCTCAACCCTCAATCCTCAATCCTCAATCTTCAATCGTCAATACTCAGTCTTCAATCCTCAATCCTCAATCCGCAACCCTCAATGCTCAATCCTCAATCCTCAATCCTCAAACCTCAATCTTCAATCCTCAATACTCAATCTGCAATCCTCAATCCTCAATCTTCAATCCTCAATCCTCAATCGTCGATCCTCAATCCACAATCCTCAACGTTCAATCCTCAATCCTCAATCCCCAATCCTCAACCCTCAATCCTCAATCTTCAGTCCTCAATAATCAATCTTCAATACTCAATTCTCAATACTCAATAGAATAACCTGAATCCTCAGAATTCAATACTCAAACCTCAACACGCAACCCTGAATCCTCAATCCTCAATCCTCAATCCTCAATCTTCAATCCTCAATACTCAATCTTCAATCCTCCATCCTCAATCCTCAGTCCTCAATCCTCAACCCTCAATCGTCAGGCTTCAATCCTCAATACTCAATCTTCAATCCTCAATCCTCAATCGTCATTCGTCAATCCTCATTCTTCAATCCTCAATACCCAATCCTCAATCTTCAATCTTCAACCCTCAACCCTCAATCCTCAATACTCATTCCTCAATCCTCAATCGTCAATACTCAATACTCAATCTTCAATCCTCAATCCTCAATCCTCAATCCTCAATCCTCAATCCTCAATCCTCAATCCTCAATCTTCAATCGTCAATACTCAATCTTCAATCCTCCATCCTCAATCCGCAACCCTCAATGCTCAATCCTCAATCCTCAATCCTCAAACCTCAATCTTCAATCCTCAATACTCAATCTGCAATCCTCAATCCTCAATCTTCAATCCGCAATACTCAATCTTCAATCCTCCATCCTCAATCCTCAGTCCTCTACCCTCAATTCTCAATCGTCAGGCTTCAATCCTCAATACTCAATCTTCAATCCTCAATCCTCAATCGTCATTCGTCAATCCTCATTCTTCAATCCTCAATACCCAATCCTCAATCTTCAATCTTCAACCCTCAATCCTCAACTCTCAATCCTCAACCCTCAATCTTCAGTCCTCAATAATCAATCTTCAATCCTCAATTCTCAATACTCAATAGAATATCCTGAATTCTCAGAATTCAATACTCAAACCTCAACAAGCAACCCTGAATCCTCAATCCTCAATCCTCAATCCTCAATCCTCAATCGTCATTCGTCAATCCTCATTCTTCAATCCTCAATACCCAATCCTCAATCTTCAATCCTCAATCCTCAATCCTCAATTCTCAATCCTCAATCCTCAATCTTCAGTCCTCAATAATCAATCTTCAATCCTCAATTCTCAATACTCAATAGAATATCCTGAATTCTCAGAATTCAATACTCAAACCTCAACAAGCAACCCTGAATCCTCAATCCTCAATCCTCAATCCTCAATCCTCAATCCTCAATCGTCATTCGTCAATCCTCATTCTTCAATCCTCAATACCCAATCCTCAATCTTCAATCTTCAACCCTGAATCCTCAACTCTCAATCCTCAACCCTCAATCCTCAGACCTCAAACCTCAATCCTAAACTCTCAGCCCTCATACTCAATCCTCAATCTTGAATCCTCAATCCTCAATCCTCAATTCTCAATCCTCAATCCTCAATCCTCAGACCTCAAACATCAATACTCAACCCTCAGTCCTCGTCCTCAATCCACAACCATCAATCCTCAATCCTCAATCTTCAATCATCGATATTCAATCTTCAGTCCTCAATCCTCAATCCTCAATCCTCAACCCTCAATCTTCAATGTTCAATCCGCAATACCCAATCCTCAATCTTCAATCCTGAATCCACAATCCTCAATCCTCAATCCTCATTCTTCAATCCTCAACACACAATCCTCAATCTTCAATCGTCAATCCTCAATTCTCAGACCACTACCCTCAATCTTCAATCCTCAATACTCAATCTGCAACCCTCAATCCTCAGTCCTCAATCCTCAATCCTCATTCTTCAATCCTCAATACCGAATCCTCAATCTTCAATCCTCAATCCACAATCCTCAATCCTCAATCCTCATTCTTCAATCCTCAACACCCGATCCTCAATCTTCAATCCTCAATCCTCAATTCTCAGACCTCAATCCTCAATCTTCAATCCTCAATACTCAATCTTCAATCCTCAACACTCAATCCTCAATCCTCAATCTTTAATCCTCAATACTCAATCTTCAATAATCAATCCTCAATTCTCAATCGTGAGGCTTCAATCCTCAATACCCAATCCTCAGTCTTCAATCTTCAATCCTCAGTCCTCAATTCTCAATCCTCAATTCTCAGTCCTCAGACCTCAAACCTCAATCCCCAACCCTCAGCCCTCATCCTCATTCCTCAATCCTCAATCGTCAATCCTCAATCCTCAATCCTCAACCCTTATTCTTCAATCCTCAATACCCAATACTCAATCTTCAATCCTCAATCCTCAATCCTCAATTCTCAATCCTCGTTCCTCAATCCTCAATCCTCAGACCTCAAACATCAATATTCAACCCTCAGTCCTCGTCCTCAATCCACAAACCTCAATCCTCAATCCTCAATCTTCAATCATCAATATTCAATCTTCAATCCTCAATCCTCAATCGTCAATCCTCAGTTCGCAATCCTCAATCCTCAATCCTCTGACCTCAGGCATCAATACTCAAACCTCAGTCCTCGTCCTCAATCCACAACCCTCAATCCTCAATCCTCAATCTTCATTCATCAATATTCAACCTTCTATCCTCAATCCTCAACCCTCAATCTTCAATCCTCAAGCCTCAATACCCAATCTGCAATACTCAATCCTCAATCCTCAATCCTCAAGCCTCATTCTTCAATCCTGAATACCCAACCCTCAATATTCAATACTCAATCCTCAATCCTCAGTCCTCAGTACTCAACTATTAGTCCTCAATTCTCAATACTCAATCCTCAATCCTCAATTCTCAATCCTCAATCCTCTGTCCTCAGTCCTCTAACCTCAACCCTCAACCCTCAGCCCTCATCCTCAATCCTCAATACTCAATCCTCAATCCTCAATCTTCAATCCTCAATACTCAATCTTCAATCCTCCGTCCTCAATCCTCAACCCTCAATCCTCAATCCTCAAGCGTCAGGCTTCAATCCTCAATACTCAATCTTCAATCCTCAATCCTCAGTCCTCATTCCTCAATCCTCATTCTTCAATCATCAATACCCAATCCTCAATCTTCAATCCTCAATCCTCAATCCTCAATCCTCAATTCTCAATCCTCAATCCTCAGTCCTAAGTCCTCAAATCTCAATCGTCAACCCTCAGCCCTCATCCTCAATCCTCAATCCTCAATCTTCAACCCTAAATCCTCAATCCTGAAGCATCAATCCTCAATCCTCAATCCTCAGTCCTCAAACCTCAATTCTGAATCCTCAATCTTCAGACCTCAGACCTCAACAATCAGATGTCAATCCTGAATCCTTAATAGAATATCATTAATTCACAGTTTTCAATACCCAATACTCAATCTGCAATCTTCAAATCTCTATTCACAAACATAAATTCTCATCACTCAACCCTCAACACTCAGTCCGCAATCCTCAACCTTCAACCCTCAATCCTCAATACTCAATCCTCAATCCTCAATCGTCAATACTCAATACTCAATCTTCAATCCTCGATCCTCAATCCTCAATCCTCAATCCTCAATCCTCAATCTTCAATCGTCAATACTCAGTCTTCAATTCTCAATCCTCAATCCGCAACCCTCAATGCTCAATCCTCAATCCTCAATCCTCAAACCTCAATCTTCAATCCTCAATACTCAATCTGCAATCCTCAATCCTCAATCTTCAATCCTCAATCCTCAATCGTCGATCCTCAATCCACAATCCTCAACCTTCAATCCTCAATCCTCAATCCCCAATCCTCAACCCTCAATCCTCAATCTTCAGTCCTCAGTAATCAATCTTCAATACTCAATTCTCAATACTCAATAGAATAACCTGAATTCTCAGAATTCAATACTCAAGCCTCAACAAGCAACCCTGAATCCTCAACCCTCAATCCTCAATCCTCAATCTTCAATCCTCAATACTCAATATTCAATCCTCCATCCTCAATCCTCAGTCCTCAATCCTCAACCCTCAATCGTCAGGCTTCAATCCTCAATACTCAATCTTCAATCCTCAATCCTCAATCGTCATTCGTCAATCCTCATTCTTCAATCCTCAATACCCAATCCTCAATCTTCAATCTTCAACCCTCAATCCTCAACTCTCAATCCTCAACCCTCAGTCCTCAGACCTCAAACCTCAATCCTCAACTCTCAGCCCTCATCCTCAATCCTCAATCCTCAATCTTGAATCCTCAATCCTCAATCCTCAATTCTCAATCCTCAATCCTCAATCCTCAGACCTCAAACATCAATACTCAACCCCCAGTCCTGGTCCTCAATCCACAACCATCAATCCTCAATCCTCAATCTTCAATCATCGATACTCAATCTTCAGTCCTCAATCCTCAATCCTCAATCCTCAATCCTCAATCTTCAATGTTCTATCCGCAATACCCAATCCTCAATCTTCAATCCTCAATCCACAATCCTCAATCCTCAATCCTCATTCTTCAATCCTCAACACCCAATCCTCAATCTTCAATCCTCAATCCTCAATTCTCAGACCACAACCCTCAATCTTCAATCCTCAATAATCAATCTGCAACCCTCAATCCTCAGTCCTCAATCCTCAATCCTCATTCTTCAATCCTCAATACCCAATCCTCAATCTTCAATCCTCAATCCACAATCCTCAATCCTCAATCCTCATTCTTCGATCCTCAACACCCAATCCTCAATCTTCAATCCACAGTCCTCTATCCTCAATCCTCAATCGTCAGGCTTCAATCCTCAATACTCAATCTTCAATCCTCAATCCTCAATCGTCATTCGTCAATCCTCATTCTTCAGTCCTCAATACCCAATCCTCAATCTTCAATCTTCAACCCTCAATCCTCAACTCTCAATCCTCAACCCTCAATCCTCAGACCTCAAACCTCAGTCCTCAACTCTCAGCCCTCATCCTCAATCCTCAATCCTCAATCTTCAATCCTCAATCCTCAATCCTCATTCTTCAATCCTCAACACCCAATCCTCAATCTTCAATCCTCAATCCTCAATCCTCAACACTCAATCCTCAATGTTCAATCCTCAATACCCAACCCTCAGTCTTCAATCCTCAATCCTCAATCCTCATTCCTCAATCCTCATTCTTCAATCCTCAATACCCAATCCTCAATCTTCATTCCTCAATCCTCAATCCTCAATTCTCAATCCTCAATCCTCAGTCCTAAGTCCTCAAATCTCAATCCTCAACCCTCAGCCCTCATCCTCAATCCTCAATCCTCAATCTTCAACCCTCAATCCTCAATCCTGAAGCATCAACACTCAATCCTCAATCCTCAGTCCTCAAACCTCAATTCTGAATCCTCAATCTTCAGACCTCAGACCTCAACAATCAGATGTCAATCCTGAATCCTTAATAGAATATCATCAATTCACAGTTTTTAATACCCAATACTCAATCTGCAATCTTCAAATCTCTATTCACAAACATCAATTCTCATCACTCAACCCTCAACACTCAGTCCGCAATCCTCAACCTTCAACCCTCAATCCTCAATACTCAATCCTCAATCCTCAATCGTCAATACTCAATACTCAATCTTCAATCCTCAATCCTCAATCCTCAATCCTCAATACTCAATCCTCAATCCTCAATCTTCCATCGTCAATACTCAATCTTCAATCCTCCATCTTCAATCCGCAACCCTCAATGCTCAATCCTCAATCCTCAATCCTCAAACCTCAATCTTCAATCCTCAATACTCATTCTGCAATCCTCAATCCTCAATCTTCAATCCTCAATCCTCAATCGTCGATCCTCAATCCCCAATCCTCAATCTTCAATCCTCAATCCTCAATCCCCAATCCTCAATCCTCAATCCTCAATCTTCAATCCTCAATACTCAATCTTCAGTCCTCAATTCTCAATACGCAATAGAATATCCTGAATTCTCAGGATTCAATACTCAAACCTCAACACGCAACACTGAATCCTCAATCCTCAATACTCAATCCTCAATCTTCAATCCTCAATCCTCAATCGTCGATCCTCAATCCCCAATCCTCAATCTTCAATCCTCAATCCTCAATCCCCAATCCTCAATCCTCAATCCTCAATCCTCAATCCTCAATCCTCAATCCTCAACACTCAACCCTCAATCTTCAATCCTCAGTCTTCAATCGTCAATACTCAATCTTCAGTCCTCAATCCTCAGTCCTCAAACCTCAATTCTGAATACTCAATCCTAAATCCTCAATCTTCAGCCCTCAGTCCTCAACAATCAGTTGACATTCCTCAATCCTCAGTAGAATATCCTCAATTCACAGCTTTCAATACTCAATACTCAATCTGCAATCCTCCAACCTGTATCCACAAACATCAATTTTCACCACTCAACCCTCAGCACTCATTCCTCAATGTTCAATCCTCAATCCTCAACTCTCAACCTTCGATCCTCAATACTGAATCTTCAATCCTCAACTCTCAATCCTCAATCCTCAATCCTCAACCCTTATTCTTCAATCCTCAGTATCCAATCCTCAATCTTCAATCCTCAATCCTCAATCCTCAATTCTCAATCCTCAATCCTCAATCCTCAATTCTCAATCCTCAATCCTCTGTCCTCAGTCCTCTAACATCAACCCTCAATCCTCAATATTCAATCCTCGTTACTCAATATTCAATCCTCAATCCTCAATCCTAAATCCTCAATCCCATTCATCAATCCTCAACACCCAATCCTCAATCTTCAATCCTCAATCCTCAATCCTCAATTCTCAATCCTCGATCCTCAATCCTCAGACCTCAAACATCAATACTCAACCCTCAGTCCTCGTCCTCAGTCCACAACCATCAATCCTCGATCCTCAATCTTCAATCATCAATGTTCAATCTTCAATCCTCAATCCTCAGTCCTTAATACTCAATCCTCAATCCTCAATCCTCAATCCTCAATTCTCAATCTTCAATCCTCAATCCTCAATCCTCTATCCTCAATGCTCAATCCTCAATCCATAATCCTCAACCCTCAAACTTCAATCCTCAATACTCAATCTGCAATCCGCAATCCTCAATCCTCAATCCTCAATCCTCATTCTTCAATCCTCAATACCCAATCCTCTATCTTCAATCCTCAATCCTCAATCCTCAATCCTCAATACTCATTCATCAATCCTCAACACCCAATCCTCAATCTTCAATCCTCAATCCTCAATCCTCAGACCTCAATCCTCAACCTTCAATCCTCAATACTCAATCTTCAATCCTCAACCCTCAATCCTCAATCCTCAATCCCATTCATCAATCCTCAACACCCAATCCTCAATCTTCAATCCTCAATCCTCAATCCTCCATTCTCAATCCTCAATCCTCAATCCTCAATCCTCAATCTTCAATCCTCAATACTCAATATTCAATCCTCAATCCTCAATCCTCAATTTTCAATCCTCAATACTCAATCTTCAATCCTCAATCCTCAATCCTCAATCCTCAATACTCAATCGTCAGTCTTCAATCCTCAATACTCAATCTTCAATCCTCAATCCTCAATCCTCAATCCTCAAACCACATTCTACAATCCTCAATACCCAATCCTCAATCTTCAAACCTCAATCCTCAATCCTCAATGCTCAATCATCAATCCTCAGACCTCAGTCCTCAAACCTCAATCCTCAACCCTCAGCCCTCATCCTCAGGCCTCAATCCTAAATTCTCAATCCTCAAACCTCAAACCACAATCCTCAACCGTCAGTCCACGTCCTCAATCCTCAACCCTCAATCCTCAATCCTCAATATTCAATCCTCAATACTCAATATTCAATCCTCAATCGTCAATCCTCAATCCTCAATCCTCAATCCTCAATCCTCAATCCTCAATCGTCAGGCTTCAATCCTCAATACTCAATCTTCAATCCTCAATCCTCAATCCTCATTCCTCAATCCTCATTCTTCAATCCTCAATACCCAATCATCAATCTTCAATCTTCAACCCTCAAACCTCAATTCTCAATCCTCAATCCTCAGTCCTCAGACCTCAAACCTCAATCCTCAACCCTCAGCCCTCATCCTCAATCCTCAATCCTCAATCTTCAATCCTAAATGCTCAATCTTCAATCCTCAATCCTCAATCCTCATGCCTCAATCCTCAATCCTCAATCCTCAGTCATCGAACCACAATCCTGAATCCTCAATCCTGAATCCTCAATCTTCAGACCTCAGACCTGAACAATCAGATGTCAAACCTCAATCCTCAATAGAATATCATCAATTCACAGTTTTCAATACTCAATACTCAGTCTGCAATCTTCAAATTTCTATCCACAAACATCAATTCTCATCTCTCAACCCTCAACGCTCAGTCCCCAATCCTCAATCTTCAATCCTCAATTCTCAATCCTCAATTCTCAATCCTCAATCTTCAATCATCGATATTCAATCTTCAGTCCTCAATCCTCAATCCTCAATCCTCAATCCTCAATCTTCAATGTTCAATCCGCAATACCCAATCCTCAATCTTCAATCCTCAATCCACAATCCTCAATCCTCAATCCTCATTCTTCCATCCTCAACACCCAATCCTCAATCTTGAATCCTCAATCCTCAATTCTCAGACCACAACCCTCAATCTTCAATCCTCAATACTCAATCTGCAACCCTCAATCCTCAGTCCTCAATCCTCAATCCTCATTCTTCAATCCTCAATACCCAATCCTCAATCTTCAATCCTCAATCCACAATCCTCAATCCTCAATCCTCATTCTTCAATCCTCAACACCCAATCCTCAATCTTCAATCCTCAATCCTGAATTCTCAGACCTCAATCCTCAATCTTCAATCCTCAATACTCAATCTTCAATCCTCAACACTCAATCCTCAATCCTCAATCTTCAATCCTCAATACTCAGTCTTCAATAATCAATCCTCAATTCTCAATCCTCAATACTCAATCCTCAATCCTCAATCTTCAATCATCAATACTCAGTCTTCAATCCTCAATCCTCAATCCTCAATCCTCAATCCTCAATGTTCAATCCGCAATACCCAATCCTCAATCTTCAATCCTCAATCCTCAATCCTCAATCTTCAATCCTCAATACACAATCTGCAATCCTCAATCCTCAATCTTCAATCCGCAATACTCAATCTTCAATCCTCCATCCTCAATCCTCAGTCCTCTATCCTCAATCCGCAATCGTCAGGCTTCAATCCTCAATACTCAATCTTCAATCCTCAATCCTCAATCGTCATTCGTCAATCCTCATTCTTCTATCCTCAATACCCAATCCTCAATCTTCAATCTTCAACCCTCAATCCTCAACTCTCAATCCTCAACCCTCAATCCTCAGACCTCGAACCTCAATCCTCAACTCCCAGCCCTCATCCTCAATCCTCAATCCTCAATCTTCAATCCTCAATCCTCAATTCTCAGACCTCAACCCTCAAACTTCAATCCTCAATACTCAATCTGCAACCCTCAATCCTCAGTCCTCAATCCTCAATCCTCATTCTTCAATCCTCAATCCTCAATCCTCAATCCTCAATCCTCAATCCTCAATCCTCAACACTCAATCCTCAATGTTCAATCCTCAATACCCAACCCTCAGTCTTCAACCCTCAATCCTCAATCCTCAATCTTCAGTCCTCAATCCTCAGTCCTCAAACTTCAATTCTGAATCCTCAATCCTGAATCCTCAATCTTCAGCCCTCAGTCCTCAACAATCAGTTGACATTCCTCAATCCTCAGTAGAATATCCTCAATTCACAGCTTTCAATACTCAATACTCAATCTGCAATCCTCCAACCTGTATCCACAAACATCAATTTTCACCACTCAACCCTCAGCACTCATTCCTCAATGTTCAATCCTCAATCCTCAACTCTCAACCTTCGATCCTCAATACTGAATCTTCAATCCTCAACTCTCAATCCTCAATCCTCAACTCTCAATCCTCAATCCTCAATCCTCAACCCTTATTCTTCAATCCTCAGTACCCAATCCTCAATCTTCAATCCTCAATCCTCAATCCTCAATTCTCAATCCTCAATCCTCAATCCTCAATTCTCAATCCTCAATCCTCTGTCCTCAGTCCTCTAACCTCAACCCTCAACCCTCAGGCCTCATCCTCAATCCTCAATACTCAATCCTCAATCCTCAATCTTCAATCCTCAATACTCAATCTTCAATAATCAATCCTCAATTCTCAATCCTCAATACTCAATCCTCAATCCTCAATCCTCAATCCTCAATCCTCGTTCTTCACTCCTGAATACCCAATCCTCAATATTCAATACTCAATCCTCAATCCTCAGTCCTCAGTACTCAACTATTAGTCCTCAATTCTCAATACTCAATCCTCAATCCTCAACTCTCAATCCTCAATCCTCTGTCCTCAGTCCTCTAACCTCAACCCTCAACCCTCAGACCTCATCCTCAATCCTCAATACTCAATCCTCAATCCTCAATCTTCAATCCTCAATACTCAATCTTCAATAATCAATCCTCAATTCTCAATCCTCAATACTCAATCCTCAATCCTCAATCTTCAATCATCAATACTCAGTCTTCAATCCTCAATCCTCAATCCTCAATCCTCAAACCTCATTCTTCAATCCTCAATACACAATCCTCAATCTTCAATCCTCAATCCTCAATCCTCAATCCTCAATCCTCAGGCCTCAAACATCAATACTCAACCCTCAGTCCTCGTCCTCAATCCACAACAATCAATCCTCAATCCTCATTTTTCAAGTATCAATATTCAATCTTCAGCCCTCAATCCTCAATCCTCAATCCTCAATCCTCTATCCTCAATCCTCAATGTTCAATCCGCAATACCCAATCCTCAATCTTCAATCCTCAATCCTCAATCCTCAATCCTCAATCCTCAATCCTCAATACTCAATCCTCAATCCTCAGTCCTCAAACCTCAAACCTCAATCTTCAATCCTCAATACTCAATCCTCAATCCTCAATCCTCAATCCTCAATCCTCAATCGTCAGGCTTCAATCCTCAATACTCAATCTTCAATCCTCAATCCTCAATCCTCATTCCTCAATCCTCATTCTTCAATCCTCAATACCCAATCATCAATCTTCAATCTTCGACCCTCAAACCTCAATTCTCAATCCTCAATCCTCAGTCCTCAGACCTCAAACCTCAATCCTCAACCCTCAGCCCTCATCCTCAATCCTCAATCCTCAATCTTCAATCCTAAATGCTCAATCTTCAATCCTCAATCCTCAATCCTCAATCCTCATGCCTCAATCCTCAATCCTCAATCCTCAGTCATCGAACCACAATCCTGAATCCTCAATCCTGAATCCTCAATCTTCAGACCTCAGACCTGAACAATCAGATGTCAATCCTCAATCCTCAATAGAATATCATCAATTCACAGTTTTCAATACTCAATACTCAGTCTGCAATCTTCAAATTTCTATCCACAAACATCAATTCTCATCTCTCAACCCTCAACGCTCAGTCCCCAATCCTCAATCTTCAATCCTCAATTCTCAATCCTCAATTCTCAATCCTCAATCTTCAATCATCGATATTCAATCTTCAGTCCTCAATCCTCAATCCTCAATCCTCAATCCTCAATCTTCAATGTTCAATCCGCAATACCCAATCCTCAATCTTCAATCCTCAATCCACAATCCTCAATCCTCAATCCTCATTCTTCCATCCTCAACACCCAATCCTCAATCTTCAATCCTCAATCCTCAATTCTCAGACCACAACCCTCAATCTTCAATCCTCAATACTCAATCTGCAACCCTCAATCCTCAGTCCTCAATCCTCAATCCTCATTCTTCAATCCTCAATACCCAATCCTCAATCTTCAATCCTCAATCCACAATCCTCAATCCTCAATCCTCATTCTTCAATCCTCAACACCCAATCCTCAATCTTCAATCCTCAATACTCAATCTTCAATCCTCAACACTCAATCCTCAATCCTCAATCTTCAATCCTCAATACTCAGTCTTCAATAATCAATCCTCAATTCTCAATCCTCAATACTCAATCCTCAATCCTCAATCTTCAATCATCAATACTCAGTCTTCAATCCTCAATCCTCAATCCTCAGTCCTCAATCCTCAATGTTCAATCCGCAATACCCAATCCTCAATCTTCAATCCTCAATCCTCAATCCTCAATCCTCAATCCTCAATCCTTAATACTCAATCCTCAATCCTCAGTCCTCAAACCTCAAACCTCAATCTTCAATCCTCAATTCTCAATCTTCAATCCTCCGTCCTCAATCCTCAACCCTCAATCCTCAATCCTCAATCGTCAGGCTTCAATCCTCAATACTCAATCTTCAATCCTCAATCCTCAATCCTCATTCCTCAATCCTCATACTTCAATCCTCAATACCCAATCCTCAATCTTCAATCCTCAATCCTCAATCCTCAATTCTCAATCCTCAATCCTCAGTCCTAAGTCCTCAAATCTCAATCCTCAACCCTCAGCCCTCATCCTCAATCCTCAATCCTCAATCTTCAACCCTAAATCCTCAATCCTGAAGCATAAACCCTCAATCCTCAATCCCCAGTCCTCAAACCTCAATTCTGAATCCTCAATCTTCAGACCTCAGACATCAACAATCAGATGTCAATCCTGAATCCTTAATAGAATATCATCAATTCACAGTTTTTAATACCCAATACTCAATCTGCAATCTTCAAATCTCTATTCACAAACATCAATTCTCATCACTCAACCCTCAACACTCAGTCCGCAGTCCTCAACCTTCAACCCTCAATCCTCAATACTCAATCCTCCATCCTCAATCGTCAATACTCAATACTCAATCTTCAATCCTCAATCCTCAATCCTCAATCCTCAATCCTCAATCCTCAATCCTCAATCTTCAATCGTCAATACTCAATCTTCAATCCTCCATCCTCAAACCGCAACCTTCAATGCTCAATCCTCAATCCTCAATCCTCAAACCTCAATCTTCAATCCTCAATACACAATCTGCAATCCTCAATCCTCAATCTTCAATCCGCAATACTCAATCTTCAATCCTCCATCCTCAATCCTCAGTCCTCTATCCTCAATCCGCAATCGTCAGGCTTCAATCCTCAATACTCAATCTTCAATCCTCAATCCTCAATCGTCATTCGTCAATCCTCATTCTTCTATCCTCAATACCCAATCCTCAATCTTCAATCTTCAACCCTCAATCCTCAACTCTCAATCCTCAACCCTCAATCCTCAGACCTCGAACCTCAATCCTCAACTCCCAGCCCTCATCCTCAATCCTCAATCCTCAATCTTCAATCCTCAATCCTCAATTCTCAGACCTCAACCCTCAAACTTCAATCCTCAATACTCAATCTGCAACCCTCAATCCTCAGTCCTCAATCCTCAATCCTCATTCTTCAATCCTCAATCCTCAATCCTCGATCCTCAATCCTCAATCCTCAATCCTCAACACTCAATCCTCAATGTTCAATCCTCAATACCCAACCCTCAGTCTTCAACCCTCAATCCTCAATCCTCAATCTTCAGTCCTCAATCCTCAGTCCTCAAACTTCAATTCTGAATCCTCAATCCTGAATCCTCAATCTTCAGCCCTCAGTGCTCAACAATCAGTTGACATTCCTCAATCCTCAGTAGAATATCCTCAATTCACAGCTTTCAATACTCAATACTCAATCTGCAATCCTCCAACCTGTATCCACAAACATCAATTTTCACCACTCAACCCTCAGCACTCATTCCTCAATGTTCAATCCTCAATCCTCAACTCTCAACCTTCGATCCTCAATACTGAATCTTCAATCCTCAACTCTCAATCCTCAATCCTCAACTCTCAATCCTCAATCCTCAATCCTCAACCCTTATTCTTCAATCCTCGGTACCCAATCCTCAATCTTCAATCCTCAATCCTCAATCCTCAATTCTCAATCCTCAATCCTCAATCCTCAATTCTCAATCCTCAATCCTCTGTCCTCAGTCCTCTATCCTCAACCCTCAACCCTCAGGCCTCATCCTCAATCCTCAATACTCAATCCTCAATCCTCAATCTTCAATCCTCAATACTCAATCTTCAATAATCAATCCTCAATTCTCAATCCTCAATACTCAATCCTCAATCCTCAATCCTCAATCCTCGTTCTTCACTCCTGAATACCCAATCCTCAATATTCAATACTCAATCCTCAATCCTCAGTCCTCAGTACTCAACTATTAGTCCTCAATTCTCAATACTCAATCCTCAATCCTCAACTCTCAATCCTCAATCCTCTGTCCTCAGTCCTCTAACCTCAACCCTCAACCCTCAGACCTCATCCTCAATCCTCAATACTCAATCCTCAATCCTCAATCTTCAATCCTCAATACTCAATCTTCAATAATCAATCCTCAATTCTCAATCCTCAATACTCAATCCTCAATCCTCAATCTTCAATCATCAATACTCAGTCTTCAATCCTCAATCCTCAATCCTCAATCCTCAAACCTCATTCTTCAATCCTCAATACACAATCCTCAATCTTCAATCCTCAATCCTCAATCCTCAATCCTCAATCCTCAGGCCTCAAACATCAATACTCAACCCTCAGTCCTCGTCCTCAATCCACAACAATCAATCCTCAATCCTCATTCTTCAAGTATCAATATTCAATCTTCAGTCCTCAATCCTCAATCCTCAATCCTCAATCCTCAATCCTCAATCCTCAATGTTCAATCCGCAATACCCAATCCTCAATCTTCAATCCTCAATCCTCAATCCTCAATCCTCAATCCTCAATCCTCAATACTCAATCCTCAATCCTCAGTCCTCAAACCTCAAACCTCAATCTTCAATCCTCAATACTCAATCTTCAATCCTCCGTCCTCAATCCTCAACCCTCAATCCTCAATCCTCAATCGTCAGGCTTCAATCCTCAATACTCAATCTTCAATCCTCAATCCTCAATCCTCATTCCTCAATCCTCATTCTTCAATCCTCAATACCCAATCCTCAATCTTCAATCCTCAATCCTCAATCCTCAATTCTCAATCCTCAATCCTCAGTCCTAAGTCCTCAAATCTCAATCCTCAACCCTCAGCCCTCATCCTCAATCCTCAATCCTCAATCTTCAACCCTCAATCCGCAATCCTGAAGCATCAACCCTCAATCCTCAATCCTCAGTCCTCAAACCTCAATTCAGAATCCTCAATCTTCAGACCTCAGACCTCAACAATCAGATGTCAATCCTGAATCCTTAATAGAATATCATCAATTCACAGTTTTCAATACCCAATACTCAATCTGCAATCTTCAAATCACTATTCACAAACATCAATTCTCATCACTCAACCCTCAACACTCAGTCCGCAATCCTCAACCTTCAACCCTCAATCCTCAATACTCAATCCTCACTCCTCAATCGTCAATACTCAATACTCAATCTTCAATCCTCAATCCTCAATCCTCAATCCTCAATCCTCAATCCTCAATTTTCAATCGTCAATACTCAATCTTCAATCCTCAATCCTCAATCCGCAACCCTCAATGCTCAATCCTCAATCCTCAATCCTCAGACCTCAATCTTCAATCCTCAATACTCAATCTGCAACCCGCAATCCTCAATCTTCAATCCTCAATCCTCAATCGTCGATCCTCAATCCCGAATCCTCAACCTTCAATCCTCAATCCTCAATCCCCAATCCTCAATCCTCAATCCTCAATCCTCAATCCTCAAACCACATTCTACAATCCTCAATACCCAATCCTCAATCTTCATTCCTCAATCCTCAATCCTCAATACTCAATCATCAATCCTCAGACCTCAGTCCTCAAACCTCAATCCTCAACCCTCAGCCCTCATCCTCAGGCCTCAATCCTAAATTCTCAATCCTCAAACCTCAAACCACAATCCTCAACCGTCAGTCCACGTCCTCAATCCTCAACCCTCAATCCTCAATCCTCAATATTCAATCCTCAATACTCAATATTCAATCCTCAATCGTCAATCCTCAATCCTCAATCCTCAATCTTGAATCCTCAATCCTCAATCCTCAATCTTCAATCCTCAATCCTCAGTCCTCAAAACTCAAACCTGAATCCTCAATCCTGAATCCTCAACCTTCAGAACTCAGTTCTCAACAATCAGTTGTCAATTCTCAATCCTCAATAGAATATAATCAATTCACAGTTTTCAATACTCAATACTCAATCTGCAATCTTCAAATCTCTATCCACAAACATCAATTCTCATCATTCAACCCTCAACACTCAGTCCCCAATCCTTAATCTTCAACACTCAATCCTCAATACTCAACCATCAATCCTCAATTCTCAATACTCAACAGAATATCCTGAATTCTCAGGATTCAATACTCAAACCTCGACACTCAACCCTCAATCCTCAATCCTCAATCCTCAATCCTCAATCTTCAATCCTCAATACTCAATCTTCAATCCTCCATCCTCAATCCTCAATCCTCAATCCTCAATCCTCAATCGTCAGGCTTCAATCCTCAATACTCAATCTTCAATCCTCAATCCTCAATCCTCATTCCTCAATCCTCATTCTTCAGTCCTCAATACCCAATCATCAATCTTCAATCTTCAACCCTCAAACATCAATTCTCAATCCTCAATCCTCAGTCCTCAGACCTCAAACCTCAATCCTCAACCCTCAGCCCTCATCCTCAATCCTCAATCCTCAATCTTCAATCCTCAATACTCAGTCTTCAATAATCAATCCTCAATTCTCAATCCTCAATACTCAATCCTCAATCCTCAATCCTCAATCCTCAATCCTCAATCCTCAATCCTCAATCCTCAACACTCAATCCTCAATGTTCAATCCTCAATACCCAACCCTCAGTCTTCAACCCTCAATCCTCAATCCTCAATCTTCAGTCCTCAATCCTCAGTCCTCAAACTTCAATTCTGAATCCTCAATCCTGAATCCTCAATCTTCAGCCCTCAGTCCTCAACAATCAGTTGACATTCCTCAATCCTCAGTAGAATATCCTCAATTCACAGCTTTCAATACTCAATACTCAATCTGCAATCCTCCAACCTGTATCCACAAACATCAATTTTCACCACTTAACCCTCAGCACTCATTCCTCAATGTTCAATCCTCAATCCTCAACTCTCAACCTTCGATCCTCAATACTGAATCTTCAATCCTCAACTCTCAATCCTCAATCCTCAACTCTCAATCCTCAATCCTCAATCCTCAACCCTTATTCTTCAATCCTCAGTACCCAATCCTCAATCTTCAATCCTCAATCCTCAATCCTCAATCCTCAATTCTCAATCCTCAATCCTCAATCCTCAATTCTCAATCCTCAATCCTCTGTCCTCAGTCCTCTAACCTCAACCCTCAACCCTCAGGCCTCATCCTCAATCCTCAATACTCAATCCTCAATCCTCAATCTTCAATCCTCAATACTCAATCTTCAATAATCAATCCTCAATTCTCAATCCTCAATACTCAATCCTCAATCCTCAATCCTCAATCCTCAATCCTCGTTCTTCACTCCTGAATACCCAATCCTCAATATTCAATACTCAATCCTCAATCCTCAGTCCTCAGTACTCAACTATTAGTCCTCAATTCTCAATACTCAATCCTCAATCCTCAACTCTCAATCCTCAATCCTCTGTCCTCAGTCCTCTAACCTCAACCCTCAACCCTCAGACCTCATCCTCAATCCTCAATACTCAATCCTCAATCCTCAATCTTCAATCCTCAATACTCAATCTTCAATAATCAATCCTCAATTCTCAATCCTCAATACTCAATCCTCAATCCTCAATCTTCAATCATCAATACTCAGTCTTCAATCCTCAATCCTCAATCCTCAATCCTCAAACCTCATTCTTCAATCCTCAATACACAATCCTCAATCTTCAATCCTCAATCCTCAATCCTCAATCCTCAATCCTCAGGCCTCAAACATCAATACTCAACCCTCAGTCCTCGTCCTCAATCCACAACAATCAATCCTCAATCCTCATTCTTCAAGTATCAATATTCAATCTTCAGTCCTCAATCCTCAATCCTCAATCCTCAATCCTCAATCCTCAATCCTCAATGTTCAATCCGCAATACCCAATCCTCAATCTTCAATCCTCAATCCTCAATCCTCAATCCTCAATCCTCAATCCTCAATACTCAATCCTCAATCCTCAGTCCTCAAACCTCAAACCTCAATCTTCAATCCTCAATACTCAATCCTCAATCCTCAATCCTCAATCCTCAATCCTCAATCGTCAGGCTTCAATCCTCAATACTCAATCTTCAATCCTCAATCCTCAATCCTCATTCCTCAATCCTCATTCTTCAATCCTCAATACCCAATCTTCAATCTTCAATCTTCGACCCTCAAACCTCAATTCTCAATCCTCAATCCTCAGTCCTCAGACCTCAAAAATCAATCCTCAACCCTCAGCCCTCATCCTCAATCCTCAATCCTCAATCTTCAATCCTAAATGCTCAATCTTCAATCCTCAATCCTCAATCCTCATGCCTCAATCCTCAATCCTCAATCCTCAGTCATCGAACCACAATCCTGAATCCTCAATCCTGAATCCTCAATCTTCAGACCTCAGACCTGAACAATCAGATGTCAATCCTCAATCCTCAATAGAATATCATCAATTCACAGTTTTCAATACTCAATACTCAGTCTGCAATCTTCAAATTTCTATCCACAAACATCAATTCTCATCTCTCAACCCTCAACGCTCAGTCCCCAATCCTCAATCTTCAATCCTGAATTCTCAATCCTCAATTCTCAATCCTCAATCTTCAATCATCGATATTCAATCTTCAGTCCTCAATCCTCAATCCTCAATCCTCAATCCTCAATCTTCAATGTTCAATCCGCAATACCCAATCCTCAATCTTCAATCCTCAATCCACAATCCTCAATCCTCAATCCTCATTCTTCCATCCTCAACACCCAATCCTCAATCTTCAATCCTCAATCCTCAATTCTCAGACCACAACCCTCAATCTTCAATCCTCAATACTCAATCTGCAACCCTCAATCCTCAGTCCTCAATCCTCAATCCTCATTCTTCAATCCTCAATACCCAATCCTCAATCTTCAATCCTCAATCCACAATCCTCAATCCTCAATCCTCATTCTTCAATCCTCAACACCCAATCCTCAATCTTCAATCCTCAATCCTGAATTCTCAGACCTCAATCCTCAATCTTCAATCCTCAATACTCAATCTTCAATCCTCAACACTCAATCCTCAATCCTCAATCTTCAATCCTCAATACTCAGTCTTCAATAATCAATCCTCAATTCTCAATCCTCAATACTCAATCCTCAATCCTCAATCTTCAATCATCAATACTCAGTCTTCAATCCTCAATCCTCAATCCTCAATCCTCAATCCTCAATGTTCAATCCGCAATACCCAATCCTCAATCTTCAATCCTCAATCCTCAATCCTCAATCCTCAATCCTCAATCCTTAATACTCAATCCTCAATCCTCAGTCCTCAAACCTCAAACCTCAATCTTCAATCCTCAATTCTCAATCTTCAATCCTCCGTCCTCAATCCTCAACCCTCAATCCTCAATCCTCAATCGTCAGGCTTCAATCCTCAATACTCAATCTTCAATCCTCAATCCTCAATCCTCATTCCTCAATCCTCATACTTCAATCCTCAATACCCAATCCTCAATCTTCAATCCTCAATCCTCAATACTCAATTCTCAACCCTCAATCCTCAGTCCTAAGTCCTCAAATCTCTATCCTCAACCCTCAGCCCTCATCCTCAATCCTCAATCCTCAATCTTCAACCCTCAATCCTCAATCCTGAAGCATCAACCCTCAATCCTCAATCCCCAGTCCTCAAACCTCAATTCTGAATCCTCAATCTTCAGACCTCAGACGTCAACAATCAGATGTCAATCCTGAATCCTTAATAGAATATCATCAATTCACAGTTTTTAATACCCAATACTCAATCTGCAATCTTCAAATCTCTATTCACAAACATCAATTCTCATCACTCAACCCTCAACACTCAGTCCGCAGTCCTCAACCTTCAACCCTCAATCCTCAATACTCAATCCTCAATCCTCAATCGTCAATACTCAATACTCAATCTTCAATCCTCAATCCTCAATCCTCAATCCTCAATCCTCAATCCTCAATCCTCAATCTTCAATCGTCAATACTCAATCTTCAATCCTCCATCCTCAAACCGCAACCTTCAATGCTCAATCCTCAATCCTCAATCCTCAAACCTCAATCTTCAATCCTCAATACACAATCTGCAATCCTCAATCCTCAATCTTCAATCCGCAATACTCAATCTTCAATCCTCCATCCTCAATCCTCAGTCCTCTATCCTCAATCCGCAATCGTCAGGCTTCAATCCTCAATACTCAATCTTCAATCCTCAATCCTCAATCGTCATTCGTCAATCCTCATTCTTCTATCCTCAATACCCAATCCTCAATCTTCAATCTTCAACCCTCAATCCTCAACTCTCAATCCTCAACCCTCAATCCTCAGACCTCGAACCTCAATCCTCAACTCCCAGCCCTCATCCTCAATCCTCAATCCTCAATCTTCAATCCTCAATCCTCAATTCTCAGACCTCAACCCTCAAACTTCAATCCTCAATACTCAATCTGCAACCCTCAATCCTCAGTCCTCAATCCTCAATCCTCATTCTTCAATCCTCAATCCTCAATCCTCAATCCTCAATCCTCAATCCTCAATCCTCAACACTCAATCCTCAATGTTCAATCCTCAATACCCAACCCTCAGTCTTCAACCCTCAATTCTCAATCCTCAATCTTCAGTCCTCAATCCTCAGTCCTCAAACTTCAATTCTGAATCCTCAATCCTGAATCCTCAATCTTCAGCCCTCAGTCCTCAACAACCAGTTGACATTCCTCAATCCTCAGTAGAATATCCTCAATTCACAGCTTTCAATACTCAATACTCAATCTGCAATCCTCCAACCTGTATCCACAAACATCAATTTTCACCACTCAACCCTCAGCACTCATTCCTCAATGTTCAATCCTCAATCCTCAACTCTCAACCTTCGATCCTCAATACTGAATCTTCAATCCTCAACTCTCAATCCTCAATCCTCAACTCTCAATCCTCAATCCTCAATCCTCAACCCTTATTCTTCAATCCTCGGTACCCAATCCTCAATCTTCAATCCTCAATCCTCAATCCTCAATTCTCAATCCTCAATCCTCAATCCTCAATTCTCAATCCTCAATCCTCTGTCCTCAGTCCTCTAACCTCAACCCTCAACCCTCAGGCCTCATCCTCAATCCTCAATACTCAATCCTCAATCCTCAATCTTCAATCCTCAATACTCAATCTTCAATAATCAATCCTCAATTCTCAATCCTCAATACTCAATCCTCAATCCTCAATCCTCAATCCTCAATCCTCGTTCTTCACTCCTGAATACCCAATCCTCAATATTCAATACTCAATCCTCAATCCTCAGTCCTCAATCCTCAATCCTCAATACTCAATCCTCAATCCTCAGTCCTCAAACCTCAAACCTCAATCTTCAATCCTCAATACTCAATCTTCAATCCTCCGTCCTCAATCCTCAACCCTCAATCCTCAATCCTCAATCGTCAGGCTTCAATCCTCAATACTCAATCTTCAATCCTCAATCCTCAATCCTCAATCCTCAAACCTCATTCTTCAATCCTCAATACACAATCCTCAATCTTCAATCCTCAATCCTCAATCCTCAATCCTCAATCCTCAGGCCTCAAACATCAATACTCAACCCTCAGTCCTCGTCCTCAATCCACAACAATCAATCCTCAATCCTCATTCTTCAAGTATCAATATTCAATCTTCAGTCCTCAATCCTCAATCCTCAATCCTCAATCCTCAATCCTCAATCCTCAATGTTCAATCCGCAATACCCAATCCTCAATCTTCAATCCTCAATCCTCAATCCTCAATCCTCAATCCTCAATCCTCAATACTCAATCCTCAATCCTCAGTCCTCAAACCTCAAACCTCAATCTTCAATCCTCAATACTCAATCTTCAATCCTCCGTCCTCAATCCTCAACCCTCAATCCTCAATCCTCAATCGTCAGGCTTCAATCCTCAATACTCAATCTTCAATCCTCAATCCTCAATCCTCATTCCTCAATCCTCATTCTTCAATCCTCAATACCCAATCCTCAATCTTCAATCCTCAATCCTCAATCCTCAATTCTCAATCCTCAATCCTCAGTCCTAAGTCCTCAAATCTCAATCCTCAACCCTCAGCCCTCATCCTCAATCCTCAATCCTCAATCTTCAACCCTCAATCCGCAATCCTGAAGCATCAACCCTCAATCCTCAATCCTCAGTCCTCAAACCTCAATTCAGAATCCTCAATCTTCAGACCTCAGACCTCAACAATCAGATGTCAATCCTGAATCCTTAATAGAATATCATCAATTCACAGTTTTCAATACCCAATACTCAATCTGCAATCTTCAAATCACTATTCACAAACATCAATTCTCATCACTCAACCCTCAACACTCAGTCCGCAATCCTCAACCTTCAACCCTCAATCCTCAATACTCAATCCTCACTCCTCAATCGTCAATACTCAATACTCAATCTTCAATCCTCAATCCTCAATCCTCAATCCTCAATCCTCAATCCTCAATTTTCAATCGTCAATACTCAATCTTCAATCCTCAATCCTCAATCCGCAACCCTCAATGCTCAATCCTCAATCCTCAATCCTCAGACCTCAATCTTCAATCCTCAATACTCAATCTGCAACCCGCAATCCTCAATCTTCAATCCTCAATCCTCAATCGTCGATCCTCAATCCCGAATCCTCAACCTTCAATCCTCAATCCTCAATCCCCAATCCTCAATCCTCAATCCTCAATCTTCAGTCCTCAATAATCAATCTTCAATCCTCAATTCTCAATACTCAATAGAATATCCTGAATTCTCAGAATTCAATACTCAAACCTCAACACGCAACACTGAATCCTCAATCCTCAATCCTCAATCCTCAATCTTCAATCCTCAATACTCAATCTTCAATCCTCCATCCTCAATCCTCAATCCGCAACCCTCAATGCTCAATCCTCAATCCTCAATCCTCAAACCTCAATCTTCAATCCTCAATCCTCAATCGTCATTCGTCAATCCTCATTCTTCAATCCTCAATACCCAATCCTCAATCTTCAATCTTCAACCCTGAATCCTCAACTCTCAATCCTCAACCCTCAATCCTCAGACCTCAAACCTCAATCCTAAACTCTCAGCCCTCATCCTCAATCCTCAATCCTCAATCTTGAATCCTCAATCCTCAATCCTCAATTCTCAATCCTCAATCCTCAATCCTCAGACCTCAAACATCAATACTCAACCCTCAGTCCTCGTCCTCAATCCACAACCATCAATCCTCAATCCTCAATCTTCAATCATCGATATTCAATCTTCAGTCCTCAATCCTCAATCCTCAATCCTCAACCCTCAATCTTCAATGTTCAATCCGCAATACCCAATCCTCAATCTTCAATCCTGAATCCACAATCCTCAATCCTCAATCCTCATTCTTCAATCCTCAACACACAATCCTCAATCTTCAATCGTCAATCCTCAATTCTCAGACCACAACCCTCAATCTTCAATCCTCAATACTCAATCTGCAACCCTCAATCCTCAGTCCTCAATCCTCAATCCTCATTCTTCAATCCTCAATACCGAATCCTCAATCTTCAATCCTCAATCCACAATCCTCAATCCTCAATCCTCATTCTTCAGTCCTCAACATCCAATCCTCAATCTTCAATCGTCAATCCTCAATTCTCAGACCTCAATCCTCAATCTTCAATCCTCAATACTCAATCTTCAATCCTCAACACTCAATCCTCAATCCTCAATCTTTAATCCTCAATACTCAATCTTCAATAATCAATCCTCAATTCTCAATCGTCAGGCTTCAATCCTCAATACCCAATCCTCAGTCTTCAATCTTCAATCCTCAGTCCTCAATTCTCAATCCTCAATCCTCAGTCCTCAGACCTCAAACCTCAATCCCCAACCCTCAGCCCTCATCCTCATTCCTCAATCCTCAATCGTCAATCCTCAATCCTCAATCCTCAACCCTTATTCTTCAATCCTCAATACCCAATCCTCAATCTTCAATCCTCAATCCTCAATCCTCAATTCTCAATCCTCATTCCTCAATCCTCAATCCTCAGACCTCAAACATCAATATTCAACCCTCAGTCCTCGTCCTCAATCCACAAACCTCAATCCTCAATCCTCAATCTTCAATCATCAATATTCAATCTTCAATCCTCAATCCTCAATCGTCAATCCTCAGTTCGCAATCCTCAATCCTCAATCCTCTGACCTCAGGCATCAATACTCAAACCTCAGTCCTCGTCCTCAATCCACAACCCTCAATCCTCAATCCTCAATCTTCATTCATCAATATTCAACCTTCTATCCTCAATCCTCAACCCTCAATCTTCAATCCTCAAGCCTCAATACCCAATCTGCAATACTCAATCCTCAATCCTCAATCCTCAATCCTCATTCTTCAATCCTGAATACCCAACCCTCAATATTCAATACTCAATCCTCAATCCTCAATCCTCAATTTTCAATCCTCAATACTCAATCTTCAATCCTCAATCCTCAATCCTCAATCCTCAATACTCAATCGTCAGTCTTCAATCCTCAATACTCAATCTTCAATCCTCAATCCTCAATCCTCAATCCTCAAACCACATTCTACAATCCTCAATACCCAATCCTCAATCTTCATTCCTCAATCCTCAATCCTCAATACTCAATCATCAATCCTCAGACCTCAGTCCTCAAACCTCAATCCTCAACCCTCAGCCCTCATCCTCAGGCCTCAATCCTAAATTCTCAATCCTCAAACCTCAAACCACAATCCTCAACCGTCAGTCCACGTCCTCAATCCTCAACCCTCAATCCTCAATCCTCAATATTCAATCCTCAATACTCAATATTCAATCCTCAATCGTCAATCCTCAATCCTCAATCCTCAATCTTGAATCCTCAATCCTCAATCCTCAATCTTCAATCCTCAATCCTCAGTCCTCAAAACTCAAACCTGAATCCTCAATCCTGAATCCTCAACCTTCAGAACTCAGTTCTCAACAATCAGTTGTCAATTCTCAATCCTCAATAGAATATAATCAATTCACAGTTTTCAATACTCAATACTCAATCTGCAATCTTCAAATCTCTATCCACAAACATCAATTCTCATCATTCAACCCTCAACACTCAGTCCCCAATCCTCAATCTTCAACACTCAATCCTCAATACTCAACCATCAATCCTCAATTCTCAATACTCAACAGAATATCCTGAATTCTCAGGATTCAATACTCAAACCTCGACACTCAACCCTCAATCCTCAATCCTCAATCCTCAATCCTCAATCTTCAATCCTCAATACTCAATCTTCAATCCTCCATCCTCAATCCTCAATCCTCAATCCTCAATCCTCAATCGTCAGGCTTCAATCCTCAATACTCAATCTTCAATCCTCAATCCTCAATCCTCATTCCTCAATCCTCATTCTTCAGTCCTCAATACCCAATCATCAATCTTCAATCTTCAACCCTCAAACATCAATTCTCAATCCTCAATCCTCAGTCCTCAAACCTCAAACCTCAATCCTCAACCCTCAGCCCTCATCCTCAATCCTCAATCCTCAATCTTCAATCCTAAATGCTCAATCTTCAATCCTCAATCCTCAATCCTCATGCCTCAATCCTCAATCCTCAATCCTCAGTCATCGAACCACAATCCTGAATCCTCAATCCTGAATCCTCAATCTTCAGACCTCAGACCTGAACAATCAGATGTCAATCCTCAATCCTCAATAGAATATCATCAATTCACAGTTTTCAATACTCAATACTCAGTCTGCAATCTTCAAATTTCTATCCACAAACATCAATTCTCATCTCTCAACCCTCAACGCTCAGTCCCCAATCCTCAATCTTCAATCCTCAATTCTCAATCCTCAATTCTCAATCCTCAATCTTCAATCATCGATATTCAATCTTCAGTCCTCAATCCTCAATCCTCAATCCTCAATCCTCAATCTTCAATGTTCAATCCGCAATACCCAATCCTCAATCTTCAATCCTCAATCCACAATCCTCAATCCTCAATCCTCATTCTTCCATCCTCAACACCCAATCCTCAATCTTCAATCCTCAATCCTCAATTCTCAGACCACAACCCTCAATCTTCAATCCTCAATACTCAATCTGCAACCCTCAATCCTCAGTCCTCAATCCTCAATCCTCATTCTTCAATCCTCAATACCCAATCCTCAATCTTCAATCCTCAATCCACAATCCTCAATCCTCAATCCTCATTCTTCAATCCTCAACACCCAATCCTCAATCTTCAATCCTCAATACTCAATCTTCAATCCTCAACACTCAATCCTCAATCCTCAATCTTCAATCCTCAATACTCAGTCTTCAATAATCAATCCTCAATTCTCAATCCTCAATACTCAATCCTCAATCCTCAATCTTCAATCATCAATACTCAGTCTTCAATCCTCAATCCTCAATCCTCAATCCTCAATCCTCAATGTTCAATCCGCAATACCCAATCCTCAATCTTCAATCCTCAATCCTCAATCCTCAATCCTCAATCCTCAATCCTTAATACTCAATCCTCAATCCTCAGTCCTAAGTCCTCAAATCTCTATCCTCAACCCTCAGCCCTCATCCTCAATCCTCAATCCTCAATCTTCAACCCTCAATCCTCAATCTTCAGACCTCAGACATCAACAATCAGATGTCAATCCTGAATCCTTAATAGAATATCATCAATTCACAGTTTTTAATACCCAATACTCAATCTGCAATCTTCAAATCTCTATTCACAAACATCAATTCTCATCACTCAACCCTCAACACTCAGTCCGCAGTCCTCAACCTTCAACCCTCAATCCTCAATACTCAATCCTCAATCCTCAATCGTCAATACTCAATACTCAATCTTCAATCCTCAATCCTCAATCCTCAATCCTCAATCCTGAATCCTCAATCCTCAATCTTCAATCGTCAATACTCAATCTTCAATCCTCCATCCTCAAACCGCAACCTTCAATGCTCAATCCTCAATCCTCAATCCTCAAACCTCAATCTTCAATCCTCAATACACAATCTGCAATCCTCAATCCTCAATCTTCAATCCGCAATACTCAATCTTCAATCCTCCATCCTCAATCCTCAGTCCTCTATCCTCAATCCGCAATCGTCAGGCTTCAATCCTCAATACTCAATCTTCAATCCTCAATCCTCAATCGTCATTCGTCAATCCTCATTCTTCTATCCTCAATACCCAATACTCAATCTTCAATCTTCAACCCTCAATCCTCAACTCTCAATCCTCAACCCTCAATTCTCAGACCTCGAACCTCAATCCTCAACTCCCAGCCCTCATCCTCAATCCTCAATCCTCAATCTTCAATCCTCAATCCTCAATTCTCAGACCTCAACCCTCAAACTTCAATCCTCAATACTCAATCTGCAACCCTCAATCCTCAGTCCTCAATCCTCAATCCTCATTCTTCAATCCTCAATCCTCAATCCTCAATCCTCAATCCTCAATCCTCAATCCTCAACACTCAATCCTCAATGTTCAATCCTCAATACCCAACCCTCAGTCTTCAACCCTCAATTCTCAATCCTCAATCTTCAGTCCTCAATCCTCAGTCCTCAAACTTCAATTCTGAATCCTCAATCCTGAATCCTCAATCTTCAGCCCTCAGTCCTCAACAATCAGTTGACATTCCTCAATCCTCAGTAGAATATCCTCAATTCACAGCTTTCAATACTCAATACTCAATCTGCAATCCTCCAACCTGTATCCACAAACATCAATTTTCACCACTCAACCCTCAGCACTCATTCCTCAATGTTCAATCCTCAATCCTCAACTCTCAACCTTCGATCCTCAATACTGAATCTTCAATCCTCAACTCTCAATCCTCAATCCTCAACTCTCAATCCTCAATCCTCAATCCTCAACCCTTATTCTTCAATCCTCAGTACCCAATCCTCAATCTTCAATCCTCAATCCTCAATCCTCAATTCTCAATCCTCAATCCTCAATCCTCAATTCTCAATCCTCAATCCTCTGTCCTCAGTCCTCTAACCTCAACCCTCAACCCTCAGGCCTCATCCTCAATCCTCAATACTCAATCCTCAATCCTCAATCTTCAATCCTCAATACTCAATCTTCAATAATCAATCCTCAATTCTCAATCCTCAATACTCAATCCTCAATCCTCAATCCTCAATCCTCAATCCTCAATCCTCAATCCTCGTTCTTCACTCCTGAATACCCAATCCTCAATATTCAATACTCAATCCTCAATCCTCAGTCCTCAGTACTCAACTATTAGTCCTCAATTCTCAATACTCAATCCTCAATCCTCAACTCTCAATCCTCAATCCTCTGTCCTCAGTCCTCTAACCTCAACCCTCAACCCTCAGACCTCATCCTCAATCCTCAATACTCAATCCTCAATCCTCAATCTTCAATCCTCAATACTCAATCTTCAATAATCAATCCTCAATTCTCAATCCTCAATACTCAATCCTCAATCCTCAATCTTCAATCATCAATACTCAGTCTTCAATCCTCAATCCTCAATCCTCAATCCTCAAACCTCATTCTTCAATCCTCAATACACAATCCTCAATCTTCAATCCTCAATCCTCAATCCTCAATCCTCAATCCTCAGGCCTCAAACATCAATACTCAACCCTCAGTCCTCGTCCTCAATCCACAACAATCAATCCTCAATCCTCATTCTTCAAGTATCAATATTCAATCTTCAGTCCTCAATCCTCAATCCTCAATCCTCAATCCTCAATCCTCAATCCTCAATGTTCAATTCGCAATACCCAATCCTCAATCTTCAATCCTCAATCCTCAATCCTCAATCCTCAATCCTCAATCCTCAATACTCAATCCTCAATCCTCAGTCCTCAAACCTCAAACCTCAATCTTCAATCCTCAATACTCAATCTTCAATCCTCCGTCCTCAATCCTCAACCCTCAATCCTCAATCCTCAATCGTCAGGCTTCAATCCTCAATACTCAATCTTCAATCCTCAATCCTCAATCCTCATTCCTCAATCCTCATTCTTCAGTCCTCAATACCCAATCATCAATCTTCAATCTTCAACCCTCAAACATCAATTCACAATCCTCAATCCTCAGTCCTCAAACCTCAAACCTCAATCCTCAACCCTCAGCCCTCATCCTCAATCCTCAATCCTCAATCTTCAATCCTAAATGCTCAATCTTCAATCCTCAATCCTCAATCCTCATGCCTCAATCCTCAATCCTCAATCCTCAGTCATCGAACCACAATCCTGAATCCTCAATCCTGAATCCTCAATCTTCAGACCTCAGACCTGAACAATCAGATGTCAATCCTCAATCCTCAATAGAATATCATCAATTCACAGTTTTCAATACTCAATACTCAGTCTGCAATCTTCAAATTTCTATCCACAAACATCAATTCTCATCTCTCAACCCTCAACGCTCAGTCCCCAATCCTCAATCTTCAATCCTCAATTCTCAATCCTCAATTCTCAATCCTCAATCTTCAATCATCGATATTCAATCTTCAGTCCTCAATCCTCAATCCTCAATCCTCAATCCTCAATCTTCAATGTTCAATCCGCAATACCCAATCCTCAATCTTCAATCCTCAATCCACAATCCTCAATCCTCAATCCTCATTCTTCCATCCTCAACACCCAATCCTCAATCTTCAATCCTCAATCCTCAATTCTCAGACCACAACCCTCAATCTTCAATCCTCAATACTCAATCTGCAACCCTCAATCCTCAGTCCTCAATCCTCAATCCTCATTCTTCAATCCTCAATACCCAATCCTCAATCTTCAATCCTCAATCCACAATCCTCAATCCTCAATCCTCATTCTTCAATCCTCAACACCCAATCCTCAATCTTCAATCCTCAATACTCAATCTTCAATCCTCAACACTCAATCCTCAATCCTCAATCTTCAATCCTCAATACTCAGTCTTCAATAATCAATCCTCAATTCTCAATCCTCAATACTCAATCCTCAATCCTCAATCTTCAATCATCAATACTCAGTCTTCAATCCTCAATCCTCAATCCTCAATCCTCAATCCTCAATGTTCAATCCGCAATACCCAATCCTCAATCTTCAATCCTCAATCCTCAATCCTCAATCCTCAATCCTCAATCCTTAATACTCAATCCTCAATCCTCAGTCCTAAGTCCTCAAATCTCTATCCTCAACCCTCAGCCCTCATCCTCAATCCTCAATCCTCAATCTTCAACCCTCAATCCTCAATCCTGAAGCATCAACCCTCAATCCTCAATCCCCAGTCCTCAAACCTCAATTCTGAATCCTCAATCTTCAGACCTCAGACATCAACAATCAGATGTCAATCCTGAATCCTTAATAGAATATCATCAATTCACAGTTTTTAATACCCAATACTCAATCTGCAATCTTCAAATCTCTATTCACAAACATCAATTCTCATCACTCAACCCTCAACACTCAGTCCGCAGTCCTCAACCTTCAACCCTCAATCCTCAATACTCAATCCTCAATCCTCAATCGTCAATACTCAATACTCAATCTTCAATCCTCAATCCTCAATCCTCAATCCTCAATCCTGAATCCTCAATCCTCAATCTTCAATCGTCAATACTCAATCTTCAATCCTCCATCCTCAAACCGCAACCTTCAATGCTCAATCCTCAATCCTCAATCCTCAAACCTCAATCTTCAATCCTCAATACACAATCTGCAATCCTCAATCCTCAATCTTCAATCCGCAATACTCAATCTTCAATCCTCCATCCTCAATCCTCAGTCCTCTATCCTCAATCCGCAATCGTCAGGCTTCAATCCTCAATACTCAATCTTCAATAATCAATCCTCAATTCTCAATCCTCAATACTCAATCCTCAATCCTCAATCTTCAATCATCAATACTCAGTCTTCAATCCTCAATCCTCAATCCTCAATCCTCAAACCTCATTCTTCAATCCTCAATACACAATCCTCAATCTTCAATCCTCAATCCTCAATCCTCAATCCTCAATCCTCAGGCCTCAAACATCAATACTCAACCCTCAGTCCTCGTCCTCAATCCACAACAATCAATCCTCAATCCTCATTCTTCAAGTATCAATATTCAATCTTCAGTCCTCAATCCTCAATCCTCAATCCTCAATCCTCAATCCTCAATCCTCAATGTTCAATTCGCAATACCCAATCCTCAATGTTCAATCCTCAATCCTCAATCCTCAATCCTCAATCCTCAATCCTCAATACTCAATCCTCAATCCTCAGTCCTCAAACCTCAAACCTCAATCTTCAATCCTCAATACTCAATCTTCAATCCTCCGTCCTCAATCCTCAACCCTCAATCCTCAATCCTCAATCGTCAGGCTTCAATCCTCAATACTCAATCTTCAATCCTCAATCCTCAATCCTCATTCCTCAATCCTCATTCTTCAATCCTCAATACCCAATCCTCAATCTTCAATCCTCAATCCTCAATCCTCAATTCTCAATCCTCAATCCTCAGTCCTAAGTCCTCAAATCTCAATCCTCAACCCTCAGCCCTCATCCTCAATCCTCAATCCTCAATCTTCAACCCTCAATCCGCAATCCTGAAGCATCAACCCTCAATCCTCAATCCTCAGTCCTCAAACCTCAATTCAGAATCCTCAATCTTCAGACCTCAGACCTCAACAATCAGATGTCAATCCTGAATCCTTAATAGAATATCATCAATTCACAGTTTTCAATACCCAATACTCAATCTGCAATCTTCAAATCACTATTCACAAACATCAATTCTCATCACTCAACCCTCAACACTCAGTCCGCAATCCTCAACCTTCAACCCTCAATCCTCAATACTCAATCCTCACTCCTCAATCGTCAATACTCAATACTCAATCTTCAATCCTCAATCCTCAATCCTCAATCCTCAATCCTCAATCCTCAATTTTCAATCGTCAATACTCAATCTTCAATCCTCAATCCTCAATCCGCAACCCTCAATGCTCAATCCTCAATCCTCAATCCTCAGACCTCAATCTTCAATCCTCAATACTCAATCTGCAACCCTCAATCCTCAATCTTCAATCCTCAATCCTCAATCGTCGATCCTCAATCCCGAATCCTCAACCTTCAATCCTCAATCCTCAATCCCCAATCCTCAATCCTCAATCCTCAATCTTCAGTCCTCAATAATCAATCTTCAATCCTCAATTCTCAATACTCAATAGAATATCCTGAATTCTCAGAATTCAATACTCAAACCTCAACACGCAACACTGAATCCTCAATCCTCAATCCTCAATCCTCAATCTTCAATCCTCAATACTCAATCTTCAATCCTCCATCCCCAATCCTCAATCCGCAACACTCAATGCTCAATCCTCAATCCTCAATCCTCAAAACCTCAATCTTCAATCCTCAATCCTCAATCGTCATTCGTCAATCCTCATTCTTCAATCCTCAATACCCAATCCTCAATCTTCAATCTTCAACCCTGAATCCTCAACTCTCAATCCTCAACCCTCAATCCTCAGACCTCAAACCTCAATCCTAAACTCTCAGCCCTCATCCTCAATCCTCAATCCTCAATCTTGAATCCTCAATCCTCAATCCTCAATTCTCAATCCTCAATCCTCAATCCTCAGACCTCAAACATCAATACTCAACCCTCAGTCCTCGTCCTCAATCCACAACCATCAATCCTCAATCCTCAATCTTCAATCATCGATATTCAATCTTCAGTCCTCAATCCTCAATCCTCAATCCTCAACCCTCAATCTTCAATGTTCAATCCGCAATACCCAATCCTCAATCTTCAATCCTGAATCCACAATCCTCAATCCTCAATCCTCATTCTTCAATCCTCAACACACAATCCTCAATCTTCAATCGTCAATCCTCAATTCTCAGACCACAACCCTCAATCTTCAATCCTCAATACTCAATCTGCAACCCTCAATCCTCAGTCCTCAATCCTCAATCCTCATTCTTCAATCCTCAATACCGAATCCTCAATCTTCAATCCTCAATCCACAATCCTCAATCCTCAATCCTCATTCTTCAATCCTCAACATCCAATCCTCAATCTTCAATCGTCAATCCTCAATTCTCAGACCTCAATCCTCAATCTTCAATCCTCAATACTCAATCTTCAATCCTCAACACTCAATCCTCAATCCTCAATCTTTAATCCTCAATACTCAATCTTCAATAATCAATCCTCAATTCTCAATCGTCAGGCTTCAATCCTCAATACCCAATCCTCAGTCTTCAATCTTCAATCCTCAGTCCTCAATTCTCAATCCTCAATCCTCAGTCCTCAGACCTCAAACCTCAATCCCCAACCCTCAGCCCTCATCCTCATTCCTCAATCCTCAATCGTCAATCCTCAATCCTCAATCCTCAACCCTTATTCTTCAATCCTCAATACCCAATCCTCAATCTTCAATCCTCAATCCTCAATCCTCAATTCTCAATCCTCATTCCTCAATCCTCAATCCTCAGACCTCAAACATCAATATTCAACCCTCAGTCCTCGTCCTCAATCCACAAACCTCAATCCTCAATCCTCAATCTTCAATCATCAATATTCAATCTTCAATCCTCAATCCTCAATCGTCAATCCTCAGTTCGCAATCCTCAATCCTCAATCCTCTGACCTCAGGAATCAATACTCAAACCTCAGTCCTCGTCCTCAATCCACAACCCTCAATCCTCAATCCTCAATCTTCATTCATCAATATTCAACCTTCTATCCTCAATCCTCAACCCTCAATCTTCAATCCTCAAGCCTCAATACCCAATCTGCAATACTCAATCCTCAATCCTCAATCCTCAATCCTCATTCTTCAATCCTGAATACCCAACCCTCAATATTCAATACTCAATCCTCAATCCTCAATCCTCAATTTTCAATCCTCAATACTCAATCTTCAATCCTCAATCCTCAATCCTCAATCCTCAATACTCAATCGTCAGTCTTCAATCCTCAATACTCAATCTTCAATCCTCAATCCTCAATCCTCAATCCTCAAACCACATTCTACAATCCTCAATACCCAATCCTCAATCTTCATTCCTCAATCCTCAATCCTCAATACTCAATCATCAATCCTCAGACCTCAGTCCTCAAACCTCAATCCTCAACCCTCAGCCCTCATTCTCAGGCCTCAATCCTAAATTCTCAATCCTCAAACCTCAAACCACAATCCTCAACCGTCAGTCCACGTCCTCAATCCTCAACCCTCAATCCTCAATCCTCAATATTCAATCCTCAATACTCAATATTCAATCCTCAATCGTCAATCCTCAATCCTCAATCCTCAATCTTGAATCCTCAATCCTCAATCCTCAATCTTCAATCCTCAATCCTCAGTCCTCAAAACTCAAACCTGAATCCTCAATCCTGAATCCTCAACCTTCAGAACTCAGTTCTCAACAATCAGTTGTCAATTCTCAATCCTCAATAGAATATAATCAATTCACAGTTTTCAATACTCAATACTCAATCTGCAATCTTCAAATCTCTATCCACAAACATCAATTCTCATCATTCAACCCTCAACACTCAGTCCCCAATCCTCAATCTTCAACACTCAATCCTCAATACTCAACCATCAATCCTCAATTCTCAATACTCAACAGAATATCCTGAATTCTCAGGATTCAATACTCAAACCTCGACACTCAACCCTCAATCCTCAATTCTCAATCCTCAATCCTCAATCTTCAATCCTCAATACTCAATCTTCAATCCTCCATCCTCAATACTCAATCCTCAATCCTCAATCCTCAATCGTCAGGCTTCAATCCTCAATACTCAATCCTCAATCCTCAATCCTCAATCTTCAATGTTCAATCCGCAATACCCAATCCTCAATCTTCAATCCTCAATCCACAATCCTCAATCCTCAATCCTCATTCTTCCATCCTCAACACCCAATCCTCAATCTTCAATCCTCAATCCTCAATTCTCAGACCACAACCCTCAATCTTCAATCCTCAATACTCAATCTGCAACCCTCAATCCTCAGTCCTCAATCCTCAATCCTCATTCTTCAATCCTCAATACCCAATCCTCAATCTTCAATCCTCAATCCACAATCCTCAATCCTCAATCCTCATTCTTCAATCCTCAACACCCAATCCTCAATCTTCAATCCTCAATACTCAATCTTCAATCCTCAACACTCAATCCTCAATCCTCAATCTTCAATCCTCAATACTCAGTCTTCAATAATCAATCCTCAATTCTCAATCCTCAATACTCAATCCTCAATCCTCAATCTTCAATCATCAATACTCAGTCTTCAATCCTCAATCCTCAATCCTCAATCCTCAATCCTCAATGTTCAATCCGCAATACCCAATCCTCAATCTTCAATCCTCAATCCTCAATCCTCAATCCTCAATCCTCAATCCTTAATACTCAATCCTCAATCCTCAGTCCTCAAACCTCAAACCTCAATCTTCAATCCTCAATTCTCAATCTTCAATCCTCCGTCCTCAATCCTCAACCCTCAATCCTCAATCCTCAATCGTCAGGCTTCAATCCTCAATACTCAATCTTCAATCCTCAATCCTCAATCCTCATTCCTCAATCCTCATACTTCAATCCTCAATACCCAATCCTCAATCTTCAATCCTCAATCCTCAATCCCCAATTCTCAATCCTCAATCCTCAGTCCTAAGTCCTCAAATCTCAATCCTCAACCCTCAGCCCTCATCCTCAATCCTCAATCCTCAATCTTCAACCCTAAATCCTCAATCCTGAAGCATCAACCCTCAATCCTCAATCCCCAGTCCTCAAACCTCAATTCTGAATCCTCAATCTTCAGACCTCAGACATCAACAATCAGATGTCAATCCTGAATCCTTAATAGAATATCATCAATTCACAGTTTTTAATACCCAATACTCAATCTGCAATCTTCAAATCTCTATTCACAAACATCAATTCTCATCACTCAACCCTCAACACTCAGTCCGCAGTCCTCAACCTTCAACCCTCAATCCTCAATACTCAATCCTCAATCCTCAATCGTCAATACTCAATACTCAATCTTCAATCCTCAGTCCTCAATCCTCAATCCTCAATCCTCAATCCTCAATCCTCAATCTTCAATCGTCAATACTCAATCTTCAATCCTCCATCCTCAAACCGCAACCTTCAATGCTCAATCCTCAATCCTCAATCCTCAAACCTCAATCTTCAATCCTCAATACACAATCTGCAATCCTCAATCCTCAATATTCAATCCGCAATACTCAATCGTCAATCCTCCATCCTCAATCCTCAGTCCTCTATCCTCAATCCGCAATCGTCAGGCTTCAATCCTCAATACTCAATCTTCAATCCTCAATCCTCAATCGTCATTCGTCAATCCTCATTCTTCTATCCTCAATACCCAATCCTCAATCTTCAATCTTCAACCATCAATCCTCAACTCTCAATCCTCAACCCTCAATCCTCAGACCTCAAACCTCAATCCTCAACTCCCAGCCCTCATCCTCAATCCTCAATCCTCAATCTTCAATCCTCAATCCTCAATTCTCAGACCTCAACCCTCAAACTTCAATCCTCAATACTCAATCTGCAACCCTCAATCCTCAGTCCTCAATCCTCAATCCTCATTCTTCAATCCTCAATCCTCAATCCTCAATCCTCAATCCTCAATCCTCAATCCTCAACACTCAATCCTCAATGTTCAATCCTCAATACCCAACCCTCAGTCTTCAACCCTCAATCCTCAATCCTCAATCTTCAGTCCTCAATCCTCAGTCCTCAAACTTCAATTCTGAATCCTCAATCCTGAATCCTCAATCTTCAGCCCTCAGTCCTCAACAATCAGTTGACATTCCTCAATCCTCAGTAGAATATCCTCAATTCACAGCTTTCAATACTCAATACTCAATCTGCAATCCTCCAACCTGTATCCACAAACATCAATTTTCACCACTCAACCCTCAGCACTCATTCCTCAATGTTCAATCCTCAATCCTCAACTCTCAACCTTCGATCCTCAATACTGAATCTTCAATCCTCAACTCTCAATCCTCAATCCTCAACTCTCAATCCTCAATCCTCAATCCTCAACCCTTATTCTTCAATCCTCAGTACCCAATCCTCAATCTTCAATCCTCAATCCTCAATCCTCAATTCTCAATCCTCAATCCTCAATCCTCAATTCTCAATCCTCAATCCTCTGTCCTCAGTCCTCTAACCTCAACCCTCAACCCTCAGCCCTCAGCCTCAATCCTCAATACTCAATCCTCAATCCTCAATCTTCAATCCTCAATACTCAATCTTCAATAATCAATCCTCAATTCTCAATCCTCAATACTCAATCCTCAATCCTCAATCCTCAATCCTCAATCCTCGTTCTTCACTCCTGAATACCCAATCCTCAATATTCAATACTCAATCCTCAATCCTCAGTCCTCAGTACTCAACTATTAGTCCTCAATTCTCAATACTCAATCCTCAATCCTCAACTCTCAATCCTCAATCCTCTGTCCTCAGTCCTCTAACCTCAACCCTCAACCCTCAGACCTCATCCTCAATCCTCAATACTCAATCCTCAATCCTCAATCTTCAATCCTCAATACTCAATCTTCAATAATCAATCCTCAATTCTCAATCCTCAATACTCAATCCTCAATCCTCAATCTTCAATCATCAATACTCAGTCTTCAATCCTCAATCCTCAATCCTCAATCCTCAATCCTCAAACCTCATTCTTCAATCCTCAATACACAATCCTCAATCTTCAATCCTCAATCCTCAATCCTCAATCCTCAATCCTCAGGCCTCAAACATCAATACTCAACCCTCAGTCCTCGTCCTCAATCCACAACAATCAATCCTCAATCCTCATTCTTCAAGTATCAATATTCAATCTTCAGTCCTCAATCCTCAATCCTCAATCCTCAATCCTCAATCCTCAATCCTCAATGTTCAATCCGCAATACCCAATCCTCAATCTTCGATCCTCAATCCTCAATCCTCAATCCTCAATCCTCAATCCTCAATACTCAATCCTCAATCCTCAGTCCTCAAACCTCAAACCTCAATCTTCAATCCTCAATACTCAATCTTCAATCCTCCGTCCTCAATCCTCAACCCTCAATCCTCAATCCTCAATCGTCAGGCTTCAATCCTCAATACTCAATCTTCAATCCTCAATCCTCAATCCTCATTCCTCAATCCTCATTCTTCAATCCTCAATACCCAATCCTCAATCTTCAATCCTCAATCCTCAATCCTCAATTCTCAATCCTCAATCCTCAGTCCTAAGTCCTCAAATCTCAATCCTCAACCCTCAGCCCTCATCCTCAATCCTCAATCCTCAATCTTCAACCCTCAATCCGCAATCCTGAAGCATCAACCCTCAATCCTCAATCCTCAGTCCTCAAACCTCAATTCAGAATCCTCAATCTTCAGACCTCAGACCTCAACAATCAGATGTCAATCCTGAATCCTTAATAGAATATCATCAATTCACAGTTTTCAATACCCAATACTCAATCTGCAATCTTCAAATCACTATTCACAAACATCAATTCTCATCACTCAACCCTCAACACTCAGTCCGCAATCCTCAACCTTCAACCCTCAATCCTCAATACTCAATCCTCACTCCTCAATCGTCAATACTCAATACTCAATCTTCAATCCTCAATCCTCAATCCTCAATCCTCAATCCTCAATCCTCAATTTTCAATCGTCAATACTCAATCTTCAATCCTCAATCCTCAATCCGCAACCCTCAATGCTCAATCCTCAATCCTCAATCCTCAGACCTCAATCTTCAATCCTCAATACTCAATCTGCAACCCTCAATCCTCAATCTTCAATCCTCAATCCTCAATCGTCGATCCTCAATCCCGAATCCTCAACCTTCAATCCTCAATCCTCAATCCCCAATCCTCAATCCTCAATCCTCAATCTTCAGTCCTCAATAATCAATCTTCAATCCTCAATTCTCAATACTCAATAGAATATCCTGAATTCTCAGAATTCAATACTCAAACCTCAACACGCAACACTGAATCCTCAATCCTCAATCCTCAATCCTCAATCTTCAATCCTCAATACTCAATCTTCAATCCTCCATCCTCAATCCTCAATCCGCAACCCTCAATGCTCAATCCTCAATCCTCAATCCTCAAACCTCAATCTTCAATCCTCAATCCTCAATCGTCATTCGTCAATCCTCATTCTTCAATCCTCAATACCCAATCCTCAATCTTCAATCTTCAACCCTGAATCCTCAACTCTCAATCCTCAACCCTCAATCCTCAGACCTCAAACCTCAATCCTAAACTCTCAGCCCTCATCCTCAATCCTCAATCCTCAATCTTGAATCCTCAATCCTCAATCCTCAATTCTCAATCCTCAATCCTCAATCCTCATTCCTCAATCCTCATTCTTCAATCCTCAATACCCAATCCTCAATCTTCAATCCTCAATCCTCAATCCTCAATTCTCAATCCTCAATCCTCAGTCCTAAGTCCTCAAATCTCAATCCTCAACCCTCAGCCCTCATCCTCAATCCTCAATCCTCAATCTTCAACCCTAAATCCTCAATCCCGAAAAATCAATCCTCAATCCTCAATCCTCAGTCCTCAAACCTCAATTCTGAATCCTCAATCTTCAGACCTCAGACCTCAACAATCAGATGTCAATCCTGAATCCTTAATAGGATATCATCAATTCACAGTTTTCAATACCCAATACTCAATCTGCAATCTTCAAATCTCTATTCACAAACATCAATTCTCATCACTCAACCCTCAACACTCAGTCCGCAATCCTCAACCTTCAACCCTCAATCCTCAATACTCAATCCTCAATCCTCAATCGTCAATACTCAATACTCAATCTTCAATCCTCAATCCTCAATCCTCAACCCTCAATACTCAATCCTCAATCTTCAATCGTCAATACTCAGTCTTCAATCCTCAATCCTCAATCCGCAACCCTCAATGCTCAATCCTCAATCCTCAATCCTCAAACCTCAATCTTCAATCCTCAATACTCAATCTGCAATCCTCAATCCTCAATCTTCAATCCTCAATCCTCAATCGTCGATCCTCAATCCACAATCCTCAACCTTCAATCCTCAATCCTCAATCCCCAATCCTCAACCCTCAATCCTCAATCTTCAGTCCTCAATAATCAATCTTCAACACTCAATTCTCAATACTCAATAGAATAACCTGAATTCTCAGAATTCAATACTCAAGCCTCAACAAGCAACCCTGAATCCTCAATCCTCAATCCTCAATCCTCAATCTTCAATCCTCAATACTCAATATTCAATCCTCCATCCTCAATCCTCAGTCCTCAATCCTCAACCCTCAATCGTCAGGCTTCAATCCTCAATACTCAATCTTCAATCCTCAATCCTCAATCGTCATTCGTCAATCCTCATTCTTCAATCCTCAATACCCAATCCTCAATCTTCAATCTTCAACCCTCAATCCTCAACTCTCAATCCTCAACCCTCAGTCCTCAGACCTCAAACCTCAATCCTCAACTCTCAGCCCTCATCCTCAATCCTCAATCCTCAATCTTGAATCCTCAATCCTCAATCCTCAATTCTCAATCCTCAATCCTCAATCCTCAGACCTCAAACATCAATACTCAACCCCCAGTCCTGGTCCTCAATCCACAACCATCAATCCTCAATCCTCAATCTTCAATCATCGATACTCAATCTTCAGTCCTCAATCCTCAATCCTCAATCCTCAATCCTCAATCTTCAATGTTCTATCCGCAATACCCAATCCTCAATCTTCAATCCTCAATCCACAATCCTCAATCCTCAATCCTCATTCTTCAATCCTCAACACCCAATCCTCAATCTTCAATCCTCAATCCTCAATTCTCAGACCACAACCCTCAATCTTCAATCCTCAATACTCAATCTGCAACCCTCAATCCTCAGTCCTCAATCCTCAATCCTCATTCTTCAATCCTCAATACCCAATCCTCAATCTTCAATCCTCAATCCACAATCCTCAATCCTCAATCCTCATTCTTCGATCCTCAACACCCAATCCTCAATCTTCAATCCACAGTCCTCTATCCTCAATCCTCAATCGTCAGGCTTCAATCCTCAATACTCAATCTTCAATCCTCAATCCTCAATCGTCATTCGTCAATCCTCATTCTTCAATCCTCAATACCCAATCCTCAATCTTCAATCTTCAACCCTCAATCCTCAACTCTCAATCCTCAACCCTCAATCCTCAGACCTCAAACCTCAGTCCTCAACTCTCAGCCCTCATCCTCAATCCTCAATCCTCAATCTTCAATCCTCAATCCTCAATCCTCATTCTTCAATCCTCAACACCCAATCCTCAATCTTCAATCCTCAATCCTCAATCCTCAACACTCAATCCTCAATGTTCAATCCTCAATACCCAACCCTCAGTCTTCAATCCTCAATCCTCAATACTCATTCCTCAATCCTCATTCTTCAATCCTCAATACCCAATCCTCAATCTTCATTCCTCAATCCTCAATCCTCAATTCTCAATCCTCAATCCTCAGTTCTAAGTCCTCAAATCTCAATCCTCAACCCTCAGCCCTCATCCTCAATCCTCAATCCTCAATCTTCAACCCTCAATCCTCAATCCTGAAGCATCAACCCTCAATCCTCAATCCTCAGTCCTCAAACCTCAATTCTGAATCCTCAATCTTCAGACCTCAGACCTCAACAATCAGATGTCAATCCTGAATCCTTAATAGAATATCATCAATTCACAGTTTTTAATACCCAATACTCAATCTGCAATCTTCAAATCTCTATTCACAAACATCAATTCTCATCACTCAACCCTCAACACTCAGTCCGCAATCCTCAACCTTCAACCCTCAATCCTCAATACTCAATCCTCAATCCTCAATCGTCAATACTCAATACTCAATCTTCAATCCTCAATCCTCAATCCTCAATCCTCAATACTCAATCCTCAATCCTCAATCTTCCATCGTCAATACTCAATCTTCAATCCTCCATCTTCAATCCGCAACCCTCAATGCTCAATCCTCAATCCTCAATCCTCAAACCTCAATCTTCAATCCTCAATACTCATTCTGCAATCCTCAATCCTCAATCTTCAATCCTCAATCCTCAATCGTCGATCCTCAATCCCCAATCCTCAATCTTCAATCATCAATCCTCAATCCCCAATCCTCAATCCTCAATCCTCAATCTTCAATCCTCAATACTCAATCTTCAGTCCTCAATTCTCAATACGCAATAGAATATCCTGAATTCTCAGGATTCAATACTCAAACCTCAACACGCAACACTGAATCCTCAATCCTCAATACTCAATCCTCAATCTTCAATCCGCAATACTCAATCTACAATCCTCCATCCTCAATCCTCAGTCCTCTATCCTCAATCCTCAATCGTCGGGCTTCAATCCTCAATACTCAATCTTCAATCCTCAATCCTCAATCGTCATTCGTCAATCCTCATTCTTCAATCCTCAATACCCAATCCTCAATCTTCAATCTTCAACCCTCAATCCTCAACTCTCAATCCTCAACCCTCAATCCTCAGACCTCAAACCTCAACCCTCAACCCTCAGCCCTCATTCTCAATCCTCAATCCTCAATCTTCAATCCTCAATCCTCAATCCTCAATTCTCAATCCTCAATCCACAATCCTCAGACCTCAAACATCAATACTCAACCCTCAGTCCTCGTCCTCAATCCACAACCATCAATCCTCAATCCTCAATCTTCAATAATCGATATTCAATCTTCAGTCCTCAATCCTCAATCCTCAATCCTCAATCCTCAATCCTCAATGTTCAATCCGCAATACCCAATCCTCGATCTTCAATCCTCAATCCACAATCCTCAATCCTCAATCCTCATTCTTCAATCCTCAACACCCAATCCTCAATACTCAATCTGCAACCCTCAATACTCAGTCCTCAATCCTCAATCCTCATTCTTCAATCCTCAATACCCAATCCTCAATCTTCAATCCTCAATCCACAATCCTCAATCCTCAATCCTCATTCTTCAATCCTCAACACCCAATCCTCAATCTTCAATCCTCAATTCTCAATTCGCAGACCTCAATCCTCAACCTTCAATCCTCAATACTCAATCTTCAATCCTCAATCCTCAATCCTCAATCCTCAATCCTCATTCTTCAATCCTCAACACCCAATCCGCAATCTTCAATCGTCAATCCTCAATCCTCAATTCTCAATCCTCAATCCTCAATCCTCAGACCTCAAACATCAATACTCAACCCTCAGTCCTCGTCCTCAATCCACAACACGCAATCCTCGATCCTCAATCTTCAATCATCAATATTAAATCTTCAATCCTCAATCCTCAATCCTCAATACTCAATCCTCAATCGTCAATAATCAATCCTCAATACTCAACTATCAACCCTCAGTTCTCAATACTCAATAGAATATCCTGAATTCTCAGTATTCAATACTCAAACCTCAACACTCAACCCTCAATACTCAATCCTCAATCCTCAATCCTCAATCGTCAATTCTCAATACTCAATCTTCAATCCTCCATTCTCAATCCTCAATCGTCAATCCTCAATCCTCAATTCTCAATCCTCCATCCTCAATCGTCAGGCTTCAAACCTGAATACCCATTCCTCAGTCTTCAATCTTCAATCCTCAGTCCTCAATTCTCAATCCTCAATCCTCAGTCCTCAGACCTCAAACCTCAATCCGCAACCCTCAGCCCTCATCCTCATTCCTCAATCCTCAATCGTCAATCCTCAATCCTCAATCCTCAACCCTCAATCCTCAATGTTCAATCCTCAATACCGAACACTCAGTCTTCAATCCTCAATCCTCAATCCTCAATCTTCAATCCTCAATACTCAATCTTCAATCCTCCGTCCTCAATCCTCAACCCTCAATCCTCAATCCTCAATCGTCAGGCTTCAATCCTCAATACTCAATCTTCAATCCTCAATCCTGAATCCTCATTCCTCAATCCACATTCTACAATCCTCAATACCCAATCCTCAATCTTCAATCCTCAATCCTCAATCCTCAATTCTCAATCCTCAATCCTCAGTCCTAAGTCCTCAAATCACAATCCTCAACCCGCAGCCCCCATCCTCAATCCTCAATCCTCAATCTTCAACCCTCAATACTCAATCCTGAAGCGTCAACCCTCAATCCTCAATCTTCAGTCCTCAAACCTCAATTCTGAATCCTCAATCTTCAGACCTCAGACCTCATCAATCAGATGTCAATCCTGAATCCTTAATAGAATATCATCAATTCACAGTTTCCAATACCCAATACTCAATCTGCAATCTTCAAATCTCTATTCACAAGCATCAATACTCATCACTCAACCCTCAACACTCAGTCCGCAATCCTCAACCTTCAACCCTCAATCCTCAATACTCAATCCTCAATCCTCAATCGTCAATACTCAATACTCAATCTTCAATCCTCAATCCTCAATCCTCAATCCTCAATCCTCAATCCTCAATCTTCAATCCTCATTCTTCAATACTCAATACCCAATCCTCAGTCTTCAATCCTCAATCCTCAATCCTCAAATCTCAATCCCCAATCCTCAGTGCTCAGTCCTCAAACCTCAATCCTCAACCCTCAGCCCTCATCCTCAATTCTCATTCCTCAATCCTAAATCCTCAATCTTCAATCCTCAATACTCAATCTTCAATAATCAATCCTCAATTCTCAATCCTCAATACTCTATCCTCAATCGTCAACCCTCAATACCCAATCCTCAATCTTCAATCCTCAATCCTCAATCCTCAATCCTCAATCCCCAAGCTTCAATACCCAATAATCAATGTTCAATCCTCAATTCTCAATACTCAATAGAATATCCTGAATTCTCAGGATTCAATACTCAAACCTCAACACGCAACCCTGAATCTTCAATCCTCAATCCTCAATCGTCAATCTTCAATCCTCAATACTCAATCTTCAATCCTCCATCCTCAATCCTCAATCGTCAATCCTCAATCCTCAATCCTCAACCCTCAATCCTCAATCTTCAATCCTCAATCCTCAATCCTCATGCCTCAATCCTCAATACTCAATCCTCAGTCATCAAACCTCAATCCTGAATCGTCAATCCTGAATTCTCGATCTTCAGACCTCAGACCTGAACAGTCAGATGTCAATCCTCAATCCTCAATAGAATATTATCAATTCACAGTTTTCAATACACAATACTCAATCTGCAATCTTCAAATTTCTATCCACAAACATCAATTCTCATCACTCAACCCTCAACACTCAGTCCCCAATCCTCAATCTTCAATCCTCAATCCGCAATCCTCAACCCTCAACACTCAGTCCCCAATCCTCAATCTTCAATCCTCAATCGTCAATCCTCAATCCTCAATCCTCAACCCTCAGTCCTCAATGTTCAATCCTCAACACCCAACACTCAGTCTTCAATCCTCAATCCTCAATCCTCAATCTTCAATCCACAATACTCAATCTTCTATCCTCCGTCCTCAATCCTCAACCCTCAATCCTCAATACTCAATCGTCAGGCTTCAATCCTCAATACTCAATCTTCAATCCTCAATCCTCAATCCTCATTCCTCAATCCACATTCTGCAATCCTCAATACCCAATCCTCAATCTTCAATCCTCAATCCTCAATCCTCAATTCTCAATCCTCAATCCTCAGTCCTAAGTCCTCAAATCTGAATCCTCAACCCGCAGCCCTCATCCTCAATCCTCAATCCTCAATCTTCAACCCTCAATCCTCAATCCTGAAGCGTCAACCCTCAATCCTCAATCCTCAGTCCTCAAACCTCAATTCTGAATCCTCAATCTTCAGACCTCAGACCTCATCAATCAGATGTCAATCCTGAATCCTTAATAGAATATCATCTATTCACAGTTTCCAATACCCAATACTCAATCTGCAATATTCAAATCTCTATTCACAAACATCAATTCTCATCACTCAACCCTCAACACTCAGTCCGCAATCCTCAACCTTCAACCCTCAATCCTCAATACTCAATCCTCAATCCTCAATCGGCAATACTCAATACTCAATCTTCAATCTTCAAACCTCAATCCTCAATCTTCTATCGTCAATACTCAATCTTCAATCCTCAATCCTCAATCCGCAACCCTCAATGCTCAATCCTCAATCCTCAATCCTCAAACCTCAATCTTCAATCCTCAATACTCAATCTGCAATCCTCAACCCTCAATCCTCAATGTTCAATCCTCAATACCCTACCCTCAGTCTTCAATCCTCAATCCTCAATCCTCAATCTTCAATCCACAATCCTCAGTCCTCAAACCTCAATTCTGAACTCTCAATCCTGAATCCTCAATCTTCAGCACTCAGTCCGCAACAATCAGTTGTCAATCCTGAATCCTTAATAGAATATCATCAACTCACAGTTTCCAATACCCAATACTCAATCTGCAATCTTCAAATCTCTATTCACAAACATCAATTCTCATCACTCAACCCTCAACACTCAGTCCGCAATCCTCAACCTTCAACCCTCAATCCTCAATACTCAATCCTCAAACCTCAATCTTCAATCCTCAATACTCAATCTGCAATCCTCAATCCTCAATCCTCAATCCTCAATCCTCAGTCGTCGATCCTCAATCCCCAATCCTCAACCTTCAATCCTCAACCCTCAATCCCCAATCCTCAATCCTCAATCCTCAATCTTCAATCCTCAATACTCAATCTTCAATCCTCAATTCTCAATACTCAATAGAATATCCTGAATTCTCAGGATTCAATACTCAAACCTCAACACGCAACCCTGAATCCTCAATCCTCAATCCACAATACTCAATCTTCAATCCTCAATACTCAATCTTCAATCCTCCATCCTCAATTCTCAGACCTCAAACGTCAATCCGCAACCCTGAGCCCGCATCCTCATTCCTCAATCCTCAATCGTCTATCCTCAGTCCTCAATCCTCAACCCTCAATCCTCAATGTTCAATCCTCAATACCCTACCCTCAGTCTTCAATCCTCAATCCTCAATCCTCAATCTTCAATCCACAATCCTCAGTCCTCAAACCTCAATTCTGAACTCTCAATCCTGAATCCTCAATCTTCAGCACTCAGTCCGCAACAATCAGTTGTCATTCCTCAATCCTCAGTAGAATATCCTCAATTCACAGCTTTCAATACTCAATACACAATCTGCAATCCTCCAACCTGTATCCACAAACATCAATTTTCACCACTCAACCCTCAGCACTCATTCCTCAATGTTCAATCCTCAATCCTCAACTCTCAATCTTCGATCCTCAATACTGAATCTTCAATCCTCAACTCTCAATCCTCAATCCTCAATCCTCAACCCTTATTCTTCAATCCTCAAACCTCAATCTTCAATCCTCAATACTCAATCTGCAATCCTCAATCCTCAATCCTCAATCCTCAATCCTCAATCGTCGTTCCTCAATCCCCAATCCTCAATCTTCAATCCTCAATCCTCAATCCCCAATCCTCAATCCTCAATCCTCAATCTTCAATCCTCAATCCTCAATCCTCAATCCTCAAACCTCAATCTTCAATCCTCAATACTCAATCTGCAATCCTCAATACTCAATCCTCAATCCTCAATCCTCAATCGTCGATCCTCAATCCCCAATCCTCAATCTTCAATCCTCAATCCTCAATCCCCAATCCTCAATCCTCAATCCTCAATCTTCAATCCTCAATACTCAATCTTCTATCCTCAATTCTCAATACTCAATAGAATATCCTGAATTCTCAGGATTCAATACTCAAACCTCAACACGCAACCCCGAATCCTCAATCCTCAATCCTCAATCTTCAATCCTCAATACTCAATCTTCAATCCTCCATCCACAATCCTCAGTCCTCAATCCTCAATCCTCAATCGTCAGGCTTCAATCCTCAATACTCAATCTTCAATCCTCAATCCTCAATCGTCATTCGTCAATCCTCATTCTTCAATCCTCAATACCCAATCCTCAATCTTCAATCTTCAACCCTCAATCCTCAACTCTCAATCCTCAACCCTCAATCCTCAGACCTCAAACCTCAACCCTCAACCCTCAGCCCTCATCCTCAATCCTCAATCCTCAATCTTCAATCCTCAATCCTCAATCCTCAATTCTCAATCCTCAATCCTCAATCCTCAGACCTCAAACATCAATACTCAACCCTCAGTCCTCGTCCTCAATCCACAACCATCAATCCTCAATCCTCAATCTTCAATCATCGATATTCAATCTTCAGTCCTCAATCCTCAATCCTCAATCCTCAATCCTCAATCCTCAATGTTCAATCCGCAATACCCAATCCTCGATCTTCAATCCTCAATCCACAATCCTCAATCCTCAATCCTCATTCTTCAATCCTCAACACCCAATCCTCAATACTCAATCTGCTACCCTCAATACTCAGTCCTCAATCCTCAATCCTCATTCTTCAATCCTCAATACCCAATCCTCAATCTTCAATCCTCAATCCACAATCCTCAATCCTCAATCCTCATTCTTCAATCCTCAACACCCAGTCCTCAATCTTCAATCCTCAATTCTCAATTCGCAGACCTCAATCCTCAACCTTCAATCCTCAATACTCAATCTTCAATCCTCAATCCTCAATCCTCAATCCTCAATCCTCATTCTTCAATCATCAACACCCAATCCACAATCTTCAATCGTCAATCCTCAATCCTCAATTCTCAATCCTCAATCCTCAATCCTCAGACCTCAAACATCAATACTCAACACTCAGTCCTCGTCCTCAATCCACAACACTCAATCCTCGATCCTCAATCTTCAATCATCAATATTCAATCTTCAATCCTCAATCCTCAATCCTCAATACTCAATCCTCAATCCTCAATACTCAATCCTCAATACTCAACCATCAACCCTCAGTTCTCAATACTCAATAGAATATCCTGAATTCTCAGTATTCAATACTCAAACCTCAACACTCAACCCTCAATCTTCAATCCTCCATTCTCAATCCTCAATCCTCAATCCTCAATCCTCAATCCTCAATCCTCCATCCTCAATCGTCAGGCTTCAATCCTGAATACCCAATCCTCAGTCTTCAATCTTCAATCCTCAGTCCTCAATTCTCAATCCTCAATCCTCAGTCCTCAGACCTCAAACCTCAATCCGCAACCCTCAGCCCTCATCCTCATTCCTCAATCCTCAATCGTCAATCCTCAATCCTCAATCCTCAACCCTCAATCCTCAATGTTCAATCCTCAATACCGAACACTCAGTCTTCAATCCTCAATCCTCAATCCTCAATCTTCAATCCTCAATACTCAATCTTCAATCCTCCGTCCTCAATCCTCAACCCTCAATCCTCAATCCTCAATCGTCAGGCTTCAATCCTCAATACTCAATCTTCAATCCTCAATCGTCAATACTCAATACTCAATCTTCAATCCTCAATCCTCAATCCTCAATCCTCAATCCTCAATCCTCAATCTTCAATCGTCAATACTCAATCTTCAATCCTCAATCCTCAATCCGCAACCCTCAATGCTCAATCCTCAATCCTCAATCCTCAAACCTCAATCTTCAATCCTCAATACTCAATCTGCAATCCTCAACCCTCAATCCTCAATGTTCAATCCTCAATACCCTACCCTCAGTCTTCAATCCTCAATCCTCAATCCTCAATCTTCAATCCACAATCCTCAGTCCTCAAACCTTAATTCTGAACTCTCAATCCTGAATCCTCAATCTTCAGCACTCAGTCCGCAACAATCAGTTGTCAATCCTGAATCCTTAATAGAATATCATCAACTCACAGTTTCCAATACCCAATACTCAATCTGCAATCTTCAAATCTCTATTCACAAACATCAATTCTCATCACTCAACCCTCAACACTCAGTCCGCAATCCTCAACCTTCAACCCTCAATCCTCAATACTCAATCCTCAAACCTCAATCTTCAATCCTCAATACTCAATCTGCAATCCTCAATCCTCAATCCTCAATCCTCAATCCTCAGTCGTCGATCCTCAATCCCCAATCCTCAACCTTCAATCCTCAACCCTCAATCCCCAATCCTCAATCCTCAATACTCAATCTTCAATCCTCAATACTCAATCTTCAATCCTCAATTCTCAATACTCAATAGAATATCCTGAATTCTCAGGATTCAATACTCAAACCTCAACACGCAACCCTGAATCCTCAATCCTCAATCCACAATACTCAATCTTCAATCCTCAATACTCAATCTTCAATCCTCCATCCTCAATTCTCAGACCTCAAACGTCAATCCGCAACCCTGAGCCCGCATCCTCATTCCTCAATCCTCAATCGTCTATCCTCAGTCCTCAATCCTCAACCCTCAATCCTCAATGTTCAATCCTCAATACCCTACCCTCAGTCTTCAATCCTCAATCCTCAATCCTCAATCTTCAATCCACAATCCTCAGTCCTCAAACCTCAATTCTGAACTCTCAATCCTGAATCCTCAATCTTCAGCACTCAGTCCGCAACAATCAGTTGTCATTCCTCAATCCTCAGTAGAATATCCTCAATTCACAGCTTTCAATACTCAATACACAATCTGCAATCCTCCAACCTGTATCCACAAACATCAATTTTCACCACTCAACCCTCAGCACTCATTCCTCAATGTTCAATCCTCAATCCTCAACTCTCAATCTTCGATCCTCAATACTGAATCTTCAATCCTCAACTCTCAATCCTCAATCCTCAATCCTCAACCCTTATTCTTCAATCCTCAAACCTCAATCTTCAATCCTCGATACTCAATCTGCAATCCTCAATCCTCAATCCTCAATCCTCAATCCTCAATCGTCGTTCCTCAATCCCCAATCCTCAATCTTCAATCCTCAATCCTCAATCCCCAATCCTCAATCCTCAATCCTCAATCTTCAATCCTCAATCCTCAATCCTCAATCCTCAAACCTCAATCTTCAATCCTCAATACTCAATCTGCAATCCTCAATACTCAATCCTCAATCCTCAATCCTCAATCGTCGATCCTCAATCCCCAATCCTCAATCTTCAATCCTCAATCCTCAATCCCCAATCCTCAATCCTCAATCCTCAATCTTCAATCCTCAATACTCAATCTTCTATCCTCAATTCTCAATACTCAATAGAATATCCTGAATTCTCAGGATTCAATACTCAAACCTCAACACGCAACCCCGAATCCTCAATCCTCAATCCTCAATCTTCAATCCTCAATACTCAATCTTCAATCCTCCATCCACAATCCTCAGTCCTCAATCCTCAATCCTCAATCGTCAGGCTTCAATCCTCAATACTCAATCTTCAATCCTCAATCCTCAATCGTCATTCGTCAATCCTCATTCTTCAATCCTCAATACCCAATCCTCAATCTTCAATCTTCAACCCTCAATCCTCAACTCTCAATCCTCAACCCTCAATCCTCAGACCTCAAACCTCAACCCTCAACCCTCAGCCCTCATCCTCAATCCTCAATCCTCAATCTTCAATCCTCAATCCTCAATCCTCAATTCTCAATCCTCAATCCTCAATCCTCAGACCTCAAACATCAATACTCAACCCTCAGTCCTCGTCCTCAATCCACAACCATCAATCCTCAATCCTCAATCTTCAATCATCGATATTCAATCTTCAGTCCTCAATCCTCAATCCTCAATCCTCAATCCTCAATCCTCAATGTTCAATCCGCAATACCCAATCCTCGATCTTCAATCCTCAATCCACAATCCTCAATCCTCAATCCTCATTCTTCAATCCTCAACACCCAATCCTCAATACTCAATCTGCTACCCTCAATACTCAGTCCTCAATCCTCAATCCTCATTCTTCAATCCTCAATACCCAATCCTCAATCTTCAATCCTCAATCCACAATCCTCAATCCTCAATCCTCATTCTTCAATCCTCAACACCCAGTCCTCAATCTTCAATCCTCAATTCTCAATTCGCAGACCTCAATCCTCAACCTTCAATCCTCAATACTCAATCTTCAATCCTCAATCCTCAATCCTCAATCCTCAATCCTCATTCTTCAATCCTCAACACCCAATCCACAATCTTCAATCGTCAATCCTCAATCCTCAATTCTCAATCCTCAATCCTCAATCCTCAGACCTCAAACATCAATACTCAACACTCAGTCCTCGTCCTCAATCCACAACACTCAATCCTCGATCCTCAATCTTCAATCATCAATATTCAATCTTCAATCCTCAATCCTCAATCCTCAATCCTCATTCTTCAATCATCAACACCCAATCCACAATCTTCAATCGTCAATCCTCAATCCTCAATTCTCAATCCTCAATCCTCAATCCTCAGACCTCAAACATCAATACTCAACACTCAGTCCTCGTCCTCAATCCACAACACTCAATCCTCGATCCTCAATCTTCAATCATCAATATTCAATCTTCAATCCTCAATCCTCAATCCTCAATACTCAATCCTCAATCCTCAATACTCAATCCTCAATACTCAACCATCAACCCTCAGTTCTCAATACTCAATAGAATATCCTGAATTCTCAGTATTCAATACTCAAACCTCAACACTCAACCCTCAATCCTCAATCCTCAATCCTCAATCCTCAATCGTCAATTCTCAATACTCAATCTTCAATCCTCCATTCTCAATCCTCAATCCTCAATCCTCAATCCTCAATCCTCAATCCTCCATCCTCAATCGTCAGGCTTCAATCCTGAATACCCAATCCTCAGTCTTCAATCTTCAATCCTCAGTCCTCAATTCTCAATCCTCAATCCTCAGTCCTCAGACCTCAAACCTCAATCCGCAACCCTCAGCCCTCATCCTCATTCCTCAATCCTCAATCGTCAATCCTCAATCCTCAATCCTCAACCCTCAATCCTCAATGTTCAATCCTCAATACCGAACACTCAGTCTTCAATCCTCAATCCTCAATCCTCAATCTTCAATCCTCAATACTCAATCTTCAATCCTCCGTCCTCAATCCTCAACCCTCAATCCTCAATCCTCAATCGTCAGGCTTCAATCCTCAATACTCAATCTTCAATCCTCAATCGTCAATACTCAATACTCAATCTTCAATCCTCAATCCTCAATCCTCAATCCTCAATCCTCAATCCTCAATCTTCAATCGTCAATACTCAATCTTCAATCCTCAATCCTCAATCCGCAACCCTCAATGCTCAATCCTCAATCCTCAATCCTCAAACCTCAATCTTCAATCCTCAATACTCAATCTGCAATCCTCAACCCTCAATCCTCAATGTTCAATCCTCAATACCCTACCCTCAGTCTTCAATCCTCAATCCTCAATCCTCAATCTTCAATCCACAATCCTCAGTCCTCAAACCTTAATTCTGAACTCTCAATCCTGAATCCTCAATCTTCAGCACTCAGTCCGCAACAATCAGTTGTCAATCCTGAATCCTTAATAGAATATCATCAACTCACAGTTTCCAATACCCAATACTCAATCTGCAATCTTCAAATCTCTATTCACAAACATCAATTCTCATCACTCAACCCTCAACACTCAGTCCGCAATCCTCAACCTTCAACCCTCAATCCTCAATACTCAATCCTCAAACCTCAATCTTCAATCCTCAATACTCAATCTGCAATCCTCAATCCTCAATCCTCAATCCTCAATCCTCAGTCGTCGATCCTCAATCCCCAATCCTCAACCTTCAATCCTCAACCCTCAATCCCCAATCCTCAATCCTCAATACTCAATCTTCAATCCTCAATACTCAATCTTCAATCCTCAATTCTCAATACTCAATAGAATATCCTGAATTCTCAGGATTCAATACTCAAACCTCAACACGCAACCCTGAATCCTCAATCCTCAATCCACAATACTCAATCTTCAATCCTCAATACTCAATCTTCAATCCTCCATCCTCAATTCTCAGACCTCAAACGTCAATCCGCAACCCTGAGCCCGCATCCTCATTCCTCAATCCTCAATCGTCTATCCTCAGTCCTCAATCCTCAACCCTCAATCCTCAATGTTCAATCCTCAATACCCTACCCTCAGTCTTCAATCCTCAATCCTCAATCCTCAATCTTCAATCCACAATCCTCAGTCCTCAAACCTCAATTCTGAACTCTCAATCCTGAATCCTCAATCTTCAGCACTCAGTCCGCAACAATCAGTTGTCATTCCTCAATACTCAGTAGAATATCCTCAATTCACAGCTTTCAATACTCAATACACAATCTGCAATCCTCCAACCTGTATCCACAAACATCAATTTTCACCACTCAACCCTCAGCACTCATTCCTCAATGTTCAATCCTCAATCCTCAACTCTCAATCTTCGATCCTCAATACTGAATCTTCAATCCTCAACTCTCAATCCTCAATCCTCAATCCTCAACCCTTATTCTTCAATCCTCAAACCTCAATCTTCAATCCTCGATACTCAATCTGCAATCCTCAATCCTCAATCCTCAATCCTCAATCCTCAATCGTCGTTCCTCAATCCCCAATCCTCAATCTTCAATCCTCAATCCTCAATCCCCAATCCTCAATCCTCAATCCTCAATCTTCAATCCTCAATCCTCAATCCTCAATCCTCAAACCTCAATCTTCAATCCTCAATACTCAATCTGCAATCCTCAATACTCAATCCTCAATCCTCAATCCTCAATCGTCGATCCTCAATCCCCAATCCTCAATCTTCAATCCTCAATCCTCAATCCCCAATCCTCAATCCTCAATCCTCAATCTTCAATCCTCAATACTCAATCTTCTATCCTCAATTCTCAATACTCAATAGAATATCCTGAATTCTCAGGATTCAATACTCAAACCTCAACACGCAACCCCGAATCCTCAATCCTCAATCCTCAATCTTCAATCCTCAATACTCAATCTTCAATCCTCCATCCACAATCCTCAGTCCTCAATCCTCAATCCTCAATCGTCAGGCTTCAATCCTCAATACTCAATCTTCAATCCTCAATCCTCAATCGTCATTCGTCAATCCTCATTCTTCAATCCTCAATACCCAATCCTCAATCTTCAATCTTCAACCCTCAATCCTCAACTCTCAATCCTCAACCCTCAATCCTCAGACCTCAAACCTCAACCCTCAACCCTCAGCCCTCATCCTCAATCCTCAATCCTCAATCTTCAATCCTCAATCCTCAATCCTCAATTCTCAATCCTCAATCCTCAATCCTCAGACCTCAAACATCAATACTCAACCCTCAGTCCTCGTCCTCAATCCACAACCATCAATCCTCAATCCTCAATCTTCAATCATCGATATTCAATCTTCAGTCCTCAATCCTCAATCCTCAATCCTCAATCCTCAATCCTCAATGTTCAATCCGCAATACCCAATCCTCGATCTTCAATCCTCAATCCACAATCCTCAATCCTCAATCCTCATTCTTCAATCCTCAACACCCAATCCTCAATACTCAATCTGCTACCCTCAATACTCAGTCCTCAATCCTCAATCCTCATTCTTCAATCCTCAATACCCAATCCTCAATCTTCAATCCTCAATCCACAATCCTCAATCCTCAATCCTCATTCTTCAATCCTCAACACCCAGTCCTCAATCTTCAATCCTCAATTCTCAATTCGCAGACCTCAATCCTCAACCTTCAATCCTCAATACTCAATCTTCAATCCTCAATCCTCAATCCTCAATCCTCAATCCTCATTCTTCAATCCTCAACACCCAATCCACAATCTTCAATCGTCAATCCTCAATCCTCAATTCTCAATCCTCAATCCTCAATCCTCAGACCTCAAACATCAATACTCAACACTCAGTCCTCGTCCTCAATCCACAACACTCAATCCTCGATCCTCAATCTTCAATCATCAATATTCAATCTTCAATCCTCAATCCTCAATCCTCAATACTCAATCCTCAATCCTCAATACTCAATCCTCAATACTCAACCATCAACCCTCAGTTCTCAATACTCAATAGAATATCCTGAATTCTCAGTATTCAATACTCAAACCTCAACACTCAACCCTCAATCCTCAATCCTCAATCCTCAATCCTCAATCGTCAATTCTCAATACTCAATCTTCAATCCTCCATTCTCAATCCTCAATCCTCAATCCTCAATCCTCAATCCTCAATCCTCCATCCTCAATCGTCAGGCTTCAATCCTGAATACCCAATCCTCAGTCTTCAATCTTCAATCCTCAGTCCTCAATTCTCAATCCTCAATCCTCAGTCCTCAGACCTCAAACCTCAATCCGCAACCCTCAGCCCTCATCCTCATTCCTCAATCCTCAATCGTCAATCCTCAATCCTCAATCCTCAACCCTCAATCCTCAATGTTCAATCCTCAATACCGAACACTCAGTCTTCAATCCTCAATCCTCAATCCTCAATCTTCAATCCTCAATACTCAATCTTCAATCCTCCGTCCTCAATCCTCAACCCTCAATCCTCAATCCTCAATCGTCAGGCTTCAATCCTCAATACTCAATCTTCAATCCTCAATCGTCAATACTCAATACTCAATCTTCAATCCTCAATCCTCAATCCTCAATCCTCAATCCTCAATCCTCAATCTTCAATCGTCAATACTCAATCTTCAATCCTCAATCCTCAATCCGCAACCCTCAATGCTCAATCCTCAATCCTCAATCCTCAAACCTCAATCTTCAATCCTCAATACTCAATCTGCAATCCTCAACCCTCAATCCTCAATGTTCAATCCTCAATACCCTACCCTCAGTCTTCAATCCTCAATCCTCAATCCTCAATCTTCAATCCACAATCCTCAGTCCTCAAACCTCAATTCTGAACTCTCAATCCTGAATCCTCAATCTTCAGCACTCAGTCCGCAACAATCAGTTGTCAATCCTGAATCCTTAATAGAATATCATCAACTCACAGTTTCCAATACCCAATACTCAATCTGCAATCTTCAAATCTCTATTCACAAACATCAATTCTCATCACTCAACCCTCAACACTCAGTCCGCAATCCTCAACCTTCAACCCTCAATCCTCAATACTCAATCCTCAAACCTCAATCTTCAATCCTCAATACTCAATCTGCAATCCTCAATCCTCAATCCTCAATCCTCAATCCTCAGTCGTCGATCCTCAATCCCCAATCCTCAATCTTCAATCCTCAACCCTCAATCCCCAATCCTCAATCCTCAATCCTCAATCTTCAATCCTCAATACTCAATCTTCAATCCTCAATTCTCAATACTCAATAGAATATCCTGAATTCTCAGGATTCAATACTCAAACCTCAACACGCAACCCTGAATCCTCAATCCTCAATCCACAATCCTCAATCTTCAATCCTCAATACTCAATCTTCAATCCTCCATCCTCAATTCTCAGACCTCAAACGTCAATCCGCAACCCTGAGCCCGCATCCTCATTCCTCAATCCTCAATCGTCTATCCTCAGTCCTCAATCCTCAACCCTCAATCCTCAATGTTCAATCCTCAATACCCTACCCTCAGTCTTCTATCCTCAATCCTCAATCCTCAATCTTCAATCCACAATCCTCAGTCCTCAAACCTCAATTCTGAACTCTCAATCCTGAATCCTCAATCTTCAGCACTCAGTCCGCAACAATCAGTTGTCATTCCTCAATCCTCAGTAGAATATCCTCAATTCACAGCTTTCAATACTCAATACACAATCTGCAATCCTCCAACCTGTATCCACAAACATCAATTTTCACCACTCAACCCTCAGCACTCATTCCTCAATGTTCAATCCTCAATCCTCAACTCTCAATCTTCGATCCTCAATACTGAATCTTCAATCCTCAACTCTCAATCCTCAATCCTCAATCCTCAACCCTTATTCTTCAATCCTCAAACCTCAATCTTCAATCCTCAATACTCAATCTGCAATCCTCAATCCTCAATCCTCAATCCTCAATCCTCAATCGTCGTTCCTCAATCCCCAATCCTCAATCTTCAATCCTCAATCCTCAATCCCCAATCCTCAATCCTCAATCCTCAATCTTCAATCCTCAATCCTCAATCCTCAATCCTCAAACCTCAATCTTCAATCCTCAATACTCAATCTGCAATCCTCAATCCTCAATCCTCAATCCTCAATCCTCAATCGTCGATCCTCAATCCCCAATCCTCAATCTTCAATCCTCAATCCTCAATCCCCAATCCTCAATCCTCAATCCTCAATCTTCAATCCTCAATACTCAATCTTCAATCCTCAATTCTCAATACTCAATAGAATATCCTGAATTCTCAGGATTCAATACTCAAACCTCAACACGCAACCCCGAATCCTCAATCCTCAATCCTCAATCTTCAATCCTCAATACTCAATCTTCAATCCTCCATCCACAATCCTCAGTCCTCAATCCTCAATCCTCAATCGTCAGGCTTCAATCCTCAATACTCAATCTTCAATCCTCAATCCTCAATCGTCATTCGTCAATCCTCATTCTTCAATCCTCAATACCCAATCCTCAATCTTCAATCTTCAACCCTCAATCCTCAACTCTCAGTCCTCAATCCTCAATCCTCAGACCTCAAACATCAATACTCAACCCTCAGTCCTCGTCCTCAATCCACAACCATCAATCCTCAATCCTCAATCTTCAATCATCGATATTCAATCTTCAGTCCTCAATCCTCAATCCTCAATCCTCAATCCTCAATCCTCAATGTTCAATCCGCAATACCCAATCCTCGATCTTCAATCCTCAATCCACAATCCTCAATCCTCAATCCTCATTCTTCAATCCTCAACACCCAATCCTCAATACTCAATCTGCAACCCTCAATACTCAGTCCTCAATCCTCAATCCTCATTCTTCAATCCTCAATACCCAATCCTCAATCTTCAATCCTCAATCCACAATCCTCAATCCTCAATCCTCATTCTTCAATCCTCAACACCCAGTCCTCAATCTTCAATGCTCAATTCTCAATTCGCAGACCTCAATCCTCAACCTTCAATCCTCAATACTCAATCTTCAATCCTCAATCCTCAATCCTCAATCCTCAATCCTCATTCTTCAATCCTCAACACCCAATCCACAATCTTCAATCGTCAATCCTCAATCCTCAATTCTCAATCCTCAATCCTCAATCCTCAGACCTCAAACATCAATACTCAACCCTCAGTCCTCGTCCTCAATCCACAACACTCAATCCTCGATCCTCAATCTTCAATCATCAATATTCAATCTTCAATCCTCAATCCTCAATCCTCAATACTCAATCCTCAATCCTCAATACTCAATCCTCAATACTCAACCATCAACCCTCAGTTCTCAATACTCAATAGAATATCCTGAATTCTCAGTATTCAATACTCAAACCTCAACACTCAACCCTCAATCCTCAATCCTCAATCCTCAATCCTCAATCGTCAATTCTCAATACTCAATCTTCAATCCTCCATTCTCAATCCTCAATCCTCAATCCTCAATCCTCAATCCTCAATCCTCCATCCTCAATCGTCAGGCTTCAATCCTGAATACCCAATCCTCAGTCTTCAATCTTCAATCCTCAGTCCTCAATTCTCAATCCTCAATCCTCAGTCCTCAGACCTCAAACCTCAATCCGCAACCCTCAGCCCTCATCCTCATTCCTCAATCCTCAATCGTCAATCCTCAATCCTCAATCCTCAACCCTCAATCCTCAATGTTCAATCCTCAATACCGAACACTCAGTCTTCAATCCTCAATCCTCAATCCTCAATCTTCAATCCTCAATACTCAATCTTCAATCCTCCGTCCTCAATCCTCAACCCTCAATCCTCAATCCTCAATCGTCAGGCTTCAATCCTCAATACTCAATCTTCAATCCTCAATCGTCAATACTCAATACTCAATCTTCAATCCTCAATCCTCAATCCTCAATCCTCAATCCTCAATCCTCAATCTTCAATCGTCAATACTCAATCTTCAATCCTCAATCCTCAATCCGCAACCCTCAATGCTCAATCCTCAATCCTCAATCCTCAAACCTCAATCTTCAATCCTCAATACTCAATCTGCAATCCTCAACCCTCAATCCTCAATGTTCAATCCTCAATACCCTACCCTCAGTCTTCAATCCTCAATCCTCAATCCTCAATCTTCAATCCACAATCCTCAGTCCTCAAACCTCAATTCTGAACTCTCAATCCTGAATCCTCAATCTTCAGCACTCAGTCCGCAACAATCAGTTGTCAATCCTGAATCCTTAATAGAATATCATCAACTCACAGTTTCCAATACCCAATACTCAATCTGCAATCTTCAAATCTCTATTCACAAACATCAATTCTCATCACTCAACCCTCAACACTCAGTCCGCAATCCTCAACCTTCAACCCTCAATCCTCAATACTCAATCCTCAAACCTCAATCTTCAATCCTCAATACTCAATCTGCAATCCTCAATCCTCAATCCTCAATCCTCAATCCTCAGTCGTCGATCCTCAATCCCCAATCCTCAATCTTCAATCCTCAACCCTCAATCCCCAATCCTCAATCCTCAATCCTCAATCTTCAATCCTCAATACTCAATCTTCAATCCTCAATTCTCAATACTCAATAGAATATCCTGAATTCTCAGGATTCAATACTCAAACCTCAACACGCAACCCTGAATCCTCAATCCTCAATCCACAATCCTCAATCTTCAATCCTCAATACTCAATCTTCAATCCTCCATCCTCAATTCTCAGACCTCAAACGTCAATCCGCAACCCTGAGCCCGCATCCTCATTCCTCAATCCTCAATCGTCTATCCTCAGTCCTCAATCCTCAACCCTCAATCCTCAATGTTCAATCCTCAATACCCTACCCTCAGTCTTCTATCCTCAATCCTCAATCCTCAATCTTCAATCCACAATCCTCAGTCCTCAAACCTCAATTCTGAACTCTCAATCCTGAATCCTCAATGTTCAGCACTCAGTCCGCAACAATCAGTTGTCATTCCTCAATCCTCAGTAGAATATCCTCAATTCACAGCTTTCAATACTCAATACACAATCTGCAATCCTCCAACCTGTATCCACAAACATCAATTTTCACCACTCAACCCTCAGCACTCATTCCTCAATGTTCAATCCTCAATCCTCAACTCTCAATCTTCGATCCTCAATACTGAATCTTCAATCCTCAACTCTCAATCCTCAATCCTCAATCCTCAACCCTTATTCTTCAATCCTCAAACCTCAATCTTCAATCCTCAATACTCAATCTGCAATCCTCAATCCTCAATCCTCAATCCTCAATCCTCAATCGTCGTTCCTCAATCCCCAATCCTCAATCTTCAATCCTCAATCCTCAATCCCCAATCCTCAATCCTCAATCCTCAATCTTCAATCCTCAATCCTCAATCCTCAATCCTCAAACCTCAATCTTCAATCCTCAATACTCAATCTGCAATCCTCAATCCTCAATCCTCAATCCTCAATCCTCAATCGTCGATCCTCAATCCCCAATCCTCAATCTTCAATCCTCAATCCTCAATCCCCAATCCTCAATCCTCAATCCTCAATCTTCAATCCTCAATACTCAATCTTCAATCCTCAATTCTCAATACTCAATAGAATATCCTGAATTCTCAGGATTCAATACTCAAACCTCAACACGCAACCCCGAATCCTCAATCCTCAATCCTCAATCTTCAATCCTCAATACTCAATCTTCAATCCTCCATCCACAATCCTCAGTCCTCAATCCTCAATCCTCAATCGTCAGGCTTCAATCCTCAATACTCAATCTTCAATCCTCAATCCTCAATCGTCATTCGTCAATCCTCATTCTTCAATCCTCAATACCCAATCCTCAATCTTCAATCTTCAACCCTCAATCCTCAACTCTCAATCCTCAACCCTCAATCCTCAGACCTCAAACCTCAACCCTCAACCCTCAGCCCTCATCCTCAATCCTCAATCCTCAATCTTCAATCCTCAATCCTCAATCCTCAATTCTCAGTCCTCAATCCTCAATCCTCAGACCTCAAACATCAATACTCAACCCTCAGTCCTCGTCCTCAATCCACAACCATCAATCCTCAATCCTCAATCTTCAATCATCGATATTCAATCTTCAGTCCTCAATCCTCAATCCTCAATCCTCAATCCTCAATCCTCAATGTTCAATCCGCAATACCCAATCCTCGATCTTCAATCCTCAATCCACAATCCTCAATCCTCAATCCTCATTCTTCAATCCTCAACACCCAATCCTCAATACTCAATCTGCAACCCTCAATACTCAGTCCTCAATCCTCAATCCTCATTCTTCAATCCTCAATACCCAATCCTCAATCTTCAATCCTCAATCCACAATCCTCAATCCTCAATCCTCATTCTTCAATCCTCAACACCCAGTCCTCAATCTTCAATGCTCAATTCTCAATTCGCAGACCTCAATCCTCAACCTTCAATCCTCAATACTCAATCTTCAATCCTCAATCCTCAATCCTCAATCCTCAATCCTCATTCTTCAATCCTCAACACCCAATCCACAATCTTCAATCGTCAATCCTCAATCCTCAATTCTCAATCCTCAATCCTCAATCCTCAGACCTCAAACATCAATACTCAACCCTCAGTCCTCGTCCTCAATCCACAACACTCAATCCTCGATCCTCAATCTTCAATCATCAATATTCAATCTTCAATCCTCAATCCTCAATCCTCAATACTCAATCCTCAATCCTCAATACTCAATCCTCAATACTCAACCATCAACCCTCAGTTCTCAATACTCAATAGAATATCCTGAATTCTCAGTATTCAATACTCAAACCTCAACACTCAACCCTCAATCCTCAATCCTCAATCCTCAATCCTCAATCGTCAATTCTCAATACTCAATCTTCAATCCTCCATTCTCAATCCTCAATCCTCAATCCTCAATCCTCAATCCTCAATCCTCCATCCTCAATCGTCAGGCTTCAATCCTGAATACCCAATCCTCAGTCTTCAATCTTCAATCCTCAGTCCTCAATTCTCAATCCTCAATCCTCAGTCCTCAGACCTCAAACCTCAATCCGCAACCCTCAGCCCTCATCCTCATTCCTCAATCCTCAATCGTCAATCCTCAATCCTCAATCCTCAACCCTCAATCCTCAATGTTCAATCCTCAATACCGAACACTCAGTCTTCAATCCTCAATCCTCAATCCTCAATCTTCAATCCTCAATACTCAATCTTCAATCCTCCGTCCTCAATCCTCAACCCTCAATCCTCAATCCTCAATCGTCAGGCTTCAATCCTCAATACTCAATCTTCAATCCTCAATCGTCAATACTCAATACTCAATCTTCAATACTCAATCCTCAATCCTCAATCCTCAATCCTCAATCCTCAATCTTCAATCGTCAATACTCAATCTTCAATCCTCAATCCTCAATCCGCAACCCTCAATGCTCAATCCTCAATCCTCAATCCTCAAACCTCAATCTTCAATCCTCAATACTCAATCTGCAATCCTCAACCCTCAATCCTCAATGTTCAATCCTCAATACCCTACCCTCAGTCTTCAATCCTCAATCCTCAATCCTCAATCTTCAATCCACAATCCTCAGTCCTCAAACCTCAATTCTGAACTCTCAATCCTGAATCCTCAATCTTCAGCACTCAGTCCGCAACAATCAGTTGTCAATCCTGAATCCTTAATAGAATATCATCAACTCACAGTTTCCAATACCCAATACTCAATCTGCAATCTTCAAATCTCTATTCACAAACATCAATTCTCATCACTCAACCCTCAACACTCAGTCCGCAATCCTCAACCTTCAACCCTCAATCCTCAATACTCAATCCTCAAACCTCAATCTTCAATCCTCAATACTCAATCTGCAATCCTCAATCCTCAATCCTCAATCCTCAATCCTCAGTCGTCGATCCTCAATCCCCAATCCTCAATCTTCAATCCTCAACCCTCAATCCCCAATCCTCAATCCTCAATCCTCAATCTTCAATCCTCAATACTCAATCTTCAATCCTCAATTCTCAATACTCAATAGAATATCGTGAATTCTCAGGATTCAATACTCAAACCTCAACACGCAACCCTGAATCCTCAATCCTCAATCCACAATCCTCAATCTTCAATCCTCAATACTCAATCTTCAATCCTCCATCCTCAATTCTCAGACCTCAAACGTCAATCCGCAACCCTGAGCCCGCATCCTCATTCCTCAATCCTCAATCGTCTATCCTCAGTCCTCAATCCTCAACCCTCAATCCTCAATGTTCAATCCTCAATACCCTACCCTCAGTCTTCTATCCTCAATCCTCAATCCTCAATCTTCAATCCACAATCCTCAGTCCTCAAACCTCAATTCTGAACTCTCAATCCTGAATCCTCAATCTTCAGCACTCAGTCCGCAACAATCAGTTGTCATTCCTCAATCCTCAGTAGAATATCCTCAATTCACAGCTTTCAATACTCAATACACAATCTGCAATCCTCCAACCTGTATCCACAAACATCAATTTTCACCACTCAACCCTCAGCACTCATTCCTCAATGTTCAATCCTCAATCCTCAACTCTCAATCTTCGATCCTCAATACTGAATCTTCAATCCTCAACTCTCAATCCTCAATCCTCAATCCTCAACCCTTATCCTTCAATCCTCAAACCTCAATCTTCAATCCTCAATACTCAATCTGCAATCCTCAATCCTCAATCCTCAATCCTCAATCCTCAATCGTCGTTCCTCAATCCCCAATCCTCAATCTTCAATCCTCAATCCTCAATCCCCAATCCTCAATCCTCAATCCTCAATCTTCAATCCTCAATCCTCAATCCTCAATCCTCAAACCTCAATCTTCAATCCTCAATACTCAATCTGCAATCCTCAATCCTCAATCCTCAATCCTCAATCCTCAATCGTCGATCCTCAATCCCCAATCCTCAATCTTCAATCCTCAATCCTCAATCCCCAATCCTCAATCCTCAATCCTCAATCTTCAATCCTCAATACTCAATCTTCAATCCTCAATTCTCAATACTCAATAGAATATCCTGAATTCTCAGGATTCAATACTCAAACCTCATCACGCAACCCCGAATCCTCAATCCTCAATCCTCAATCTTCAATCCTCAATACTCAATCTTCAATCCTCCATCCACAATCCTCAGTCCTCAATCCTCAATCCTCAATCGTCAGGCTTCAATCCTCAATACTCAATCTTCAATCCTCAATCCTCAATCGTCATTCGTCAATCCTGATTCTTCAATCCTCAATACCCAATCCTCAATCTTCAATCTTCAACCCTCAATCCTCAACTCTCAATCCTCAACCCTCAATCCTCAGACCTCAAACCTCAACCCTCAACCCTCAGCCATCATCCTCAATCCTCAATCCTCAATCTTCAATCCTCAATCCTCAATCCTCAATTCTCAGTCCTCAATCCTCAATCCTCAGACCTCAAACATCAATACTCAACCCTCAGTCCTCGTCCTCAATCCACAACCATCAATCCTCAATCCTCAATCTTCAATCATCGATATTCAATCTTCAGTCCTCAATCCTCAATCCTCAATCCTCAATCCTCAATCCTCAATGTTCAATCCGCAATACCCAATCCTCGATCTTCAATCCTCAATCCACAATCCTCAATCCTCAATCCTCATTCTTCAATCCTCAACACCCAATCCTCAATACTCAATCTGCAACCCTCAATACTCAGTCCTCAATCCTCAATCCTCATTCTTCAATCCTCAATACCCAATCCTCAATCTTCAATCCTCAATCCTCAATCCTCAGACCTCAAACATCAATACTCAACCCTCAGTCCTCGTCCTCAATCCACAACACTCAATCCTCGATCCTCAATCTTCAATCATCAATATTCAATCTTCAATCCTCAATCCTCAATCCTCAATACTCAATCCTCAATCCTCAATACTCAATCCTCAATACTCAACCATCAACCCTCAGTTCTCAATACTCAATAGAATATCCTGAATTCTCAGTATTCAATACTCAAACCTCAACACTCAACCCTCAATCCTCAATCCTCAATCCTCAATCCTCAATCGTCAATTCTCAATACTCAATCTTCAATCCTCCATTCTCAATCCTCAATCCTCAATCCTCAATCCTCAATCCTCAATCCTCCATCCTCAATCGTCAGGCTTCAATCCTGAATACCCAATCCTCAGTCTTCAATCTTCAATCCTCAGTCCTCAATTCTCAATCCTCAATCCTCAGTCCTCAGACCTCAAACCTCAATCCGCAACCCTCAGCCCTCATCCTCATTCCTCAATCCTCAATCGTCAATCCTCAATCCTCAATCCTCAACCCTGAATCCTCAATGTTCAATCCTCAATACCGAACACTCAGTCTTCAATCCTCAATCCTCAATCCTCAATCTTCAATCCTCAATACTCAATCTTCAATCCTCCGTCCTCAATCCTCAACCCTCAATCCTCAATCCTCAATCGTCAGGCTTCAATCCTCAATACTCAATCTTCAATCCTCAATCGTCAATACTCAATACTCAATCTTCAATCCTCAATCCTCAATCCTCAATCCTCAATCCTCAATCCTCAATCTTCAATCGTCAATACTCAATCTTCAATCCTCAATCCTCAATCCGCAACCCTCAATGCTCAATCCTCAATCCTCAATCCTCAAACCTCAATCTTCAATCCTCAATACTCAATCTGCAATCCTCAACCCTCAATCCTCAATGTTCAATCCTCAATACCCTACCCTCAGTCTTCAATCCTCAATCCTCAATCCTCAATCTTCAATCCACAATCCTCAGTCCTCAAACCTCAATTCTGAACTCTCAATCCTGAATCCTCAATCTTCAGCACTCAGTCCGCAACAATCAGTTGTCAATCCTGAATCCTTAATAGAATATCATCAACTCACAGTTTCCAATACCCAATACTCAATCTGCAATCTTCAAATCTCTATTCACAAACATCAATTCTCATCACTCAACCCTCAACACTCAGTCCGCAATCCTCAACCTTCAACCCTCAATCCTCAATACTCAATCCTCAAACCTCAATCTTCAATCCTCAATACTCAATCTGCAATCCTCAATCCTCAATCCTCAATCCTCAATCCTCAGTCGTCGATCCTCAATCCCCAATCCTCAATCTTCAATCCTCAACCCTCAATCCCCAATCCTCAATCCTCAATCCTCAATCTTCAATCCTCAATACTCAATCTTCAATCCTCAATTCTCAATACTCAATAGAATATCCTGAATTCTCAGGATTCAATACTCAAACCTCAACACGCAACCCTGAATCCTCAATCCTCAATCCACAATCCTCAATCTTCAATCCTCAACACTCAATCTTCAATCCTCCATCCTCAATTCTCAGACCTCAAACGTCAATCCGCAACCCTGAGCCCGCATCCTCATTCCTCAATCCTCAATCGTCTATCCTCAGTCCTCAATCCTCAACCCTCAAACCTCAATGTTCAATCCTCAATACCCTACCCTCAGTCTTCAATCCTCAATCCTCAATCCTCAATCTTCAATCCACAATCCTCAGTCCTCAAACCTCAATTCTGAACTCTCAATCCTGAATCCTCAATCTTCAGCACTCAGTCCGCAACAATCAGTTGTCATTCCTCAATCCTCAGTAGAATATCCTCAATTCACAGCTTTCAATACTCAATACACAATCTGCAATCCTCCAACCTGTATCCACAAACATCAATTTTCACCACTCAACCCTCAGCACTCATTCCTCAATGTTCAATCCTCAATCCTCAACTCTCAATCTTCGATCCTCAATACTGAATCTTCAATCCTCAACTCTCAATCCTCAATCCTCAATCCTCAACCCTTATTAGTCAATCCTCAAACCTCAATCTTCAATCCTCAATACTCAATCTGCAATCCTCAATCCTCAATCCTCAATCCTCAATCCTCAATCGTCGTTCCTCAATGCCCAATCCTCAATCTTCAATCCTCAATCCTCAATCCCCAATCCTCAATCCTCAATCCTCAATCTTCAATCCTCAATCCTCAATCCTCAATCCTCAAACCTCAATCTTCAATCCTCAATACTCAATCTGCAATCCTCAATCCTCAATCCTCAATCCTCAATCCTCAATCGTCGATCCTCAATCCCCAATCCTCAATCTTCAATCCTCAATCCTCAATCCCCAATCCTCAATCCTCAATCCTCAATCTTCAATCCTCAATACTCAATCTTCAATCCTCAATTCTCAATACTCAATAGAATATCCTGAATTCTCAGGATTCAATACTCAAACCTCAACACGCAACCCCGAATCCTCAATCCTCAATCCTCAATCTTCAATCCTCAATACTCAATCTTCAATCCTCCATCCACAATCCTCAGTCCTCAATCCTCAATCCTCAATCGTCAGGCTTCAATCCTCAATACTCAATCTTCAATCCTCAATCCTCAATCGTCATTCGTCAATCCTCATTCTTCAATCCTCAATACCCAATCCTCAATCTTCAATCTTCAACCCTCAATCCTCAACTCTCAATCCTCAACCCTCAATCCTCAGACCTCAAACCTCAACCCTCAACCCTCAGCCCTCATCCTCAATCCTCAATCCTCAATCTTCAATCCTCAATCCTCAATCCTCAATTCTCAATCCTCAATCCTCAATCCTCAGACCTCAAACATCAATACTCAACCCTCAGTCCTCGTCCTCAATCCACAACCATCAATCCTCAATCCTCAATCTTCAATCATCGATATTCAATCTTCAGTCCTCAATCCTCAATCCTCAATCCTCAATCCTCAATCCTCAATGTTCAATCCGCAATACCCAATGCTCGATCTTCAATCCTCAATCCACAATACTCAATCCTCAATCCTCATTCTTCAATCCTCAACACCCAATCCTCAATACTCAATCTGCAACCCTCAATACTCAGTCCTCAATCCTCAATCCTCATTCTTCAATCCTCAATACACAATCCTCAATCTTCAATCCTCAATCCACAATCCTCAATCCTCAATCCTCATTCTTCAATCCTCAACACCCAATCCTCAATCTTCAATCCTCAATTCTCAATTCGCAGACCTCAATCCTCAACCTTCAATCCTCAATACTCAATCTTCAATCCTCAATCCTCAATCCTCAATCCTCAATCCTCATTCTTCAATCCTCAACACCCAATCCACAATCTTCAATCGTCAATCCTCAATCCTCAATTCTCAATCCTCAATCCTCAATCCTCAGACCTCAAACATCAATACTCAACCCTCAGCCCTCGTCCTCAATCCACAACACTCAATCCTCGATCCTCAATCTTCAATCATCAATATTCAATCTTCAATCCTCAATCCTCAATCCTCAATACTCAATCCTCAATCCTCAATACTCAATCCTCAATACTCAACCATCAACCCTCAGTTCTCAATACTCAATAGAATATCCTGAATTCTCAGTATTCAATACTCAAACCTCAACACTCAACCCTCAATCCTCAATCCTCAATCCTCAATCCTCAATCGGCAATTCTCAATACTCAATCTTCAATCCTCCATTCTCAATCCTCAATCCTCAATCCTCAATCCTCAATCCTCAATCCTCCATCCTCAATCGTCAGGCTTCAATCCTGAATACCCAATCCTCAGTCTTCAATCTTCAATCCTCAGTCCTCAATTCTCAATCCTCAATCCTCAGTCCTCAGACCTCAAACCTCAATCCGCAACCCTCAGCCCTCATCCTCATTCCTCAATCCTCAATCGTCAATCCTCAATCCTCAATCCTCAACCCTCAATCCTCAATGTTCAATCCTCAATACCGAACGCTCAGTCTTCAATCCTCAATCCTCAATCCTCAATCTTCAATCCTCAATACTCAATCTTCAATCCTCCGTCCTCAATCCTCAACCCTCAATCCTCAATCCTCAATCGTCAGGCTTCAATCCTCAATCTTCAATCCTCAATCCTCAATCCTCAATTCTCAATCCTCAATCCTCAGTCCTAAGTCCTCAAATCACAATCCTCAACCCGCAGCCCTCATCCTCAATCCTCAATCCTCAATCTTCAACCCTCAATCCTCAATCCTGAAGCGTCAACCCTCAATCCTCAATCTTCAGTCCTCAAACCTCAATTCTGAATCCTCAATCTTCAGACCTCAGACCTCATCAATCAGATGTCAATCCTGAATCCTTAATAGAATATCATCAATTCACAGTTTCCAATACCCAATACTCAATCTGCAATCTTCAAATCTCTATTCACAAACATCAATACTCATCACTCAACCCTCAACACTCAGTCCGCAATCCTCAACCTTCAGCCCTCAATCCTCAATACTCAATCCTCAATCCTCAATCGTCAATACTCAATACTCAATCTTCAATCCTCAATCCTCAATCCTCAATCCTCAATCCTCAATCTTCAATCCCCAATAATCAATCTTCAATCCTCAATCCTCAATCCTCAATCCTGAATCCTCAATTCTCAATCCCCAAACACCAATCCTCTATACTCATTCTTCAATACTCAATACCCAATCCTCAGTCTTCAATCCTCAATCCTCAATCCTCAAATCTCAATCCCCAATCCTCAGTCCTCAGTCCTCAAACCTCAATCCTCAACCCTCAGCCCTCATCCTCAATTCTCAATCCTCAATCCTCAATCCTCAATCTTCAACCCTCAATACTCAATCTTCAATAATCAATCCTCAATTCTCAATCCTCAATACTCAATCCTCAATCGTCAACCCTCAATACCCAATCCTCAATCTTCAATCCTCAATCCTCAATCCTCAATCCTCAATCCTCAATCCTCAATCTTCAATCCCCAATAATCAATCTTCAATCCTCAATCCTCAATCCTCAATCCTGAATCCTCAATTCTCAATCCCCAAACACCAATCCTCTATACTCAGTCTTCAATCCTCAATCCTCAATCCTCAATCCACATTCTTCAACCCTCAATACCCAATCCTCAATCTTCAATCCTCAATCCTCAATCCTCAATTCTTAATCCTGAATCCTCAATCCTTAGTCCTCAAACCTCAATCGCCAATCCTCAGCCCTCATCCTCAATTCTCAATCCTCAATCTTCAATCCTCAATACTCAATCTGCAACCCTCAATCCTCAGTCCTCAATCCTCAACCCTCATTCTCCAATCCTCAATACCCAATCCTCAATCTTCAATCCTCAATCCACAATCCTCAATCCTCAATCCTCATTCTTCAATCCTCAACACCCAATCCTCAATCTTCAATCCTCAATCCTCAATCCTCAATTCTCAATCTTCAATCCTCAATCCTCAATCCTCAATTCTCAATCCTCAATCCTCAGCCCTAAGACCTCAAATCTCAATCCTCAACCCTCAGCACTCATCCTCAATCCTCAATCCTCAATCTTCAACCCTCAATCCTCAATCCTCAAGCCTCAAACCTCAATCCTCAATCATCAGTCCTCAAAGCTCAATTCTGAATCCTCAATCTTCAGACCTCAGATCTCAACAATCAGATGTCAATCCTGAATCCTTAATAGAATATCATCAATTCACAGTTTTCAATACCCAATACTCAATCTGCAATCTTCAAATCTCTATTCACAAACATCAATTCTCATCACTCAACCCTCAACACTCAGTCCGCAGTCCTCAATCTTCAACCCTCAATCCTCAATACTCAATCCTCAATCCTCAATCGTCAATACTCAATCTTCAATCCTCAATCCTCAATCCTCAATCCTCAATCCTCAATCCTCAATCCTCAATCTTCCATCGTCAATACTCAATCTTCAATCCTCAATCCTCAAACCGCAGTCCGCAATGCTCAATCCTCAATCCTCAATCCTCAAACCTCAATCTTCAATCCTCAATACTCAATCTGCCATCCTCAATCCTCAATCCTCAATCCTCAATACTCAATCGTCGATCCTCAATCCGCAATCCTCAATCTTCAGTCCTCAATCCTCAATCCTCAATCCTCAATCCTCAATCTTCAATCCTCTATACGAAATCCACAATCCTCAATCCTCAATCCTCAATCGTCAATCCTCAATCCTCAGTCCTCTATCGTCAACCCTCAGCCCTCATCCTCAATCCTCAATCCTCAATCCTCAATCCTCAATCCTCAATCCTCATGCCCCAATCCTCAATCCTCAATCCTCAGTCATCAAACCTCAATCCTGAATCCTCAATCCTGAATCCTCAATCTTCACACCTCAGACCTGAACAATCAGATGTCAATCCTCAATCCTCAATAGAATATCATCAATTCACAGTTTTCAATACTCAATACTCAATCTTCAATCCTCAATCCTCAATCCTCAATCCTCAATCCTCAATCGTCATTCTTCAATCCTCAATACTCAATCTTCAATCCTCAATCCTCAATCCTCAATCCTCAAACCTCATTCTACAATACTCAATACCCAATCCTCAAACTTCAATCATCAATCCTCAATCCTCAATACTCAATCCTCATTCCTCAGTCCTCAGTCCTCAGTCCTCAAACCTCAATCCTCAACCCTCAGCCCTCATCCTCAATCCCCAATCCTAAATTCTCAATCCTCAAACCTCAAACCTCAATCCTCAACCGTCAGTCCTCGTCCTCAATCCTCAACCCTGAATCCTTAATCCTCAGTCCTCAGTCCTCAAACCTCAATCCTCAATCCTCAATCCTCAATCCTCAATCCTCATGCCCCAATCCTCAATCCTCAATCCTCAGTCATCAAACCTCAATCCTGAATCCTCAATCCTGAATCCTCAATCTTCACACCTCAGACCTGAACAATCAGATGTCAATCCTCAATCCTCAATAGAATATCATCAATTCACAGTTTTCAATACTCAATACTCAATCTTCAATCCTCAATCCTCAATCCTCAATCCTCAATCCTCAATCGTCATTCTTCAATCCTCAATACTCAATCTTCAATCCTCAATCCTCAATCCTCAATCCTCAAACCTCATTCTACAATACTCAATACCCAATCCTCAAACTTCAATCATCAATCCTCAATCCTCAATACTCAATCCTCATTCCTCAGTCCTCAGTCCTCAGTCCTCAAACCTCAATCCTCAACCCTCAGCCCTCATCCTCAATCCCCAATCCTAAATTCTCAATCCTCAAACCTCAAACCTCAATCCTCAACCGTCAGTCCTCGTCCTCAATCCTCAACCCTGAATCCTTAATCCTCAGTCCTCAGTCCTCAAACCTCAATCCTCAACCCTCAGCCCTCATCCTCAATTCTCAATCCTCAATCCTCAATCCTCAATCTTCAATCGTCAATACTCAATCTTCAATAAACAATCCTCAATTCTCAATCCTCAATACTCAATCCTCAATCGTCAACCCTCAATACCCAATCCTCAATCTTCAATCCTCAATCCTCAATCCTCAATCCTCAATCCTCAGTCTTCAATCCCCAATAATCAATCTTCTATCCTCAATCCTCAATCCTCAATCCTGAATCCTCAATTCTCAATCCGCAAACTCCAATCCCCTATACTCAGTCTTCAATCCTCAATCCTCAATCCTCAAACCTCATTCTACAATCCTCAATACCCAATCCTCAATCTTCAATCCTCAATCCACAATCCTCAATACTCAATCCTCAATCCTCAGTCCTCAGTCCTCAAACCTCAATCCACAACCCTCAGCCCTCATCCTCAATCCTCAATCCTAAATTCTCAATCCTCAAACCTCAAACCTCAATCCTCAACCGTCAGTCCTCGTCCTGAATCCTCAACCCTCAATCCTCAATCCTCAGTCCTCAATCTTCAATCCTCAATACTCAATATTCAATCCTCAATCCTCAATCCTCAGTCCTCAATCCTCAATCTTAAATCCTCAATCCTCAGTCCTCAATCCTCAATCCTCATTCTTCAATACTCAATACCCAATCCTCAGTCTTCAATCCTCAATCCTCAATCCTCAAATCTCAATCCCCAATCCTCAGTACTCAGTCCTCAAACCTCAATCCTCAACCCTCAGCCCTCATCCTCAATTCTGATTCCTCAATCCTCAATCCTCAATCTTCAATCCTCAATACTCAATCTTCAATAATCGATCCTCAATTCTCAATCCTCAATACTCTATCCTCAATCGTCAACCCTCAATACCCAATCCTCAATCTTCAATCCTCAATCCTCAATCCTCAATCTTCAATCCCCAAGCTTCAATACCCAATAATCAATGTTCAATCCTCAATTCTCAATACTCAATAGTATATCCTGAATTCTCAGGATTCAATACTCAAACCTCAACACGCAACCCTGAATCTTCAATCCTCAAACCTCAATCCTCAATCTTCAATCCTCAATACTCAATCTTCAATCCTCCATCCTCAATCCTCAATCGTCAATCCTCAATCCTCAATCCTCAACTCTCAATCCTCAATCTTCAATCCTCAATCCTCAATCCTCATGCCTCAATCCTCAATACTCAATCCTCAGTCATCAAACCTCAATCCTGAATCGTCAATCCTGAATTCTCGATCTTCAGACCTCAGACCTGAACAGTCAGATGTCAACCCTCAATCCTCAATAGAATATTATCAATTCACAGTTTTCAATACACAATACTCAATCTGCAATCTTCAAATTTCTATCCACAAACATCAATTCTCATCACTCAACCCTCAACACTCAGTCCCCAATCCTCAATCTTCAATCCTCAATCCGCAATCCTCAACCCTCAACACTCAGTCCCCAATCCTCAATCTTCAATCCTCAATCGTCAATCCTCAATCCTCAATCCTCAACCCTCAATCCTCAATGTTCAATCCTCAACACCCAACACTCAGTCTTCAATCCTCAATCCTCAATCCTCAATCTTCAATCCTCAATACTCAATCTTCAATCCTCCGTCCTCAATCCTCAACCCTCAATCCTCAATACTCAATCGTCAGGCTTCAATCCTCAATACTCAATCTTCAATCCTCAATCCTCAATCCTCATTCCTCAATCCACATTCTGCAATCCTCAATACCCAATCCTCAATCTTCAATCCTCAATCCTCAATCCTCAATTCTCAATGCTCAATCCTCAGTCCTAAGTCCTCAAATCTGAATCCTCAACCCGCAGCCCTCATCCTCAATCCTCAATCCTCAATCTTCAACCCTCAATCCTCAATCCTGAAGCGTCAACACTCAATCCTCAATCCTCAGTCCTCAAACCTCAATTCTGAATCCTCAATCGTCAGACCTCAGACCTCATCAATCTGATGTCAATCCTGAATCCTTAATAGAATATCATGAATTCACAGTTTCCAATACCCAATACTCAATCTGCAATATTCAAATCTCCATTCACAAACATCAATTCTCATCACTCAACCCTCAACACTCAGTCCGCAATCCTCAACCTTCAACCCTCAATCCTCAATACTCAATCCTCAATCCTCAATCGTCAATACTCAATACTCAATCTTCAATCCTCAATCCTCAATCCTCAATCCTCAATCCTCAATCCTCAATCTTCAATCGTCAATACTCAATCTTCAATCCTCAATCCTCAGTCCGCAACCCTCAATGCTCAATCCTCAATCCTCAATCCTCAAACCTCAATCTTCAATCCTCAATACTCAATCTGCAATCCTCAATCCTCAATCCTCAATCCTCAATCCTCAGTCGTCGATCCTCAATCCCCAATCCTCAATCTTCAGTCCTCAATCCTCAATCCCCAATCCTCAATCCTCAATCCTCAATCTTCAACCCTCAATACTCAATCTTCAATCCTCAATTCTCAATACTCAATAGAATATCCTGAATTCTCAGGATTCAATACTCAAACCTCAACACGCAACCCTGAATCCTCAATCCTCAATCCACAATCCTCAATCTTCAATCCTCAATACTCAATCTTCAATCCTCCATCCTCAATCCTCAGACCTCAAACGGCAATCCGCAACCCTCAGCACGCATCCTCATTCCTCAATCCTCAATCGTCTATCCTCAGTCCTCAATCCTCAACCCTCAATCCTCAATGTTCAATCCTCAATACCCTACCCTCAGTCTTCAATCCTCAATCCTCAATCCTCAATCTTCAATCCACAATCCTCAGTCCTCAACCCTCAATTCTGAACTCTCAATCCTGAATCCTCAATCTTCAGCACTCAGTCCGCAACAATCAGTTGTCAATCCTGAATCCTTAATAGAATATCATCAACTCACAGTTTCCAATACCCAATACTCAATCTGCAATCTTCAAATCTCTATTCACAAACATCAATTCTCATCACTCAACCCTCAACACTCAGTCCGCAATCCTCAACCTTCAACCCTCAATCCTCAATACTCAATCCTCAAACCTCAATCTTCAATCCTCAATACTCAATCTGCAATCCTCAATCCTCAATCCTCAATCCTCAATCCTCTGTCGTCGATCCTCAATCCCCAATCCTCAATCTTCAATCCTCAATCCTCAATCCCCAATCCTCAATCCTCAATCCTCAATCTTCAATCCTCAATACTCAATCTTCAATCCTCAATTCTCAATGCTCAATAGAATATCCTGAATTCTCAGGATTCAATACTCAAACCTCAACACGCAACCCTGAATCCTCAATCCTCAATCCACAATCCTCAATCTTCAATCCTCAATACTCAATCTTCAATCCTCCATCCTCAATCCTCAGACCTCAAACGTCAATCCGCAACCCTCAGCCCGCATCCTCATTCCTCAATCCTCAATCGTCTATCCTCAGTCCTCAATCCTCAACCCTCAATCCTCACTGTTCAATCCTCAATACCCTACCCTCAGTCTTCAATCCTCAATCCTCAATCCTCAATCTTCAATCCACAATCCTCAGTCCTCAAACCTCAATTCTGAACTCTCAATCCTGAATCCTCAACCTTCAGCACTCAGTCCGCAACAATCAGTTGTCATTCCTCAATCCTCAGTAGAATATCCTCAATTCACAGCTTTCAATACTCAATACTCAATCTGCAATCCTCCAACCTGTATCCACAATCATCAATTTTCACCACTCAACCCTCAGCACTCATTCCTCAATGTTCAATCCTCAATCCTCAACTCTCAATCTTCGATCCTCAATACTGAATCTTCAATCCTCAACTCTCAATCCTCAATCCACAATCCTCAATCCTCAATCCTCATTCTTCAATCCTCAACAGCCAATCCTCAATCTTCAATCCTCAATCCTCAATTCTCAGACCTCAACCCTCAATCTTCAATCCTCAATACTCAATCTGCAACCCTCAATCCTCAGTCCTCAATCCTCAATCCTCATTCATCAATCCACAATTTCGAATCATCAATCTTCAATCCTCAATCCACAAACCTCAAACCTCAATCCTCATTCTTCAATCCTCAACACCCAATCCTCAATCTTCAATCCTCAATCCTCAATCCTCAATCCTCAATCCTCATGCGTCAATCCTCAATCCTCAATCCTCAGTCATCAAACCTCAATCCTGAATCCTCAATCCTGAATCCTCAATCTTCAGACCTCAGACCTGAGCAATCAGATGTCAATCCTCAATCCTCAATAGAATATCATCAATTCACAGTTTTCAATACTCAATACTCAATCTTCAATCCTCAATCCTCAATCCTCAATCCTCAATCCTCAATCGTCATTCTTCAATCCTCAATACTCAATCTTCAATCCTCAATCCTCAATCCTCAATCCTCAAACCTCATTCTACAATCCTCAATACCCAATCCTCAAACTTCAATCCTCAATCCTCAATCCTCAATACTCAATCCTCAATCCTCAGTCCTCAGTCCTCAAACCTCAATCCTCAACCCTCAGCCCTCATCCTCAATCCTCAATCCTAAATTCTCAATCCTCAAACCTCAAACCTCAATCCTCAACCGTCAGTCCTCGTCCTCAATCCTCAACCCACAATCCTCAATCCTCAGTCCTCAATCTTCAATCCTCAATACTCAATATTCAATCCTCAATCCTCAACCCTCAGCCCTCATCCTCAATTCTCAATCCTCAATCCTCAATCCTCAATCTTCAATCCTCAATACTCAATCTTCAATAATCAATCCTCAATCCTCAATCCTGAATCCTCAATTCTCAATCCCCAATCCTCAATCCTCAATCCTCAATTCTCAATCTTCAATCCTCAATCCTCAATCCTCAATTCTCAATCCTCAATCCTCAGCCCTAAGTCCTCAAATCTCAATCCTCAACCCTCAGCACTCATCCTCAATCCTCAATCCTCAATCTTCAACCCTCAATCCTCAATCCTCAAGCCTAAAACCTCAATCCTTAATCATCAGTCCTCAAACCTGAATTCTGAATCCTCAATCTTCAGACCTCAGATCTCAACAATCAGATGTCAATCCTGAATCCTTAATAGAATATCATCAATTCACAGTTTTCAATACCCAATACTCAATCTGCAATCTTCAAATCTCTATTCACAAACATCAATTCTCATCACTCAACCCTCAACACTCAGTCCGCGGTCCTCAATCTTCAACCCTCAATCCTCAATACTCAATCCTCAATCCTCAATCGTCAATACTCAATACTCAATCTTCAATCCTCAATCCTCAATCCTCAATCCTCAATCCTCAATCCTCAATCCTCAATCTTCCATCGTCAATACTCAATCTTCAATCCTCAATCCTCAAACCGCAGTCCGCAATGCTCAATCCTCAATCCTCAATCCTCAAACCTCAATCTTCAATCCTCAATACTCAATCTGCCATCCTCAATCCTCAATCCTCAATCCTCAATACTCAATCGTCGATCCTCAATCCGCAATCCTCAATCTTCAATCCTCAATCCTCAATCCTCAATCCTCAATCCTCAATCTTCAATCCTCTATACGAAATCCTCAATCCTCAATCCTCAATCCTCAATCGTCAATCCTCAATCCTCAGTCCTCAATCTTCAATCCTCAATCCTCAATCCTCAATCCTCAATCCTCAATCCTCAATCGTCATTCTTCAATCCTCAATACTCAATCTTCAATCCTCAATCCTCAATCCTCAATCCTCAAACCTCATTCTACAATCCTCAATACCCAATCCTCAATCTTCAATCCTCAATCCTCAATCCTCAATACTCAATCCTCAATCCTCAGTCCTCAGTCCTCAAACCTCAATCCTCAACCCTCAGCCCTCATCCTCAATCCTCAATCCTAAATTCTCAATCCTCAAACCTCAAACCTCAATCCTCAACCGTCAGTCCTCGTCCTCAATCCTCAACCCTCAATCCTCAATCCTCAGTCCTCAATCTTCAATCCTCAATACTCAATATTCAATCCTCAATCCTCAATCCTCAGTCCTCAATCCTCAATCTTAAATCCTCAATCCTCAGTCCTCAATCCTCAATCCTCATTCTTCAATACTCAATACCAAATCCTCAGTCTTCAATCCTCAATCCTCAATCCTCAAATCTCAATCCCCAATCCTCAGTACTCAGTCCTCAAACCTCAATCCTCAACCCTCAGCCCTCATCCTCAATACTCATTCCTCAATCCTCAATCCTCAATCTTCAATCCTCAATACTCAATCTTCAATAATCAATCCTCAATTCTCAATTCTCAATACTCTATCCTCAATCGTCAACCCTCAATACCCAATCCTCAATCTTCAATCCTCAATCCTCAATCCTCAATCCTCAATCCCCAAGCTTCAATCCCCAATAATCAATTTTCAATTCTCAATTCTCAATACTCAATAGAATATCCTGAATTCTCAGGATTCAATACTCAAACCTCAACACGCAACCCTGAATCCTCAATCCTCAATCCTCAATCCTCAATCTTCAATCCTCAATACTCAATCTTCAATCCTCCATCCTCAATCCTCAGTCCTCAATCCTCAATCCTCAATCCCCAATCCTCAATCCTCAATCCTCAATCTTCAATCCTCAATCCTCAATCGTCATTCGTCAATCCTCATTCTTGAATCCTCAATACCCAATCCTCAATCCTCAATCCTCAATCCTCAATCCTCTGTCGTCGATCCTCAATCCCCAATCCTCAATCTTCAATCCTCAATCCTCAATCCCCAATCCTCAATCCTCAATCCTCAATCTTCGATCCTCAATACTGAATCTTCAATCCTCAACTCTAAATCCTCAATCCACAATCCTCAATCCTCAATCCTCATTCTTCAATCCTCAACACCCAATCCTCAATCTTCAATCCTCAATCCTCAATTCTCAGACCTCAACCCTCAATCTTCAATCCTCAATACTCAATCTGCAACCCTCAATCCTCAGTCCTCAATCCTCAATCCTCATTCATCAATCCACAATTTCGAATCATCAATCTTCAATCCTCAATCCACAAACCTCAAACCTCAATCCTCATTCTTCAATCCTCAACACCCAATCCTCAATCTTCAATCCTCAATCCTCAATCCTCAATCCTCAATCCTCATGCGTCAATCCTCAATCCTCAATCCTCAGTCATCAAACCTCAATCCTGAATCCTCAATCCTGAATCCTCAATCTTCAGACCTCAGACCTGAGCAATCAGATGTCAATCCTCAATCCTCAATAGAATATCATCAATTCACAGTTTTCAATACTCAATACTCAATCTTCAATCCTCAATCCTCAATCCTCAATCCTCAATCCTCAATCGTCATTCTTCAATCCTCAATACTCAATCTTCAATCCTCAATCCTCAATCCTCAATCCTCAAACCTCATTCTACAATCCTCAATACCCAATCCTCAAACTTCAATCCTCAATCCTCAATCCTCAATACTCAATCCTCAATCCTCAGTCCTCAGTCCTCAAACCTCAATCCTCAACCCTCAGCCCTCATCCTCAATCCTCAATCCTAAATTCTCAATCCTCAAACCTCAAACCTCAATCCTCAACCGTCAGTCCTCGTCCTCAATCCTCAACCCACAATCCTCAATCCTCAGTCCTCAATCTTCAATCCTCAATACTCAATATTCAATCCTCAATCCTCAACCCTCAGCCCTCATCCTCAATTCTCAATCCTCAATCCTCAATCCTCAATCTTCAATCCTCAATACTCAATCTTCAATAACCAATCCTCAATCCTCAATCCTGAATCCTCAATTCTCAATCCCCAATCCTCAATCCTCAATCCTCAATTCTCAATCTTCAATCCTCAATCCTCAATCCTCAATTCTCAATCCTCAATCCTCAGCCCTAAGTCCTCAAATCTCAATCCTCAACCCTCAGCACTCATCCTCAATCCTCAATCCTCAATCTTCAACCCTCAATCCTCAATCCTCAAGCCTAAAACCTCAATCCTTAATCATCAGTCCTCAAACCTGAATTCTGAATCCTCAATCTTCAGACCTCAGATCTCAACAATCAGATGTCAATCCTGAATCCTTAATAGAATATCATCAATTCACAGTTTTCAATACCCAATACTCAATCTGCAATCTTCAAATCTCTATTCACAAACATCAATTCTCATCACTCAACCCTCAACACTCAGTCCGCGGTCCTCAATCTTCAACCCTCAATCCTCAATACTCAATCCTCAATCCTCAATCGTCAATACTCAATACTCAATCTTCAATCCTCAATCCTCAATCCTCAATCCTCAATCCTCAATCCTCAATCCTCAATCTTCCATCGTCAATACTCAATCTTCAATCCTCAATCCTCAAACCGCAGTCCGCAATGCTCAATCCTCAATCCTCAATCCTCAAACCTCAATCTTCAATCCTCAATACTCAATCTGCCATCCTCAATCCTCAATCCTCAATCCTCAATACTCAATCGTCGATCCTCAATCCGCAATCCTCAATCTTCAATCCTCAATCCTCAATCCTCAATCCTCAATCCTCAATCTTCAATCCTCTATACGAAATCCTCAATCCTCAATCCTCAATCCTCAATCGTCAATCCTCAATCCTCAGTCCTCAATCTTCAATCCTCAATCCTCAATCCTCAATCCTCAATCCTCAATCCTCAATCGTCATTCTTCAATCCTCAATACTCAATCTTCAATCCTCAATCCTCAATCCTCAATCCTCAAACCTCATTCTACAATCCTCAATACCCAATCCTCAATCTTCAATCCTCAATCCTCAATCCTCAATACTCAATCCTCAATCCTCAGTCCTCAGTCCTCAAACCTCAATCCTCAACCCTCAGCCCTCATCCTCAATCCTCAATCCTAAATTCTCAATCCTCAAACCTCAAACCTCAATCCTCAACCGTCAGTCCTCGTCCTCAATCCTCAACCCTCAATCCTCAATCCTCAGTCCTCAATCTTCAATCCTCAATACTCAATATTCAATCCTCAATCCTCAATCCTCAGTCCTCAATCCTCAATCTTAAATCCTCAATCCTCAGTCCTCAATCCTCAATCCTCATTCTTCAATACTCAATACCCAATCCTCAGTCTTCAATCCTCAATCCTCAATCCTCAAATCTCAATCCCCAATCCTCAGTACTCAGTCCTCAAACCTCAATCCTCAACCCTCAGCCCTCATCCTCAATACTCATTCCTCAATCCTCAATCCTCAATCTTCAATCCTCAATACTCAATCTTCAATAATCAATCCTCAATTCTCAATTCTCAATACTCTATCCTCAATCGTCAACCCTCAATACCCAATCCTCAATCTTCAATCCTCAATCCTCAATCCTCAATCCTCAATCCCCAAGCTTCAATCCCCAATAATCAATTTTCAATTCTCAATTCTCAATACTCAATAGAATATCCTGAATTCTCAGGATTCAATACTCAAACCTCAACACGCAACCCTGAATCCTCAATCCTCAATCCTCAATCCTCAATCTTCAATCCTCAATACTCAATCTTCAATCCTCCATCCTCAATCCTCAGTCCTCAATCCTCAGTCCTCAATCCCCAATCCTCAATCCTCAATCCTCAATCTTCAATCCTCAATCCTCAATCGTCATTCGTCAATCCTCATTCTTGAATCCTCAATACCCAATCCTCAATCTTCAATCTTCAACCCTCAGTCCTCAACTCTCAATCCACAACCCTCAATCCTCAACTCTCAATCCTCAAACCTCAATCCTCCACCCTCAGCCCTCATCCTCAAACCACAACCCTCAATCCTCAATCCTCAATCCTCAATCCTCATGCCTCAATCCTCAATCCTCAATCCTCAGTCATCAAACCTCAATCCTGAATCCTCAATCCTGAATCCTCAATCTTCAGACCTCAGGCCTGAACAATCAGGTGTCAATCCTCAATCCTCAATAGAATATCATCAATTCACAGTTTTCAATACTCAATACTCAATCTTCAATCCTCAATCCTCAATCCTCTATCCTCAATCCTCAATCGTCATTCTGCAATCCTCAATACTCAATCTTCAATCCTCAATCCTCAATCCTCAATCCTCAAACCTCATTCTACAATCCTCAATACCCAATCCTCAAACTTCAATCCTCAATCCTCAATCATCAATACTCAATCCTCAATCCTCAGTCCTCAGTCCTCAAACCTCAATCCTCAACCCTCAGGCCTCATCCTCAATCCTCAATCCTAAATTCTCAATCCTCAAACCACAAACCTCAATCCTCAACCGTCAGTCCTCGTCCTCAATCCTCAACCCTCAATCCTCAATCCTCAGTCCTCAATCTTCAATCCACAATACTCAATATTCAATCCTCAATCCTCAATCCTCAATCCTCAATCCTCAATCTTCAATCCCCAATAATCAATCTTCAATCCTCAATCCTCAATCCTCAATCCTGAATCCTCAATTCTCAATCCTCAAATCTCAATCCCCAATCCTCAGTCCTCAGTCCTCAAACCTCAATCCTCAACCCTCAGCCCTCATCCTCAATTCTCAATCCTCAATCCTCAATCCTCAATCTTCAATCCTCAATACTCAATCTTCAATAATCAATCCTCAATCGTCAATCCTCAATCCTCATTCTTCAATCCTCAATACCCAATCCTCAATCATCAATCCTCAATCCTCAATCCTCAATCCTCAGTCCTCAATCCTCAATCCTCAATCTTCAATCATCGATACTCAGTCTTCAATACTCAATCCTCAATCCTCAATCCTCAATCCTCAATCCTCATTCTTCAATCCTCAATACACAATCCTCAATCTTCAATCCTCAATCCTCAATCCTCAATTCTCAATCTTCAATCCTCAATCCTCAGACCTCAGACATCAATACTCAACCCTCAGTCCTCGTCCTCAATCCACAACAATCATACCTCAATCCTCATTCTTCAATCATCAATATTCAATCTTCAGTCCACAATCCTCAATCCTCAATCCTCAATCCTCAATTCTCAATCCTCAATCCTCAATCGTCATTCGTCAATCCTCATTCTTCAATCCTCAATACCCAATCCTCAATCTTCAATCTTCAACACTCAATCCTCAACTCTCAATCCTCAAACCTCAATCCTCAACCCTCAGCCCTCATCCTCAATCCTCAATACACAATCCTCAATCTTCAATCCTCAATCCTCAATCCTCAATTCTCAATCTTCAATCCTCAATCCTCAGACCTCAGACATCAATACTCAACCCTCAGTCCTCGTCCTCAATCCACAACGATCATACCTCAATCCACATTCTTCAATCATCAATATTCAATCTTCAGTCCTCAATCCTCAATCCTCAATCCTCAATCCTCAATCCTCAATCCTCAATGTTGAATCCGCAATACCCAATCCTCAATCTTCAATCCTCAATCCTCAATCCTCAACCCTCAATCCTCAATAATCAATCCTCAATCCTCAGTCCTCAAACCTCAATCCTCAATCTTCAATCCTCAATACTCAATCTTCAATCCTCCGTCCTCAATCCTCAACCCTCAATCCTCAATACTCAATCGTCGATCCTCAATCCGCAATCCTCAATCTTCAATCCTCAATCCTCAATCCTCAATCCTCAATCCTCAATCTTCAATCCTCTATACGAAATCCTCAATCCTCAATCCTCAATCCTCAATCGTCAATCCTCAATCCTCAGTCCTCAATCTTCAATCCTCAATCCTCAATCCTCAATCCTCAATCCTCAATCCTCAATCGTCATTCTTCAATCCTCAATACTCAATCTTCAATCCTCAATCCTCAATCCTCAATCCTCAAACCTCATTCTACAATCCTCAATACCCAATCCTCAATCTTCAATCCTCAATCCTCAATCCTCAATACTCAATCCTCAATCCTCAGTCCTCAGTCCTCAAACCTCAATCCTCAACCCTCAGCCCTCATCCTCAATCCTCAATCCTAAATTCTCAATCCTCAAACCTCAAACCTCAATCCTCAACCGTCAGTCCTCGTCCTCAATCCTCAACCCTCAATCCTCAATCCTCAGTCCTCAATCTTCAATCCTCAATACTCAATATTCAATCCTCAATCCTCAATCCTCAGTCCTCAATCCTCAATCTTAAATCCTCAATCCTCAGTCCTCAATCCTCAATCCTCATTCTTCAATACTCAATACCCAATCCTCAGTCTTCAATCCTCAATCCTCAATCCTCAATCTTCAATCCTCAATACTCAATCCTCAATCCTCAATGCTTAATCCTCAATCCTCAATCCCCAACCCTCAACCTTCAATCCTCAATACTCAATCTGCAACCCTCAATCCTCAGTCCTCAATCCTCAATCCTCATTCTTCAATCCTCAATACCCAATCCTCAATCTTCAATCCTCAATCCACAATCCTCAATCCTCAATCCTCAATCCTCATTCTTCAATCCTCAACACCCAATCCTCAATCTTCAATCCTCAATCCTCAAATCTCAGACCTCAATCCTCAATCTTCAATCCTCAATTCTCAATCTTCAATCCTCAATCCTCAATCCTCAATCCTCAATCCTCAATCCTCATTCTTCAATCCTAAACACCCAACCCTCAATCTTCAATCCTCAATCCTCATTCCTCAATCCTCATTCTTCTATCCTCAATACCCAATCCTCAATCTTCAATCCTCAATCCTCAATCCTCAATTCTCAATCCTCAATCCTCAGCCCTAAGTCCTCAAATCTCAATCCTCAACCCTCAGCCCTCATCCTCAATCCTCAATTATCAATCTTCAACCCTCAATCCTCAATCCTCAAGCCTCAACCCTCAATCCTCAATCCTCAGTCCTCAAACCTCAATTCTGAATCCTCAATCTTCAGACCTCAGATCTCAACAATCAGATGTCAATCCTGAATCCTTAATAGAACATCATCAATTCACAGTTTTCAATACCCAATACTCAATCTGCAATCTTTAAATCTCTATTCACAAACATCAATTCTCATCACTCAACCCTCAACACTCAGTCCGCAATCCTCAATCTTCAACCCTCAATCCTCAATACCCAATCCTCAATCTTCAATCGTCAATACTCAATCTTCAATCGTCAATCCTCAATCCGCAATCCTCAATGCTCAATACTCAATCCTCAATCCTCAAACCTCAATCTTCAATCCTCAATACTCAATCTGCAATCCTCAATACTCAATCCACAATCCTCAATCCTCAATCGTCGATCCTCAATCCCCAATCCTCAATCTTCAATCCTCAATCCTCAATCCCCAATCCTCAATCCTCAATCCTCAATCTTCAATCCTCAATCCTCAATCGTCATTCGTCAATCCTCATTCTTCAATCCTCAATACCCAATCCTCAATCTTCAATCTTCAACACTCAATCCTCAACTCTCAATCCTCAACCCTCAATCCTCAACCCTCAGCCCTCATCCTCAATCCTCAATCCTCAATCCTCAATTCTCAATCCTCAATCCTCAAACCTCATTCTCCAATCCTCAATACCCAATCCTCAATCTTCAATCCTCAATCCTCAATCCTCAATTCTCAATCATCAAATCTCAATCCCCAATCCTCAGTCCTCAGTCCTCAAACCTCAATCCTCAACCCTCAGCCCTCATCCTCAATTCTCAATCCTCAATCCTCAATCCTCAATCTTCTATCCTCAATACCCAATCTTCAATAATCAATCCTCAATTCTCAATCCTCAATCCTCAGTCCTCAATCTTCAATCTTGAATCCTCAATCCTCAATACTCAATCCTCAATCCTCAGTCCTCAGCCCTCAAACCTCAATCCTCAAACCTCAGCCCTCATCCTCAATCCTCAATCCTAAATTCTCAATCCTCAATCCTCAAACCTCAATCCTCAGTCCTCAGTCCTCAATCTTCAATCCTCAATACTCAATATTCAATCCTCAATCCTCAATCCTCAGTCCTCAATCCTCAATCTTCAATCCTCAATCCTCAGTCCTCAATCCTCAATCCTCATTCTTCAATACTCAATACCCAATCCTCAGTCTTCAATGCTCAATCCTCAATCATCAAATCTCAATCCCCAATCCTCAGTCCTCAGTCCTCAAACCTCAATCCTCAAACCTCAATCCTCAACCCTCAGCCCTCATCCTCAATTCTCAATCCTCAATCCTCAATCCTCAATCTTCAATCCTCAATACTCAATCTTCAATAATCAATCCTCAATTCTCAATCCTCAGTACTCAATCCTCAATCGTCAACCCTCAATCCCCAATCCTCAATATTCAATACTCAATCCTCAATCCTCAGTCCTCAATCCTCAATCTTCAATCCTCAATCCTCAGTCCTCAATCCTCAATCCTCATTCTTCAATACTCAATACCCAACCCTCAGTCTTCAATCCTCAATCCTCAATCATCAAATCTCAATCCCCAATCCTCAGTCCTCAGTCCTCAAACCTCAATCCTCAACCCTCAGCCCTCATCCTCAATTCTCAATCCTCAATCCTCAATCCTCAATCTTCTATCCTCAATACCCAATCTACAATAATCAATCCTCAATTCTCAATCCTCAATCCTCAATCCTCAATCTTCAATCTTGAATCCTCAATCCTCAGTACTCAATCCTCAATCCTCAGTCCTCAGCCCTCAAACCTCAATCCTCAACCCTCAGCCCTCATCCTCAATCCTCAATCCTAAATTCTCAATCCTCAATCCTCAAACCTCTATCCTCAATCCTCAGTCCTCAATCTTCAATCCTCAATACTCAATATTCAATCCTCAATCCTCAATCATCAGTCCTCAATCCTCAATCTTCAATCCTCAATCCTCAGTCCTCAATCCTCAATCCTCATTCTTCAATGCTCAATACCCAATCCTCAGTCTTCAATCCTCAATCCTCAATCAACAAATCTCAATCCCCAATCCTCAGTCCTCAGTCCTCAAACCTCAATCCTCAAACCTCAATCCTCAACCCTCAGCCCTCATCCTCAATTCTCAATCCTCAATCCTCAATCCTCAATCTTCAATCCTCAATACTCAACCTTCAATAATCAATCCTCAATTCTCAATCCTCAATACTCAATCCTCAATCGTCAACCCTCATCCTCAATTCTCAATCCTCAATCCTCAATCCTCAATCTTCAATCCTCAATACTCAACCTTCAATAATCAATCCTCAATTCTCAATCCTCAATACTCAATCCTCAATCGTCAACCCTCAATCCCCAATCCTCAATCTTCAATCCTCAATCCTCAATCCTCAATCCTCAATCCTCAATCTTCAATCCCCAATAATCAATCTTCAATCCTCAATCCTCAATCCTCAATCCTCAATCCTCAATCCTCAATCCTCATTCTTCAATCCTCAACACCCAACCCTCAATCTTCAATCCTCAATCCTCATTCCTCAATCCTCATTCTTCTATCCTCAATACCCAATCCTCAATCTTCAATCCTCAATCCTCAATCCTCAATTCTCAATCCTCAATCCTCAGCTCTAAGTCTTCAAATCTCAATCCTCAACCCTCAGCCCTCATCCTCAATCCTCAATCCTCAATCTTCAACCCTCAATACTCAATCCTCAAGCCTCAACCCTCAATCCTCAATCCTCAGTCCTCAAACCTCAATTCTGAATCCTCAATCGTCAGACCTCAGATCTCAACAATCAGATGTCAATCCTGAATCCTTAATAGAACATCAACAATTCACAGTTTTCAATACCCAATACTCAATCTGCAATCTTCAAATCTCTATTCACAAACATCAATTCTCATCACTCAACCCTCAACACTCAGTCCGCAATCCTCAATCTTCAACCCTCAATCCTCAATACCCAATCCTCAATCTTCAATCGTCAATACTCAATCTTCAATCGTCAATCCTCAATCCGCAATCCTCAATGCTCAATACTCAATCCTCAATCCCCAAACCTCAATCTTCAATCCTCAATACTCAATCTGCAATCCTCAATACTCAATCCACAATCCTCAATCCTCAATCGTCGATCCTCAATCCCCAATCCTCAATCTTCAATCCTCAATCCTCAATCCCCAATCCTCAATCCTCAATCCTCAATCTTCAATCCTCAATCCTCAATCGTCATTCGTCAATCCTCATTCTTCAATCCTCAATACCCAATCCTCAATCTTCAATCTTCAACACTCAATCCTCAACTCTCAATCCTCAAACCTCAATCCGCAACCCTCAGCCCTCATCCTCAATCCTCAATCCTCAATCCTCAATTCTCAATCCTCAATCCTCATGCCTCAATCCTCAATCCTCAATCCTCAGTCATCAAACCTCAATCCTGAATCCTCAATCCTGAATCCTCAATCTTCAGACCTCAGACCTGAACAATCAGATGTCAATCCTCAATCCTCAATAGAATAACATGAATTCACAGTTTTCAATACTCAATACTCAATCTTCAATACTCAATCCTCAATCCTCAATCCTCAATCCTCAATCCTCAATCGTCATTCTTCAATCCTCAATACGCAATCTTCAATCCTCAATCCTCAATCCTCAATCCTCAATCCTCAAACCTCATTCTCCAATCCTCAATACCCAATCCTCAATCTTCAATCCTCAATCCTCAATCCTCAATACTCAATCCTCAATCCTCAGTCCTCAGTCCTCAAACCTCAATCCTCAACCCTCAGCCCTCATCCTCAATCCTCAATCCTAAATTCTCAATCCTCAAACCTCAAACCTCAATCCACAACCGTCAGTCCTCGTCCTCAATCCTCAACACTCAATCCTCAATCCTCAGTCCTCAATCTTCAATCATCAATACTCAATATTCAATCCTCAATCCTCAATCCTCAGTCCTCAATCCTCAATCTTCAATCCTCAATCCTCAGTCCTCAATCCTCAATCCTCATTCTTCAATACTCAATACCCAATCCTCAGTCTTCAATCCTCAATCCTCAATCATCAAATCTCAATCCCCAATCCTCAGTCCTCAGTCCTCAAACCTCAATCCTCAACCCTCAGCCCTCATCCTCAATTCTCAATCCTCAATCCTCAATCCTCAATCTTCTATCCTCAATACCCAATCTTCAATAATCAATCCTCAATTCTCAATCCTCAATCCTCAATCCTCAATCTTCAATCTTGAATCCTCAATCCTCAATACTCAATCCTCAATCCTCAGTCCTCAGCCCTCAAACCTCAATCCTCAAACCTCAGCCCTCATCCTCAATCCTCAATCCTAAATTCTCAATCCTCAATCCTCAAACCTCAATCCTCAGTCCTCAGTCCTCAATCTTCAATCCTCAATACTCAATATTCAATCCTCAATCCTCAATCCTCAGTCCTCAATCCTCAATCTTCAATCCTCAATCCTCAGTCCTCAATCCTCAATCCTCATTCTTCAATACTCAATACCCAATCCTCAGTCTTCAATCCTCAATCCTCAATCATCAAATCTCAATCCCCAATCCTCAGGCCTCAGTCCTCAAACCTCAATCCTCAACCCTCAGCCCTCATCCTCAATTCTCAATCCTGAATCTTCAATCCTCAATCTTCAATCCTCAATACTCAATCTTCAATAATCAATCCTCAATTCTCAATCCTCAATACTCAATCCTTAATCGTCAACCCTCAACCCCAATCCTCAATCTTCAATACTCAATCCTCAATCCTCAATCCTCAATCCTCAATCTTCAATCGTCAATACTCAATCTGCAATCCTCAATACTCAATCCTCAATCCTCAATCCTCAATCGTCGATCCTCAATCCCCAATCCTCAATCCTCAATCCTCAATCCTCAATCCTCAACCCTCAGACCTCATTCTCAATCCTCAATTATCAATCCTCAATCCTCAACCTTCAATCCTCAATACTCAATCTTCAATCCTCAATCCTCAGTCCTCAATACTCAACTATCGGTCCTCAATTCTCAATACTCAATCCTCAATCCTCAACCTTCAATCCTCAATACTCAATCTTCAATCCTCAATCCTCAATCCTCAATCCTCAATGCTCAATCCTCAATCCTCAATCCTCAACCCTCAATCTTCAATCCTGAATCCTCATTCTTCAATCCTCAGACCTCAAACGTCAATACTCAACCCTCAGTCCTCGTCCTCAATCCACAACACTGAACCCTCGATCATCAATCTTCAATCATCAATATTCAATCTTCAATCCTCAACCCTCACCCCTCAATACTCAATCCTCAATACTCAACCATCAGCCCTCAATTCTCAATACTCAATAGAATATCCTGAATTCTCAGGATTCAATACTCAAACCTCAACACTCAACCCTCAACCCTCAATCCTCAATCCTCAAACCTCAATCGTCAATCCTCAATACTCAATCCTCAATCCTCAATACTCAATCCTCAATCCTCAATCGTCATTCCTCAATCCTCAATACTCAATCATCAATCCTCAATCCTCAATCCTCAATCCTCAAACCTCATTCTACAATCCTCAACACCCAATCCTCAATCTTCAATCCTCAATCCTCAATCCTTAATACTCAATCCTCAATCCTCAGCCCTCAGTCCTCAAACCTCAATCCTCAACCCTCAGCCCACATCCTCTATCCTCAATCCTAAATTCTCAATCCTCAAACCTCAAACCTCAATCCTCAACCGTCAGTCCTCGTCCTCAATCCTCAACCCTCAATCCTCAATCCTCAGTCCTCAATCTTCAATCCTCAATACTCAATATTCACTCCTCAATCCTCAATCCTCAGTCCTCAATCTTCAATCTTCAATCCTCAATCCTCAGTCCTCAATCCTCAATCCTCATTCTTCAATACTCAATACCCAATCCTCAGTCTTCAAGCCTCAATCCTCAATCATCAAATCTCAATCCCCAATCCTCAGTCCTCAGTCCTCAAACCTCAATCCTCAACCCTCAGCCCTCATCCTCAATTCTCAATCCTCAATCCTCAATCCTCAATCTTCAATCCTCAATACCGAATCTTCAATAATCAATCCTCAATTCTCAATCCTCAATCCTCAATCCTCAATCTTCAATCCCCAATCCTCAATCCTCAATACTCAATCCTCAATCCTCAGTCCTCAGTCCTCAAACCTCAATCCTCAACCCTCAGCCCTCATCCTCAATCCTCAATCCTAAATTCTCAATCCTCAAACCTCAAACCTCAATCCTCAACCGTCAGTCCTCGTCCTCAATCCTCAACCCTTAATCCTCAATCCTCAGTCCTCAATCTTCAATCCTCAATACTCAATATTCAATCCTCAATCCTCAATCCTCAATCCTCAGTCCTCAATACTCAATCTTCAATCCTCAATCCTCAGTCCTCAATCCTCAATCCTCATTCTTCAATACTCAATACCCAATCCTCAGTCTTCAATCCTCAATCCTCAATCATCAAATCTCATTCCCCAATCCTCAGTCCTCAGTCCTCAAACCTCAATCCTCAACCCTCAGCCCTCATCCTCAATTCTCAATCCTCAATCCTCAATCCTCAATCTTCTATGCTCAATACCCAATCTTCAATAATCAATCCTCAATTCTCAATCCTCAATCCTCAATCCTCAATCCTCAATCTTCAATCTTGAATCCTCAATCCTCAATACTCAATCCTCAACCCTCAGTCCTCAGCCCTCAAACCTCAATCCTCAAACCTCAGCCCTCATCCTCAATCCTCAATCCTAAATTCTCAATCCTCAATCCTCAAACCTCAATCCTCAATCCTCAGTCCTCAATCTTCAATCCTCAATACTCAATATTCAATCCTCAAACCTCAATCCTCAGTCCTCAATCCTCAATCTTCAATCCTCAGTCCTCAGTCCTCAATCCTCAATCCTCATTCTTCAATACTCAATACCCAATCCTCAGTCTTCAATCCTCAATCCTCAATCATCAAATCTCAATCCCCAATCCTCAGTCCTCAGTCCTCAAACCTCAATCCTCAACCCTCAGCCCTCATCCTCAATTCTCAATCCTCAATCCTCAATCCTCAATCCTCAATCTTCTATCCTCAATACCCAATCTTCAATAATCAATCCTCAATTCTCAATCCTCAATCCTCAATCCTCAATCTTCAATCTTGAATCCTCAATCCTCAATACTCAATCCTCAATCCTCAGTCCTCAGCCCCTAAAAACCTCAATCCTCAACCCTCAGCCCTCATCCTCAATCCTGAATCCTAAATTCTCAATCCTCAATCCTCAAACCTCAATCCTCAATCCTCAGTCCTCAATCTTGAATCCTCAATACTCAATATTCAATCCTCAATCCTCAATCCTCAGTCGTCAATCCTCAATTTTCAATCCTCAATCCTCAGTCCTCAATCCTCAATCCTCATTCTTCAATGCTCAATACCCAATCCTCAGTCTTCAATCCTCAATCCTCAATCAACAAATCTCAATCCCCAATCCTCAGTCCTCAGTCCTCAAACCTCAATCCTCAAACCTCAATCCTCAACCCTCAGCCCTCATCCTCAATTCTCAATCCTCAATCCTCAATCCTCAATCTTCAATCCTCAATACTCAATTTTCAATAATCAATCCTCAATTCTCAATCCTCAATACTCAATCCTCAATCGCCAACCCTCAATCCCCAATCCTCAATCTTCAATCCTCAATCCTCAATCCTCAATCCTCAATCCTCAATCTTCAATCCCCAATAATCAATCTTCAATCCTCAATCCTCAATCCTCAATCCAGAATCCTCAATTCTCAATCCCCAAACTCCAATCCTCTATACTCAGTCTTCAATCCTCAATCCTCAATCCTCAATCCCCATTCTTCAACCCTCAATACCCAATTCTCAATCTTCAATCCTCAATCCTCAATCCTCAATTCTCAATCCTCAATCCTCAATCCTCAGTCCTCAAACCTCAATCGCCAAACCTCAGCCCTCATCCACAATCCTCAATCCTCAATATTCAAACCTCAATCCTCAATCCTCATGCCTCAATCCACAATCCTCAATCCTCAGTCATCAAACCTCAATCCTGAATCGTCAATCCTGAATTCTCAATCTTCAGACCTCAGACCTAAACAATCAGATGTCAATCCTCAATCCTCAATAGAATATTATCAATTCACAGTTATCAATACACAATACTCAATCTACAATCTTAAAATTTCTACCCACAAACATCAATTCTCATCACTCAACCCTCAACACTCAGTCCCCACTCCTCAATCTTCAATCCTCAATCCGCAATACTCAACCCTCAACACTCAGTCCCCAATCCTCAATCTTCAATCCTCAATCCTCAATCCTCAATCCTCAATCCTCAATCTTCAATCCTCTATACTCAATCCTCAATCCTCAATCCTCAATCCTCAATCCTCAATCCTCAATCCTCATTCTACAATTCTCAATACCCAATCCTCAATCTTCAATCCTCAATCCTCAATCCTCAATTCTCAATCCTCAATCCTCAGTCCTCAGTCCTCAAACCTCAATCCTCAACCCTCAGCCCACATTCTCAGTCCTCAATCCTCAATTCTCAGTCCTCAGCCCTCAAACCTCAATCCTCAACCCTCAGACCTCATCCTCAATTATCAATTATCAATCCTCAACCCTCAATCTTCAATCCTCAATACTCAATCTTCAATCCTCAATCCTCAGTCCTCAAAACTCAACTATCGGTCCTCAATTCTCAATACTCAATCCTCAATCCTTAATCTTCAATCCTCAATGCTCAATCTTCAATCCTCAATCCTCAATCCTCAATCCTCAATGCTCAATCCTCAATCCTCAATCCTAAACCCTCAATCTTCAATCCTCAATCCTCATTCTTCAATCCTCAGACCTCAAACGTCAATACTCAACCCTCAGTCCTCGTCCTCAATCCACAACACTCAATCCTCGATCATCAATCTTCAATCATCAATATTCAATCTTCAATCCTCAATCCTCAATCCACAATACTCAATCCTCAATACTCAACCATCAGCCCTCAATTCTCAATACTCAATAGAATATCCTGAATTCACAGGCTTCAATACTCAAACCTCAACACTCAACCCTCAACCCTCAATCCTCAATCCTCAATCCTCAATCGTCAATCCTCAATACTCAATCCTCAATCCTCAATACTCAATCCTCAATCCTCAATCGTCATTCTTCAATCCTCAATACTCAATCTTCAATCCTCAATCCTCAATCCTCAATCCTCAAACCTCATTCTACAATCCTCAATACCCAATCCTCAATCTTCAATCCTCAATCCTCAATCCTCAATACTCAATCCTCAATCCTCAGTCCTCAGTCCTCAAACCTCAATCCTCAACCCTCAGCCCTCATCCTCAATCCTCAATCCTAAATTCTCAATCCTCAAACCTCAAACCTCAATCCTCAACCGTCAGTCCTCGTCCTCAATTCTCAACCCTCAATCCTCAATCCTCAGTCCTCAATCTTCAATCCTCAATACTCAATATTCAATCCTCAATCCTCAATCCTCAGTCCTCAATCCTCAATCTTCAATCCTCAATCCTCAGTCCTCAATCCTCAATCCTCATTCTTCAATACTCAATACCCAATCCTCAGTCTTCAATCCTCAATCCTAAATCATCAAATCTCAATCCCCAATCCTCAGTCCTCGGTCCTCAAACCTCAACCCTCAACCCTCAGCCCTCATCCTCCATTCACAATCCTCAATCCTCAATCCTCAATCTTCAATCCTCAATCCTCAATCCTCAATCTTCAATCCTCGATCCTCAGTCCTCAATCCTCAATCCTCATTCTTCAATACGCAATACCCAATCCTCAGTCTTCAATCCTCAATCCTCAATCGTCAAATCTCAATCCCCAATCCTCAGGCCTCAGTCCTCAAACCTCAATCCTCAACCCTCAGCCCTCATCCTCAATTCTCAATCCTCAATCTTCAATCCTCAATCTTCAATCCTCAATACTCAATCTTCAATAATCAATCCTCAATTCTCAATCCTCAATACTCAATCCTTAATCGTCAACCCTCAACCCCAATCCTCAATCTTCAATACTCAATCCTCAATCCTCAATCCTCAATCCTCAATCTTCAATCGTCAATACTCAATCTGCAATCCTCAATACTCAATCCTCAATCCTCAATCCTCAATCGTCGATCCTCAATCCCCAAACCTCAATCCTCAATCCTCAATCCTCAATCCTCAACCCTCAGACCTCATTCTCAATCCTCAATTATCAATCCTCAATCCTCAACCTTCAATCCTCAATCCTCAGTCCTCAATACTCAACTATCGGTCCTCAATTCTCAATACTCAATCCTCAATCCTCAACCTTCAATCCTCAATACTCAATCTTCAATCCTCAATCCTCAATCCTCAATCCTCAATGCTCAATCCTCAATCCTCAATCCTCAACCCTCAATCTTCAATCCTGAATCCTCATTCTTCAATCCTCAGACCTCAAACGTCAATACTCAACCCTCAGTCCTCGTCCTCAATCCACAACACTGAACCCTCGATCATCAATCTTCAATCATCAATATTCAATCTTCAATCCTCAACCCTCACTCCTCAATACTCAATCCTCAATACTCAACCATCAGCCCTCAATTCTCAATACTCAATAGAATATCCTGAATTCTCAGGATTCAATACTCAAACCTCAACACTCAACCCTCAACCCTCAATCCTCAATCCTCAAACCTCAATCGTCAATCCTCAATACTCAATCCTCAATCCTCAATACTCAATCCTCAATCCTCAATCGTCATTCCTCAATCCTCAATACTCAATCTTCAATCCTCAATCCTCAATCCTCAATCCTCAAACCTCATTCTACAATCCTCAACACCCAATCCTCAATCTTCAATCCTCAATCCTCAATCCTTAATACTCAATCCTCAATCCTCAGCCCTCAGTCCTCAAACCTCAATCCTCAACCCTCAGCCCACATCCTCTATCCTCAATCCTAAATTCTCAATCCTCAAACCTCAAACCTCAATCCTCAACCGTCAGTCCTCGTCCTCAATCCTCAACCCTCAATCCTCAATCCTCAGTCCTCAATCTTCAATCCTCAATACTCAATATTCACTCCTCAATCCTCAATCCTCAGTCCTCAATCTTCAATCTTCAATCCTCAATCCTCAGTCCTCAATCCTCAATCCTCATTCTTCAATACTCAATACCCAATCCTCAGTCTTCAAGCCTCAATCCTCAATCATCAAATCTCAATCCCCAATCCTCAGTCCTCAGTCCTCAAACCTCAATCCTCAACCCTCAGCCCTCATCCTCAATTCTCAATCCTCAATCCTCAATCCTCAATCTTCAATCCTCAATACCGAATCTTCAATAATCAATCCTCAATTCTCAATCCTCAATCCTCAATCCTCAATCTTCAATCCTCAATCCTCAATCCTCAATACTCAATCCTCAATCCTCAGTCCTCAGTCCTCAAACCTCAATCCTCAACCCTCAGCCCTCATCCTCAATCCTCAATCCTAAATTCTCAATCCTCAAACCTCAAACCTCAATCCTCAACCGTCAGTCCTCGTCCTCAATCCTCAACCCTTAATCCTGAATCCTCAGTCCTCAATCTTCAATCCTCAATACTCAATATTCAATCCTCACTCCTCAATCCTCAACCCTCAGTCCTCAATCCTCAATCTTCATTCCTCAATCCTCAGTCCTCAATCCTCAATCCTCATTCTTCAATACTCAATACCCAATCCTCAGTCTTCAATCCTCAATCCTCAATCATCAAATCTCAATCCCCAATCCTCAGTCCTCAGTCCTCAAACCTCAATCCTCAACCCTCAGCCCTCATCCTCAATTCTCAATCCTCAATCCTCAATTCTCAATCTTCTATCCTCAATACCCAATCTTCAATAATCAATCCTCAATTCTCAATCCTCAATCCTCAATCCTCAATCTTCAATCTTGAATCCTCAATCCTCTATACTCAATCCTCAACACTCAGTCCTCAGCCCTCAAACCTCAATCCTCAAACCTCAGCCCACATCCTCAATCCTCAATCCTAAATTCTCAATCCTCAATCCTCAAACCTCAATCCTCAATCCTCAGTCCTCAATCTTCAATCCTCAATACTCAATATTCAATCCTCAATCCTCAATCCTCAGTCCTCAATCCTCAATCTTCAATCCTCAATCCTCAGTCCCCAATCCTCAATCCTCATTCTTCAATACTCAATACCCAATCCTCAGTCTTCAATCCTCAATTCTCAATCCTCAATCCTCAATCCTCAATCTTCAATCTTGAATCCTCAATCCTCAATACTCAATTCTCAATCCTCAGTCCTCAGCCCTCATACCTCAATCCTCAACCCTCAGCCCTCATCCTCAACCCTCAATCCTAAATTCTCAATCCTCAATCCTCAAACCTCAATACTCAATCCTCAATCGTCAACCCTCAATCCCCAATCCTCAATCTTCAATACTCAATCCTCAATCCTCAATCCTCAATCCTCAATCTTCAATCCCCAATAATCAATCTTCAATCCTCAATCCTCAATCCTCAATCCTGAAACCTCAATTCTCAATCCCCAAACTCCAATCCTCTATACTCAGTCTTCAATCCTCAATCCTCAATCCTCAATCCCCATTCTTCAACTCTCAATACCCAATCCTCAATCCTCAATCCTCAATTCTCAATCTTCAATCCTCAATACTCAGACCTCAAACATCAATACTCAGCCCTCAGTCCTCGTCCTCAATCCACAACAATCAACCCTCAATCCTCATTCTTCAATCATCAATATTCCATCTTCAGTCCTCAATCCTCAATCCTCAATCCTCAATCCTCAATCCTCAATGTTGAATCCGCAATACCCAATCCTCAATCTTCAATCCTCAATCCTGAATCCTCAACCCTCAGTCCTCAATAATCAATCCTCAATCCTCAGTCCTCAAACCTCAAACCTCAATCTTCAATCCTCAATACTCAATCTTCAATCCTCCGTCCTCAATCCTCAACCCTCAATCCTCAATCCTCAATCGTCAGGCTTCAATCCTCAATACTCAATCTTCAATCCTCAATCCTCAATCCTCATTCCTCAATCCTCATTCTTCAATCCTCAATACCCAATCCTCAATCTTCAATCCTCAATCCTCAATCCTCAGTCCTCAAACCTCAGTTCTGAATCCTCAATCATCAGACCTCAGATCTCAACAATCAGATGTCAATCCTGAATCCTTAATAGAATATCATCAATTCACAGTTTTCAATACCCAATACTCAATCTGCAATCTTCAAATCTCTATTCACAAACATCAATTCTCATCACTCAGCCCTCAACACTCAGTCCGCAATCCTCAATCTTCAACCCTCAATCCTCAATACTCAATCCTCAATCCTCAATCGTCAATACTCAATACTCAATCTTCAATCCTCAATCCTCAATCCTCAATCCTCAATCCTCAATCCTCAATCTTCCATCGTCAATACTCAATCTTCAATCCTCAATCCTCAATCCGCAATCCTCAATGCTCAATCCTCAATCCTCAATCCAGAAACCTCAATCTTCAATCCTCAATACTCAATCTGCAATCCTCAATACTCAATCCTCAATCCTCAATCCTCAATCGCCGATCCTCAATCCCCAATCCTCAATCCTCAATCCTCAATCCTCAATCGTCATTCTTCAATCCTCAATACTCAATCTTCAATCCTCAATCCTCAATCCTCAATCCTCAAACCTCATTCTACAATCCTCAATACCCAATCCTCAATCTTCAATCCTCAATACTCAATCCTCAATACTCAATCCTCAATCCTCAGTCCTCAGCCCTCAAACCTCAATCCTCAACCCTCAGCCCACATCCTCTATCCTCAATCCTAAATTCTCAATCCTCAAACCTCAAACCTCAATCCTCAACCGTCAGTCCTCGTCCTCAATCCTCAACCCTCAATCCTCAATCCTCAGTCCTCAATCTTCAATCCTCAATACTCAATATTCAATCCTCAATCCTCAATCCTCAGTCCTCAATCCTCAATCTTCAATCCTCAATCCTCAGTCCTCAATCCTCAATCCTCATTCTTCAATACTCAATACCCAATCCTCAGTCTTCAATCCTCAATCCTCAATCATCAAATCCCAATACCCAATCCTCAGTCCTCAGTCCTCAAACCTCAATCCTCAACCCTCAGCCCTCATCCTCAATTCTCAATCCTCAATCCTCAATCCTCAATCTTCAATCCTCAATACCGAATCTTCAATAATCAATCCTCAATTCTCAATCCTCAATCCTCAATCCTCAATCTTCAATCCTCAATCCTCAATCCTCAATACTCAATCCTCAATCCTCAGTCCTCAGTCCTCAAACCTCAATCCTCAACCCTCAGCCCTCATCCTCAATCCTCAATCCTAAATGCTCAATCCTCAAACCTCAAACCTCAATCCTCAACCGTCAGTCCTCGTCCTCAATCCTCAACCCTTAATCCTCAATCCTCAGTCCTCAATCTTCAATCCTCAATACTCAATATTCAATCCTCAATCCTCAATCCTCAGTCCTCAATCCACAATCTTCAATCCTCAATCCTCAGTCCTCAATCCTCAATCCTCATTCTTCAATACTCAATACCCAATCCTCAGTCTTCAATCTTCAATCCTCAATCATCAAATCTCAATCCCCAATCCTCAGTCCTCAGTCCTCAAACCTCAATCCTCAACCCTCAGCCCTCATCCTCAATTCACAATCCTCAATCCTCAATCCTCAATCTTCAATCCTCAGTACTCAATCTTCAATAATCAATCCTCAATTCTCAATCCTCAATACTCAATCCTCAATCGTCAACCCTCAATCCCCAATCCTCAATCTTCAATCCTCAATCCTCAATCCTCAACCCTCAATCCTCAATCTTCAATCCCCAATAATCAATCTTCAATCCTCAATCCTCAATCCTCAATCCTGAATCCTCAATTCTCAATCCCCAAACTCCAATCCTCTATACTCAGTCTTCAATCCTCAATCCTCAATCCTCAATCCCCATTCTTCAACCCTCAATACCCAATCCTCAATCTTCAATCCTCAATCCTCAATCCTCAATTCTCAATCCTCAATCCTCAATCCTCAGTCCTCAAACCTCAATCGCCAATCCTCAGCCCTCATCCTCAATCCTCAATCCTCAATCTTCAATCCTCAATCCTCAATCCTCATGCCTCAATCCACAATCCTCAATCCTCAGTCATCAAACCTCAATCTTGAATCGTCAATCCTGAATTCTCAATCTTCAGACCTCAGACCTGAGCAATCAGATGTCAATCCTCAATCCTCAATAGAATATTATCAATTCACAGTTTTCAATACACAATACTCAATCTGCAATCTTCAAATTTCTATCCACAAACATCAATTCTCATCACTCAACCCTCAACACTCAGTCCCCAATCCTCAATCTTCAATCCTCAATCCGCAATCCTCAACCCTCAACACTCAGTCCCCAATGCTCAATCTTCAATCCTCAATCCTCAATCCTCAATCCTCAATCCTCAATCTTTAATCCTCTATACTAAATCCTCAATCCTCAATCCTCAATCCTCAATCCTCAATCCTCAATCCTCAATCCTCAATCCTCATTCTACAATCCTCAATACCCAATCCTCAATCTTCAATCCTCAATCCTCAATCCTCAATTCTCAATCCTCAATCCTCAGTCCTCAGTCCTCAAACCGCAATCCTCAACCCTCAGCCCACATTCTCAGTCCTCAATCCTCAATTCTCAGTCCTCAGCCCTCAAACCTCAATCCTCAACCCTCAGACCTCATCCTCAATCCTCAATTATCAATCCTCAATCCTCAATCTTCAATCCTCAATACTCAATCTTCAATCCTCAATCGTCAGTCCTCATTACTCAACCATCAGTCCTCAATTCTCAATACTCAATCCTCAATCCTCAATCTTCAATCCTCAATACTCAATCTTCCATGCTCAATCCTCAATCCTCAATCCTCAATGCTCAATCCTCAATCCTCAATCCTCAACCCTCAATCTTCAATCCTCAATCCTCATTCTTCAATCCTCGGACCTCAAACATCAATACTCAACCCTCAGTCCTCGTCCTCAATCCACAACACTCAATCCTCAATCCTCAATCCTCAATCTTCAATCCTCAATACTCAATCTTCAATAATCAATCCTCAATTCTCAATCCTCAATACTCTATCCTCAATCGTCAACCCTCAATCCCCAATCCTCAATCTTCAATCCTCAATCCTCAATCCTCAATCCTCAATCCTCAATCTTCAATCCCCAATAATCAATATTCAATCCTCAATCCTCAATCCTCAATCCTGAATCCTCAATTCTCAATCCCCAAACTCCAATCCTCTATACTCAGACTTCAATCCTCAGTCCTCAATCCTCAATCCTCATTCTTCAACCCTCAATACCCAATCCTCAATCTTCAATCCTCAATCCTCAATCCTCAATTCTCAATCCTCAATCCTCAATCCTCAGTCCTCAAACCTCAGTCGCCAATCCTCAGCCCTCATCCTCAATCCTCAATCCTCAATCTTCAATCCTCAATCCTCAATCGTCATGCCTCAATCCACAATCCTATATCCTCAGTCATCAAACCTCAATCCTGAATCGTCAATCCTGAATTCTCAATCTTCAGACCTCAGACCTGAACAATCAGATGTCAATCCTCAATCCTCAATAGAATATTATCAATTCACAGTTTTAATACACAATACACAATCTGCAACCTTCAAATTTCTATCCACAAACATCAATTCTCATCACTCAACCCTCAACACTCAGTCCCCAATCCTCAATCTTCAATCCTCAATCCGCAATCCTCAACCCTCAACACTCAGTCCCCAATGCTCAATCTTCAATCCTCAATCCTCAATCCTCAATCCTCAATCCTCAATCTTCAATCCTCAATCCTCAATCCTCAATCCTCAATCCTCAATCCTCAATCCTCAATCTTCAATCCTCAATCTTCAATCCTCAATACTCAATCTTCAATCCTCAATCCTCAATCCTCAATCCACAATCCTCAATCCTCAATCCTCAATCCTCAATCTTCAATCATCAATCCTCAATCCTCAAGCCTCAATCCTCAATTCTCAATCTTCAATCCACAATCCTCAGACGTCAGACATCAATACTCAACCCTCAGTCCTCGTCCTCAATCCACAACAATCAAACCTCAATCCTCATTCTTCAATCATCAATATTCAATCTTCAGTCCTCAATCCTCAATCCTCAATCCTCAATCCTCAATCCTCAATCCTCAATGTTGAATCCGCAATACCCAATCCTCAATCTTCAATCCTCAATCCTCAATCCTCAACCCTCAATCCTCAATAATCAATCCTCAATCCTCAGTCCTCAAACCTCAATCCTCAATCTTCAATCCTAAATACTCAATCTTCAATCCTCCGTCCTCAATCCTAAACCCTCAATCCTCAATCCTCAATCGTCAGGCTTCAATCCTCAATACTCAATCTTCAATCTTCAATCCTCAATCCTCAATCCTCAATCCTCAATTCTCAATCTTCAATCCACAATCCTCAGACCTCAGACATCAATACTCAACCCTCAGTCCTCGTCCTCAATCCACAACAATCAAACCTCAATCCTCATTCTTCAATCATCAATATTCAATCTTCAGTCCTCAATCCTCAATCCTCAATCCTCAATCCTCAATCCTCAATCCTCAATGTTGAATCCGCAATACCCAATCCTCAATCTTCAATCCTCAATACTCAATCCTCAACCCTCAATCCTCAATAATCAATCCTCAATCCTCAGTCCTCAAACCTCGATCCTCAATCTTCAATCCTAAATACTCAATCTTCAATCCTCCGTCCTCAATCCTCAACCCTCAATCCTCAATCCTCAATCGTCAGGCTTCAATCCTCAATACTCAATCTTCAATCTTCAATCCTCAATCCTCATTCCTCAATCCTCATTCTTCTATCCTCAATACCCAATCCTCAATCTTCAATCCTCAATCCTCAATCCTCAATTCTCAATCCTCAATCCTCAGCCCTAAGTCCTCAAATCTCAATCCTCAACCCTCAGCCCTCATCCTCAATCCTCAATCCTCAATCTTCAACCCTCAATCCTCAATCCTCAAGCCTCAACCCTCAATCCTCAATCCTCAGTCCTCAAACCTCAGTTCTGAATCCTCAATCTTCAGACCTCAGATCTCAACAATCAGATGCCAATCCTGAATCCTTAATAGAACATCATCAATTCACAGTTTTCAATACCCAATACTCAATCTGCAATCTTCAAATATCTATCCACAAACATCAATTCTCATCACTCAACCCTCAACACTCAGTCCCCAATCCTCAATCTTCAATCCTCAATCCGCAATCCTCAACCCTCAACACTCAGTCCCCAATGCTCAATCTTCAATCCTCAATACTCAATCCTCAATCCTCAATCCTCAATCTTTAATCCTCTATACTAAATCCTCAATCATCAATCCTCAATCCTCAATCCTCAATCCTCAATCCTCAATCCTCATTCTACAATCCTCAATACCCAATCCTCAATCTTCAATCCTCAATCCTCAATCCTCAATTCTCAGTCTTCAATCCTCAATTCTCAATCCTCAATCCTCAATCCTCAATCTTCAATCTTGAATCCTCAATCCTCAATACTCAATTCTCAATCCTCAGTCCTCAGCCCTCAAACCTCAATCCTCAACCCTCAGCCCTCATCCTCAACCCTCAATCCTAAATTCTCAATCCTCAATCCTCAAACCTCAATCCTCAATCCTCAGTCCTCAATCTTCAATCCTCAATACTCAATATTCAATCCTCAATCCTCAATCCTCAGTCCTCAATCCTCAATCTTCAATCCTCGATCCTCAGTCCTCAATCCTCAATCCTCATTCTTCAATACTCAATACCCAATCCTCAGTCTTCAATCCTCAATCCTCAATCATCAAATCTCAATCCCCAATCCTCAGTCCTCAGTCCTCAAACCTCAATCCTCAACCATCAGCCCTCATCCTCAATTCTCAATCCTCAATCTTCAATCCTCAATCTTCAATCCTCAATACTCAATCTTCAATAATCAATCCTCAATTCTCAATCCTCAATACTCAATTCTCAATCGTCAACACTCAATCCCCAATCCTCAATCTTCAATACTCAATCCTCAATCCTCAATCCTCAATCCTCAATCTTCAATCCCCAATAATCAATCTTCAATCCTCAATCCTCAATCCTCAATCCTGAATCCTCAATTCTCAATCCCCAAACTCCAATCCTCTATACTCAGTCTTCAATCCTCAATCCTCAATCCTCAATCCCCATCCTTCAACCCTCAATACCCAATCCTCAATCCTCAATCCTCAATTCTCAATCTTCAATCCTCAATACTCAGACCTCAAACATCAATACTCAACCCTCAGTCCTCGTCCTCAATCCACAACAATCAATCCTCAATCCTCATTCTTCAATCATCAATATTCAATCTTCAGTCCTCAATCCTCAATCCTCAATCCTCAATCCTCAATCCTCAATGTTGAATCCGCAATACCCAATCCTCAATTTTCAATCCTCAATCCTCAATCCTCAACCCTCAGTCCTCAATCATCAATCCTCAATCCTCAGTCCTCAAACCTCAAACCTCAATCTTCAATCCTCAATACTCAATCTTCAATCCTCCGTCCTCAATCCTCAACCCTCAATCCTCAATCCTCAATCGTCAGGCTTCAATCCTCAATACTCAATCCTCAATCCTCAATTCTCAATCCTCAATCCTCAGCCCTAACTCCTCTAATCTCAATCCTCAACCCTCAGCCCTCATCCTCAATCCTCAATCCTCAATCTTCAACTCTCAATCCTCAAGCCTCAACCCTCAATCCTCAATCCTCAGTCCTCAAACCTCAATTCTGAATCCTCAATCTTCAGACCTCAGATCTCAACAATCAGATGTCAATCCTGAATCCTTAATAGAATATCATCAATTCACAGTTTTCAATACCCAATACTCAATCTGCAATCTTCAAATCTCTATTCACAAACATCAATTCTCATCACTCAGCCCTCAACACTCAGTCCGCAATCCTCAATCTTCAACCCTCAATCCTCAATACTCAATCCTCAATCCTCAATCGTCAATACTCAATACTCAATCTTCAATCCTCAATCCTCAATCCTCAATCCTCAATCCTCAATCCTCAATCTTCCATCGTCAATACTCAATCTTCAATCCTCAATCCTCAATCCGCAATACTCAATGCTCAATCCTCAATCCTCAATCCTGAAACCTCAATCTTCAATCCTCAATACTCAATCTGCAATCCTCAATACTCAATCCTAAATCCTCAATCCTCAATCGTCGATCCTCAATCCCCAATCCTCAATCCTCAATCCTCAATCCTCAATTCTCAATCCTCAATCCTCAGTCCTCAGTCCTCAAACCTCAATCCTCAACCCTCAGGCCACATTCTCAGTCCTCAATCCTCAATTCTCAGTCCTCAGCCCTCAAACCTCAAACCTCAACCCTCAGACCTCATCCTCAATCCTCAATTATCAATCCTCAATCCTCAATCTTCAATCCTCAATACTCAATCTTCAATCCTCAATCCTCAGTCCTCAATACTCAACTATCGGTCCTCAATTCTCAATACTCAATCCTCAATCCTCAATCTTCAATCCTCAATACTCAATCTTCAATCCTCAATCCTCAATCCTCAATCCTCAATGCTCAATCCTCAATCCTCAATCCTCAACCCTCAATCTTCAATCCTCAATCCTCATTCTTCAATCCTCAGACCTCAAACGTCAATACTCAACCCTCAGTCCTCGTCCTCAATCCACAACACTCAATACTCGATCATCAATCTTCAATCATCAATATTCAATCTTCAATCCTCAACCCTCACTCCTCAATACTCAATCCTCAATACTCAACCATCAGCCCTCAATTCTCAATACTCAATAGAATATCCTGAATTCTCAGGATTCAATACTCAAACCTCAACACTCAACCCTCAACCCTCAATCCTCAATCCTCAAACCTCAATCGTCAATCCTCAATACTCAATCCTCAATCCTCAATACTCAATCCTCAATCCTCAATCGTCATTCTTCAATCCTCAATACTCAATCTTCAATCCTCAATCCTCAATCCTCAATCCTCAAACCTCATTCTACAATCCTCAATACCCAATCCTCAATCTTCAATCCTCAATCCTCAATCCTCAATACTCAATCCTCAATCCTCAGTCCTCAGTCCTCAAACCTCAATCCTCAACCCTCAGCCCACATCCTCTATCCTCAATCCTAAATTCTCAATCCTCAAACCTCAAACCTCAATCCTCAACCGTCAGTCCTCGTCCTCAATCCTCAACCCTCAATCCTCAATCCTCAGTCCTCAATCTTCAATCCTCAATACTCAATATTCAATCCTCAATCCTCAATCCTCAGTCCTCAATCCTCAATCTTCAATCCTCAATCCTCAGTCCCCAATCCTCAATCCTCATTCTTCAATACTCAATACCCAATCCTCAGTCTTCAATCCTCAATCCTCAATCATCAAATCTCAATCCCCAATCCTCAGTCCTCAGTCCTCAGACCTCAATCCTCAACCCTCAGCCCTCATCCTCAATTCTCAATCCTCAATCCTCAATCCTCAATCTTCAATCCTCAATACCGAATCTTCAATAATCAATCCTCAATTCTCAATCCTCAATCCTCAATCCTCAATCTTCAATCCTCAATCCTCAATCCTCAATACTCAATCCTCAATCCTCAGTCCTCATTCCTCAAACCTCAATCCTCAACCCTCAGCCCTCATCCTCAATCCTCAATCCTAAATTCTCAATCCTCAAACCTCAAACCTCAATCCTCAACCGTCAGTCCTCGTCCTCAATCCTCAACCCTTAATCCTCAATCCTCAGTCCTCAATCTTCAATCCTCAATACTCAATATTCAATCCTCAATCCTCAATCCTCAATCCTCAGTCCTCAATACTCAATCTTCAATCCTCAATCCTCAGTCCTCAATCCTCAATCCTCATTCTTCAATACTCAATACCCAATCCTCAGTCTTCAATCCTCAATCCTCAATCATCAAATCTCATTCCCCAATCCTCAGTCCTCAGTCCTCAAACCTCAATCCTCAACCCTCAGCCCTCATCCTCAATTCTCAATCCTCAATCCTCAATCCTCAATCTTCTATCCTCAATACCCAATCTTCAATAATCAATCCTCAATTCTCAATCCTCAATCCTCAATCCTCAATCCTCAATCTTCAATCTTGAATCCTCAATCCTCAATACTCAATCCTCAACCCTCAGTCCTCAGCCCTCAAACCTCAATCCTCAAACCTCAGCCCTCATCCTCAATCCTCAATCCTAAATTCTCAATCCTCAATCCTCAAACCTCAATCCTCAATCCTCAGTCCTCAATCTTCAATCCTCAATACTCAATATTCAATCCTCAAACCTCAATCCTCAGTCCTCAATCCTCAATCTTCAATCCTCAGTCCTCAGTCCTCAATCCTCAATCCTCATTCTTCAATACTCAATACCCAATCCTCAGTCTTCAATCCTCAATCCTCAATCATCAAATCTCAATCCCCAATCCTCAGTCCTCAGTCCTCAAACCTCAATCCTCAACCCTCAGCCCTCATCCTCAATTCTCAATCCTCAATCCTCAATCCTCAATCCTCAATCTTCTATCCTCAATACCCAATCTTCAATAATCAATCCTCAATTGTCAATCCTCAATCCTCAATCCTCAATCTTCAATCTTGAATCCTCAATCCTCAATACTCAATCCTCAATCCTCAGTCCTCAGCCCTCAAACCTCAATCCTCAACCCTCAGCCCTCATCCTCAATCCTGAATCCTAAATTCTCAATCCTCAATCCTCAAACCTCAATCCTCAATCCTCAGTCCTCAATCTTGAATCCTCAATACTCAATATTCAATCCTCAATCCTCAATCCTCAGTCGTCAATCCTCAATCTTCAATCCTCAATCCTCAGTCCTCAATCCTCAATCCTCATTCTTCAATGCTCAATACCCAATCCTCAGTCTTCAATCCTCAATCCTCAATCAACAAATCTCAATCCCCAATCCTCAGTCCTCAGTCCTCAAACCTCAATCCTCAAACCTCAATCCTCAACCCTCAGCCCTCATCCTCAATTCTCAATCCTCAATCCTCAATCCTCAATCTTCAATCCTCAATACTCAATCTTCAATAATCAATCCTCAATTCTCAATCCTCAATACTCAATCCTCAATCGCCAACCCTCAATCCCCAATCCTCAATCTTCAATCCTCAATCCTCAATCCTCAATCCTCAACCCTCAATCCTCAATCCTCAATCGTCAGGCTTCAATCCTCAATACTCAATCTTCAATCCTCAATCCTCAATCCTCATTCCTCAATCCTCATTCTTCAATCCTCAATACCCAATCCTCAATCTTCAATCCTCAATCCTCAATCCTCAATCCTCAATCCTCAATGCTCAATCTTCAATCCTCAATCCTCAATCGTCATTCGTCAATCCTCATTCTTCAATCCTCAATACCCAATCCTCAATCTTCAATCTTCAACCCTCAATCCTCAACTCTCAATCCTCAAACCTCAATCCTCAACCCTCAGCCCTCATCCTCAATCCTCCATCCTCAATCCTCAATCGTCATTCTTCAATCCTCAATACTCAACCTTCAATCCTCAATCCTCAATCCTCAATCCTCAAACCTCAATCTACAATCCTGAATACCCAATCCTCAATCTTCAATCCTCAATCCTCAATCCTCAATACTCAATCCTCAATCCTCAGTCCTCAGTCCTCAAATCTCAATCCTCAACCCTCAGCCCTCATCCTTAATCCTCAATCCTAAATTCTCAATCCTCAAACCTCAAACCTCAATACTCAACCCTCAGCCCTCATCCTCAATTCTCAATCCTCAATCCTCAATCCTCAATCTTCAATCCTCAATACTCAATCTTCAATAATCAATCCTCAATTCTCAATCCTCAATACTCAATCCTCAATCGTCAACCCTCAATCCCCAATCCTCAATCTTCAATCCTCAATCCTCAATCCTCAATCCTCAATCCTCAACCTTCAATCCCCAATAATCAATATTCAATCCTCAATCCTCAATCCTCAATCCTGAATCCTCAATTCTCAATCCCCAAACTCCAATCCTCTATACTCAGACTTCAATCCTCAGTCCTCAATCCTCAATCCTCATTCTTCAACCCTCAATACCCAATCCTCAATCTTCAATCCTCAATCCTCAATCCTCAATTCTCAATCCTCAATCCTCAATCCTCAGTCCTCAAACCTCAGTCGCCAATCCTCAGCCCTCATCCTCAATCCTCAATCCTCAATCTTCAATCCTCAATCCTCAATCGTCATGCCTCAATCCACAATCCTATATCCTCAGTCATCAAACCTCAATCCTGAATCGTCAATCCTGAATTCTCAATCTTCAGACCTCAGACCTGAACAATCAGATGTCAATCCTCAATCCTCAATAGAATATTATCAATTCACAGTTTTAATACACAATACACAATCTGCAACCTTCAAATTTCTATCCACAAACACCAATTCTCATCACTCAACCCTCAACACTCAGTCCCCAATCCTCAATCTTCAATCCTCAATCCGCAATCCTCAACCCTCAACACTCAGTCCCCAATGCTCAATCTTCAATCCTCAATCCTCAATCCTCAATCCTCAATCCTCAATCTTCAATCCTCAATCCTCAATCCTCAATCCTCAATCCTCAATCCTCAATCTTCAATCCTCAATCTTCAATCCTCAATACTGAATCTTCAATCCTCAATCCTCAATCCTCAATCCACAATCCTCAATCCTCAATCCGCAATCCTCAATCTTCAATCATCAATCCTCAATCCTCAAGCCTCAATCCTCAATTCTCAATCTTCAATCCACAATCCTCAGACGTCAGACATCAATACTCAACCCTCAGTCCTCGTCCTCAATCCACAACAATCAAACCTCAATCCTCATTCTTCAATCATCAATATTCAATCTTCAGTCCTCAATCCTCAATCCTCAATCCTCAATCCTCAATCCTCAATCCTCAATGTTGAATCCGCAATACCCAATCCTCAATCTTCAATCCTCAATCCTCAATCCTCAACCCTCAATCCTCAATAATCAATCCTCAATCCTCAGTCCTCAAACCTCAATCCTCAATCTTCAATCCTAAATACTCAATCTTCAATCCTCCGTCCTCAATCCTCAACCCTCAATCCTCAATCCTCAATCGTCAGGCTTCAATCCTCAATACTCAATCTTCAATCTTCAATCCTCAATCCTCAATCCTCAATCCTCAATTCTCAATCTTCAATCCACAATCCTCAGACCTCAGACATCAATGCTCAACCCTCAGTCCTCGTCCTCAATCCACAACAATCAAACCTCAATCCTCATTCTTCGATCATCAATATTCAATCTTCAGTCCTCAATCCTCAATCCTCAATCCTCAATCCTCAATCCTCAATCCTCAATGTTGAATCCGCAATACCCAATCCTCAATCTTCTATCCTCAATCCTCAATCCTCAACCCTCAATCCTCAATAATCAATCCTCAATCCTCAGTCCTCAAACCTCAATCCTCAATCTTCAATCCTAAATACTCAATCTTCAATCCTCCGTCCTCAATCCTCAACCCTCAATCCTCAATCCTCAATCGTCAGGCTTCAATCCTCAATACTCAATCTTCAATCTTCAATCCTCAATCCTCATTCCTCAATCCTCATTCTTCTATCCTCAATACCCAATCCTCAATCTTCAATTCTCAATCCTCAATCCTCAATTCTCAATCCTCAATCCTCAGCCCTAAGTCCTCAAATCTCAATCCTCAACCCTCAGCCCTCATCCTCAATCCTCAATCCTCAATCTTCAACCCTCAATCCTCAATCCTCAAGCCTCAACCCTCAATCCTCAATCCTCAGTCCTCAAACCTCAATTCTGAATCCTCAATCTTCAGACCTCAGATCTCAACAATCAGATGCCAATCCTGAATCCTTAATAGAACATCATCAATTCACAGTTTTCAATACCCAATACTCAATCTGCAATCTTCAAATTTCTATCCACAAACATCAATTCTCATCACTCAACCCTCAACACTCAGTCCCCAATCCTCAATCTTCAATCCTCAATCCGCAATCCTCAACCCTCAACACTCAGTCCCCAATGCTCAATCTTCAATCCTCAATACTCAATCCTCAATCCTCAATCCTCAATCTTTAATCCTCTATACTAAATCCTCAATCCTCAATCCTCAATCCTCAATCCTCAATCCTCAATCCTCAATCCTCATTCTACAATCCTCAATACCCAATCCTCAATCTTCAATCCTCAATCCTCAATCCTCAATTCTCAGTCTTCAATCCTCAATTCTCAATCCTCAATCCTCAATCCTCAATCTTCAATCTTGAATCCTCAATCTTCAATACTCAATTCTCAATCCTCAGTCCTCAGCCCTCAAACCTCAATCCTCAACCCTCAGCCCTCATCCTCAACCCTCAATCCTAAATTCTCAATCCTCAATCCTCAAACCTCAATCCTCAATCCTCAGTCCTCAATCTTCAATCCTCAATACTCAATATTCAATCCTCAATCCTCAATCCTCAGTCCTCAATCCTCAATCTTCAATCCTCAATCCTCAGTCCTCAATCCTCATTCCTCATTCTTCAATGCTCAATACCCAATCCTCAGTCCTCAATCTTCAATCCTCAATACTCAATCTTCAATAATCAATCCTCAATTCTCAATCCTCAATACTCAATCCTCAATCGCCAACCCTCAATCCCCAATCCTCAATCTTCAATCGTCAATCCTCAATCCTCAATCCTCAATCCTCAATCTTCAATCCCCAATAATCAATCTTCAATCCTCAATCCTCAATCCTCAATCCTGAATCCTCAATTCTCAATCCCCAAACTACAATCCTCTATACTCAGTCTTCAATCCTCAATCCTCAATCCTCAATCCCCATTCTTCAACCCTCAATCCCCAATCCTCAATCTTCAATCCTCAATCCTCAATCCTCAATTCTCAATCCTCAATCCTCAATCCTCAGTCCTCAAACCTCAATCGCCAAACCTCAGCCCTCATCCTCAATCCTCAATCCTCAATATTCAATCCTCAATCCTCAATCCTCATGCCTCAATCCACAATCCTCAATCCTCAGTCATCAAACCTTAATCCTGAATCGTCAATCCTGAATTCTCAATCTTCAGACCTCAGACCTGAACAATCAGATGTCAATCCTCAATCCTCAATAGAATATTATCAATTCACAGTTATCAATACACAATACTCAATCTACAATCTTCAAATTTCTACCCACAAACGTCAATTCTCATCACTCAACCCTCAACACTCAGTCCCCAATCCTCAATCTTCAATCCTCAATCCGCAATCCTCAACCGTCAACACTCAGTCCCCAATCCTCAATCTTCAATCCTCAATCCTCAATCCTCAATCCATCAATCCTCAATGTTCAATCCTCTATACTCAATCCTCAATCCTCAATCCTCAATCCTCAATCCTCAATCCTCAATCCTCATTCTACAATCCTCAATACCCAATCCTCAATCTTCAATCCTCAATCCTCAATCCTCAATTCTCAATCCTAAATCCTCAGTCCTCAGTCCTCAAACCTCAATCCTCAACACTCAGTCCCCAATCCTCAATCTTCAATCCTCAATCCTCAATCCTCAATCCTCAATCCTCAATCTTCAATCCTCTATACTCAATCCTCAATCCTCAATCCTCAATCCTCAATCCTCAATTCTCAATCCTCAATCCTCAGTCCTCAGTCCTCAAACCTCAATCCTCAACCCTCAGGCCACATTCTCAGTCCTCAATCCTCAATTCTCAGTCCTCAGCCCTCAAACCTCAAACCTCAACCCTCAGACCTCATCCTCAATCCTCAATTATCAATCCTCAATCCTCAATCTTCAATCCTCAATACTCAATCTTCAATCCTCAATCCTCAGTCCTCAATACTCAACTATCGGTCCTCAATTCTCAATACTCAATCCTCAATCCTCAATCTTCAATCCTCAATACTCAATCTTCAATCCTCAATCCTCAATCCTCAATCCTCAATGCTCAATCCTCAATCCTCAATCCTCAACCCCCAATCTTCAATCCTCAATCCTCATTCTTCAATCCTCAGACCTCAAACGTCAATACTCAACCCTCAGTCCTCGTCCTCAATCCACAACACTCAATCCTCGATCATCAATCTTCAATCATCAATATTCAATCTTCAATCCTCAACCCTCACTCCTCAATACTCAATCATCAATACTCAACCATCAGCCCTCAATTCTCAATACTCAATAGAATATCCTGAATTCTCAGGATTCAATACTCAAACCTCAACACTCAACCCTCAACCCTCAATCCTCAATCCTCAAACCTCAATCGTCAATCCTCAATACTCAATCCTCAATCCTCAATACTCAATCCTCAATCCTCAATCGTCATTCTTCAATCCTCAATACTCAATCTTCAATCCTCAATCCTCAATCCTCAATCCTCAAACCTCATTCTACAATCCTCAATACCCAATCCTCAATCTTCAATCCTCAATCCTCAATCCTCAATACTCAATCCTCAATCCTCAGTCCTCAGTCCTCAAACCTCAATCCTCAACCCTCAGCCCACATCCTCTATCCTCAATCCTAAATTCTCAATCCTCAAACCTCAAACCTCAATCCTCAACCGTCAGTCCTCGTCCTCAATCCTCAACCCTCAATCCTCAATCCTCAGTCCTCAATCTTCAATCCTCAATACTCAATATTCAATCCTCAATCCTCAATCCTCAGTCCTCAATCCTCAATCTTCTATCCTCAATCCTCAGTCCCCAATCCTCAATCCTCATTCTTCAATACTCAATACCCAATCCTCAGTCTTCAATCCTCAATCCTCAATCATCAAATCTCAATCCCCAATCCTCAGTCCTCAGTCCTCAAACCTCAATCCTCAACCCTCAGCCCTCATCCTCAATTCTCAATCCTCAATCCTCAATCCTCAATCTTCAATCCTCAATACCGAATCTTCAATAATCAATCCTCAATTCTCAATCCTCAATCCTCAATCCTCAATCTTCAATCCTCAATCCTCAATCCTCAATACTCAATCCTCAATCCTCAGTCCTCATTCCTCAAACCTCAATCCTCAATCCTCAGTCCTCAATCCTCAATCCTCATTCTTCAATACTCAATACCCAATCCTCAGTCTTCAATCCTCAATCCTCAATCATCAAATCTCATTCCCCAATCCTCAGTCCTCAGTCCTCAAACCTCAATCCTCAACCCTCAGCCCTCATCCTCAATTCTCAATCCTCAATCCTCAATCCTCAATCTTCAATCCTCAATACTCAATCTTCAATAATCAATCCTCAATTCTCAATCCTCAATACTCAATCCTCAATCGCCAACCCTCAATCCCCAATCCTCAATCTTCAATCCTCAATCCTCAATCCTCAATCCTCAATCCTCAATCTTCAATCGCCAATAATCAATCTTCAATCCTCAATCCTCAATCCTCAATCCAGAATCCTCAATTCTCAATCCCCAAACTCCAATCCTCTATACTCAGTCTTCAATCCTCAATCCTCAATCCTCAATCCCCATTCTTCAACCCTCAATACCCAATTCTCAATCTTCAATCCTCAATCCTCAATCCTCAATTCTCAATCCTCAATCCTCAATCCTCAGTCCTCAAACCTCAATCGCCAAACCTCAGCCCTCATCCACAATCCTCAATCCTCAATATTCAATCCTCAATCCTCAATCCTCATGCCTCAATCCACAATCCTCAATCCTCAGTCATCAAACCTCAATCCTGAATCGTCAATCCTGAATTCTCAATCTTCAGACCTCAGACCTAAACAATCAGATGTCAATCCTCAATCCTCAATAGAATATTATCAATTCACAGTTATCAATACACAATACTCAATCTACAATCTTCAAATTTCTACCCACAAACATCAATTCTCATCACTCAACCCTCAACACTCAGTCCCCAATCCTCAATCTTCAATCCTCAATCCGCAATACTCAACCCTCAACACTCAGTCCCCAATCCTCAATCTTCAATCCTCAATCCTCAATCCTCAATCCTCAATCCTCAATCTTCAATCCTCTATACTCAATCCTCAATCCTCAATCCTCAATCCTCAATCCTCAATCCTCAATCCTCATTCTACAATTCTCAATACCCAATCCTCAATCTTCAATCCTCAATCCTCAATCCTCAATTCTCAATCCTCAATCCTCAGTCCTCAGTCCTCAAACCTCAATCCTCAACCCTCAGCCCACATTCTCAGTCCTCAATCCTCAATTCTCAGTCCTCAGCCCTCAAACCTCAATCCTCAACCCTCAGACCTCATCCTCAATTATCAATTATCAATCCTCAACCCTCAATCTTCAATCCTCAATACTCAATCTTCAATCCTCAATCCTCAGTCCTCAAAACTCAACTATCGGTCCTCAATTCTCAATACTCAATCCTCAATCCTTAATCTTCAATCCTCAATGCTCAATCTTCAATCCTCAATCCTCAATCCTCAATCCTCAATGCTCAATCCTCAATCCTCAATCCTAAACCCTCAATCTTCAATCCTCAATCCTCATTCTTCAATCCTCAGACCTCAAACGTCAATACTCAACCCTCAGTCCTCGTCCTCAATCCACAACACTCAATCCTCGATCATCAATCTTCAATCATCAATATTCAATCTTCAATCCTCAATCCTGAATCCACAATACTCAATCCTCAATACTCAACCATCAGCCCTCAATTCTCAATACTCAATAGAATATCCTGAATTCACAGGCTTCAATACTCAAACCTCAACACTCAACCCTCAACCCTCAATCCTCAATCCTCAATCCTCAATCGTCAATCCTCAATACTCAATCCTCAATCCTCAATACTCAATCCTCAATCCTCAATCGTCATTCTTCAATCCTCAATACTCAATCTTCAATCCTCAATCCTCAATCCTCAATCTTCTATCCTCAATACCCAATCTTCAATAATCAATCCTCAATTGTCAATCCTCAATCCTCAATCCTCAATCTTCAATCTTGAATCCTCAATCCTCAATACTCAATCCTCAATCCTCAGTCCTCAGCCCTCAAACCTCAATCCTCAACCCTCAGACCTCATCCTCAATCCTGAATCCTAAATTCTCAATCCTCAATCCTCAAACCTCAATCCTCAATCCTCAGTCCTCAATCTTGAATCCTCAATACTCAATATTCAATCCTCAATCCTCAATCCTCAGTCGTCAATCCTCAATCTTCAATCCTCAATCCTCAGTCCTCAATCCTCAATCCTCATTCTTCAATGCTCAATACCCAATCCTCAGTCTTCAATCCTCAATCCTCAATCAACAAATCTCAATCCCCAATCCTCAGTCCTCAGTCCTCAAACCTCAATCCTCAAACCTCAATCCTCAACCCTCAGCCCTCATCCTCAATTCTCAATCCTCAATCCTCAATCCTCAATCTTCAATCCTCAATACTCAATCTTCAATAATCAATCCTCAATTCTCAATCCTCAATACTCAATCCTCAATCGCCAACCCTCAATCCCCAATCCTCAATCTTCAATCCTCAATCCTCAATCCTCAATCCTCAACCCTCAATCCTCAATCCTCAATCGTCAGGCTTCAATCCTCAATACTCAATCTTCAATCCTCAATCCTCAATCCTCATTCCTCAATCCTCATTCTTCAATCCTCAATACCCAATCCTCAATCTTCAATCCTCAATCCTCAATCCTCAATCCTCAATCCTCAATGCTCAATCTTCAATCCTCAATCCTCAATCGTCATTCGTCAATCCTCATTCTTCAATCCTCAATACCCAATCCTCAATCTTCAATCTTCAACCCTCAATCCTCAACTCTCAATCCTCAAACCTCAATCCTCAACCCTCAGCCCTCATCCTCAATCCTCCATCCTCAATCCTCAATCGTCATTCTTCAATCCTCAATACTCAACCTTCAATCCTCAATCCTCAATCCTCAATCCTCAAACCTCAATCTACAATCCTGAATACCCAATCCTCAATCTTCAATCCTCAATCCTCAATCCTCAATACTCAATCCTCAATCCTCAGTCCTCAGTCCTCAAATCTCAATCCTCAACCCTCAGCCCTCATCCTTAATCCTCAATCCTAAATTCTCAATCCTCAAACCTCAAACCTCAATACTCAACCCTCAGCCCTCATCCTCAATTCTCAATCCTCAATCCTCAATCCTCAATCTTCAATCCTCAATACTCAATCTTCAATAATCAATCCTCAATTCTCAATCCTCAATACTCAATCCTCAATCGTCAACCCTCAATCCCCAATCCTCAATCTTCAATCCTCAATCCTCAATCCTCAATCCTCAATCCTCAACCTTCAATCCCCAATAATCAATATTCAATCCTCAATCCTCAATCCTCAATCCTGAATCCTCAATTCTCAATCCCCAAACTCCAATCCTCTATACTCAGACTTCAATCCTCAGTCCTCAATCCTCAATCCTCATTCTTCAACCCTCAATACCCAATCCTCAATCTTCAATCCTCAATCCTCAATCCTCAATTCTCAATCCTCAATCCTCAATCCTCAGTCCTCAAACCTCAGTCGCCAATCCTCAGCCCTCATCCTCAATCCTCAATCCTCAATCTTCAATCCTCAATCCTCAATCGTCATGCCTCAATCCACAATCCTATATCCTCAGTCATCAAACCTCAATCCTGAATCGTCAATCCTGAATTCTCAATCTTCAGACCTCAGACCTGAACAATCAGATGTCAATCCTCAATCCTCAATAGAATATTATCAATTCACAGTTTTAATACACAATACACAATCTGCAACCTTCAAATTTCTATCCACAAACACCAATTCTCATCACTCAACCCTCAACACTCAGTCCCCAATCCTCAATCTTCAATCCTCAATCCGCAATCCTCAACCCTCAACACTCAGTCCCCAATGCTCAATCTTCAATCCTCAATCCTCAATCCTCAATCCTCAATCCTCAATCTTCAATCCTCAATCCTCAATCCTCAATCCTCAATCCTCAATCCTCAATCTTCAATCCTCAATCTTCAATCCTCAATACTGAATCTTCAATCCTCAATCCTCAATCCTCAATCCACAATCCTCAATCCTCAATCCGCAATCCTCAATCTTCAATCATCAATCCTCAATCCTCAAGCCTCAATCCTCAATTCTCAATCTTCAATCCACAATCCTCAGACGTCAGACATCAATACTCAACCCTCAGTCCTCGTCCTCAATCCACAACAATCAAACCTCAATCCTCATTCTTCAATCATCAATATTCAATCTTCAGTCCTCAATCCTCAATCCTCAATCCTCAATCCTCAATCCTCAATCCTCAATGTTGAATCCGCAATACCCAATCCTCAATCTTCAATCCTCAATCCTCAATCCTCAACCCTCAATCCTCAATAATCAATCCTCAATCCTCAGTCCTCAAACCTCAATCCTCAATCTTCAATCCTAAATACTCAATCTTCAATCCTCCGTCCTCAATCCTCAACCCTCAATCCTCAATCCTCAATCGTCAGGCTTCAATCCTCAATACTCAATCTTCAATCTTCAATCCTCAATCCTCAATCCTCAATCCTCAATTCTCAATCTTCAATCCACAATCCTCAGACCTCAGACATCAATGCTCAACCCTCAGTCCTCGTCCTCAATCCACAACAATCAAACCTCAATCCTCATTCTTCGATCATCAATATTCAATCTTCAGTCCTCAATCCTCAATCCTCAATCCTCAATCCTCAATCCTCAATCCTCAATCCTCAATGTTGAATCCGCAATACCCAATCCTCAATCTTCTATCCTCAATCCTCAATCCTCAACCCTCAATCCTCAATAATCAATCCTCAATCCTCAGTCCTCAAACCTCAATCCTCAATCTTCAATCCTAAATACTCAATCTTCAATCCTCCGTCCTCAATCCTCAACCCTCAATCCTCAATCCTCAATCGTCAGGCTTCAATCCTCAATACTCAATCTTCAATCTTCAATCCTCAATCCTCATTCCTCAATCCTCATTCTTCTATCCTCAATACCCAATCCTCAATCTTCAATTCTCAATCCTCAATCCTCAATTCTCAATCCTCAATCCTCAGCCCTAAGTCCTCAAATCTCAATCCTCAACCCTCAGCCCTCATCCTCAATCCTCAATCCTCAATCTTCAACCCTCAATCCTCAAACCTCAAGCCTCAACCCTCAATCCTCAATCCTCAGTCCTCAAACCTCAATTCTGAATCCTCAATCTTCAGACCTCAGATCTCAACAATCAGATGCCAATCCTGAATCCTTAATAGAACATCATCAATTCACAGTTTTCAATACCCAATACTCAATCTGCAATCTTCAAATTTCTATCCACAAACATCAATTCTCATCACTCAACCCTCAACACTCAGTCCCCAATCCTCAATCTTCAATCCTCAATCCGCAATCCTCAACCCTCAACACTCAGTCCCCAATGCTCAATCTTCAATCCTCAATACTCAATCCTCAATCCTCAATCCTCAATCTTTAATCCTCTATACTAAATCCTCAATCCTCAATCCTCAATCCTCAATCCTCAATCCTCAATCCTCAATCCTCATTCTACAATCCTCAATACCCAATCCTCAATCTTCAATCCTCAATCCTCAATCCTCAATTCTCAGTCTTCAATCCTCAATTCTCAATCCTCAATCCTCAATCCTCAATCTTCAATCTTGAATCCTCAATCTTCAATACTCAATACTCAATCCTCAGTCCTCAGCCCTCAAACCTCAATCCTCAACCCTCAGCCCTCATCCTCAACCCTCAATCCTAAATTCTCAATCCTCAATCCTCAAACCTCAATCCTCAATCCTCAGTCCTCAATCTTCAATCCTCAATACTCAATATTCAATCCTCAATCCTCAATCCTCAGTCCTCAATCCTCAATCTTCAATCCTCAATCCTCAGTCCTCAATCCTCATTCCTCATTCTTCAATGCTCAATACCCAATCCTCAGTCCTCAATCTTCAATCCTCAATACTCAATCTTCAATAATCAATCCTCAATTCTCAATCCTCAATACTCAATCCTCAATCGCCAACCCTCAATCCCCAATCCTCAATCTTCAATCGTCAATCCTCAATCCTCAATCCTCAATCCTCAATCTTCAATCCCCAATAATCAATCTTCAATCCTCAATCCTCAATCCTCAATCCTGAATCCTCAATTCTCAATCCCCAAACTACAATCCTCTATACTCAGTCTTCAATCCTCAATCCTCAATCCTCAATCCCCATTCTTCAACCCTCAATCCCCAATCCTCAATCTTCAATCCTCAATCCTCAATCCTCAATTCTCAATCCTCAATCCTCAATCCTCAGTCCTCAAACCTCAATCGCCAAACCTCAGCCCTCATCCTCAATCCTCAATCCTCAATATTCAATCCTCAATCCTCAATCCTCATGCCTCAATCCACAATCCTCAATCCTCAGTCATCAAACCTTAATCCTGAATCGTCAATCCTGAATTCTCAATCTTCAGACCTCAGACCTGAACAATCAGATGTCAATCCTCAATCCTCAATAGAATATTATCAATTCACAGTTATCAATACACAATACTCAATCTACAATCTTCAAATTTCTACCCACAAACGTCAATTCTCATCACTCAACCCTCAACACTCAGTCCCCAATCCTCAATCTTCAATCCTCAATCCGCAATCCTCAACCGTCAACACTCAGTCCCCAATCCTCAATCTTCAATCCTCAATCCTCAATCCTCAATCCATCAATCCTCAATGTTCAATCCTCTATACTCAATCCTCAATCCTCAATCCTCAATCCTCAATCCTCAATCCTCAATCCTCATTCTACAATCCTCAATACCCAATCCTCAATCTTCAATCCTCAATCCTCAATCCTCAATTCTCAATCCTAAATCCTCAGTCCTCAGTCCTCAAACCTCAATCCTCAACACTCAGTCCCCAATCCTCAATCTTCAATCCTCAATCCTCAATCCTCAATCCTCAATCCTCAATCTTCAATCCTCTATACTCAATCCTCAATCCTCAATCCTCAATCCTCAATCCTCAATTCTCAATCCTCAATCCTCAGTCCTCAGTCCTCAAACCTCAATCCTCAACCCTCAGGCCACATTCTCAGTCCTCAATCCTCAATTCTCAGTCCTCAGCCCTCAAACCTCAAACCTCAACCCTCAGACCTCATCCTCAATCCTCAATTATCAATCCTCAATCCTCAATCTTCAATCCTCAATACTCAATCTTCAATCCTCAATCCTCAGTCCTCAATACTCAACTATCGGTCCTCAATTCTCAATACTCAATCCTCAATCCTCAATCTTCAATCCTCAATACTCAATCTTCAATCCTCAATCCTCAATCCTCAATCCTCAATGCTCAATCCTCAATCCTCAATCCTCAACCCCCAATCTTCAATCCTCAATCCTCATTCTTCAATCCTCAGACCTCAAACGTCAATACTCAACCCTCAGTCCTCGTCCTCAATCCACAACACTCAATCCTCGATCATCAATCTTCAATCATCAATATTCAATCTTCAATCCTCAACCCTCACTCCTCAATACTCAATCATCAATACTCAACCATCAGCCCTCAATTCTCAATACTCAATAGAATATCCTGAATTCTCAGGATTCAATACTCAAACCTCAACACTCAACCCTCAACCCTCAATCCTCAATCCTCAAACCTCAATCGTCAATCCTCAATACTCAATCCTCAATCCTCAATACTCAATCCTCAATCCTCAATCGTCATTCTTCAATCCTCAATACTCAATCTTCAATCCTCAATCCTCAATCCTCAATCCTCAAACCTCATTCTACAATCCTCAATACCCAATCCTCAATCTTCAATCCTCAATCCTCAATCCTCAATACTCAATCCTCAATCCTCAGTCCTCAGTCCTCAAACCTCAATCCTCAACCCTCAGCCCACATCCTCTATCCTCAATCCTAAATTCTCAATCCTCAAACCTCAAACCTCAATCCTCAACCGTCAGTCCTCGTCCTCAATCCTCAACCCTCAATCCTCAATCCTCAGTCCTCAATCTTCAATCCTCAATACTCAATATTCAATCCTCAATCCTCAATCCTCAGTCCTCAATCCTCAATCTTCTATCCTCAATCCTCAGTCCCCAATCCTCAATCCTCATTCTTCAATACTCAATACCCAATCCTCAGTCTTCAATCCTCAATCCTCAATCATCAAATCTCAATCCCCAATCCTCAGTCCTCAGTCCTCAAACCTCAATCCTCAACCCTCAGCCCTCATCCTCAATTCTCAATCCTCAATCCTCAATCCTCAATCTTCAATCCTCAATACCGAATCTTCAATAATCAATCCTCAATTCTCAATCCTCAATCCTCAATCCTCAATCTTCAATCCTCAATCCTCAATCCTCAATACTCAATCCTCAATCCTCAGTCCTCATTCCTCAAACCTCAATCCTCAATCCTCAGTCCTCAATCCTCAATCCTCATTCTTCAATACTCAATACGCAATCCTCAGTCTTCAATCCTCAATCCTCAATCATCAAATCTCATTCCCCAATCCTCAGTCCTCAGTCCTCAAACCTCAATCCTCAACCCTCAGCCCTCATCCTCAATTCTCAATCCTCAATCCTCAATCCTCAATCTTCAATCCTCAATACTCAATCTTCAATAATCAATCCTCAATTCTCAATCCTCAATACTCAATCCTCAATCGCCAACCCTCAATCCCCAATCCTCAATCTTCAATCCTCAATCCTCAATCCTCAATCCTCAATCCTCAATCTTCAATCCCCAATAATCAATCTTCAATCCTCAATCCTCAATCCTCAATCCAGAATCCTCAATTCTCAATCCCCAAACTCCAATCCTCTATACTCAGTCTTCAATCCTCAATCCTCAATCCTCAATCCCCATTCTTCAACCCTCAATACCCAATTCTCAATCTTCAATCCTCAATCCTCAATCCTCAATACTCAATCCTCAATCCTCAGTCCTCAGTCCTCAAACATCAATCCTCAACCCTCAGCCCTCATCCTCAATCCTCAATCCTAAATTCTCAATCCTCAAACCTCAAACCTCAATCCTCAACCGTCAGTCCTGGTCCTCAATCCTCAACCCTCAATGCACAATCCTCAGTCCTCAATCTTCAATCCTCAATACTCAATATTCAATCCTCAATCCTCAATCCTCAGTCCTCAATCCTCAATCTTCAATCCTCGATCCTCAGTCCTCAATCCTCAATCCTCATTCTTCAATACTCAATACCCAATCCTCAGTCTTCAATCCTCAATCCTCAATCATCAAATCTCAATCCCCAATCCTCAGTCCTCAGTCCTCAAACCTCAATCCTCAACCATCAGCCCTCATCCTCAATTCTCAATCCTCAATCTTCAATCCTCAATCTTCAATCCTCAATACACAATCTTCAATAATCAATCCTCAATTCTCAATCCTCAATACTCAATTCTCAATCGTCAGCACTCAATCCCCAATCCTCAATCTTCAATACTCAATCCTCAATCCTCAATCCTCAATCCTCAATCTTCAATCCCCAATAATCAATCTTCAATCCTCAATCCTCAATCCTCAATCCTGAATCCTCAATTCTCAATCCCCAAACTCCAATCCTCTATACTCAGTCTTCAATCCTCAATCCTCAATCCTCAATCCCCATCCTTCAACCCTCAATACCCAATCCTCAATCCTCAATCCTCAATCCTCAATTCTCAATCTTCAATCCTCAATACTCAGACCTCAAACATCAATACTCAACCCTCAGTCCTCGTCCTCAATCCACAACAATCAATCCTCAATCCTCATTCTTCAATCATCAATATTCAATCTTCAGTCCTCAATCGTCAATCCTCAATCCTTAATCCTCAATCCTCAATGTTGAATCCGCAATACCCAATCCTCAATCTTCAATCCTCAATCCTCAATCCTCAACCCTCAGTCCTCAATAATCAATCCTCAATCCTCAGTCCTCAAACCTCAAACCTCAATCTTCAATCCTCAATACTCAATCTTCAATCCTCCGTCCTCAATCCTCAACCCTCAATCCTCAATCCTCAATCGTCAGGCTTCAATCCTCAATACTCAATCCTCAATCCTCAATTCTCAATCCTCAATCCTCAGCCCTAACTCCTCTAATCTCAATCCTCAACCCTCAGCCCTCATCCTCAATCCTCAATCCTCAATCTTCAACTCTCAATCCTCAAGCCTCAACCCTCAATCCTCAATCCTCAGTCCTCAAACCTCAATTCTGAATCCTCAATCTTCAGACCTCAGATCTCAACAATCAGATGTCAATCCTGAATCCTTAATAGAATATCATCAATTCACAGTTTTCAATACCCAATACTCAATCTGCAATCTTCAAATCTCTATTCACAAACATCAATTCTCATCACTCAGCCCTCAACACTCAGTCCGCAATCCTCAATCTTCAACCCTCAATCCTCAATACTCAATCCTCAATCCTCAATCGTCAATACTCAATACTCAATCTTCAATCCTCAATCCTCAATCCTCAATCCTCAATCCTCAATCCTCAATCTTCCATCGTCAATACTCAATCTTCAATCCTCAATCCTCAATCCGCAATACTCAATGCTCAATCCTCAATCCTCAATCCTGAAACCTCAATCTTCAATCCTCAATACTCAATCTGCAATCCTCAATACTCAATCCTCAATCCTCAATCCTCAATCGTCGATCCTCAATCCCCAATCCTCAATCCTCAATCCTCAATCCTCAATTCTCAATCCTCAATCCTCAGTCCTCAGTCCTCAAACCTCAATCCTCAACCCTCAGGCCACATTCTCAGTCCTCAATCCTCAATTCTCAGTCCTCAGCCCTCAAACCTCAAACCTCAACCCTCAGACCTCATCCTCAATCCTCAATTATCAATCCTCAATCCTCAATCTTCAATCCTCAATACTCAATCTTCAATCCTCAATCCTCAGTCCTCAATACTCAACTATCGGTCCTCAATTCTCAATACTCAATCCTCAATCCTCAATCTTCAATCCTCAATACTCAATCTTCAATCCTCAATCCTCAATCCTCAATCCTCAATGCTCAATCCTCAATCCTCAATCCTCAACCCTCAATCTTCAATCCTCAATCCTCATTCTTCAATCCTCAGACATCAAACGTCAATACTCAACCCTCAGTCCTCGTCCTCAATCCACAACACTCAATCCTCGATCATCAATCTTCAATCATCAATATTCAATCTTCAATCCTCAACCCTCACTCCTCAATACTCAATCCTCAATACTCAACCATCAGCCCTCAATTCTCAATACTCAATAGAATATCCTGAATTCTCAGGATTCAATACTCAAACCTCAACACTCAACCCTCAACCCTCAATCCTCAATCCTCAAACCTCAATCGTCAATCCTCAATACTCAATCCTCAATCCTCAATACTCAATCCTCAATCCTCAATCGTCATTCTTCAATCCTCAATACTCAATCTTCAATCCTCAATCCTCAATCCTCAATCCTCAAACCTCATTCTACAATCCTCAATACCCAATCCTCAATCTTCAATCCTCAATCCTCAATCCTCAATACTCAATCCTCAATCCTCAGTCCTCAGTCCTCAAACCTCAATCCTCAACCCTCAGCCCACATCCTCTATCCTCAATCCTAAATTCTCAATCCTCAAACCTCAAACCTCAATCCTCAACCGTCAGTCCTCGTCCTCAATCCTCAACCCTCAATCCTCAATCCTCAGTCCTCAATCTTCAATCCTCAATACTCAATATTCAATCCTCAATCCTCAATCCTCAGTCCTCAATCCTCAATCTTCAATCCTCAATCCTCAGTCCCCAATCCTCAATCCTCATTCTTCAATACTCAATACCCAATCCTCAGTCTTCAATCCTCAATCCTCAATCATCAAATCTCAATCCCCAATCCTCAGTCCTCAGTCCTCAAACCTCAATCCTCAACCCTCAGCCCTCATCCTCAATTCTCAATCCTCAATCCTCAATCCTCAATCTTCAATCCTCAATACCGAATCTTCAATAATCAATCCTCAATTCTCAATCCTCAATCCTCAATCCTCAATCTTCAATCCTCAATCCTCAATCCTCAATACTCAATCCTCAATCCTCAGTCCTCATTCCTCAAACCTCAATCCTCAACCCTCAGCCATCATCCTCAATCCTCAATCCTAAATTCTCAATCCTCAAACCTCAAACCTCAATCCTCAACCGTCAGTCCTCGTCCTCAATCCTCAACCCTTAATCCTCAATCCTCAGTCCTCAATCTTCAATCCTCAATACTCAATATTCAATCCTCAATCCTCAATCCTCAATCCTCAGTCCTCAATACTCAATCTTCAATCCTCAATCCTCAGTCCTCAGTCCTCAATCCTCATTCTTCAATACTCAATACCCAATCCTCAGTCTTCAATCCTCAATCCTCAATCATCAAATCTCATTCCCCAATCCTCAGTCCTCAGTCCTCAAACCTCAATCCTCAACCCTCAGCCCTCATCCTCAATTCTCAATCCTCAATCCTCAATCCTCAATCTTCTATCCTCAATACCCAATCTTCAATAATCAATCCTCAATTCTCAATCCTCAATCCTCAATCCTCAATCCTCAATCTTCAATCTTGAATCCTCAATCCTCAATACTCAATCCTCAACCCTCAGTCCTCAGCCCACAAACCTCAATCCTCAAACCTCAGCCCTCATCCTCAATCCTCAATACTAAATTCTCAATCCTCAATCCTCAAACCTCAATCCTCAATCCTCAGTCCTCAATCTTCAATCCTCAATACTCAATATTCAATCCTCAAACCTCAATCCTCAGTCCTCAATCCTCAATCTTCAATCCTCAGTCCTCAGTCCTCAATCCTCAATCCTCATTCTTCAATACTCAATACCCAATCCTCAGTCTTCAATCCTCAATCCTCAATCATCAAATCTCAATCCCCAATCCTCAGTCCTCAGTCCTCAAACCTCAATCCTCAACCCTCAGCCCTCATCCTCAATTCTCAATCCTCAATCTTCAATCCTCAATCCTCAATCTTCTATCCTCAATACCCAATCTTCAATAATCAATCCTCAATTCTCAATCCTCAATCCTCAATCCTCAATCTTCAATCTTGAATCCTCAATCCTCAATACTCAATCCTCAATCCTCAGTCCTCAGCCCTCAAACCTCAATCCTCAACCCTCAGCCCTCATCCTCAATCCTGAATCCTAAATTCTCAATCCTCAATCCTCAAACCTCAATCCTCAATCCTCAGTCCTCAATCTTGAATCCTCAATACTCAATATTCAATCCTCAATCCTCAATCCTCAGTCGTCAATCCTCAATCTTCAATCCTCAATCCTCAGTCCTCAATCCTCAATCCTCATTCTTCAATGCTCAATACCCAATCCTCAGTCTTCAATCCTCAATCCTCAATCAACAAATCTCAATCCCCAATCCTCAGTCCTCAGTCCTCAAACCTCAATCCTCAAACCTCAATCCTCAACCCTCAGCCCTCATCCTCAATTCTCAATCCTCAATCCTCAATCCTCAATCTTCAATCCTCAATACTCAATCTTCAATAATCAATCCTCAATTCTCAATCCTCAATACTCAATCCTCAATCGCCAACCCTCAATCCCCAATCCTCAATCTTCAATCCTCAATCCTCAATCCTCAATCCTCAACCCTCAATCCTCAATCCTCAATCGTCAGGCTTCAATCCTCAATACTCAATCTTCAATCCTCAATCCTCAATCCTCATTCCTCAATCCTCATTCTTCAATCCTCAATACCCAATCCTCAATCTTCAATCCTCAATCCTCAATCCTCAATCCTCAATCCTCAATGCTCAATCTTCAATCCTCAATCCTCAATCGTCATTCGTCAATCCTCATTCTTCAATCCTCAATACCCAATCCTCAATCTTCAATCTTCAACCCTCAATCCTCAACTCTCAATCCTCAAACCTCAATCCTCAACCCTCAGCCCTCATCCTCAATCCTCCATCCTCAATCCTCAATCGTCATTCTTCAATCCTCAATACTCAACCTTCAATCCTCAATCCTCAATCCTCAATCCTCAAACCTCAATCTACAATCCTGAATACCCAATCCTCAATCTTCAATCCTCAATCCTCAATCCTCAATACTCAATCCTCAATCCTCAGTCCTCAGTCCTCAAATCTCAATCCTCAACCCTCAGCCCTCATCCTTAATCCTCAATCCTAAATTCTCAATCCTCAAACCTCAAACCTCAATACTCAACCCTCAGCCCTCATCCTCAATTCTCAATCCTCAATCCTCAATCCTCAATCTTCAATCCTCAATACTCAATCTTCAATAATCAATCCTCAATTCTCAATCCTCAATACTCAATCCTCAATCGTCAACCCTCAATCCCCAATCCTCAATCTTCAATCCTCAATCCTCAATCCTCAATCCTCAATCCTCAATCTTCAATCCCCAATAATCAATATTCAATCCTCAATCCTCAATCCTCAATCCTGAATCCTCAATTCTCAATCCCCAAACTCCAATCCTCTATACTCAGACTTCAATCCTCAGTCCTCAATCCTCAATCCTCATTCTTCAACCCTCAATACCCAATCCTCAATCTTCAATCATCAATCCTCAATCCTCAATTCTCAATCCTCAATCCTCAATCCTCAGTCCTCAAACCTCAGTCGCCAATCCTCAGCCCTCATCCTCAATCCTCAATCCTCAATCTTCAATCCTCAATCCTCAATCGTCATGCCTCAATCCACAATCCTATATCCTCAGTCATCAAACCTCAATCCTGAATCGTCAATCCTGAATTCTCAATCTTCAGACCTCAGACCTGAACAATCAGATGTCAATCCTCAATCCTCAATAGAATATTATCAATTCACAGTTTTAATACACAATACACAATCTGCAACCTTCAAATTTCTATCCACAAACATCAATTCTCATCACTCAACCCTCAACACTCAGTCCCCAATCCTCAATCTTCAATCCTCAATCCGCAATCCTCAACCCTCAACACTCAGTCCCCAATGCTCAATCTTCAATCCTCAATCCTCAATCCTCAATCCTCAATCCTCAATCTTCAATCCTCAATCCTCAATCCTCAATCCTCAATCCTCAATCCTCAATCTTCAATCCTCAATCTTCAATCCTCAATACTGAATCTTCAATCCTCAATCCTCAATCCTCAATCCACAATCCTCAATCCTCAATCCTCAATCCTCAATCTTCAATCATCAATCCTCAATCCTCAAGCCTCAATCCTCAATCCTCAATCGTCAGGCTTCAATCCTCAATACTCAATCTTCAATCTTCAATCCTCAATCCTCAATCCTCAATCCTCAATTCTCAATCTTCAATCCACAATCCTGAGACCTCAGACATCAATACTCAACCCTCAGTCCTCGTCCTCAATCCACAACAATCAAACCTCAATCCTCATTCTTCAATCATCAATATTCAATCTTCAGTCCTCAATCCTCAATCCTCAATCCTCAATCCTCAATCCTCAATCCTCAATGTTGAATCCGCAATACCCAATCCTCAATCTTCAATCCTCAATCCTCAATCCTCAACCCTCAATCCTCAATAATCAATCCTCAATCCTCAGTCCTCAAACCTCAATCCTCAATCTTCAATCCTAAATACTCAATCTTCAATCCTCCGTCCTCAATCCTCAACCCTCAATCCTCAATCCTCAATCGTCAGGCTTCAATCCTCAATACTCAATCTTCAATCTTCAATCCTCAATCCTCATTCCTCAATCCTCATTCTTCTATCCTCAATACCCAATCCTCAATCTTCAATCCTCAATCCTCAATCCTCAATTCTCAATCCTCAATCCTCAGCCCTAAGTCCTCAAATCTCAATCCTCAACCCTCAGCCCTCATCCTCAATCCTCAATCCTCAATCTTCAACCCTCAATCCTCAATCCTCAAGCCTCAACCCTCAATCCTCAATCCTCAGTCCTCAAACCTCAATTCTGAATTCTCAATCTTCAGACCTCAGATCTCAACAATCAGATGCCAATCCTGAATCCTTAATAGAACATCATCAATTCACAGTTTTCAATACCCAATACTCAATCTGCAATCTTCAAATTTCTATCCACAAACATCAATTCTCATCACTCAACCCTCAACACTCAGTCCCCAATCCTCAATCTTCAATCCTCAATCCGCAATCCTCAACCCTCAACACTCAGTCCCCAATGCTCAATCTTCAATCCTCAATACTCAATCCTCAATCCTCAATCCTCAATCTTTAATCCTCTATACTAAATCCTCAATCCTCAATCCTCAATCCTCAATCCTCAATCCTCAATCCTCAATCCTCATTCTACAATCCTCAATACCCAATCCTCAATCTTCAATCCTCAATCCTCAATCCTCAATTCTCAGTCTTCAATCCTCAATTCTCAATCCTCAATCCTCAATCCTCAATCTTCAATCTTGAATCGTCAATCCTCAATACTCAATTCTCAATCCTCAGTCCTCAGCCCTCAAACCTCAATCCTCAACCCTCAGCCCTCATCCTCAACCCTCAATCCTAAATTCTCAATCCTCAATCCTCAAACCTCAATCCTCAATCCTCAGTCCTCAATCTTCAATCCTCAATACTCAATATTCAATCCTCAATCCTCAATCCTCAGTCCTCAATCCTCAATCTTCAATCCTCAATCCTCAGTCCTCAAACCTCAATCCTCATTCTTCAATGCTCAATACCCAATCCTCAGTCCTCAGTCCTCAAACCTCAATCCTCAAACCTCAATCCTCAACCCTCAGCCCTCATCCTCAATTCTCAATCCTCAATCCTCAATCCTCAATCTTCAATCCTCAATACTCAATCTTCAATAATCAATCCTCAATTCTCAATCCTCAATACTCAATCCTCAATCGCCAACCCTCAATCCCCAATCCTCAATCTTCAATCGTCAATCCTCAATCCTCAATCCTCAATCTTCAATCCCCAATAATCAATCTTCAATCCTCAATCCTCAATCCTCAATCCTGAATCCTCAATTCTCAATCCCCAAACTACAATCCTCTATACTCAGTCTTCAATCCTCAATCCTCAATCCTCAATCCCCATTCTTCAACCCTCAATCCCCAATCCTCAATCTTCAATCCTCAATCCTCAATCCTCAATTCTCAATCCTCAATCCTCAATCCTCAGTCCTCAAACCTCAATCGCCAAACCTCAGCCCTCATCCTCAATCCTCAATCCTCAATATTCAATCCTCAATCCTCAATCCTAATGCCTCAATCCACAATCCTCAATCCTCAGTCATCAAACCTCAATCCTGAATCGTCAATCCTGAATTCTCAATCTTCAGACCTCAGACCTGAACAATCAGATGTCAATCCTCAATCCTCAATAGAATATTATCAATTCACAGTTATCAATACACAATACTCAATCTACAATCTTCAAATTTCTACCCACAAACGTCAATTCTCATCACTCAACCCTCAACACTCAGTCCCCAATCCTCAATCTTCAATCCTCAATCCGCAATCCTCAACCGTCAACACTCAGTCCCCAATCCTCAATCTTCAATCCTCAATCCTCAATCCTCAATCCATCAATCCTCAATGTTCAATCCTCTATACTCAATCCTCAATCCTCAATCCTCAATCCTCAATCCTCAATCCTCAATCCTCAATCCTCATTCTACAATCCTCAATACCCAATCCTCAATCTTCAATCCTCAATCCTCAATCCTCAATTCTCAATCCTCAATCCTCAGTCCTCAGTCCTCAAACCTCAATCCTCAACACTCAGTCCCCAATCCTCAATCTTCAATCCTCAATCCTCAATCCTCAATCCTCAATCCTCAATCTTCAATCCTCTATACTCAATCCTCAATCCTCAATCCTCAATCCTCAACCCTCAATCTTCAATCCTCAATACTCAATCTTCAATCCTCAATCCTCAGTCCTCAAAACTCAACTATCGGTCCTCAATTCTCAATACTCAATCCTCAATCCTTAATCTTCAATCCTCAATGCTCAATCTTCAATCCTCAATCCGCAATCCTCAATCCTCAATGCTCAATCCTCAATCCTCAATCCTAAACACTCAATCTTCAATCCTCAATCCTCAATACTCAATCCTCAATACTCAATACCCAATCCTCAATCCTCAATCGTCATTCTTCAATCCTCAATACTCAATCTTCAATCCTCAATCCTCAATCCTCAATCCTCAAACCTCATTCTACATTCCTCAATACCCAATCCTCAATCTTCAATCCTCAATCCTCAATCCTCAATACTCAAACCTCAATCCTCAGTCCTCAGTCCTCAAACCTCAATCCTCAACCCTCAGCCCTCATCCTCAATCCTCAATCCTAAATTCTCAATCCTCAAACCTCAAACCTCAATCCTCAACCGTCAGTCCTCGTCCTCAATGCTCAACCCTCAATCCTCAATCCTCAGTCCTCAATCTTCAATCCTCAATACTCAATACTCAATCCTCAATCCTCAATCCTCAGTCCTCAATCCTCAATCTTCAATCCTCAATCCTCAGTCCTCAATCCTCAATCCTCATTCTTCAATACTCAATACCCAATCCTCAGTCTTCAATCCTCAATCCTCAATCATCAAATCTCAATCCCCAATCCTCAGTCCTCGGTCCTCAAACCTCAATCCTCAGCCCTCAGCCCTCATCCTCAATTCACAATCCTCAATCCTCAATCCTCAATCTTCAATCCTCAATACCGAATCTTCAATAATCAATCCTCAATTCTCAATCCTCAATCCTCTATCCTCAATCTTCAATCCTCAATACTCAATCCTCAATCCTCAATCCTCAATCCTCAATCCTCAATCCTCATGCCTCAATCCTCAATCCTCAATCCTCAGTCATCAAACCGCAATCCTGAATCCTCAATCCTGAATCCTCAATCTTCAGACCTCAGACCTGAACAATCAGATGTCAATCCTCAATCCTCAACAGAATAACATGAATTCACAGTTTTCAATACACAATACTCAATCTTCAATACTCAATACTCAATCCTCAATCCTCAATCCTCAATCGTCATTCTTCAATCCTCAATACTCAATCTTCAATCCTCAATCCTCAATCCGCAATCCCCAATCCTCAATCTTCAATCCTCAATCCTCAATCCTCAATTCTCAATCCTCAATCCTCAATCCTCAGTCCTCAAACCTCAATCGCCAAACCTCAGCCCTCATCCTCAATCCTCAATCCTCAATATTCAATCCTCAATCCTCAATCCTCATGCCTCAATCCACAATCCTCAATCCTCAGTCATCAAACCTCAATCCTGAATCGTCAATCCTGAATTCTCAATCTTCAGACCTCAGACCTGAACAATCAGATGTCAATCCTCAATCCTCAATAGAATATTATCAATTCACAGTTATCAATACACAATACTCAATCTACAATCTTCAAATTTCTACCCACAAACGTCAATTCTCATCACTCAACCCTCAACACTCAGTCCCCAATCCTCAATCTTCAATCCTCAATCCGCAATCCTCAACCGTCAACACTCAGTCCCCAATCCTCAATCTTCAATCCTCAATCCTCAATCCTCAATCCATCAATCCTCAATGTTCAATCCTCTATACTCAATCCTCAATCCTCAATCCTCAATCCTCAATCCTCAATCCTCAATCCTCATTCTACAATCCTCAATACCCAATCCTCAATCTTCAATCCTCAATCCTCAATCCTCAATTCTCAATCCTCAATCCTCAGTCCTCAGTCCTCAAACCTCAATCCTCAACACTCAGTCCCCAATCCTCAATCTTCAATCCTCAATCCTCAATCCTCAATCCTCAATCCTCAATCTTCAATCCTCTATACTCAATCCTCAATCCTCAATCCTCAACCCTCAATCTTCAATCCTCAATACTCAATCTTCAATCCTCAATCCTCAGTCCTCAAAACTCAACTATCGGTCCTCAATTCTCAATACTCAATCCTCAATCCTTAATCTTCAATCCTCAATGCTCAATCTTCAATCCTCAATCCGCAATCCTCAATCCTCAATGCTCAATCCTCAATCCTCAATCCTAAACACTCAATCTTCAATCCTCAATCCTCAATACTCAATCCTCAATACTCAATACCCAATCCTCAATCCTCAATCGTCATTCTTCAATCCTCAATACTCAATCTTCAATCCTCAATCCTCAATCCTCAATCCTCAAACCTCATTCTACATTCCTCAATACCCAATCCTCAATCTTCAATCCTCAATCCTCAATCCTCAATACTCAATCCTCAATCCTCAGTCCTCAGTCCTCAAACCTCAATCCTCAACCCTCAGCCCTCATCCTCAATCCTCAATCCTAAATTCTCAATCCTCAAACCTCAAACCTCAATCCTCAACCGTCAGTCCTCGTCCTCAATGCTCAACCCTCAATCCTCAATCCTCAGTCCTCAATCTTCAATCCTCAATACTCAATACTCAATCCTCAATCCTCAATCCTCAGTCCTCAATCCTCAATCTTCAATCCTCAATCCTCAGTCCTCAATCCTCAATCCTCATTCTTCAATACTCAATACCCAATCCTCAGTCTTCAATCCTCAATCCTCAATCATCAAATCTCAATCCCCAATCCTCAGTCCTCGGTCCTCAAACCTCAATCCTCAACCCTCAGCCCTCATCCTCAATTCACAATCCTCAATCCTCAATCCTCAATCTTCAATCCTCAATACCGAATCTTCAATAATCAATCCTCAATTCTCAATCCTCAATCCTCTATCCTCAATCTTCAATCCTCAATACTCAATCCTCAATCCTCAATCCTCAATCCTCAATCCTCAATCCTCATGCCTCAATCCTCAATCCTCAATCCTCAGTCATCAAACCGCAATCCTGAATCCTCAATCCTGAATCCTCAATCTTCAGACCTCAGACCTGAACAATCAGATGTCAATCCTCAATCCTCAACAGAATAACATGAATTCACAGTTTTCAATACACAATACTCAATCTTCAATACTCAATACTCAATCCTCAATCCTCAATCCTCAATCGTCATTCTTCAATCCTCAATACTCAATCTTCAATCCTCAATCCTCAATCCGCAATCCTCAAACCTCATTCTACAATCCTCAATACCCAATCCTCAATCTTCCATCCTCAATCCTCAATCCTCAATCATCAATACTCAATCCTCAATCTTCAATCTTGAATCCTCAATCCTCAATACTCAATCCTCAACCCTCAGTCCACAGCCCTCAAACCTCAATCCTCAAACCTCAGCCCTCATCCTCAATCCTCAATCCTAAATTCTCAATCCTCAATCCTCAAACCTCAATCCTCAATCCTCAGTCCTCAATCTTCAATCCTCAATACTCAATATTCAATCCTCAAACCTCAATCCTCAGTCCTCAATCCTCAATCTTCAATCCTCAGTCCTCAGTCCTCAATCCTCAATCCTCATTCTTCAATACTCAATACCCAATCCTCAGTCTTCAATCCTCAATCCTCAATCATCAAATCTCAATCCCCAATCCTCAGTCCTCAATCTTCAATCCTCAATACCGAATCTTCAATAATCAATCCTCAATTCTCAATCCTCAATCCTCAATCCTCAATCTTCAATCCTCAATCCTCAATCCTCAATACTCAATCCTCAATCCTCAGTCCTCAGTCCTCAAACCTCAATCCTCAACCCTCAGCCCTCATCCTCAATCCTCAATCCTAAATGCTCAATCCTCAAACCTCAAACCTCAATCCTCAACCGTCAGTCCTCAATCTTCAATCCTCAATACTCAATATTCAATCCTCAATCCTCAATCCTCAGTCCTCAATCCTCAATCTTCAATCCTCAATCCTCAGTCCTCAATCCTCAATCCTCATTCTTCAATACTCAATACCCAATCCTCAGTCTTCAATCTTCAATCCTCAATCATCAAATCTCAATCCCCAATCCTCAGTCCTCAGTCCTCAAACCTCAACCCTCGACCCTCAGCCCTCATCCTCAATTCTCAATCCTCAATCCTCAATCCTCAATCTTCAATCCTCAGTACTCAATCTTCAATAATCAATCCTCAATTCTCAATCCTCAATACTCAATCCTCAATCGTCAACCCTCAATCCCCAATCCTCAATCTTCAATCCTCAATCCTCAATCCTCAACCCTCAATCCTCAATCTTCAATCCCCAATAATCAATCTTCAATCCTCAATCCTCAATCCTCAATCCTGAATCCTCAATTCTCAATCCCCAAACTCCAATCCTCTATACTCAGTCTTCAATCCTCAATCCTCAATCCTCAATCCCCATTCTTCAACCCTCAATACCCAATCCTCAATCTTCAATCCTCAATCCTCAATCCTCAATTCTCAATCCTCAATCCTCAATCCTCAGTCCTCAAACCTCAATCGCCAATCCTCAGCCCTCATCCTCAATCCTCAATCCTCAATCTTCAATCCTCAATCCTCAATCCTCATGCCTCAATCCACAATCCTCAATCCTCAGTCATCAAACCTCAATCTTGAATCGTCAATCCTGAATTCTCAATCTTCAGACCTCAGACCTGAGCAATCAGATGTCAATCCTCAATCCTCAATAGAATATTATCAATTCACAGTTTTCAATACACAATACTCAATCTGCAATCTTCAAATTTCTATCCACAAACATCAATTCTCATCACTCAACCGTCAACACTCAGTCCCCAATCCTCAATCTTCAATCCTCAATCCGCAATCCTCAACCCTCAATACTCAGTCCCCAATCCTCAATCTTCAATCCTCAATCCTCAATCCTCAATCCTCAATCCTCAATCCTCAATCTTCAATCTTCTATACTCAATCCTCAATCCTCAATCCTCAATCCTCATTCTACAATCCTGAATACCCAATCCTCAATCCTCAACCCTCAATCCTCAATCCTCAATCGTCAGGCTTCAATCCTCAATACTCAATCTTCAATCCTCAATCCTCAATCTTCAATCCTCAATACTCAATCTTCAATAATCAATCCTCAATTCTCAATCCTCAATCATCAATCCTCAATCTTCAATCCTCAATCCTCAATCCTCAATACTCAATCCTCAATCCTTAGTCCTCAGTCCTCAAACCTCAATCCTCAACCCTCAGCCCTCATCCTCAATCCTCAATCCTAAATTCTCAATCCTCAAACCTCAAACCTCAATCCTCAACCGTCAGTCCTCGTCCTCAACCCTCAACCCTCAATCCTCAATCCTCAGTCCTCAATCTTCAATCCTCAATGCTCAATATTCAATCCTCAATCCTCAATCCCCAGTCCTCAATCCTCAATCTTCAATCCTCAATCCTCAGTCCACAATCCTCAATCCTCATTCTTCAATACTCAATACCCAATCCTCAGTCTTCAATCCTCAATCCTCAATCATCAAATCTCAATCCCGAATCCTCAGTCCTCAGTCCTCAAACCTCAATCCTCAACCCTCAGCCCTCATCCTCAATTCTCAATCCTCAATCCTCAATCCTCAACCTTCAATCCTCAATACTCAATCTTCAATAATCAATCCTCAATTCTCAATCCTCAATACTCAATCCTCAATCGTCAACCGTCAATCACCAATCCTCAATCTTCAATCCTCAATCCTCAATCCTCAATCCTCAATCCTCAATCTTCAATCCCCAATAATCAATCTTCATTCCTCAATCCTCAATCCTCAATCCTGAATCCTCAATTCTCAATCCCCAAACTCCAATCCTCTATACTCAGTCTTCAATCCTCAATCCTCTATCCTCAATCCTCATTCTTCAACCCTCAATACCCAATCCTCAATCTTCAATCCTCAATCCTCAATCCTCAATTCTCAATCCTCAATCCTCAATCCTCAGTCCTCAAATCTCAATCGCCAATCCTCAGCCCTCATCCTCAATCCTCAATCCTCAATCTTCAATCCTCAATCCTCAATCCTCATGCCTCAATCCACAATCCTCAATCCTCAGTCATCAAACCTCAATCCTGAATCGTCAATCCTGAATTCTAAACCTTCAGACCTCAGACCTGAACAATCAGATGTCAATCCTCAATCCTCAATAGAATATTATCAATTCACAGTTATCAATACACAATACTCAATCTGCAATCTTCAAATTTCTACCCACAAACATCAATCCTCATCACTCAACCCTCAACACTCAGTCCCCAATCCGCAATCTTCAATCCTCAATCCGCAATCCTCAACCCTCAACACTCAGGCCCCAATCCTCAATCTTCAATCCTCAATCCTCAATCCTCAATCCTCAATCCTCAATCTTCAATCCTCTATTCTCAATCCTCAATCCTCAATCCTCAATCCTCAATCCTCAATCCTCAATCCTCAATCCTCATTCTACAATCCTCAATACCCAATCCTCAATCTTCAATCCTCAATCCTCAATCCTCAATTCTCAATCCTCAATCCTCAGTCCTCAGTCCTCAAACCTCAATCCTCAACCCTCAGACCTCATCCTCAATCCTCAATTATCAATCCTCAATCCTCAATCTTCAATCCTCAATACTCAATCTTCAATCCTCAATCGTCAGTCCTCATTACTCAACCATCAGTCCTCAATTCTCAATACTCAATCCTCAATCCTCAATCTTCAATTCTCAATACTCAATCTTCAATGCTCAATCCTCAATCCTCAATCCTCAATGCTCAATCCTCAATCCTCAATCCTCAACCCTCAATCTTCAATCCTCAATCCTCATTCTTCAATCCTCGGACCTCAAACATCAATACTCAACCCTCAGTCCTCGTCCTCAATCCACAACACTCAATCCTCGATCAACAATATTCAATCATCGATATTCAATCTTCAATCCTCAATCCTCAATCCTCAATACTCAATCCTCAATACTCAACCATCAGCCCTCAATCCTCAATTCTCAATAGAATACCCTGAATTCTCAGGATTCAATACTCAAACCTCAACACTCAACCCTCAACCCTCAATCCTCAATCCTCAATCCTCAATCGTCAATCCTCAATACTCAATCTTCAATCCTCAATCCTCAATCCTCAATCCTCAATCCTCAATCCTCAATCTTCCATCGTCAATACTCAATCTTCAATCCTCAATCCTCAATCCGCAATCCTCAATGCTCAATCCTCAATCCTCAATCCTCAAACCTCAATCTTCAATCCTCAATACTCAATCTGCAATCCTCAATACTCAATCCTCAATCCTCAATCCTCAATCGTCGATCCTCAATCACCAATCCTCAATCTTCAATCCTCAATCCTCAATCCCCAATTCTCAATCCTCAATCCTCAATCTTCAATCCTCAATACTCAATCTTCAATCCTCAATCGTCAGTCCTCATTACTCAACCATCAGTCCTCAATTCTCAATACTCAATCCTCAATCCTCAATCTTCAATTCTCAATACTCAATCTTCAATGCTCAATCCTCAATCCTCAATCCTCAATGCTCAATCCTCAATCCTCAATCCTCAACACTCAATCTTCAATCCTCAATCCTCATTCTTCAATCCTCGGACCTCAAACATCAATACTCAACCCTCAGTCCTCGTCCTCAATCCACAACACTCAATCCTCGATCCTCAATCCTCAATCCTCAATCCTCAATCCTCAATCCTCAATCCTCATTCTACAATCCTCAATACCCAATCCTCAATCTTCAATCCTCAATCCTCAATCCTCAATTCTCAATCCTCAATCCACAGTCCTCAGTCCTCAAACCTCAATCCTCAACCCTCAGCCCACATTCTCAGTCCTCAATCCTCAATTCTCAGTCCTCAGTCCTCAAACCTCAATCCTCAACCCTCAGCCCTCATCCTCAATCCTCAATCCTAAATTCTCAATCCTCAAACCTCAAACCTCAATCCCCAACCGTCAGTCCTCGTCCTCAATCCTCAACCCTCAATCCTCAATCGTCAGTCCTCAATCTTCAATCCTCAATACTCAATATTCAATCCTCAATCCTCAATCCTCAGTCCTCAATCCTCAATCTTCAATCCACAATCCTCAGTCCTCAATCCTCAATCCTCATTCTTCAATACTCAATACGCAATCCTCAGTCTTCAATCCTCAATCCTCAATCATCAAATCTCAATCCCCAATCCTCAGTCCTCGGTCCTCAAACCTCAATCCTCAACCCTCAGCCCTCATCCTCAATTCTCAATCCTCAATCCTCAATACTCAATCTTCAATCCTCAATACCGAATCTTCAATAATCAGTCCTCAATTCTCAATCCTCAATCCTCAATCCTCAATCTTCAATCCTCAATCCTCAATCCTCAATCCTCAATCCTCAATCCTCATTCCTCAATCCTCAATCCTCATGCCTCAATCCTCAATCCTCAATCCTCAGTCATCAAACCGCAATCCTGAATCCTCAATCCTGAATCCTCAATCTTCAGACCTCAGACCTGACCAATCAGATGTCAATCCTCAATCCTCAACAGAATAACATGAATTCACAGTTTTCAATACTCAATACTCAATCTTCAATACTCAATCCTCAATCCTCAATCCTCAATCCTCAATCCTCAGTCCTCAGTCCTCAAACCTCAATCCTCAACCCTCAGCCCACATTCTCAGTCCTCAACCCTCAATTCTCAGTCCTCAGCCCTCAAACCTCAATCCTCAATTCTCAATCCTCAATCTTCAATCATCAATACTCAGTCTTCAATACTCAATCCTCAATCCTCAATCCTCAATCCTCAATCCTCATTCTTCAATCCTCAATACACAATCCTCAATCTTCAATCCTCAATCCTCAATCCTCAATCCTCAATTCTCAATCTTCAATCCCCAATACTCAGACCTCAAACATCAATACTCAACCCTCAGTCCTCGTCCTCAATCCACAACAATCAATCCTCAATCCTCATTCTTCAATCATCAATATTCCACCTTCAGTCCTCAATCCTCAATCCTCAATCCTCAATCCTCAATCCTCAATGTTGAATCCGCAATACCCAATCCTCAATCTTCAATCCTCAATCCTCAATCCTCAACCCTCAATCCTCAATCCTCAATCGTCAGGCTTCAATCCTCAATACTCAATCTTCAATCCTCAATCCTCAATCCTCATTCCTCAATCCTCATTCTTCAATCCTCAATACCCAATCCTCAATCTTCAATCCTCAATCCTCAATCCTCAATCCTCAATCCTCAATGCTCAATCTTCAATCCTCAATCCTCAATCGTCATTCGTGAATCCTCATTCTTCAATCCTCAATACCCAATCCTCAATCTTCAATCTTCAACCCTCAATCCTCAACTCTCAATCCTCAAACCTCAATCCTCAACCCTCAGCCCTCATCCTCAATCCTCCATCCTCAATCCTCAATCGTCATTCTTCAATCCTCAATACTCAACCTTCAATCCTCAATCCTCAATCCTCAATCCTCAAACCTCATTCTACAATCCTGAATACCCAATCCTCAATCTTCAATCCTCAATCCTCAATCCTCAATACTCAATCCTCAATCCTCAGTCCTCAGTCCTCAAATCTCAATCCTCAACCCTCAGCCCTCATCCTTAATCCTCAATCCTAAATTCTCAATCCTCAAACCTCAAACCTCAATACTCAACCCTCAGCCCTCATCCTCAATTCTCAATCCTCAATCCTCAATCCTCAATCTTCAATCCTCAATACTCAATCTTCAATAATCAATCCTCAATTCTCAATCCTCAATACTCAATCCTCAATCGTCAACCCTCAATCCCCAATCCTCAATCTTCAATCCTCAATCCTCAATCCTCAATCCTCAATCCTCAATCTTCAATCCCCAATAATCAATATTCAATCCTCAATCCTCAATCCTCAATCCTGAATCCTCAATTCTCAATCCCCAAACTCCAATCCTCTATACTCAGACTTCAATCCTCAGTCCTCAATCCTCAATCCTCATTCTTCAACCCTCAATACCCAATCCTCAATCTTCAATCCTCAATCCTCAATCCTCAATTCTCAATCCTCAATCCTCAATCCTCAGTCCTCAAACCTCAGTCGCCAATCCTCAGCCCTCATCCTCAATCCTCAATCCTCAATCTTCAATCCTCAATCCTCAATCGTCATGCCTCAATCCACAATCCTATATCCTCAGTCATCAAACCTCAATCCTGAATCGTCAATCCTGAATTCTCAATCTTCAGACCTCAGACCTGAACAATCAGATGTCAATCCTCAATCCTCAATAGAATATTATCAATTCACAGTTTTAATACACAATACACAATCTGCAACCTTCAAATTTCTATCCACAAACATCAATTCTCATCACTCAACCCTCAACACTCAGTCCCCAATCCTCAATCTTCAATCCTCAATCCGCAATCCTCAACCCTCAACACTCAGTCCCCAATGCTCAATCTTCAATCCTCAATCCTCAATCCTCAATCCTCAATCCTCAATCTTCAATCCTCAATCCTCAATCCTCAATCCTCAATCCTCAATCCTCAATCTTCAATCCTCAATCTTCAATCCTCAATACTCAATCTTCAATCCTCAATCCTCAATCCTCAATCCACAATCCTCAATCCTCAATCCTCAATCCTCAATCTTCAATCATCAATCCTCAATCCTCAAGCCTCAATCCTCAATTCTCAATCTTCAATCCACAATCCTCAGACGTCAGACATCAATACTCAACCCTCAGTCCTCGTCCTCAATCCACAACAATCAAACCTCAATCCTCATTCTTCAATCATCAATATTCAATCTTCAGTCCTCAATCCTCAATCCTCAATCCTCAATCCTCAATCCTCAATCCTCAGTCCTCAATCCTCAATCCTCATTCTTCAATCCTCAATACCCAATCCTCAATCTTCAATCCTCAATCCACAATCCTCAATCCTCAATCCTCATTCTTCAATCCTCAACCCTCAATCCTCAATAATCAATCCTCAATCCTCAGTCCTCAAACCTCAATCCTCAATCTTCAATCCTAAATACTCAATCTTCAATCCTCCGTCCTCAATCCTCAACCCTCAATCCTCAATCCTCAATCGTCAGGCTTCAATCCTCAATACTCAATCTTCAATCTTCAATCCTCAATCCTCAATCCTCAATCCTCAATTCTCAATCTTCAATCCACAATCCTCATACCTCAGACATCAATACTCAACCCTCAGTCCTCGTCCTCAATCCACAACAATCAAACCTCAATCCTCATTCTTCAATCATCAATATTCAATCTTCAGTCCTCAATCCTCAATCCTCAATCCTCAATCCTCAATCCTCAATCCTCAATGTTGAATCCGCAATACCCAATCCTCAATCTTCAATCCTCAATCCTCAATCCTCAACCCTCAATCCTCAATAATCAATCCTCAATCCTCATTCCTCAAACCTCAATCCTCAATCTTCAATCCTAAATACTCAATCTTCAATCCTCCGTCCTCAATCCTCAACCCTCAATCCTCAATCCTCAATCGTCAGGCTTCAATCCTCAATACTCAATCTTCAATCTTCAATCCTCAATCCTCATTCCTCAATCCTCATTCTTCTATCCTCAATACCCAATCCTCAATCTTCAATCCTCAATCCTCAATCCTCAATTCTCAATCCTCAATCCTCAGCCCTAAGTCCTCAAATCTCAATCCTCAACCCTCAGCCCTCATCCTCAATCCTCAATCCTCAATCTTCAACCCTCAATCCTCAATCCTCAAGCCTCAACCCTCAATCCTCAATCCTCAGTCCTCAAACCTCAATTCTGAATCCTCAATCTTCAGACCTCAGATCTCAACAATCAGATGCCAATCCTGAATCCTTAATAGAACATCATCAATTCACAGTTTTCAATACCCAATACTCAATCTGCAATCTTCAAATTTCTATCCACAAACATCAATTCTCATCACTCAACCCTGAACACTCAGTCCCCAATCCTCAATCTTCAATCCTCAATCCGCAATCCTCAACCCTCAACACTCAGTCCCCAATCCTCAATCTTCAATCCTCAATCCTCAATCCTCAATCCTCAATCCTCAATCTTCAATCCTCTATTCTCAATCCTCAATCCTCAATCCTCAATCCTCAATCCTCAATCCTCAATCCTCAATCCTCATTCTACAATCCTCAATACCCAATCCTCAATCTTCAATCCTCAGTCCTCAGTCCTCAAACCTCAATCCTCAACCCTCAGCCCACATTCTCAGTCCTCAATCCTCAATTCTCAGTCCTCAGCCCTCAAACCTCAATCCTCAACCCTCAGACCTCATCCTCAATCCTCAATTATCAATCCTCAATCCTCAATCTTCAATCCTCAATACTCAATCTTCAATCCTCAATCGTCAGTCCTCATTACTCAACCATCAGTCCTCAATTCTCAATACTCAATCCTCAATCCTCAATCTTCAATCCTCAATACTCAATCTTCAATGCTCAATCCTCAATCCTCAATCCTCAATGCTCAATCCTCAATCCTCAATCCTCAACCCTCAATCTTCAATCCTCAATCCTCATTCTTCAATCCTCGGACCTCAAACATCAATACTCAACCCTCAGTCCTCGTCCTCAATCCACAACACTCAATCCTCGATCATCAATCTTCAATCATCGATATTCAATCTTCAATCCTCAATCCTCAATCCTCAATACTCAATCCTCAATACTCAACCATCAGCCCTCAATCCTCAATTCTCAATAGAATACCCTGAATTCTCAGGATTCACTACTCAAACCTCAACACTCAACCCTCAACCCTCAATCCTCAATCCTCAATCCTCAATCGTCAATCCTCAATACTCAATCTTCAATCCTCAATCCTCAATCCTCAATCCTCAATCCTCAATCCTCAATCTTCCATCGTCAATACTCAATCATCAATCCTCAATCCTCAATCCACAATCCTCAATGCTCAATCCTCAATCCTCAATCCTCAAACCTCAATCTTCAATCCTCAATACTCAATCTGCAATCCTCAATACTCAATCCTCAATCCTCAATCCTCAATCGTCAATCCTCAATCCCCTATCCTCAATCTTCAATACTCAATCCTCAATCCCCAATTCTCAATTCTCAATCCTCAATCTTCAATCCCCAATCCTCAATCTTCAATCCTCAATCCTCAATCCTCAATCCTCAATCCTCAATCTTCAATCCTCTATACTCAATCCTCAATCCTCAATCCTCAATCCTCAATCCTCAATCCTCAATCCTCATTCTACAATCCTCAATACCCAATCCTCAATCTTCAATCCTCAGTCCTCAATCCTCAATTCTCAATCCTCAATCCTCAGTCCTCAGTCCTCAAACCTCAATCCTCAACCCTCAATCCTCTATCCTCAATCCTCATTCTTCAACCCTCAATACCCAATCCTCAATCTTCAATCCTCAATCCTCAATCCTCAATTCTCAATCCTCAATCCTCAATCCTCAGTCCTCAAATCTCAATCGCCAATCCTCAGCCCTCATCCTCAATCCTCAATCCTCAATCTTCAATCCTCAATCCTCAATCCTCATGCCTCAATCCACAATCCTCAATCCTCAGTCATCAAACCTCAATCCTGAATCGTCAATCCTGAATTCTAAACCTTCAGACCTCAGACCTGAACAATCAGATGTCAATCCTCAATCCTCAATAGAATATTATCAATTCACAGTTATCAATACACAATACTCAATCTGCAATCTTCAAATTTCTACCCACAAACATCAATCCTCATCACTCAACCCTCAACACTCAGTCCCCAATCCGCAATCTTCAATCCTCAATCCGCAATCCTCAACCCTCAACACTCAGGCCCCAATCCTCAATCTTCAATCCTCAATCCTCAATCCTCAATCCTCAATCCTCAATCTTCAATCCTCTATTCTCAATCCTCAATCCCCAATCCTCAATCCTCAATCCTCAATCCTCAATCCTCAATCCTCATTCTACAATCCTCAATACCCAATCCTCAATCTTCAATCCTCAATCCTCAATCCTCAATTCTCAATCCTCAATCCTCAGTCCTCAGTCCTCAAACCTCAATCCTCAACCCTCAGCCCACATACTCAGTCCTCAATCCTCAATTCTCAGTCCTCAGCCCTCAAACCTCAATCCTCAACCCTCAGACCTCATCCTCAATCCTCAATTATCAATCCTCAATCCTCAATCTTCAATCCTCAATACTCAATCTTCAATCCTCAATCGTCAGTCCTCATTACTCAACCATCAGTCCTCAATTCTCAATACTCAATCCTCAATCCTCAATCTTCAATCCTCAATCCTCAATCCTCAATCCTCAATCCTCAATCTTCAATCCTCTATTCTCAATCCTCAATCCTCAATCCTCAATCCTCAATCCTCAATCCTCAATCCTCAATCCTCATTCTACAATCCTCAATACCCAATCCTCAATCTTCAATCCTCAATCCTCAATCCTCAATTCTCAATCCTCAATCCTCAGTCCTCAGTCCTCAAACCTCAATCCTCAACCCTCAGCCCACATACTCAGTCCTCAATCCTCAATTCTCAGTCCTCAGCCCTCAAACCTCAATCCTCAACCCTCAGACCTCATCCTCAATCCTCAATTATCAATCCTCAATCCTCAATCTTCAATCCTCAATACTCAATCTTCAATCCTCAATCGTCAGTCCTCATTACTCAACCATCAGTCCTCAATTCTCAATACTCAATCCTCAATCCTCAATCTTCAATTCTCAATACTCAATCTTCAATGCTCAATCCTCAATCCTCAATCCTCAATGCTCAATCCTCAATCCTCAATCCTCAACCCTCAATCTTCAATCCTCAATCCTCATTCTTCAATCCTCGGACCTCAAACATCAATACTCAACCCTCAGTCCTCGTCCTCAATCCACAACACTCAATCCTCGATCATCAATATTCAATCATCGATATTCAATCTTCAATCCTCAATCCTCAATCCTCAATACTCAATCCTCAATACTCAACCATCAGCCCTCAATCCTCAATTCTCAATAGAATACCCTGAATTCTCAGGATTCAATACTCAAACCTCAACACTCAACCCTCAACCCTCAATCCTCAATCCTCAATCCTCAATCCTCAATCGTCATTCCTCAATACTCAATCTTCAATCCTCAATCCTCAATCCTCAATCCTCAATCCTCAATCCTCAATCTTCCATCGTCAATACTCAATCTTCAATCCTCAATCCTCAATCCGCAATCCTCAATGCTCAATCCTCAATCCTCAATCCTCAAACCTCAATCTTCAATCCTCAATACTCAATCTGCAATCCTCAATACTCAATCCTCAATCCTCAATCCTCAATCGTCGATCCTCAATCACCAATCCTCAATCTTCAATCCTCAATCCTCAATCCCCAATTCTCAATCCTCAATCCTCAATCTTCAATCCTCAATACTCAATCTTCAATCCTCAATCGTCAGTCCTCATTACTCAACCATCAGTCCTCAATTCTCAATACTCAATCCTCAATCCTCAATCTTCAATTCTCAATACTCAATCTTCAATGCTCAATCCTCAATCCTCAATCCTCAATGCTCAATCCTCAATCCTCAATCCTCAACCCTCAATCTTCAATCCTCAATCCTCATTCTTCAATCCTCGGACCTCAAACATCAATACTCAACCCTCAGTCCTCGTCCTCAATCCACAACACTCAATCCTCGATCATCAATATTCAATCATCGATATTCAATCTTCAATCCTCAATCCTCAATCCTCAATACTCAATCCTCAATACTCAACCATCAGCCCTCAATCCTCAATTCTCAATAGAATACCCTGAATTCTCAGGATTCAATACTCAAACCTCAACACTCAACCCTCAACCCTCAATCCTCAATCCTCAATCCTCAATCGTCAATCCTCAATACTCAATCTTCAATCCTCAATCCTCAATCCTCAATCCTCAATCCTCAATCCTCAATCTTCAATCCTCAATACTCAATCTGCAATCCTCAATACTCAATCCTCAATCCTCAATCCTCAATCGTCGATCCTCAATCCCCAATCCTCAATCTTCAATCCTCAATCCTCAATCCCCAATTCTCAATCCTCAATCCTCAATCTTCAATCCCCAATCCTCAATCTTCAATCCTCAATCCTCAATCCTCAATCCTCAATCCTCAATCTTCAATCCTCTATACTCAATCCTCAATCCTCAATCCTCAATCCTCAATCCTCAATCCTCAATCCTCAATCCTCATTCTACAATCCTCAATACCCAATCCTCAATCTTCAATCCTCAATCCTCAATCCTCAATTCTCAATCCTCAATCCACAGTCCTCAGTCCTCAAACCTCAATCCTCAACCCTCAGCCCACATTCTCAGTCCTCAATCCTCAATTCTCAGTCCTCAGTCCTCAAACCTCAATCCTCAACCCTCAGCCCTCATCCTCAATCCTCAACCCTAAATTCTCAATCCTCAAACCTCAAACCTCAATCCCCAACCGTCAGTCCTCGTCCTCAATCCTCAACCCTCAATCCTCAATCCTCAGTCCTCAATCTTCAATCCTCAATACTCAATATTCAATCCTCAATCCTCAATCCTCAGTCCTCAATCCTCAATCTTCAATCCTCAATCCTCAGTCCTCAATCCTCAATCCTCATTCTTCAATACTCAATACGCAATCCTCAGTCTTCAATCCTCAATCCTCAATCATCAAATCTCAATCCCCAATCCTCAGTCCTCGGTCCTCAAACCTCAATCCTCAACCCTCAGCCCTCATCATCAATTCTCAATCCTCAATCCTCAATACTCAATCTTCAATCCTCAATACCGAATCTTCAATAATCAGTCCTCAATTCTCAATCCTCAATCCTCAATCCTCAATCTTCAATCCTCAATCCTCAATCCTCAATCCTCAATCCTCAATCCTCATTCCTCAATCCTCAATCCTCATGCCTCAATCCTCAATCCTCAATCCTCAGTCATCAAACCGCAATCCTGAATCCTCAATCCTGAATCCTCAATCTTCAGACCTCAGACCTGACCAATCAGATGTCAATCCTCAATCCTCAACAGAATAACATGAATTCACAGTTTTCAATACTCAATACTCAATCTTCAATACTCAATCCTCAATCCTCAATCCTCAATCCTCAATCCTCAGTCCTCAGTCCTCAAACCTCAATCCTCAACCCTCAGCCCACATTCTCAGTCCTCAACCCTCAATTCTCAGTCCTCAGCCCTCAAACCTCAATCCTCAATTCTCAATCCTCAATCTTCAATCATCAATACTCAGTCTTCAATACTCAATCCTCAATCCTCAATCCTCAATCCTCAATCCTCATTCTTCAATCCTCAATACACAATCCTCAATCTTCAATCCTCAATCCTCAATCCTCAATCCTCAATTCTCAATCTTCAATCCCCAATACTCAGACCTCAAACATCAATACTCAACCCTCAGTCCTCGTCCTCAATCCACAACAATCAATCCTCAATCCTCATTCTTCAATCATCAATATTCCACCTTCAGTCCTCAATCCTCAATCCTCAATCCTCAATCCTCAATCCTCAATGTTGAATCAGCAATACCCAATCCTCAATCTTCAATCCTCAATCCTCAATCCTCAACCCTCAATCCTCAATCCTTAATCGTCAGGCTTCAATCCTCAATACTCAATCTTCAATCCTCAATCCTCAATCCTCATTCCTCAATCCTCATTCTTCAATCCTCAATACCCAATCCTCAATCTTCAATCCTCAATCCTCAATCCTCAATCCTCAATCCTCAATGCTCAATCTTCAATCCTCAATCCTCAATCGTCATTCGTGAATCCTCATTCTTCAATCCTCAATACCCAACCCTCAATCTTCAATCTTCAACCCTCAATCCTCAACTCTCAATCCTCAAACCTCAATCCTCAACCCTCAGCCCTCATCCTCAATCCTCCATCCTCAATCCTCAATCGTCATTCTTCAATCCTCAATACTCAACCTTCAATCCTCAATCCTCAATCCTCAATCCTCAAACCTCATTCTACAATCCTGAATACCCAATCCTCAATCTTCAATACTCAATCCTCAATCCTCAATACTCAATCCTCAATCCTCAGTCCTCAGTCCTCAAATCTCAATCCTCAACCCTCAGCCCTCATCCTTAATCCTCAATCCTAAATTCTCAATCCTCAAACCTCAAACCTCAATACTCAACCCTCAGCCCTCATCCTCAATTCTCAATCCTCAATCCTCAATCCTCAATCTTCAATCCTCAATACTCAATCTTCAATAATCAATCCTCAATTCTCAATCCTCAATACTCAATCCTCAATCGTCAACCCTCAATCCCCAATCCTCAATCTTCAATCCTCAATCCTCAATCCTCAATCCTCAATCCTCAATCTTCAATCCCCAATAATCAATATTCAATCCTCAATCCTCAATCCTCAATCCTGAATCCTCAATTCTCAATCCCCAAACTCCAATCCTCTATACTCAGACTTCAATCCTCAGTCCTCAATCCTCAATCCTCATTCTTCAACCCTCAATACCCAATCCTCAATCTTCAATCCTCAATCCTCAATCCTCAATTCTCAATCCTCAATCCTCAATCCTCAGTCCTCAAACCTCAGTCGCTAATCCTCAGCCCTCATCCTCAATCCTCAATCCTCAATCTTCAATCCTCAATCCTCAATCGTCATGCCTCAATCCACAATCCTATATCCTCAGTCATCAAACCTCAATCCTGAATCGTCAATCCTGAATTCTCAATCTTCAGACCTCAGACCTGAACAATCAGATGTCAATCCTCAATCCTCAATAGAATATTATCAATTCACAGTTTTAATACACAATACACAATCTGCAACCTTCAAATTTCTATCCACAAACATCAATTCTCATCACTCAACCCTCAACACTCAGTCCCCAATCCTCAATCTTCAATCCTCAATCCGCAATCCTCAACCCTCAACACTCAGTCCCCAATGCTCAATCTTCAATCCTCAATCCTCAATCCTCAATCCTCAATCCTCAATCTTCAATCCTCAATCCTCAATCCTCAATCCTCAATCCTCAATCCTCAATCTTCAATCCTCAATCTTCAATCCTCAATACTCAATCTTCAATCCTCAATCCTCAATCCTCAATCCACAATCCTCAATCCTCAATCCTCAATCCTCAATCTTCAATCATCAATCCTCAATCCTCAAGCCTCAATCCTCAATTCTCAATCTTCAATCCACAATCCTCAGACGTCAGACATCAATACTCAACCCTCAGTCCTCGTCCTCAATCCACAACAATCAAACCTCAATCCTCATTCTTCAATCATCAATATTCAATCTTCAGTCCTCAATCCTCAATCCTCAATCCTCAATCCTCAATCCTCAATCCTCAATGTTGAATCCGCAATACCCAATCCTCAATCTTCAATCCTCAATCCTCAATCCTCAACCCTCAATCCTCAATAATCAATCCTCAATCCTCAGTCCTCAAACCTCAATCCTCATTCTTCAATCCTAAATACTCAATCTTCAATCCTCCGTCCTCAATCCTCAACCCTCAATCCTCAATCCTCAATCGTCAGGCTTCAATCCTCAATACTCAATCTTCAATCTTCAATCCTCAATCCTCAATCCTCAATCCTCAATTCTCAATCTTCAATCCACAATCCTCAGACCTCAGACATCAATACTCAACCCTCAGTCCTCGTCCTCAATCCACAACAATCAAACCTCAATCCTCATGCTTCAATCATCAATATTCAATCTTCAGTCCTCAATCCTCAATCCTCAATCCTCAATGTTGAATCCGCAATACCCAATCCTCAATCTTCAATCCTCAATCCTCAATCCTCAACCCTCAATCCTCAATAATCAATCCTCAATCCTCAGTCCTCAAACCTCAATCCTCAATCTTCAACCCTAAATACTCAATCTTCAATCCTCCGTCCTCAATCCTCAACCCTCAATCCTCAATCCTCAATCGTCAGGCTTCAATCCTCAATACTCAATCTTCAATCTTCAATCCTCAATCCTCATTCCTCAATCCTCATTCTTCTATCCTCAATACCCAATCCTCAATCTTCAATCCTCAATCCTCAATCCTCAATTCTCAATCCTCAATCCTCAGCCCTAAGTCCTCAAATCTCAATCCTCATCCCTCAGCCCTCATCCTCAATCCTCAATCCTCAATCTTCAACCCTCAATCCTCAATCCTCAAGCCTCAACCCTCAATCCTCAATCCTCAGTCCTCAAACCTCAATTCTGAATCCTCAATCTTCAGACCTCAGATCTCAACAATCAGATGCCAATCCTGAATCCTTAATAGAACATCATCAATTCACAGTTTTCAATACCCAATACTCAATCTGCAATCTTCAAATTTCTATCCACAAACATCAATTCTCATCACTCAACCCTCAACACTCAGTCCCCAATCCTCAATCTTCAATCCTCAATCCGCAATCCTCAACCCTCAACACTCAGTCCCCAATGCTCAATCTTCAATCCTCAATACTCAATCCTCAATCCTCAATCCTCAATCTTTAATCCTCTATACTAAATCCTCAATCCTCAATCCTCAATCCTCAATCCTCAATCCTCAATCCTCAATCCTCATTCTACAATCCTCAATACCCAATCCTCAATCTTCAATCCTCAATCCTCAATCCTCAATTCTCAATCCTCAATCCTCAGTCCTCAGTCCTCAAACCGCAATCCTCAACCCTCAGCCCACATTCTCAGTCCTCAATCCTCAATTCTCAGACCTCAGCCCTCAAACCTCAATCCTCAACCCTCAGACCTCATCCTCAATCCTCAATTATCAATCCTCAATCCTCAATCTTCAATCCTCAATACTCAATCTTCAATCCTCAATCCTCAGTCCTCAATACTCAACTATAATTCCTCAATTCTCAGTACTCAATACTCAACCCTCAATCTTCAATCCTCAATACTCAATCTTCAATCCTCAATCCTCAGTCCTCAATCCTCAATGCTCAATCCTCAATCCTCAATCCTCAACCCTCAACCTTCAATCCTCAATACTCAATCCGCAACCCTCAATCCTCAGTCCTCAATCCTCAATCCTCATTCTTCAATCCTCAATACCCAATCCTCAATCTTCAATCCTCAATCCACAATCCTCAATCCTCAATCCTCATTCTTCAATCCTCAACCCTCAATCCTCAATAATCAATCCTCAATCCTCAGTCCTCAAACCTCAATCCTCAATCTTCAATCCTAAATACTCAATCTTCAATCCTCCGTCCTCAATCCTCAACCCTCAATCCTCAATCCTCAATCGTCAGGCTTCAATCCTCAATACTCAATCTTCAATCTTCAATCCTCAATCCTCAATCCTCAATCCTCAATTCTCAATCTTCAATCCACAATCCTCATACCTCAGACATCAATACTCAACCCTCAGTCCTCGTCCTCAATCCACAACAATCAAACCTCAATCCTCATTCTTCAATCATCAATATTCAATCTTCAGTCCTCAATCCTCAATCCTCAATCCTCAATCCTCAATCCTCAATCCTCAATGTTGAATCCGCAATACCCAATCCTCAATCTTCAATCCTCAATCCTCAATCCTCAACCCTCAATCCTCAATAATCAATCCTCAATCCTCAGTCCTCAAACCTCAATCCTCAATCTTCAATCCTAAATACTCAATCTTCAATCCTCCGTCCTCAATCCTCAACCCTCAATCCTCAATCCTCAATCGTCAGGCTTCAATCCTCAATACTCAATCTTCAATCTTCAATCCTCAATCCTCATTCCTCAATCCTCATTCTTCTATCCTCAATACCCAATCCTCAATCTTCAATCCTCAATCCTCAATCCTCAATTCTCAATCCTCAATCCTCAGCCCTAAGTCCTCAAATCTCAATCCTCAACCCTCAGCCCTCATCCTCAATCCTCAATCCTCAATCTTCAACCCTCAATCCTCAATCCTCAAGCCTCAACCCTCAATCCTCAATCCTCAGTCCTCAAACCTCAATTCTGAATCCTCAATCTTCAGACCTCAGATCTCAACAATCAGATGCCAATCCTGAATCCTTAATAGAACATCATCAATTCACAGTTTTCAATACCCAATACTCAATCTGCAATCTTCAAATTTCTATCCACAAACATCAATTCTCATCACTCAACCCTGAACACTCAGTCCCCAATCCTCAATCTTCAATCCTCAATCCGCAATCCTCAACCCTCAACACTCAGTCCCCAATCCTCAATCTTCAATCCTCAATCCTCAATCCTCAATCCTCAATCCTCAATCTTCAATCCTCTATTCTCAATCCTCAATCCTCAATCCTCAATCCTCAATCCTCAATCCTCAATCCTCAATCCTCATTCTACAATCCTCAATACCCAATCCTCAATCTTCAATCCTCAGTCCTCAGTCCTCAAACCTCAATCCTCAACCCTCAGCCCACATTCTCAGTCCTCAATCCTCAATTCTCAGTCCTCAGCCCTCAAACCTCAATCCTCAACCCTCAGACCTCATCCTCAATCCTCAATTATCAATCCTCAATCCTCAATCTTCAATCCTCAATACTCAATCTTCAATCCTCAATCGTCAGTCCTCATTACTCAACCATCAGTCCTCAATTCTCAATACTCAATCCTCAATCCTCAATCTTCAATCCTCAATACTCAATCTTCAATGCTCAATCCTCAATCCTCAATCCTCAATGCTCAATCCTCAATCCTCAATCCTCAACCCTCAATCTTCAATCCTCAATCCTCATTCTTCAATCCTCGGACCTCAAACATCAATACTCAACCCTCAGTCCTCGTCCTCAATCCACAACACTCAATCCTCGATCATCAATCTTCAATCATCGATATTCAATCTTCAATCCTCAATCCTCAATCCTCAATACTCAATCCTCAATACTCAACCATCAGCCCTCAATCCTCAATTCTCAATAGAATACCCTGAATTCTCAGGATTCACTACTCAAACCTCAACACTCAACCCTCAACCCTCAATCCTCAATCCTCAATCCTCAATCGTCAATCCTCAATACTCAATCTTCAATCCTCAATCCTCAATCCTCAATCCTCAATCCTCAATCCTCAATCTTCCATCGTCAATACTCAATCATCAATCCTCAATCCTCAATCCACAATCCTCAATGCTCAATCCTCAATCCTCAATCCTCAAACCTCAATCTTCAATCCTCAATACTCAATCTGCAATCCTCAATACTCAATCCTCAATCCTCAATCCTCAATCGTCAATCCTCAATCCCCTATCCTCAATCTTCAATACTCAATCCTCAATCCCCAATTCTCAATCCTCAATCCTCAATCTTCAATCCCCAATCCTCAATCTTCAATCCTCAATCCTCAATCCTCAATCCTCAACCCTCAGCCCTCATCCTCAATCCTCAATCCTCAATCCTCAATCGTCATTCTTCAATCCTCAATACTCAACCTTCAATCCTCAATGCTCAATCCTCAATCCTCAAACCTCATTCTACAATCCTCAATACCCAATCCTCAATCTTCAATCCTCAATCCTCAATCCTCAATACTCAATCTTCAATGCTCAATCCTCAATCGTCAATCCTCAATGCTCAATCCTCAATCCTCAATCCTCAACCCTCAATCTTCAACCCTCAATCCTCATTCTTCAATCCTCAGACCTCAAACATCAATACTCAACTCTCAGTCCTCGTCCTCAATCCACAACACTCAATCCTCGGTCATCAATCTTCAATCATCAATATTCAAACTTCAATCCTCAATCCTCAATCCTCAATACTCAATCCTCAATACTCAACCACCAGCCCTCAATCCTCAATACTCAATAGAATATCCTGAATTCTCAGGATTCAATACTCAAACCTCAACACTCAACCCTCAACCCTCAATCCTCAATCCTCAATCCTCAATCGTCAATCCTCAATACTCAATCTTCAATCCTCCATTCTCAATCCTCAATCCTCAATCCTCAAACCTCAATCCTCAATCCTCAATCCTCAATCGTCAGGCTTCAATCCTTAATACCCAATCCTCAATCTTCAATCCTCGATCCTCAATCCTCAATTCTCAATCTTCAATCATCAATACTCAGTCTTTAATACTCAATCCTCAGTCCTCAATCCTCAATCCTCAATCCTCATTCTTCAATCCTCAATACACAATCCTCAATCTTCAATCCTCAATCCTCAATCCTCAATCCTCAATTCTCAATCTTCAATCCTCAATCCTCAGACCTCAAACATCAATACTCAACCCTCAGTCCTCGTCCTCAATCCACAACAATCAATCCTCAATCCTCATTCTTCAATCATCAATATTCAATCTTCAGTCCTCAATACTCAATCCTCAATCCTCAATCCTCAATCCTCAATGTTGAATCCGCAATACCCAATCCTCAATCTTCAATCCTCAATCCTCAATCCTCAACACTCAGTCCTCAATAATCAATCTTCAATCCTCAGTCCTCAAACCTCAAACCTCAATCTTCAATCCTCAATACTCAATCTTCAATCCTCCGTCCTCAATCCTCAACCCTCAACCCTCAATCCTCAATAGTCAGGCTTCAATCCTCAATACTCAATCTACAACCCTCAATCCTCAATCCTCATTCCTCAATCCTCATTCTTCAATCCTCAATACCCAATCCTCAATCTTCAATCCTCAATCCTCAATCCTCAATTCTCAATCCTCAATCCTCAGCCCTAACTCCTCTAATCTCAATCCTCAACCCTCAGCCCTCATCCTCAATCCTCAATCCTCAATCTTCAACTCTCAATCCTCAAGCCTCAACCCTCAATCCTCAATCCTCAGTCCTCAAACCTCAATTCTGAATCCTCAATCTTCAGACCTCAGATCTCAACAATCAGATGTCAATCCTGAATCCTTAATAGAATATCATCAATTCACAGTTTTCAATACCCAATACTCAATCTGCAATCTTCAAATCTCTATTCACAAACATCAATTCCCATCACTCAGCCCTCAACACTCAGTCCGCAATCCTCAATCTTCAACCCTCAATCCTCAATACTCAATCCTCAATCCTCAATCGTCAATACTCAATACTCAAACTTCAATCCTCAATCCTCAATCCTCAATCCTCAATCCTCAATCCTCAATCTTCCATCGTCAATACTCAATCTTCAATCCTCAATCCTCAATCCGCAATCCTCAATGCTCAATCCTCAATCCTCAATCCTCAAACCTCAATCTTCAATCCTCAATACTCAATCTGCAATCCTCAATACTCAATCGTCAATCCTCAATCCTCAATCGTCGATCCTCAATCCCCAATCCTCAATCTTCAATCCTCAATCCTCAATCCCCAATCCTCAATCCTCAATCCTCAATCTTCAATCCTCAATCCTCAATCGTCATTCGTCAATCCTCATTCTTCAATCCTCAATACCCAATCCTCAATCTTCAATCTTCAACCCTCAATCCTCAACTCTCAATCCTCAAACCTCAATCCTCAATACTCAATCCCCAATCCTCAATCCTCAATCCTCAATCTTCAATCCTCAATCCTCAATCGTCATTCGTCAATCCTCATTCTTCAATCTTCAATACCCAATCCTCAATCTTCAATCTTCAACCCTCAATCCTCAACTCTCAATCCTCAAACCTCAATCCTCAACCCTCAGCCCTCATCCTCAATCCTCAATCCTCAATCGTCATTCTTCAATCCTCAATACTCAATCTTCAATCCTCAATCCTCAATCCTCAATCCTCAAACCTCATTCTACAATCCTCAATACCCAATCCTCAATCTTCAATCCTCAATCCTCAATACTGAATCCTCAATCCTCAGTCCTCAGTCCTCAAACCTCAATCCTCAACCCTCAGCCCTCATTCTCAATCCTCACTCCTAAATTCTCAATCCTCAAACCTCAAACCTCAACCCTCAACCGTCAGTCCTCGTCCTCAATCCTCAACCCTCAATCCTCAATCCTCAGTACTCAATCTTCAATCCTCAATACTCAATATTCAATCCTCAATCCTCAATCCTCAGTCCTCAATCCTCAATCTTCATTCCTCAATCCTCAGTCCTCAATCCTCAATCCTCATTCTTCAATACTCAATACCCAATCCTCAGTCTTCAATCCTCAATCCTCAATCATCAAATCTCGATCCCCAATCCTCAGTCCTCAGTCCTCAAACCTCAATCCTCAACCCTCAGCCCTCATCCTCAATTCTCAATCCTCAATCTTCACTCCTCTATACTCAATCCTCAATCCTCAATCCTCAATCCGCAATCCTTAATCCTCAATCCTCATTCTCAATCCTCAATCCTCAGTCCTCAGTCCTCAAACCTCAATCCTCAACCCTCAGCCCACACTCTCAGTCCTCAATCCTCAATTCTCAGTCCTCAGCCCTCAAACCTCAATCCTCAACCCTCAGACCTCATCCTCAATCCTCAATTATCAATCCTCAATCCTCAATCTTCAATCCTCAATACTCAATCTTCAATCCTCAATCCTCAGTCCTCATTACTCAACCATCAGTCCTCAATTCTCAATACTCAATCCTCAATCCTCAATCTTCAATCCTCAATACTCAATCTTCAATGCTCAATCCTTAATCATCAATCCTCAATGCTCAATCCTCAATCCTCAATCCTCAACCCTCAATCTTCAACCCTCAATCCTCATTCTTCAATCCTCAGACCTCAAACATCAATACTCAACTCTCAGTCCTCGTCCTCAATCCACAACACGCAATCCTCGGTCATCAATCTTCAATCATCAATATTCAATCTTCAATCCTCAATCCTCAATCCTCAATACTCAATCCTCAATACTCAACCACCAGCCCTCAATCCTCAATACTCAATAGAATATCCTGAATTCTCAGGATTCAATACTCAAACCTCAACACTCAACCCTCAACCCTCAATCCTCATTCTTCAATCCTCAATACACAATCCTCAATCTTCAATCCTCAATCCTCAATCCTCAATCCTCAATTCTCAATCTTCAATCCTCAATCCTCAGACCTCAAACATCAATACTCAACCCTCAGTCCTCGTCCTCAATCCACAACAATCAATCCTCAATCCTCATTCTTCAATCATCAATATTCAATCTTCAGTCCTCAATCCTCAATCCTCAATCCTCAATCCTCAATCCTCAATGTTGAATCCGCAATACCCAATCCTCAATCTTCAATCCTCAATCCTCAATCCTCAACACTCAGTCCTCAATAATCAATCTTCAATCCTCAGTCCTCAAACCTCAAACCTCAATCTTCAATCCTCAATACTCAATCTTCAATCCTCCGTCCTCAATCCTCAACCCTCAATCCTCAATCCTCAATAGTCAGGCTTCAATCCTCAATACTCAATCTTCAACCCTCAATCCTCAATCCTCATTCCTCAATCCTCATTCTTCAATCCTCAATACCCAATCCTCAATCTTCAATCCTCAATCCTCAATCCTCAATTCTCAATCCTCAATCCTCAGCCCTAACTCCTCTAATCTCAATCCTCAACCCTCAGCCCTCATCCTCAATCCTCAATCCTCAATCTTCAACTCTCAATCCTCAATACTCAATCCTCAATCCTCAATCGTCAATACTCAATACTCAAACTTCAATCCTCAATCCTCAATCGTCATTCGTCAATCCTCATTCTTCAATCCTCAATACCCAATCCTCAATCTTCAATCTTCAACCCTCAATCCTCAACTCTCAATCCTCAAACCTCAATCCTCAATACTCAATCCCCAATCCTCAATCCTCAATACTCAATCTTCAATCCTCAATCCTCAATCGTCATTCGTCAATCCTCATTCTTCAATCCTCAATACCCAATCCTCAATCTTCAATCTTCAACCCTCAATCCTCAACTCTCAATCCTCAAACCTCAATCCTCAACCCTCAGCCCTCATCCTCAATCCTCAATCCTCAATCGTCATTCTTCAATCCTCAATACTCAATCTTCAATCCTCAATCCTCAATCATCAATCCTCAAACCTCATTCTACAATCCTCAATACCCAATCCTCAATCTTCAATCCTCAATCCTCAATCCTCAATACTCAATCCTCAATCCTCAGTCCTCAGTCCTCAATAATCAATCCTCAATCCTCAGTCCTCAAACCTCAATCCTCAATCTTCAACCCTAAATACTCAATCTTCAATCCTCCGTCCTCAATCCTCAACCCTCAATCCTCAATCCTCAATCGTCAGGCTTCAATCCTCAATACTCAATCTTCAATCTTCAATCCTCAATCCTCATTCCTCAATCCTCATTCTTCTATCCTCAATACCCAATCCTCAATCTTCAATCCTCAATCCTCAATCCTCAATTCTCAATCCTCAATCCTCAGCCCTAAGTCCTCAAATCTCAATCCTCATCCCTCAGCCCTCATCCTCAATCCTCAATCCTCAATCTTCAACCCTCAATCCTCAATCCTCAAGCCTCAACCCTCAATCCTCAATCCTCAGTCCTCAAACCTCAATTCTGAATCCTCAATCTTCAGACCTCAGATCTCAACAATCAGATGCCAATCCTGAATCCTTAATAGAACATCATCAATTCACAGTTTTCAATACCCAATACTCAATCTGCAATCTTCAAATTTCTATCCACAAACATCAATTCTCATCACTCAACCCTCAACACTCAGTCCCCAATCCTCAATCTTCAATCCTCAATCCGCAATCCTCAACCCTCAACACTCAGTCCCCAATGCTCAATCTTCAATCCTCAATACTCAATCCTCAATCCTCAATCCTCAATCTTTAATCCTCTATACTAAATCCTCAATCCTCAATCCTCAATCCTCAATCCTCAATCCTCAATCCTCAATCCTCATTCTACAATCCTCAATACCCAATCCTCAATCTTCAATCCTCAATCCTCAATCCTCAATTCTCAATCCTCAATCCTCAGTCCTCAGTCCTCAAACCGCAATCCTCAACCCTCAGCCCACATTCTCAGTCCTCAATCCTCAATTCTCAGACCTCAGCCCTCAAACCTCAATCCTCAACCCTCAGACCTCATCCTCAATCCTCAATTATCAATCCTCAATCCTCAATCTTCAATCCTCAATACTCAATCTTCAATCCTCAATCCTCAGTCCTCAATACTCAACTATAATTCCTCAATTCTCAGTACTCAATACTCAACCCTCAATCTTCAATCCTCAATACTCAATCTTCAATCCTCAATCCTCAGTCCTCAATCCTCAATGCTCAATCCTCAATCCTCAATCCTCAACCCTCAACCTTCAATCCTCAATACTCAATCCGCAACCCTCAATCCTCAGTCCTCAATCCTCAATCCTCATTCTTCAATCCTCAATACCCAATCCTCAATCTTCAACCCTCAATCCACAATCCTCAATCCTCAATCCTCATTCTTCAATCCTCAACCCTCAATCCTCAATAATCAATCCTCAATCCTCAGTCCTCAAACCTCAATCCTCAATCTTCAATCCTAAATACTCAATCTTCAATCCTCCGTCCTCAATCCTCAACCCTCAATCCTCAATCCTCAATCGTCAGGCTTCAATCCTCAATACTCAATCTTCAATCTTCAATCCTCAATCCTCAATCCTCAATCCTCAATTCTCAATCTTCAATCCACAATCCTCATACCTCAGACATCAATACTCAACCCTCAGTCCTCGTCCTCAATCCACAACAATCAAACCTCAATCCTCATTCTTCAATCATCAATATTCAATCTTCAGTCCTCAATCCTCAATCCTCAATCCTAAATCCTCAATCCTCAATCCTCAATGTTGAATCCGCAATACCCAATCCTCAATCTTCAATCCTCAATCCTCAATCCTCAACCCTCAATCCTCAATAATCAATCCTCAATCCTCAGTCCTCAAACCTCAATCCTCAATCTTCAATCCTAAATACTCAATCTTCAATCCTCCGTCCTCAATCCTCAACCCTCAATCCTCAATCCTCAATCGTCAGGCTTCAATCCTCAATACTCAATCTTCAATCTTCAATCCTCAATCCTCATTCCTCAATCCTCATTCTTCTATCCTCAATACCCAATCCTCAATCTTCAATCCTCAATCCTCAATCCTCAATTCTCAATCCTCAATCCTCAGCCCTAAGTCCTCAAATCTCAATCCTCAACCCTCAGCCCTCATCCTCAATCCTCAATCCTCAATCTTCAACCCTCAATCCTCAATCCTCAAGCCTCAACCCTCAATCCTCAATCCTCAGTCCTCAAACCTCAATTCTGAATCCTCAATCTTCAGACCTCAGATCTCAACAATCAGATGCCAATCCTGAATCCTTAATAGAACATCATCAATTCACAGTTTTCAATACCCAATACTCAATCTGCAATCTTCAAATTTCTATCCACAAACATCAATTCTCATCACTCAACCCTGAACACTCAGTCCCCAATCCTCAATCTTCAATCCTCAATCCGCAATCCTCAACCCTCAACACTCAGTCCCCAATCCTCAATCTTCAATCCTCAATCCTCAATCCTCAATCCTCAATCCTCAATCTTCAATCCTCTATTCTCAATCCTCAATCCTCAATCCTCAATCCTCAATCCTCAATCCTCAATCCTCAATCCTCATTCTACAATCCTCAATACCCAATCCTCAATCTTCAATCCTCAGTCCTCAGTCCTCAAACCTCAATCCTCAACCCTCAGCCCACATTCTCAGTCCTCAATCCTCAATTCTCAGTCCTCAGCCCTCAAACCTCAATCCTCAACCCTCAGACCTCATCCTCAATCCTCAATTATCAATCCTCAATCCTCAATCTTCAATCCTCAATACTCAATCTTCAATCCTCAATCGTCAGTCCTCATTACTCAACCATCAGTCCTCAATTCTCAATACTCAATCCTCAATCCTCAATCTTCAATCCTCAATACTCAATCTTCAATGCTCAATCCTCAATCCTCAATCCTCAATGCTCAATCCTCAATCCTCAATCCTCAACCCTCAATCTTCAATCCTCAATCCTCATTCTTCAATCCTCGGACCTCAAACATCAATACTCAACCCTCAGTCCTCGTCCTCAATCCACAACACTCAATCCTCGATCATCAATCTTCAATCATCGATATTCAATCTTCAATCCTCAATCCTCAATCCTCAATACTCAATCCTCAATACTCAACCATCAGCCCTCAATCCTCAATTCTCAGCCCTCATCCTCAATCCTCAATCCTCAATCCTCAATCGTCATTCTTCAATCCTCAATACTCAACCTTCAATCCTCAATGCTCAATCCTCAATCCTCAAACCTCATTCTACAATCCTCAATACCCAATCCTCAATCTTCAATCCTCAATCCTCAATCCTCAATACTCAATCCTCAATCCTCAGTCCTCAGTCCTCAAATCCCAATCCTCAACCCTCAGCCCTCATCCTTAATCCTCAATCCTAAATTCTCAATCCTCAAACCTCAAACCTCAATACTCAACCCTCAGCCCTCATCCTCAATTCTCAATCCTCAATCCTCAATCCTCAATCTTCAATCCTCAATACTCAATCCTCAATCTTCACTCCTCTATACTCAATCCTCAATCCTCAATCCTCAATCCGCAATCCTTAATCCTCAATCCTCATTCTCAATCCTCAATCCTCAGTCCTCAGTCCTCAAACCTCAATCCTCAACCCTCAGCCCACACTCTCAGTCCTCAATCCTCAATTCTCAGTCCTCAGCCCTCAAACCTCAATCCTCAACCCTCAGACCTCATCCTCAATCCTCAATTATCAATCCTCAATCCTCAATCTTCAATCCTCAATACTCAATCTTCAATCCTCAATCCTCAGTCCTCATTACTCAACCATCAGTCCTCAATTCTCAATACTCAATCCTCAATCCTCAATCTTCAATCCTCAATACTCAATCTTCAATGCTCAATCCTCAATCGTCAATCCTCAATGCTCAATCCTCAATCCTCAATCCTCAACCCTCAATCTTCAACCCTCAATCCTCATTCTTCAATCCTCAGACCTCAAACATCAATACTCAACTCTCAGTCCTCGTCCTCAATCCACAACACTCAATCCTCGGTCATCAATCTTCAATCATCAATATTCAATCTTCAATCCTCAATCCTCAATCCTCAATACTCAATCCTCAATACTCAACCACCAGCCCTCAATCCTCAATACTCAATAGAATATCCTGAATTCTCAGGATTCAATACTCAAACCTCAACACTCAACCCTCAACCCTCAATCCTCAATCCTCAATCCTCAATCGTCAATCCTCAATACTCAATCTTCAATCCTCCATTCTCAATCCTCAATCCTCAATCCTCAAACCTCAATCCTCAATCCTCAATCCTCAATCGTCAGGCTTCAATCCTTAATACCCAATCCTCAATCTTCAATCCTCGATCCTCAATCCTCAATTCTCAATCTTCAATCATCAATACTCAGTCTTTAATACTCAATCCTCAGTCCTCAATCCTCAATCCTCAATCCTCATTCTTCAATCCTCAATACACAATCCTCAATCTTCAATCCTCAATCCTCAATCCTCAATCCTCAATTCTCAATCTTCAATCCTCAATCCTCAGACCTCAAACATCAATACTCAACCCTCAGTCCTCGTCCTCAATCCACAACAATCAATCCTCAATCCTCATTCTTCAATCATCAATATTCAATCTTCAGTCCTCAATACTCAATCCTCAATCCTCAATCCTCAATCCTCAATGTTGAATCCGCAATACCCAATCCTCAATCTTCAATCCTCAATCCTCAATCCTCAACACTCAGTCCTCAATAATCAATCTTCAATCCTCAGTCCTCAAACCTCAAACCTCAATCTTCAATCCTCAATACTCAATCTTCAATCCTCCGTCCTCAATCCTCAACCCTCAACCCTCAATCCTCAATAGTCAGGCTTCAATCCTCAATACTCAATCTACAACCCTCAATCCTCAATCCTCATTCCTCAATCCTCATTCTTCAATCCTCAATACCCAATCCTCAATCTTCAATCCTCAATCCTCAATCCTCAATTCTCAATCCTCAATCCTCAGCCCTAACTCCTCTAATCTCAATCCTCAACCCTCAGCCCTCATCCTCAATCCTCAATCCTCAATCTTCAACTCTCAATCCTCAAGCCTCAACCCTCAATCCTCAATCCTCAGTCCTCAAACCTCAATTCTGAATCCTCAATCTTCAGACCTCAGATCTCAACAATCAGATGTCAATCCTGAATCCTTAATAGAATATCATCAATTCACAGTTTTCAATACCCAATACTCAATCTGCAATCTTCAAATCTCTATTCACAAACATCAATTCCCATCACTCAGCCCTCAACACTCAGTCCGCAATCCTCAATCTTCAACCCTCAATCCTCAATACTCAATCCTCAATCCTCAATCGTCAATACTCAATACTCAAACTTCAATCCTCAATCCTCAATCCTCAATCCTCAATCCTCAATCCTCAATCTTCCATCGTCAATACTCAATCTTCAATCCTCAATCCTCAATCCGCAATCCTCAATGCTCAATCCTCAATCCTCAATCCTCAAACCTCAATCTTCAATCCTCAATACTCAATCTGCAATCCTCAATACTCAATCGTCAATCCTCAATCCTCAATCGTCGATCCTCAATCCCCAATCCTCAATCTTCAATCCTCAATCCTCAATCCCCAATCCTCAATCCTCAATCCTCAATCTTCAATCCTCAATCCTCAATCGTCATTCGTCAATCCTCATTCTTCAATCCTCAATACCCAATCCTCAATCTTCAATCTTCAACCCTCAATCCTCAACTCTCAATCCTCAAACCTCAATCCTCAATACTCAATCCCCAATCCTCAATCCTCAATCCTCAATCTTCAATCCTCAATCCTCAATCGTCATTCGTCAATCCTCATTCTTCAATCTTCAATACCCAATCCTCAATCTTCAATCTTCAACCCTCAATCCTCAACTCTCAATCCTCAAACCTCAATCCTCAACCCTCAGCCCTCATCCTCAATCCTCAATCCTCAATCGTCATTCTTCAATCCTCAATACTCAATCTTCAATCCTCAATCCTCAATCCTCAATCCTCAAACCTCATTCTACAATCCTCAATACCCAATCCTCAATCTTCAATCCTCAATCCTCAATACTGAATCCTCAATCCTCAGTCCTCAGTCCTCAAACCTCAATCCTCAACCCTCAGCCCTCATTCTCAATCCTCACTCCTAAATTCTCAATCCTCAAACCTCAAACCTCAACCCTCAACCGTCAGTCCTCGTCCTCAATCCTCAACCCTCAATCCTCAATCCTCAGTACTCAATCTTCAATCCTCAATACTCAATATTCAATCCTCAATCCTCAATCCTCAGTCCTCAATCCTCAATCTTCATTCCTCAATCCTCAGTCCTCAATCCTCAATCCTCATTCTTCAATACTCAATACCCAATCCTCAGTCTTCAATCCTCAATCCTCAATCATCAAATCTCGATCCCCAATCCTCAGTCCTCAGTCCTCAAACCTCAATCCTCAACCCTCAGCCCTCATCCTCAATTCTCAATCCTCAATCTTCACTCCTCTATACTCAATCCTCAATCCTCAATCCTCAATCCGCAATCCTTAATCCTCAATCCTCATTCTCAATCCTCAATCCTCAGTCCTCAGTCCTCAAACCTCAATCCTCAACCCTCAGCCCACACTCTCAGTCCTCAATCCTCAATTCTCAGTCCTCAGCCCTCAAACCTCAATCCTCAACCCTCAGACCTCATCCTCAATCCTCAATTATCAATCCTCAATCCTCAATCTTCAATCCTCAATACTCAATCTTCAATCCTCAATCCTCAGTCCTCATTACTCAACCATCAGTCCTCAATTCTCAATACTCAATCCTCAATCCTCAATCTTCAATCCTCAATACTCAATCTTCAATGCTCAATCCTTAATCATCAATCCTCAATGCTCAATCCTCAATCCTCAATCCTCAACCCTCAATCTTCAACCCTCAATCCTCATTCTTCAATCCTCAGACCTCAAACATCAATACTCAACTCTCAGTCCTCGTCCTCAATCCACAACACGCAATCCTCGGTCATCAATCTTCAATCATCAATATTCAATCTTCAATCCTCAATCCTCAATCCTCAATACTCAATCCTCAATACTCAACCACCAGCCCTCAATCCTCAATACTCAATAGAATATCCTGAATTCTCAGGATTCAATACTCAAACCTCAACACTCAACCCTCAACCCTCAATCCTCATTCTTCAATCCTCAATACACAATCCTCAATCTTCAATCCTCAATCCTCAATCCTCAATCCTCAATTCTCAATCTTCAATCCTCAATCCTCAGACCTCAAACATCAATACTCAACCCTCAGTCCTCGTCCTCAATCCACAACAATCAATCCTCAATCCTCATTCTTCAATCATCAATATTCAATCTTCAGTCCTCAATCCTCAATCCTCAATCCTCAATCCTCAATCCTCAATGTTGAATCCGCAATACCCAATCCTCAATCTTCAATCCTCAATCCTCAATCCTCAACACTCAGTCCTCAATAATCAATCTTCAATCCTCAGTCCTCAAACCTCAAACCTCAATCTTCAATCCTCAATACTCAATCTTCAATCCTCCGTCCTCAATCCTCAACCCTCAATCCTCAATCCTCAATAGTCAGGCTTCAATCCTCAATACTCAATCTTCAACCCTCAATCCTCAATCCTCATTCCTCAATCCTCATTCTTCAATCCTCAATACCCAATCCTCAATCTTCAATCCTCAATCCTCAATCCTCAATTCTCAATCCTCAATCCTCAGCCCTAACTCCTCTAATCTCAATCCTCAACCCTCAGCCCTCATCCTCAATCCTCAATCCTCAATCTTCAACTCTCAATCCTCAATACTCAATCCTCAATCCTCAATCGTCAATACTCAATACTCAAACTTCAATCCTCAATCCTCAATCGTCATTCGTCAATCCTCATTCTTCAATCCTCAATACCCAATCCTCAATCTTCAATCTTCAACCCTCAATCCTCAACTCTCAATCCTCAAACCTCAATCCTCAATACTCAATCCCCAATCCTCAATCCTCAATACTCAATCTTCAATCCTCAATCCTCAATCGTCATTCGTCAATCCTCATTCTTCAATCCTCAATACCCAATCCTCAATCTTCAATCTTCAACCCTCAATCCTCAACTCTCAATCCTCAAACCTCAATCCTCAACCCTCAGCCCTCATCCTCAATCCTCAATCCTCAATCGTCATTCTTCAATCCTCAATACTCAATCTTCAATCCTCAATCCTCAATCATCAATCCTCAAACCTCATTCTACAATCCTCAATACCCAATCCTCAATCTTCAATCCTCAATCCTCAATCCTCAATACTCAATCCTCAATCCTCAGTCCTCAGTCCTCAAATCTCAATCCTCAACCCTCAGCCCTCATCCTTAATCCTCAATCCTAAATTCTCAATCCTCAAACCTCAAACCTCAATACTCAACCGTCAGTCCTCGTCCTCAATCCTCAACCCTCAATCCTCAATCCTCAGTCCTCAATCTTCAATCCTCAATACTCAATATTCAATCCTCAATCCTCAATCCTCAGTCCTCAATCCTCAATCTTCAACCCTCAACCCTCAATCCTCAATCCTCAATCCTCAATCCCCAATCCTCAATCTTCAATCCTCAATCTTCAATCCTCAATCCTCAATCCTCAATCCTCAATCCTCAATCTTCAATCCCCAATAATCAATCTTCAATCCTCAATCCTCAATCCTCAATCCTGAATCCTCAATTCTCAATCCCCAAACTCCAATCCTCTATACTCAGTCTTCAATCCTCAATCCTCTATCCTCAATCCTCATTCTTCAACCCTCAATACCCAATCCTCAATCTTCAATCCTCAATCCTCAATCCTCAATTCTCAATCCTCAATCCTCAATCCTCAGTCCTCAAACCTCAATCGCCAATCTTAAGCCCTCATCCTCAATCCTCAATCCGCAATCTTCAATCCTCAATCTTCAATCCTCATGCCTCAATCCACAATCCTCAATCCTCAGTCATCAAACCTCAATCCTGAATCGTCAATCCTGAACTCTAAATCTTCAGACCTCAGACCTGAACAATCAGATGTCAATCCTCAATCCTCAATAGAATATTATCAATTCACAGTTTTGAATACACAATACTCAATCTGCAATCTTCAAATTTCTACCCACAAACATCAATTCTCATCGCTCAACCCTCAACACACAGTCCCCAATCCTCAATCTTCAATCCTCAATCCGCAATCCTCAATCCTCAACACTCAGTCCCCAATCCTCAATCTTCAATCGTCAATCCTCAATCCTCAATCCTCAATCCTCAATCTTCAATCCTCTATACTCAATCCTCAATCCTCAATCCTCAATCCTCAATCCTCAATCCTCAATCCTCAATCCTCAATCCTCATTCTACAGTACTCAATACCCAATCCTCAATCTTCAATCCTCAATCCTCAATCCTCAATTCTCAATCCTCAATCCTCAATCCTCAATCCTCAATCTTCCATCGTCAATACTCAATCTTCAATCCTCAATCCTCAATCCGCAATGCTCAATGCTCAATCCTCAATCCTCAATCCTCAAACCACAATCTTCAATCCTCAATACTCAATCTGCAATCCTCAATACTCAATCCTCAATCCTCAATCCTCAATCGTCGATCCTCAATCCCCAATCCTCAATCTTCAATCCTCAATCCTCAATCCTCAATCCCCAATCCTCAATCCTCAATCCTCAATCTTCAATCCTCAATCCTCAATCGTCATTCGTCAATCCTCATTCTTCAATCCTCAATACCCTATCCTCAATCTGCAACCTTCAACCCTCAATCCTCAACTCTCAATCCGCAAACCTCAATCCTCAATCCTCAATCCCCAATCCTCAATCCTCAATCCTCAATCTTCAATCCTCAATCCTCAATCGTCATTCGTCAATCCTCATTCTTCAATCCTCAATACCCAATCCTGAATCTTCAATCTTCAACCCTCAATCCTCAACTCTCAATCCTCAATCCTCAGTCCTCAATCTTCAATCCTCAATACTCAATATTCAATCCTCAATCCTCAACCCTCAGCCCTCATCCTCAATCCTCAATCCTCAATCCTCAATCGTCATTCTTCAATCCTCAATACTCAATCTTCAATCCTCAATCCTCAATCCTCAATCCTCAAACCTCATTCTACAATCCTCAATACCCAATCCTCAATCTTCAATCCTCAATCCTCAATCCTCAATACTCAATCCTCAATCCTCAGTCCTGAGTCCTCAAACCTCAATCCTGAACCCTCAGCCCTCATCCTCAATCCTCAATCCTAAATTCTCAATGCTCAAACCTCAAACCTCAATCCTCAACCGTCAGTCCTCGTCCTCAATCCTCAACCCTCAATCCTCAATCCTCAGTCCTCAATCTTCAATCCTCAATACTCAATATTCAATCCTCAATCCTCAATCCTCAGTCCTCAATCCTCAATCTTCAATCCTCAATCCTCAATACTCAATCCTCAATACTCAACCATCAGCCCTCAATCCACAATACTCAATAGAATATCCTGAATTCTCAGGATTCAATACTCAAACCTCAACACTCAACCCTCAACCCTCAATCCTCAATCCTCAATCCTCAATCGTCAATCCTCAATACTCAATCTTCAATCCTCCATTCTCAATCCTCAATCCTCAATCCTCAATCCTCAATCCTCAATCCTCAATCCTCAATCGTCAGGCTTCAATCCTCAATACCCAATCCTCAATCTTCAATCCTCAATCCTCAATCCTCAATTCTCAATCCTCAATCCTCTGTCCTCAGTCCTCTAACCTCAACCCTCAACCCTCAGCCCTCATCCTCAATCCTCAATACTCAATCCTCAATCCTCAATCTTGAATCCTCAATACTCAATCTTGAATAATCAACCCTCAATTCTCAATCCTCAATACTCAATCCTCAATACTCAATCTTCAATCATCAATACTCAGTCTTCAATCCTCAATCCTCAATCCTCAATCCTCAATCCTCATTCTTCAATCCTCAATACACAATCCTCAATCTTCAATCCTCAATCCTCAATCCTCAATCCTCAATCCTCAGACCTCAAACATCTATACTCAACCCTCAGTCCTCGTCCTCAATCCAGAACAATCAATCCTCAATCCTCATTCTTCAATCATCAATATTCCATCTTCAGTCCTCAATCCTCAATCTTCAATCCTCAATCCTCAATCGTCATTCGTCAATCCTCATTCTTCAATCTTCAATACCCAATCCTCAATCTTCAATCTTCAACCCTCAATCCTCAACTCTCAATCCTCAAACCTCAATCCTCAACCCTCAGCCCTCATCCTCAATCCTCAATCCTCAATCGTCATTCTTCAATCCTCAATACTCAATCTTCAATCCTCAATCCTCAATCCTCAATCCTCAAACCTCATTCTACAATCCTCAATACCCAATCCTCAATCTTCAATCCTCAATCCTCAATACTGAATCCTCAATCCTCAGTCCTCAGTCCTCAAACCTCAATCCTCAACCCTCAGCCCTCATTCTCAATCCTCACTCCTAAATTCTCAATCCTCAAACCTCAAACCTCAACCCTCAACCGTCAGTCCTCGTCCTCAATCCTCAACCCTCAATCCTCAATCCTCAGTACTCAATCTTCAATCCTCAATACTCAATATTCAATCCTCAATCCTCAATCCTCAGTCCTCAATCCTCAATCTTCATTCCTCAATCCTCAGTCCTCAATCCTCAATCCTCATTCTTCAATACTCAATACCCAATCCTCAGTCTTCAATCCTCAATCCTCAATCATCAAATCTCGATCCCCAATCCTCAGTCCTCAGTCCTCAAACCTCAATCCTCAACCCTCAGCCCTCATCCTCAATTCTCAATCCTCAATCTTCACTCCTCTATACTCAATCCTCAATCCTCAATCCTCAATCCGCAATCCTTAATCCTCAATCCTCATTCTCAATCCTCAATCCTCAGTCCTCAGTCCTCAAACCTCAATCCTCAACCCTCAGCCCACACTCTCAGTCCTCAATCCTCAATTCTCAGTCCTCAGCCCTCAAACCTCAATCCTCAACCCTCAGACCTCATCCTCAATCCTCAATTATCAATCCTCAATCCTCAATCTTCAATCCTCAATACTCAATCTTCAATCCTCAATCCTCAGTCCTCATTACTCAACCATCAGTCCTCAATTCTCAATACTCAATCCTCAATCCTCAATCTTCAATCCTCAATACTCAATCTTCAATGCTCAATCCTTAATCATCAATCCTCAATGCTCAATCCTCAATCCTCAATCCTCAACCCTCAATCTTCAACCCTCAATCCTCATTCTTCAATCCTCAGACCTCAAACATCAATACTCAACTCTCAGTCCTCGTCCTCAATCCACAACACGCAATCCTCGGTCATCAATCTTCAATCATCAATATTCAATCTTCAATCCTCAATCCTCAATCCTCAATACTCAATCCTCAATACTCAACCACCAGCCCTCAATCCTCAATACTCAATAGAATATCCTGAATTCTCAGGATTCAATACTCAAACCTCAACACTCAACCCTCAACCCTCAATCCTCATTCTTCAATCCTCAATACACAATCCTCAATCTTCAATCCTCAATCCTCAATCCTCAATCCTCAATTCTCAATCTTCAATCCTCAATCCTCAGACCTCAAACATCAATACTCAACCCTCAGTCCTCGTCCTCAATCCACAACAATCAATCCTCAATCCTCATTCTTCAATCATCAATATTCAATCTTCAGTCCTCAATCCTCAATCCTCAATCCTCAATCCTCAATCCTCAATGTTGAATCCGCAATACCCAATCCTCAATCTTCAATCCTCAATCCTCAATCCTCAACACTCAGTCCTCAATAATCAATCTTCAATCCTCAGTCCTCAAACCTCAAACCTCAATCTTCAATCCTCAATACTCAATCTTCAATCCTCCGTCCTCAATCCTCAACCCTCAATCCTCAATCCTCAATAGTCAGGCTTCAATCCTCAATACTCAATCTTCAACCCTCAATCCTCAATCCTCATTCCTCAATCCTCATTCTTCAATCCTCAATACCCAATCCTCAATCTTCAATCCTCAATCCTCAATCCTCAATTCTCAATCCTCAATCCTCAGCCCTAACTCCTCTAATCTCAATCCTCAACCCTCAGCCCTCATCCTCAATCCTCAATCCTCAATCTTCAACTCTCAATCCTCAATACTCAATCCTCAATCCTCAATCGTCAATACTCAATACTCAAACTTCAATCCTCAATCCTCAATCGTCATTCGTCAATCCTCATTCTTCAATCCTCAATACCCAATCCTCAATCTTCAATCTTCAACCCTCAATCCTCAACTCTCAATCCTCAAACCTCAATCCTCAATACTCAATCCCCAATCCTCAATCCTCAATACTCAATCTTCAATCCTCAATCCTCAATCGTCATTCGTCAATCCTCATTCTTCAATCCTCAATACCCAATCCTCAATCTTCAATCTTCAACCCTCAATCCTCAACTCTCAATCCTCAAACCTCAATCCTCAACCCTCAGCCCTCATCCTCAATCCTCAATCCTCAATCGTCATTCTTCAATCCTCAATACTCAATCTTCAATCCTCAATCCTCAATCATCAATCCTCAAACCTCATTCTACAATCCTCAATACCCAATCCTCAATCTTCAATCCTCAATCCTCAATCCTCAATACTCAATCCTCAATCCTCAGTCCTCAGTCCTCAATAATCAATCCTCAATCCTCAGTCCTCAAACCTCAATCCTCAATCTTCAACCCTAAATACTCAATCTTCAATCCTCCGTCCTCAATCCTCAACCCTCAATCCTCAATCCTCAATCGTCAGGCTTCAATCCTCAATACTCAATCTTCAATCTTCAATCCTCAATCCTCATTCCTCAATCCTCATTCTTCTATCCTCAATACCCAATCCTCAATCTTCAATCCTCAATCCTCAATCCTCAATTCTCAATCCTCAATCCTCAGCCCTAAGTCCTCAAATCTCAATCCTCATCCCTCAGCCCTCATCCTCAATCCTCAATCCTCAATCTTCAACCCTCAATCCTCAATCCTCAAGCCTCAACCCTCAATCCTCAATCCTCAGTCCTCAAACCTCAATTCTGAATCCTCAATCTTCAGACCTCAGATCTCAACAATCAGATGCCAATCCTGAATCCTTAATAGAACATCATCAATTCACAGTTTTCAATACCCAATACTCAATCTGCAATCTTCAAATTTCTATCCACAAACATCAATTCTCATCACTCAACCCTCAACACTCAGTCCCCAATCCTCAATCTTCAATCCTCAATCCGCAATCCTCAACCCTCAACACTCAGTCCCCAATGCTCAATCTTCAATCCTCAATACTCAATCCTCAATCCTCAATCCTCAATCTTTAATCCTCTATACTAAATCCTCAATCCTCAATCCTCAATCCTCAATCCTCAATCCTCAATCCTCAATCCTCATTCTACAATCCTCAATACCCAATCCTCAATCTTCAATCCTCAATCCTCAATCCTCAATTCTCAATCCTCAATCCTCAGTCCTCAGTCCTCAAACCGCAATCCTCAACCCTCAGCCCACATTCTCAGTCCTCAATCCTCAATTCTCAGACCTCAGCCCTCAAACCTCAATCCTCAACCCTCAGACCTCATCCTCAATCCTCAATCCTCAATCGTCAGGCTTCAATCCTCAATACTCAATCTTCAATCTTCAATCCTCAATCCTCAATCCTCAATCCTCAATTCTCAATCTTCAATCCACAATCCTCATACCTCAGACATCAATACTCAACCCTCAGTCCTCGTCCTCAATCCACAACAATCAAACCTCAATCCTCATTCTTCAATCATCAATATTCAATCTTCAGTCCTCAATCCTCAATCCTCAATCCTCAATCCTCAATCCTCAATCCTCAATGTTGAATCCGCAATACCCAATCCTCAATCTTCAATCCTCAATCCTCAATCCTCAACCCTCAATCCTCAATAATCAATCCTCAATCCTCAGTCCTCAAACCTCAATCCTCAATCTTCAATCCTAAATACTCAATCTTCAATCCTCCGTCCTCAATCCTCAACCCTCAATCCTCAATCCTCAATCGTCAGGCTTCAATCCTCAATACTCAATCTTCAATCTTCAATCCTCAATCCTCATTCCTCAATCCTCATTCTTCTATCCTCAATACCCAATCCTCAATCTTCAATCCTCAATCCTCAATCCTCAATTCTCAATCCTCAATCCTCAGCCCTAAGTCCTCAAATCTCAATCCTCAACCCTCAGCCCTCATCCTCAATCCTCAATCCTCAATCTTCAACCCTCAATCCTCAATCCTCAAGCCTCAACCCTCAATCCTCAATCCTCAGTCCTCAAACCTCAATTCTGAATCCTCAATCTTCAGACCTCAGATCTCAACAATCAGATGCCAATCCTGAATCCTTAATAGAACATCATCAATTCACAGTTTTCAATACCCAATACTCAATCTGCAATCTTCAAATTTCTATCCACAAACATCAATTCTCATCACTCAACCCTGAACACTCAGTCCCCAATCCTCAATCTTCAATCCTCAATCCGCAATCCTCAACCCTCAACACTCAGTCCCCAATCCTCAATCTTCAATCCTCAATCCTCAATCCTCAATCCTCAATCCTCAATCTTCAATCCTCTATTCTCAATCCTCAATCCTCAATCCTCAATCCTCAATCCTCAATCCTCAATCCTCAATCCTCATTCTACAATCCTCAATACCCAATCCTCAATCTTCAATCCTCAGTCCTCAGTCCTCAAACCTCAATCCTCAACCCTCAGCCCACATTCTCAGTCCTCAATCCTCAATTCTCAGTCCTCAGCCCTCAAACCTCAATCCTCAACCCTCAGACCTCATCCTCAATCCTCAATTATCAATCCTCAATCCTCAATCTTCAATCCTCAATACTCAATCTTCAATCCTCAATCGTCAGTCCTCATTACTCAACCATCAGTCCTCAATTCTCAATACTCAATCCTCAATCCTCAATCTTCAATCCTCAATACTCAATCTTCAATGCTCAATCCTCAATCCTCAATCCTCAATGCTCAATCCTCAATCCTCAATCCTCAACCCTCAATCTTCAATCCTCAATCCTCATTCTTCAATCCTCGGACCTCAAACATCAATACTCAACCCTCAGTCCTCGTCCTCAATCCACAACACTCAATCCTCGATCATCAATCTTCAATCATCGATATTCAATCTTCAATCCTCAATCCTCAATCCTCAATACTCAATCCTCAATACTCAACCATCAGCCCTCAATCCTCAATTCTCAGCCCTCATCCTCAATCCTCAATCCTCAATCCTCAATCGTCATTCTTCAATCCTCAATACTCAACCTTCAATCCTCAATGCTCAATCCTCAATCCTCAAACCTCATTCTACAATCCTCAATACCCAATCCTCAATCTTCAATCCTCAATCCTCAATCCTCAATACTCAATCCTCAATCCTCAGTCCTCAGTCCTCAAATCCCAATCCTCAACCCTCAGCCCTCATCCTTAATCCTCAATCCTAAATTCTCAATCCTCAAACCTCAAACCTCAATACTCAACCCTCAGCCCTCATCCTCAATTCTCAATCCTCAATCCTCAATCCTCAATCTTCAATCCTCAATACTCAATCCTCAATCTTCACTCCTCTATACTCAATCCTCAATCCTCAATCCTCAATCCGCAATCCTTAATCCTCAATCCTCATTCTCAATCCTCAATCCTCAGTCCTCAGTCCTCAAACCTCAATCCTCAACCCTCAGCCCACACTCTCAGTCCTCAATCCTCAATTCTCAGTCCTCAGCCCTCAAACCTCAATCCTCAACCCTGAGACCTCATCCTCAATCCTCAATTATCAATCCTCAATCCTCAATCTTCAATCCTCAATACTCAATCTTCAATCCTCAATCCTCAGTCCTCATTACTCAACCATCAGTCCTCAATTCTCAATACTCAATCCTCAATCCTCAATCTTCAATCCTCAATACTCAATCTTCAATGCTCAATCCTCAATCGTCAATCCTCAATGCTCAATCCTCAATCCTCAATCCTCAACCCTCAATCTTCAACCCTCAATCCTCATTCTTCAATCCTCAGACCTCAAACATCAATACTCAACTCTCAGTCCTCGTCCTCAATCCACAACACTCAATCCTCGGTCATCAATCTTCAATCATCAATATTCAATCTTCAATCCTCAATCCTCAATCCTCAATACTCAATCCTCAATACTCAACCACCAGCCCTCAATCCTCAATACTCAATAGAATATCCTGAATTCTCAGGATTCAATACTCAAACCTCAACACTCAACCCTCAACCCTCAATCCTCAATCCTCAATCCTCAATCGTCAATCCTCAATACTCAATCTTCAATCCTCCATTCTCAATCCTCAATCCTCAATCCTCAAACCTCAATCCTCAATCCTCAATCCTCAATCGTCAGGCTTCAATCCTTAATACCCAATCCTCAATCTTCAATCCTCGATCCTCAATCCTCAATTCTCAATCTTCAATCATCAATACTCAGTCTTTAATACTCAATCCTCAGTCCTCAATCCTCAATCCTCAATCCTCATTCTTCAATCCTCAATACACAATCCTCAATCTTCAATCCTCAATCCTCAATCCTCAATCCTCAATTCTCAATCTTCAATCCTCAATCCTCAGACCTCAAACATCAATACTCAACCCTCAGTCCTCGTCCTCAATCCACAACAATCAATCCTCAATCCTCATTCTTCAATCATCAATATTCAATCTTCAGTCCTCAATACTCAATCCTCAATCCTCAATCCTCAATCCTCAATGTTGAATCCGCAATACCCAATCCTCAATCTTCAATCCTCAATCCTCAATCCTCAACACTCAGTCCTCAATAATCAATCTTCAATCCTCAGTCCTCAAACCTCAAACCTCAATCTTCAATCCTCAATACTCAATCTTCAATCCTCCGTCCTCAATCCTCAACCCTCAACCCTCAATCCTCAATAGTCAGGCTTCAATCCTCAATACTCAATCTACAACCCTCAATCCTCAATCCTCATTCCTCAATCCTCATTCTTCAATCCTCAATACCCAATCCTCAATCTTCAATCCTCAATCCTCAATCCTCAATTCTCAATCCTCAATCCTCAGCCCTAACTCCTCTAATCTCAATCCTCAACCCTCAGCCCTCATCCTCAATCCTCAATCCTCAATCTTCAACTCTCAATCCTCAAGCCTCAACCCTCAATCCTCAATCCTCAGTCCTCAAACCTCAATTCTGAATCCTCAATCTTCAGACCTCAGATCTCAACAATCAGATGTCAATCCTGAATCCTTAATAGAATATCATCAATTCACAGTTTTCAATACCCAATACTCAATCTGCAATCTTCAAATCTCTATTCACAAACATCAATTCCCATCACTCAGCCCTCAACACTCAGTCCGCAATCCTCAATCTTCAACCCTCAATCCTCAATACTCAATCCTCAATCCTCAATCGTCAATACTCAATACTCAAACTTCAATCCTCAATCCTCAATCCTCAATCCTCAATCCTCAATCCTCAATCTTCCATCGTCAATACTCAATCTTCAATCCTCAATCCTCAATCCGCAATCCTCAATGCTCAATCCTCAATCCTCAATCCTCAAACCTCAATCTTCAATCCTCAATACTCAATCTGCAATCCTCAATACACAATCCTCAATCTTCAATCCTCAATCCTCAATCCTCAATCCTCAATTCTCAATCTTCAATCCTCAATCCTCAGACCTCAAACATCAATACTCAACCCTCAGTCCTCGTCCTCAATCCACAACAATCAATCCTCAATCCTCATTCTTCAATCATCAATATTCAATCTTCAGTCCTCAATCCTCAATCCTCAATCCTCAATCCTCAATCCTCAATGTTGAATCCGCAATACCCAATCCTCAATCTTCAATCCTCAATCCTCAATCCTCAACACTCAGTCCTCAATAATCAATCTTCAATCCTCAGTCCTCAAACCTCAAACCTCAATCTTCAATCCTCAATACTCAATCTTCAATCCTCCGTCCTCAATCCTCAACCCTCAATCCTCAATCCTCAATAGTCAGGCTTCAATCCTCAATACTCAATCTTCAACCCTCAATCCTCAATCCTCATTCCTCAATCCTCATTCTTCAATCCTCAATACCCAATCCTCAATCTTCAATCCTCAATCCTCAATCCTCAATTCTCAATCCTCAATCCTCAGCCCTAACTCCTCTAATCTCAATCCTCAACCCTCAGCCCTCATCCTCAATCCTCAATCCTCAATCTTCAACTCTCAATCCTCAATACTCAATCCTCAATCCTCAATCGTCAATACTCAATACTCAAACTTCAATCCTCAATCCTCAATCGTCATTCGTCAATCCTCATTCTTCAATCCTCAATACCCAATCCTCAATCTTCAATCTTCAACCCTCAATCCTCAACTCTCAATCCTCAAACCTCAATCCTCAATACTCAATCCCCAATCCTCAATCCTCAATACTCAATCTTCAATCCTCAATCCTCAATCGTCATTCGTCAATCCTCATTCTTCAATCCTCAATACCCAATCCTCAATCTTCAATCTTCAACCCTCAATCCTCAACTCTCAATCCTCAAACCTCAATCCTCAACCCTCAGCCCTCATCCTCAATCCTCAATCCTCAATCGTCATTCTTCAATCCTCAATACTCAATCTTCAATCCTCAATCCTCAATCATCAATCCTCAAACCTCATTCTACAATCCTCAATACCCAATCCTCAATCTTCAATCCTCAATCCTCAATCCTCAATACTCAATCCTCAATCCTCAGTCCTCAGTCCTCAAATCTCAATCCTCAACCCTCAGCCCTCATCCTTAATCCTCAATCCTAAATTCTCAATCCTCAAACCTCAAACCTCAATACTCAACCGTCAGTCCTCGTCCTCAATCCTCAACCCTCAATCCTCAATCCTCAGTCCTCAATCTTCAATCCTCAATACTCAATATTCAATCCTCAATCCTCAATCCTCAGTCCTCAATCCTCAATCTTCAACCCTCAACCCTCAATCCTCAATCCTCAATCCTCAATCCCCAATCCTCAATCTTCAATCCTCAATCTTCAATCCTCAATCCTCAATCCTCAATCCTCAATCCTCAATCTTCAATCCCCAATAATCAATCTTCAATCCTCAATCCTCAATCCTCAATCCTGAATCCTCAATTCTCAATCCCCAAACTCCAATCCTCTATACTCAGTCTTCAATCCTCAATCCTCTATCCTCAATCCTCATTCTTCAACCCTCAATACCCAATCCTCAATCTTCAATCCTCAATCCTCAATCCTCAATTCTCAATCCTCAATCCTCAATCCTCAGTCCTCAAACCTCAATCGCCAATCTTAAGCCCTCATCCTCAATCCTCAATCCGCAATCTTCAATCCTCAATCTTCAATCCTCATGCCTCAATCCACAATCCTCAATCCTCAGTCATCAAACCTCAATCCTGAATCGTCAATCCTGAACTCTAAATCTTCAGACCTCAGACCTGAACAATCAGATGTCAATCCTCAATCCTCAATAGAATATTATCAATTCACAGTTTTGAATACACAATACTCAATCTGCAATCTTCAAATTTCTACCCACAAACATCAATTCTCATCGCTCAACCCTCAACACACAGTCCCCAATCCTCAATCTTCAATCCTCAATCCGCAATCCTCAATCCTCAACACTCAGTCCCCAATCCTCAATCTTCAATCGTCAATCCTCAATCCTCAATCCTCAATCCTCAATCTTCAATCCTCTATACTCAATCCTCAATCCTCAATCCTCAATCCTCAATCCTCAATCCTCAATCCTCAATCCTCAATCCTCATTCTACAGTACTCAATACCCAATCCTCAATCTTCAATCCTCAATCCTCAATCCTCAATTCTCAATCCTCAATCCTCAATCCTCAATCCTCAATCTTCCATCGTCAATACTCAATCTTCAATCCTCAATCCTCAATCCGCAATGCTCAATGCTCAATCCTCAATCCTCAATCCTCAAACCACAATCTTCAATCCTCAATACTCAATCTGCAATCCTCAATACTCAATCCTCAATCCTCAATCCTCAATCGTCGATCCTCAATCCCCAATCCTCAATCTTCAATCCTCAATCCTCAATCCTCAATCCCCAATCCTCAATCCTCAATCCTCAATCTTCAATCCTCAATCCTCAATCGTCATTCGTCAATCCTCATTCTTCAATCCTCAATACCCTATCCTCAATCTGCAACCTTCAACCCTCAATCCTCAACTCTCAATCCGCAAACCTCAATCCTCAATCCTCAATCCCCAATCCTCAATCCTCAATCCTCAATCTTCAATCCTCAATCCTCAATCGTCATTCGTCAATCCTCATTCTTCAATCCTCAATACCCAATCCTGAATCTTCAATCTTCAACCCTCAATCCTCAACTCTCAATCCTCAATCCTCAGTCCTCAATCTTCAATCCTCAATACTCAATATTCAATCCTCAATCCTCAACCCTCAGCCCTCATCCTCAATCCTCAATCCTCAATCCTCAATCGTCATTCTTCAATCCTCAATACTCAATCTTCAATCCTCAATCCTCAATCCTCAATCCTCAAACCTCATTCTACAATCCTCAATACCCAATCCTCAATCTTCAATCCTCAATCCTCAATCCTCAATACTCAATCCTCAATCCTCAGTCCTCAGTCCTCAAACCTCAATCCTGAACCCTCAGCCCTCATCCTCAATCCTCAATCCTAAATTCTCAATGCTCAAACCTCAAACCTCAATCCTCAACCGTCAGTCCTCGTCCTCAATCCTCAACCCTCAATCCTCAATCCTCAGTCCTCAATCTTCAATCCTCAATACTCAATATTCAATCCTCAATCCTCAATCCTCAGTCCTCAATCCTCAATCTTCAATCCTCAATCCTCAATACTCAATCCTCAATACTCAACCATCAGCCCTCAATCCACAATACTCAATAGAATATCCTGAATTCTCAGGATTCAATACTCAAACCTCAACACTCAACCCTCAACCCTCAATCCTCAATCCTCAATCCTCAATCGTCAATCCTCAATACTCAATCTTCAATCCTCCATTCTCAATCCTCAATCCTCAATCCTCAATCCTCAATCCTCAATCCTCAATCCTCAATCGTCAGGCTTCAATCCTCAATACCCAATCCTCAATCTTCAATCCTCAATCCTCAATCCTCAATTCTCAATCCTCAATCCTCTGTCCTCAGTCCTCTAACCTCAACCCTCAACCCTCAGCCCTCATCCTCAATCCTCAATACTCAATCCTCAATCCTCAATCTTGAATCCTCAATACTCAATCTTGAATAATCAACCCTCAATTCTCAATCCTCAATACTCAATCCTCAATACTCAATCTTCAATCATCAATACTCAGTCTTCAATCCTCAATCCTCAATCCTCAATCCTCAATCCTCATTCTTCAATCCTCAATACACAATCCTCAATCTTCAATCCTCAATCCTCAATCCTCAATCCTCAATCCTCAGACCTCAAACATCTATACTCAACCCTCAGTCCTCGTCCTCAATCCAGAACAATCAATCCTCAATCCTCATTCTTCAATCATCAATATTCCATCTTCAGTCCTCAATCCTCAATCCTCAATCCTCAATCCTCAATCCTCAATGTTCAACCCGCAATACCCAATCCTCAATCTTCAATCCCCAATCCTCAATCCTCAATCCTCAATCTTCAATCCTCAATACTCAATCTTCAATCCTCAGTTCTCAATACTCAATAGAATATACTGAATTCTCAGGATTCAATACTCAAACCTCAACACGCAACCCTGAATCCTCAATCCTCAATCCTCAATTCTCAATCTTCAATCATCAATACTCAATCTTCAATCCTCCATCCTCAATCCTCAGTCCTCTATCCTCAATCCTCAATCCTCAATCCTCAACCCTCAATCTTCAACCCTCAATCCTCATTCTTCAATCCTCAGACCTCAAACATCAATACTCAACTCTCAGTCCTCGTCCTCAATCCACAACACTCAATCCTCGGTCATCAATCTTCAATCATCAATATTCAATCTTCAATCCTCAATCCTCAATCCTCAATACTCAATCCTCAATACTCAACCACCAGCCCTCAATCCTCAATACTCAATAGAATATCCTGAATTCTCAGGATTCAATACTCAAACCTCAACACTCAACCCTCAACCCTCAATCCTCAATCCTCAATCCTCAATCGTCAATCCTCAATACTCAATCTTCAATCCTCCATTCTCAATCCTCAATCCTCAATCCTCAAACCTCAATCCTCAATCCTCAATCCTCAATCGTCAGGCTTCAATCCACAATACCCAATCCTCAATCTTCAATCCTCAATCCTCAATCCTCAATTCTCAATCTTCAATCATCAATACTCAGTCTTTAATACTCAATCCTCAATCCTCAATCCTCAATCCTCAATCCTCATTCTTCAATCCTCAATACACAATCCTCAATCTTCAATCCTCAATCCTCAATCCTCAATCCTCAATTCTCAATCTTCAATCCTCAATCCTCAGACCTCAAACATCAATACTCAACCCTCAGTCCTCGTCCTCAATCCACAACAATCAATCCTCAATCCTCATTCTTCAATCATCAATATTCAATCTTCAGTCCTCAATCCTCAATCCTCAATCCTCAATCCTCAATCCTCAATGTTGAATCCGCAATACCCAATCCTCAATCTTCAATCCTCAATCCTCAATCCTCAACACTCAGTCCTCAATAATCAATCTTCAATCCTCAGTCCTCAAACCTCAAACCTCAATCTTCAATCCTCAATACTCAATCTTCAATCCTCCGTCCTCAATCCTCAACCCTCAACCCTCAATCCTCAATAGTCAGGCTTCAATCCTCAATACTCAATCTTCAACCCTCAATCCTCAATCCTCAATCCTCAATCCTCATTCTTCAATCCTCAATACCCAATCCTCAATCTTCAATCCTCAATCCTCAATCCTCAATTCTCAATCCTCAATCCTCAGCCCTAACTCCTCTAATCTCTATCCTCAACCCTCAGCCCTCATCCTCAATCCTCAATCCTCAATCTTCAACTCTCAATCCTCAAGCCTCAACCCTCAATCCTCAATCCTCAGTCCTCAAACCTCAATTCTGAATCCTCAACCTTCAGACCTCAGATCTCAACAATCAGATGTCAATCCTGAATCCTTAATAGAATATCATCAATTCACAGTTTTCAATACCCAATACTCAATCTGCAATCTTCAAATCTCTATTCACAAACATCAATTCCCATCACTCAGCACTCAACACTCAGTCCGCAATCCTCAATCTTCAACCCTCAATCCTCAATACTCAATCCTCAATCCTCAATCGTCAATACTCAATACTCAAACTTCAATCCTCAATCCTCAATCCTCAATCTTCCATCGTCAATACTCAATCTTCAATCCTCAATCCTCAATCCGCAATCCTCAATGCTCAATCCTCAATCCTCAATCCTCAAACCTCAATCTTCAATCCTCAATACTCAATCTGCAATCCTCAATACTCAATCCTCAATCCTCAATCCTCAATCGTCGATCCTCAATCCCCAATCCTCAATCTTCAATCCTCAATCCTCAATCCCCAATCCTCAATCCTCAATCCTCAATCTTCAATCCTCAATCCTCAATCGTCATTCGTCAATCCTCATTCTTCAATCCTCAATACCCAATCCTCAATCTTCAATCTTCAACCCTCAATCCTCAACTCTCAATCCTCAAACCTCAATCCTCAATACTCAATCCCCAATCCTCAATCCTCAATCCTCAATCTTCAATCCTCAATCCTCAATCGTCATTCGTCAATCCTCATTCTTCAATCCTCAATACCCAATCCTCAATCTTCAATCTTCAACCCTCAATCCTCAACTCTCAATCCTCAAACCTCAATCCTCAACCCTCAGCCCTCATCCTCAATCCTCAATCCTCAATCGTCATTCTTCAATCCTCAATACTCAATCTTCAATCCTCAATCCTCAATCCTCAAACCTCATTCTACAATCCTCAATACCCAATCCTCAATCTTCAATCCTCAATCCTCAATCCTCAATACTGAATCCTCAATCCTCAGTCCTCAGTCCTCAAACCTCAATCCTCAACCCTCAGCCCTCATTCTCAATCCTCACTCCTAAATTCTCAATCCTCAAACCTCAAACCTCAACCCTCAACCGTCAGTCCTCGTCCTCAATCCTCAACCCTCAATCCTCAATCCTCAGTACTCAATCTTCAATCCTCAATACTCAATATTCAATCCTCAATCCTCAATCCTCAGTCCTCAATCCTCAATCTTCATTCCTCAATCCTCAGTCCTCAATCCTCAATCCTCATTCTCCAATACTCAATACCCAATCCTCAGTCTTCAATCCTCAATCCTCAATCATCAAATCTCGATCCCCAATCCTCAGTCCTCAGTCCTCAAACCTCAATCCTCAACCCTCAGCCCTCATCCTCAATTCTCAATCCTCAATCTTCACTCCTCTATACTCAATCCTCAATCCTCAATCCTCAATCCGCAATCCTTAATCCTCAATCCTCATTCTCAATCCTCAATCCTCAGTCCTCAGTCCTCAAACCTCAATCCTCAACCCTCAGCCCACACTCTCAGTCCTCAATCCTCAATTCTCAGTCCTCAGCCCTCAAACCTCAATCCTCAACCCTCAGACCTCATCCTCAATCCTCAATTATCAATCCTCAATCCTCAATCTTCAATCCTCAATACTCAATCTTCAATCCTCAATCCTCAGTCCTCATTACTCAACCATCAGTCCTCAATTCTCAATACTCAATCCTCAATCATCAATCTTCAATCCTCAATACTCAATCTTCAATGCTCAATCCTTAATCCTCAATCCTCAATGCTCAATCCTCAATCCTCAATCCTCAACCCTCAATCTTCAACCCTCAATCCTCATTCTTCAATCCTCAGACCTCAAACATCAATACTCAACTCTCAGTCCTCGTCCTCAATCCACAACACTCAATCCTCGGTCATCAATCTTCAATCATCAATATTCAATCTTCAATCCTCAATCCTCAATCCTCAATACTCAATCCTCAATACTCAACCACCAGCCCTCAATCCTCAATACTGAATAGAATATCCTGAATTCTCAGGATTCAATACTCAAACCTCAACACTCAACCCTCAACCCTCAATCCTCAATCCTCAATCCTCAATCGTCAATCCTCAATACTCAATCTTCAATCCTCCATTCTCAATCCTCAATCCTCAATCCTCAAACCTCAATCCTCAATCCTCAATCCTCAATCGTCAGGCTTCAATCCTCAATACCCAATCCTCAATCTTCAATCCTCAATCCTCAATCCTCAATTCTCAATCTTCCATCATCAATACTCAGTCTTTAATACTCAATCCTCAATCCTCAATCCTCAATCCTCAATCCTCATTCTTCAATCCTCAATACACAATCCTCAATCTTCAATCCTCAATCCTCAATCCTCAATCCTCAATTCTCAATCTTCAATCCTCAATCCTCAGACCTCAAACATCAATACTCAACCCTCTGTCCTCGTCCTCAATCCACAACAATCAATCCTCAATCCTCATTCTTCAATCATCAATATTCAATCTTCAGTCCTCAATCCTCAATCCTCAATCCTCAATCCTCAATGTTGAATCCGCAATACCCAATCCTCAATCTTCAATCCTCAATCCTCAATCCTCAACACTCAGTCCTCAATAATCAATCTTCAATCCTCAGTCCTCAAACCTCAAACCTCAATCTTCAATCCTCAATACTCAATCTTCAATCCTCCGTCCTCAATCCTCAACCCTCAATCCTCAATCCTCAATAGTCAGGCTTCAATCCTCAATCCTGAATCGTCAATACTCAATACTCAAACTTCAATCCTCAATCCTCAATCCTCAATCCTCAATCCTCAATCCTCAATCTTCCATCGTCAATACTAAATCTTCAATCCTCAATCCTCAATCCGCAATCCTCAATGCTCAATCCTCAATCCTCTATCCTCAAACCTCAATCTTCAATCCTCAATACTCAATCTGCAATCCTCAATACTCAATCCTCAATCCTCAATCCTCAATCGTCGATCCTCAATCCCCAATCCTCAATCTTCAATCCTCAATCCTCAATCCCCAATCCTCAATCCTCAATCCTCAATCTTCAATCCTCAATCCTCAATCGTCATTCGTCAATCCTCATTCTTCAATCCTCAATACCCAATCCTCAATCTTCAATCTTCAACCCTCAATCCTCAACTCTCAATCCTCAAACCTCAATCCTCAATACTCAATCCCCAATCCTCAATCCTCAATACTCAATCTTCAATCCTCAATCCTCAATCGTCATTCGTCAATCCTCATTCTTCAATCCTCAATACCCAATCCTCAATCTTCAATCTTCAACCCTCAATCCTCAACTCTCAATCCTCAAACCTCAATCCTCAACCCTCAGCCCTCATCCTCAATCCTCAATCCTCAATCGTCATTCTTCAATCCTCAATACTCAATCTTCAATCCTCAATCCTCAATCCTCAATCCTCAAACCTCATTCTACAATCCTCAATACCCAATCCTCAATCTTCAATCCTCAATCCTCAATTCTCAATACTCAATCCTCAATCCTCAGTCCTCAGTCCTCAAATCTCAATCCTCAACCCTCAGCCCTCATCCTCAATCCTCAATCCTAAATTCTCAATCCTCAAACCTCAAACCTCAATCCTCAACCGTCAGTCCTCGTCCTCAATCCTCAACCCTCAGTCCTCAATCCTCAGTCCTCAATCTTCAATCCTCAATACTCAATATTCAATCCTCAATCCTCAATCCTCAGTCCTCAATCCTCAATCTTCAATCCTCAATCCTCAGTCCTCAATCCTCAATCCTCATTCTTCAATACTCAATACCCAATCCTCAGTCTTCAATCCTCAATCCTCAGTCATCAAATCTCAATCCCCAATCCTCAGTCCTCAGAACTCAAACCTCAATCCTCAACCCTCAGCCCTCATCCTCAATTCTCAATCCTCAATCCTCAATCATCAATCTTTAATCCTCAATACTCAATCTTCAGTAATCAATCCTCAATCCTCAGTCCTCAATCCTCAATCTTCAATCCTCAATCCTCAGTCCTCAATCCTCAATCCTCATTCTTCAATACTCAATACCCAATCCTCAGTCTTCAATCCTCAATCCTCAATCATCAAATCTCAATCCCCAATCCTCAGTCATCAGTCCTCAAACCTCAATCCTCAACCCTCAGCCCTCATCCTCAATTCTCAATCCTCAATCCGCAATCCTCAATCTTCAATCCTCAATACTCAATCTTCAATAATCAATCCTCAATTCTCAATCCTCAATACTCAATCCTCAATCGTCAACCCTCAATCCCCAATCCTCAATCTTCAATCCTCAATCCTCAATCCTCAATCCTCAATCCTCAATCTTCAATCCCCAATAATCAATCTTCAATCCTCAATCCTCAATCCTCAATCCTGAATCCTCAATTCTCAATCCCCAAACTCCAATCCTCTATACTCAGTCTTCAATCCTCAATCCTCTATCCTCAATCCTCATTCTTCAACCCTCAATACCCAATCCTCAATCTTCAATCCTCAATCCTCAATCCTCAATTCTCAATCCTCAATCCTCAATCCTCAGTCCTCAAACCTCAATCGCCAATCTTAAGCCCTCATCCTCAATCCTCAATCCGCAATCTTCAATCCTCAATCTTCAATCCTCATGCCTCAATCCACAATCCTCAATCCTCAGTCATCAAACCTCAATCCTGAATCGTCAATCCTGAACTCTAAATCTTCAGACCTCAGACCTGAACAATCAGATGTCAATCCTCAATCCTCAATAGAATATTATCAATTCACAGTTTTGAATACACAATACTCAATCTGCAATCTTCAAATTTCTACCCACAAACATCAATTCTCATCACTCAACCCTCAACACTCAGTCCCCAATCCTCAATCTTCAATCCTCAATCCGCAATCCTCAACCCTCAACACTCAGTCCCCAATCCTCAATCTTCAATCCTCAATCCTCAATCCTCAATCCTCAATCCTCAATCTTCAATCCTCTATACTCAATCCTCAATCCTCAATCCTCAATACTCAATCCTCAATCCTCAATCCTCAATCCTCATTCTACAATCCTCAATACCCAATCCTCAATCCTCAATCCTCAAACCTCATTCTACAATCCCCAATACCCAATCCTCAATCTTCAATCCTCAATCCTCAATCCTCAATACTCAGCCCTCAATCCTCAGTCCTCAGTCCTCAAATCTCAATCCTCAACCCTCAGCCCTCATCCTTAATCCTCAATCCTAAATTCTCAATCCTCAAACCTCAAACCTCAATCCTCAATCCTCAATCCTCAATACTCAATCCTCAATCCTCAATCCTCAATCCTCAATCCTCATTCTTCAACTCTCAATACCCAATCCTCAATCTTCAATCCTCAATCCTCAATCCTCAATTCTCAATCCTCAATCCTCAATCCTCAATCCTCAGTCCTCAAACCTCAATCGCCAATCCTCAGCCCTCAGCCTCAATCCTCATTCCTCAATCCTCAATCCTCAATCCTCAATCCTCATGCCTCAATCCACAATCCTCAATCCTCAGTCATCAAACCTCAATCCTGAATCGTCAATCCTGAATTCTCAATCTTCAGACCTCAGTCCTGAACGATCAGATGCCAATCCTCATTCCTCAATAGAATATTATCAATTCACAGTTTTCAATACACAATACTCAATCTGCAATCTTCAAATTTCTACCCACAAACATCAATTCTCATCGCTCAACCCTCAACACACAGTCCCCAATCCTCAATCTTCAATCCTCAATCCGCAATCCTCAACCCTCAACACTCAGTCCCCAATCCTCAATCTTCAATCGTCAATCCTCAATCCTCAATCCTCAATCCTCAATCTTCAATCCTCTATACTCAATCCTCAATCCTCAATCCTCAATCCTCAATCCTCAATCCTCAATCCTCAATCCTCATCCTACAGTACTCAATACCCAATCCTCAATCTTCAATCCTCAATCCTCAATCCTCAATTCTCAATCCTCAATCCTCAATCCTCAATCCTCAATCTTCCATCGTCAATACTCAATCTTCAATCCTCAATCCTCAATCCGCAATGCTCAATGCTCAATCCTCAATCCTCAATCCTCAAACCACAATCTTCAATCCTCAATACTCAATCTGCAATCCTCAATACTCAATCCTCAATCCTCAATCCTCAATCGTCGATCCTCAATCCCCAATCCTCAATCTTCAATCCTCAATCCTCAATCCCCAATCCTCAATCCTCAATCCTCAATCTTCAATCCTCAATCCTCAATCGTCATTCGTCAATCCTCATTCTTCAATCCTCCATTCTCAATCCTCAATCCTCCATCCTCAATCCTCAGTCCTCTATCCTCAATCCTCAATCCTCAATCCTCAAACCTCATTCTACATCCTCAATACCCAATCCTCAATCTTCAATCCTCAATCCTCAATCCTCAATACTCAATCCTCAATCCTCAGTCCTCAGTCCTCAAACCTCAATCCTCAACCCTCAGCCCTCATCCTCAATCCTCAATCCTAAATTCTCAATGCTCAAACCTCAAACCTCAATCCTCAACCGTCAGTCCTCGTCCTCAATCCTCAACCCTCAATCCTCAATCCTCAGTCCTCAATCTTCAATCCTCAATACTCAATATTCAATCCTCAATCCTCAATCCTCAGTCCTCAATCCTCAATCTTCAATCCTCAATCCTCAATCCTCAATACTCAATCCTCAATACTCAACCATCAGCCCTCAATCCACAATACTCAATAGAATATCCTGAATTCTCAGGATTCAATACTCAAACCTCAACACTCAAACCTCAACCCTCAATCCTCAATCCTCAATCCTCAATCGTCAATCCTCAATACTCAATCTTCAATCCTCCATTCTCAATCCTCAATCCTCAATCCTCAATCCTCAATCCTCAATCCTCAATCGTCAGGCTTCAATCCTCAATACCCAATCCTAAATCTTCAATCCTCAATCCTCAATCCTCAATTCTCAATCCTCAATCCTCTGTCCTCAGTCCTCTAACCTCAACCCTCAACCCTCAGCCCTCATCCTCAATCCTCAATACTCAATCCTCAATCCTCAATCTTGAATCCTCAATACTCAATCTTGAATAATCAACCCTCAATTCTCAATCCTCAATACTCAATCCTCAATCCTCAATCTTCAATCATCAGTACTCAGTCTTTAATCCTCAATCCTCAATCCTCAATCCTCAATCCTCATTCTTCAATCCTCAATACACAATCCTCAATCTTCAATCCTCAATCCTCAATCCTCAATCCTCAATCCTCAGACCTCAAACATCAATACTCAACCCTCAGTCCTCGTCCTCAATCCAGAACAATCAATCCTCAATCCTCATTCTTCAATCATCAATATTCCATCTTCAGTCCTCAATCCTCAATCCTCAATCCTCAATCCTCAATCCTCAATGTTCAACCCGCAATACCCAATCCTCAATCTTCAATCCCCAATCCTCAATCCTCAATCCTCAATCTTCAATCCTCAATACTCAATCTTCAATCCTCAGTTCTCAATACTCAATAGAATATACTGAATTCTCAGGATTCAATACTCAAACCTCAACACGCAACCCTGAATCCTCAATCCTCAATCCTCAATCCTCAATCTTCAATCATCAATACTCAATCTTCAATCCTCCATCCTCAATCCTCAGTCCTCTATCCTCAATCCTCAATCGTCATTCGTCAATTCTCATTCTTCAATCCTCAATACCCAATCCTCAATCTGCAACCTTCAACCCTCAATCCTCAACTCTCAATCCTCAAACCTCAATCCTCAATCCTCAATCCCCAATCCTCAATCCTCAATCCTCAATCTTCAATCCTCAATCCTCAATCGTCATTCGTCAATCCTCATTCTTCAATCCTCAATACCCAATCCTCAATCTTCAATCTTCAACCCTCAATCCTCAACTCTCAATCCTCAAACCTCAATCCTCAACCCTCAGTCTTCGTCCTCAATCCAGAACAATCAATCCTCAATCCTCATTCTTCAATCATCAATATTCCATCTTCAGTCCTCAATCCTCAATCCTCAATCCTCAATCCTCAATCCTCAATGTTCAACCCGCAATACCCAATCCTCAATCCTCAATCCCCAATCCTCAATCCTCAATCCTCAATCTTCAATCCTCAATCCTCAATCGTCATTCGTCAATCCTCATTCTTCAATCCTCAATACCCAATCCTCAATCTTCAATCTTCAACCCTCAATCCTCAATCCTCAGTCCTCAGTCCTCAAACCTCAATCCTCAACCCTCAGCCCTCATCCTCAATCCTCAATCCTAAATTCTCAATCCTCAAACCTCAAACCTCAATCCTCAACCGTCAGTCCTCGTCCTCAATCCTCAACCCTCAGTCCTCAATCCTCAGTCCTCAATCTTCAATCCTCAATACTCAATATTCAATCCTCAATCCTCAATCCTCAGTCCTCAATCCTCAATCTTCAATCCTCAATCCTCAGTCCTCAATCCTCAATCCTCATTCTTCAATACTCAATACCCAATCCTCAGTCTTCAATCCTCAACCCTCAATCATCAAATCTCAATCCCCAATCCTCAGTCCTCAGTCCTCAAACCTCAATCCTCAACCCTCAGCCCTCATCCTCAATTCTCAATCCTCAATCCTCAATCCTCAATCTTTAATCCTCAATACTCAATCTTCAATAATCAATCCTCAATTCTCAATCCTCAATCCTCAATCCTCAATCTTCAATCCTCAATCCTCAATCCTCAAACCTCAATCCTCAACCCTCAGCCCACATTCTCAGTCCTCAATACTCAATTCTCAGTCCTCAGCCCTCAAACCTCAATCCTCAACCCTCAGACCTCATCCTCAATCCTCAATTATCAACCCTCAATCCTCAATCTTCAATCCTCAATACTCAATCTTCAATCCTCAATCCTCAGTCCTCATTACTCAACCATCAGTCCTCAATTCTCAATACTCAATCCTCAATCCTCAATCTTCAATCCCCAATACTCAATCTTCAATGCTCAATCCTCAATCCTCAATCCTCAATGCTCAATCCTCAATCCTCAATCCTCAACCCTCAATCTTCAATCCTCAATCCTCATTCTTCAATACTCAGACCTCAAACATCAATACTCAACCCTCAGTCCTCGTCCTCAATCCACAACACTCAATCCTCGATCATCAATCTTCAATCATCAATATTCAATCTTCAATCCTCAATCCTCAATCCTCAATACTCAATCCTCAATACTCAACCATCAGCCCTCAATCCTCAATACTCAATAGAATATCCTGAATTCTCAGGATTCAATACTCAAACCTCAACACGCAACCCTGAATCCTCAATCCTCAATCCTCAATCCTCAGTCTTCAATCATCAATACTCAATCTTCAATCCTCAATCCTCAATCCTCAATCCTCAATCCTCAATCCTCAATGTTCAGCCCGCAATACCCAATCCTCAATCTTCAATCCCCAATAATCAATCTTCAATCCTCAATCCTCAATCCCCAATCCTGAATCCTCAATTCTCAATCCCCAAACTCCAATCCTCTATACTCAGTCTTCAATCCTCAATCCTCTATCCTCAATCCTCATTCTTCAACCCTCAATACCCAATCCTCAATCTTCAATCCTCAAATCTCAATCCTCAACCCTCAGCCCTCATCCTTAATCCTCAATCCTAAATTCTCAATCCTCAAACCTCAAACCTCAATCCTCAATCCTCAATCCTCAATACTCAATCCTCAATCCTCAATCCTCAATCCTCAATCCTCATTCTTCAACTCTCAATACCCAATCCTCAATCTTCAATCCTCAATCCTCAATCCTCAATTCTCAATCCTCAATCCTCAATCCTCAATCCTCAGTCCTCAAACCTCAATCGCCAATCCTCAGCCCTCAGCCTCAATCCTCAATCCTCAATCCTCAATCCTCAATCCTCAATCCTCATGCCTCAATCCACAATCCTCAATCCTCAGTCATCAAACCTCAATCCTGAATCGTCAATCCTGAATCCTCAATCTTCAGACCTCAGTCCTGAACGATCAGATGCCAATCCTCATTCCTCAATAGAATATTATCAATTCACAGTTTTCAATACACAATACTCAATCTGCAATCTTCAAATTTCTACCCACAAACATCAATTCTCATCGCTCAACCCTCAACACACAGTCCCCAATCCTCAATCTTCAATCCTCAATCCGCAATCCTCAACCCTCAACACTCAGTCCCCAATCCTCAATCTTCAATCGTCAATCCTCAATCCTCAATCCTCAATCCTCAATCTTCAATCCTCTATACTCAATCCTCAATCCTCAATCCTCAATCCTCAATCCTCAATCCTCAATCCTCAATCCTCATCCTACAGTACTCAATACCCAATCCTCAATCTTCAATCCTCAATCCTCAATCCTCAATTCTCAATCCTCAATCCTCAATCCTCAATCCTCAATCTTCCATCGTCAATACTCAATCTTCAATCCTCAATCCTCAATCCGCAATGCTCAATGCTCAATCCTCAATCCTCAATCCTCAAACCACAATCTTCAATCCTCAATACTCAATCTGCAATCCTCAATACTCAATCCTCAATCCTCAATCCTCAATCGTCGATCCTCAATCCCCAATCCTCAATCTTCAATCCTCAATCCTCAATCCCCAATCCTCAATCCTCAATCCTCAATCTTCAATCCTCAATCCTCAATCGTCATTCGTCAATCCTCATTCTTCAATCCTCCATTCTCAATCCTCAATCCTCCATCCTCAATCCTCAGTCCTCTATCCTCAATCCTCAATCCTCAATCCTCAAACCTCATTCTACATCCTCAATACCCAATCCTCAATCTTCAATCCTCAATCCTCAATCCTCAATACTCAATCCTCAATCCTCAGTCCTCAGTCCTCAAACCTCAATCCTCAACCCTCAGCCCTCATCCTCAATCCTCAATCCTAAATTCTCAATGCTCAAACCTCAAACCTCAATCCTCAACCGTCAGTCCTCGTCCTCAATCCTCAACCCTCAATCCTCAATCCTCAGTCCTCAATCTTCAATCCTCAATACTCAATATTCAATCCTCAATCCTCAATCCTCAGTCCTCAATCCTCAATCTTCAATCCTCAACCCTCAATCCTCAATACTCAATCCTCAATACTCAACCATCAGCCCTCAATCCACAATACTCAATAGAATATCCTGAATTCTCAGGATTCAATACTCAAACCTCAACACTCAAACATCAACCCTCAATCCTCAATCCTCAATCCTCAATCGTCAATCCTCAATACTCAATCTTCAATCCTCCATTCTCAATCCTCAATCCTCAATCCTCAATCCTCAATTCTCAATCCTCAATCCTCTGTCCTCAGTCCTCTAACCTCAACCCTCAACCCTCAGCCCTCATCCTCAATCCTCAATACTCAATCCTCAATCCTCAATCTTGAATCCTCAATACTCAATCTTGAATAATCAACCCTCAATTCTCAATCCTCAATACTCAATCCTCAATCCACAATCTTCAATCATCAGTACTCAGCCTTTAATCCTCAATCCTCAATCTTCAATCCTCAATCCTCATTCTTCAATCCTCAATACACAATCCTCAATCTTCAATCCTCAATCCTCAATCCTCAATCCTCAATCCTCAGACCTCAAACATCAATACTCAACCCTCAGTCCTCGTCCTCAATCCAGAACAATCAATCCTCAATCCTCATTCTTCAATCATCAATATTCCATCTTCAGTCCTCAATTCTCAATCCTCAATCCTCAATCCTCAATCCTCACTGTTCAACCCGCAATACCCAATCCTCAATCTTCAATCCCCAATCCTCAATCCTCAATCCTCAATCTTCAATCCTCAATACTCAATCTTCAATCCTCAGTTCTCAATACTCTATAGAATATACTGAATTCTCAGGATTCAATACTCAAACCTCAACACGCAACCCTGAATCCTCAATCCTCAATCCTCAATCCTCAATCTTCAATCATCAATACTCAATCTTCAATCCTCCATCCTCAATCCTCAGTCCTCTATCCTCAATCCTCAATCGTCATTCGTCAATCCTCATTCTTCAATCCTCAATACCCAATCCTCAATCTGCAACCTTCAACCCTCAATCCTCAACTCTCAATCCTCAAACCTCAATCCTCAATCCTCAATCCCCAATCCTCAATCCTCAATCCTCAATCTTCAATCCTCAATCCTCAATCGTCATTCGTCAATCCTCATTCTTCAATCCTCAATACCCAATCCTCAATCTTCAATCTTCAACCCTCAATCCTCAACTCTCAATCCTCAAACCTCAATCCTCAACCCTCAGCCCTCGTCCTCAATCCTCAATCCTCAATCCTCAATCGTCATTCTTCAATCCTCAATACTCAATCTTCAATCCTCAATCCTCAGTCCTCATTCTACAATCCTCAATACCCAATCCTCAATCTTCGATCCTCAATCCTCAATCCTCAATACTCAATCCTCAATCCTCAGTCCTCAGTCCTCAAACCTCAATCCTCAACCCTCAGCCCTCATCCTCAATCCTCAATCCTAAATTCTCAATCCTCAAACCTCAAACCTCAATCCTCAACCGTCAGTCCTCGTCCTCAATCCTCAACCCTCAGTCCTCAATCCTCAGTCCTCAATCTTCAATCCTCAATACTCAATATTCAATCCTCAATCCTCAATCCTCAGTCCTCAATCCTCAATCTTCAATCCTCAATCCTCAGTCCTCAATCCTCAATCCTCATTCTTCAATACTCAATACCCAATCCTCAGTCTTCAATCCTCAACCCTCAATCATCAAATCTCAATCCCCAATCCTCAGTCCTCAGTCCTCAAACCTCAATCCTCAACCCTCAGCCCTCATCCTCAATTCTCAATCCTCAATCCTCAATCCTCAATCTTTAATCCTCAATACTCAATCTTCAATAATCAATCCTCAATTCTCAATCCTCAATCCTCAATCCTCAATCTTCAATCCTCAATCCTCAATCCTCAAACCTCAATCCTCAACCCTCAGCCCACATTCTCAGTCCTCAATACTCAATTCTCAGTCCTCAGCCCTCAAACCTCAATCCTCAACCCTCAGACCTCATCCTCAATCCTCAATTATCAACCCTCAATCCTCAATCTTCAATCCTCAATACTCAATCTTCAATCCTCAATCCTCAGTCCTCATTACTCAACCATCAGTCCTCAATTCTCAATACTCAATCCTCAATCCTCAATCTTCAATCCCCAATACTCAATCTTCAATGCTCAATCCTCAATCCTCAATCCTCAATGCTCAATCCTCAATCCTCAATCCTCAACCCTCAATCTTCAATCCTCAATCCTCATTCTTCAATACTCAGACCTCAAACATCAATACTCAACCCTCAGTCCTCGTCCTCAATCCACAACACTCAATCCTCGATCATCAATCTTCAATCATCAATATTCAATCTTCAATCCTCAATCCTCAATCCTCAATACTCAATCCTCAATACTCAACCATCAGCCCTCAATCCTCAATACTCAATAGAATATCCTGAATTCTCAGGATTCAATACTCAAACCTCAACACGCAACCCTGAATCCTCAATCCTCAATCCTCAATCCTCAGTCTTCAATCATCAATACTCAATCTTCAATCCTCAATCCTCAATCCTCAATCCTCAATCCTCAATCCTCAATGTTCAGCCCGCAATACCCAATCCTCAATCTTCAATCCCCAATAATCAATCTTCAATCCTCAATCCTCAATCCCCAATCCTGAATCCTCAATTCTCAATCCCCAAACTCCAATCCTCTATACTCAGTCTTCAATCCTCAATCCTCTATCCTCAATCCTCATTCTTCAACCCTCAATACCCAATCCTCAATCTTCAATCCTCAATCCTCAATCCTCAACACTCAACCCTCAACCCTCAATCCTCAATCCTCAATCCTCAATCGTCAATCCTCAATACTCAATCTTCAATCCTCCATTCTCAATCCTCAATCCTCAATCCTCAATCCTCAATCCTCAATCGTCAGGCTTCAATCCTCAATACCCAATCCTCAATCTTCAATCCTCAATCCTCAATCCTCAATTCTCAATCCTCAATCCTCTGTCCTCAGTCCTCTAACCTCAACCCTCAACCCTCAGCCCTCATCCTCAATCCTCAATACTCAATCCTCAATCCTCAATCTTCAATCCTCAATACTCAATCTTGAATAATCAATCCTCAATTCTCAATCCTCAATACTCAATCCTCAATCCTCAATCTTCAATCATCAATACTCAGTCTTCAATCCTCAATCCTCAATCCTCAATCCTCAATCCTCATTCTTCAATCCTCAATACACAATCCTCAATCTTCAATCCTCAATCCTCAATCCTCAATCCTCAATCCTCAGACCTCAAACATCAATACTCAACCCTCAGTCCTCGTCCTCAATCCAGAACAATCAATCCTCAATCCTCATTCTTCAATCATCAATATTCCATCTTCAGTCCTCAATCCTCAATCCTCAATCCTCAATCCTCAATCCTCAATGTTCAACCCGCAATACCCAATCCTCAATCTTCAATCCCCAATCCTCAATCCTCAATCCTCAATCTTCAATCCTCAATACTCAACCTTCAATCCTCAGTTCTCAATACTCAATAGAATATCCTGAATTCTCAGGATTCAATACTCAAACCTCAACACGCAACCCTGAATCCTCAATCCTCAATCCTCAATCCTCAATCTTCAATCATCAATACTCAATCTTCAATCCTCCATCCTCAATCCTCAGTCCTCTATCCTCAATCCTCAATCGTCATTCGTCAATCCTCATTCTTCAATCCTCAATACCCAATCCTCAATCTGCAACCTTCAACCCTCAATCCTCAATCCTCAATACTCAATCCTCAATCCTCAGTCCTCAGTCCTCAAACCTCAATCCTCAACCCTCAGCCCTCATTCTCAATCCTCAATCCTAAATTCTCAATCCTCAAACCTCAAACCTCAATCCTCAACCGTCAGTCCTCGTCCTCAATCCTCAACCCTCAATCCTCAATCCTCAGTCCTCAATCTTCAATCCTCAATACTCAATATTCAATCCTCAATCCTCAATCCTCAGTCCTCAATCCTCAATCTTCAATCCTCAATCCTCAGTCCTCAATCCTCAATCCTCATTCTTCAATACTCAATACCCAATCCTCAATGTTCAACCCGCAATACCCAATCCTCAATCTTCAATCCCCAATCCTCAATCCTCAATCCTCAATCTTCAATCCTCAATACTCAACCTTCAATCCTCAGTTCTCAATACTCAATAGAATATCCTGAATTCTCAGGATTCAATACTCAAACCTCAACACGCAACCCTGAATCCTCAATCCTCAATCCTCAATCCTCAATCTTCAATCATCAATACTCAATCTTCAATCCTCCATCCTCAATCCTCAGTCCTCTATCCTCAATCCTCAATCGTCATTCGTCAATCCTCATTCTTCAATCCTCAATACCCAATCCTCAATCTGCAACCTTCAACCCTCAATCCTCAATCCTCAATACTCAATCCTCAATCCTCAGTCCTCAGTCCTCAAACCTCAATCCTCAACCCTCAGCCCTCATTCTCAATCCTCAATCCTAAATTCTCAATCCTCAAACCTCAAACCTCAATCCTCAACCGTCAGTCCTCGTCCTCAATCCTCAACCCTCAATCCTCAATCCTCAGTCCTCAATCTTCAATCCTCAATACTCAATATTCAATCCTCAATCCTCAATCCTCAGTCGTCAATCCTCAATCTTCAATCCTCAATCCTCAGTCCTCAATCCTCAATCCTCATTCTTCAATACTCAATACCCAATCCTCAGTCTTCAATCCTCAATCCTCAATCATCAAACCTCAATCCCCAATCCTCAGTCCTCAGTCCTCAAACCTCAATCCTCAACCCTCAGCCCTCATCCTCAATTCTCAGTCCTCAATCCACAATCCTCAATCTTCAATCCTCAATACTCAATCTTCAATAATCAATCCTCAATTCTCAATCCTCAATACTCAATCCTCAATCGTCAACCCTCAATCCCCAATCCTCAATCTTCAATCCTCAATCCTCAATCCTCAATCCTCAATCCTCAATCTTCAATCCCCAATAATCAATCTTCAATCCTCAATCCTCAATCCCCAATCCTGAATCCTCAATTCTCAATCCCCAAACTCCAATCCTCTATACTCAGTCTTCAATCCTCAATCCTCTATCCTCAATCCTCATTCTTCAACCCTCAATACCCAATCCTCAATCATCAATCCTCAATCCTCAATCCTCAATTCTCAATCCTCAATCCTCAATCCTCAGTCCTCAAACCTCAATCGCCAATCCTCAGCCCTCATCCTCAATCCTCAATCCTCAATCTTCAATCCTCAATCCTCAATCCTCATGCCTCAATCCACAATCCTCAATCCTCAGTCATCAAACCTCAATCCTGAATCGTCAATCCTGAATTCTAAATCTTCAGACCTCAGACCTGAACAATCAGATGTCAATCCTCAATCCTCAATAGAATATTATCAATTCACAGTTTTGAATACACAATACTCAATCTGCAATCTTCAAATTTCTACCCACAAACGTCAATTCTCATCACTCATCCCTCAACACTCAGTCCCCAATCCTCAATCTTCAATCCTCAATCCGCAATCCTCAACCCTCAACACTCAGTCCCCAATCCTCAATCTTCAATCCTCAATCCTCAATCCTCAATCCTCAATCCTCAATCTTCAATCCTCTATACACAATCCTCAATCCTCAATCCTCAATACTCAATCCTCAATCCTCAATCCTCAATCCTCATTCTACAATCCTCAATACCCAATCCTCAATCTTCAATCCTCAATCCTCAATCCTCAATTCTCAATCCTCAATCCTCAGTCCTCAGTCCTCAAACCTCAATCCTCAACCCTCAGCCCACATTCTCAGTCCTCAATCCTCAATTCTCAGTCCTCAGCCCTCAAACCTCAATCCTCAACCCTCAGACCTCATCCTCAATCCTCAATTATCAATCCTCAATCCTCAATCTTCAATCCTCAATCCTCATTCTTCAATCCTCAGACCTCAAACATCAATACTCAACCCTCAGTCCTCGTCCTCAATCCACAACACTCAATCCTCGATCATCAATCTTCAATCATCAATATTCAATCTTCAATCCTCAATCCTCAATCCTCAATACTCAATCCTCAATACTCAACCATCAGCCCTCAATCCTCAATACTCAATAGAATATCCTGAATTCTCAGGATTCAATACTCAAACCTCAACACTCAACCCTCAACCCTCAATCCTCAATCCTCAATCCTCAATCGTCAATCCTCAATACTCAATCTTCAATCCTCCATTCTCAATCCTCAATCCTCAATCCTCAATCCTCAATCCTCAATCCTCAATCCTCAATCGTCAGGCTTCAATCCTCAATACCCAATCCTCAATCTTCAATCCTCAATCCTCAATCCTCAATTCTCAATCCTCAATCCTCTGTCCTCAGTCCTCTAACCTCAACCCTCAACCCTCAGCCCTCATCCTCAATCCTCAATACTCAATCCTCAATCCTCAATCTTCAATCCTCAATACTCAATATTGAATAATCAATCCTCAATTCTCAATCCTCAATACTCAATCCTCAATCCTCAATCTTCAATCATCAATACTCAGTCTTCAATCCTCAATCCTCAATCCTCAATCCTCAATCCTCATTCTTCAATCCTCAATACACAATCCTCAATCTTCAATCCTCAATCCTCAATCCTCAATCCTCAATCCTCAGTCCTCAAACATCAATACTCAACCCTCAGTCCTCGTCCTCAGTCCAGAACAATCAATCCTCAATCCTCATTCTTCAATCATCAATATTCCATCTTGAGTCCACAATCCTCAATCCTCAATCCTCAATCCTCAATCCTCAATGTTCAACCCGCAATACCCAATCCTCAATCTTCAATCCCCAATCCTCAATCCTCAATCCTCAATCTTCAATCCTCAATACTCAATCTTCAATCCTCAGTTCTCAATACTCAATAGAATATCCTGAATTCTCAGGATTCAATACTCAAACCTCAACACGCAACCCTGAATCCTCAATCCTCAATACTCAATCCTCAATCTTCAATCATCAATACTCAATCTTCAATCCTCCATCCTCAATCCTCAGTCCTCTATCCTCAATCCTCAATCGTCAGGCTTCAATCCTCAATACTCAATCTTCAATCCTCAATCCTCAATCGTCATTCGTCAATCCTCCTTCTTCAATCCTCAATACCCAATCCTCAATCTTCAATCTTCAACCCTCAATCCTCAACTCTCAATCCTCAACCCTCAATCCTCAGACCTCAAACCTCAATCCTCAACCCTCAGGCCTCATCCTCAATCCTCAATCCTCAATCTTCAATCCCCAATCCTCAGTCCTCATTACTCAACCATCAGTCCTCAATTCTCAATGCTCAATCCTCAATCCTCAATCTTCAATCCCCAATACTCAATCTTCAATGCTCAATCCTCAATCCTCAACCCTCAATGCTCAATCCTCAATCCTCAATCCTCAACCCTCAATCTTCAATCCTCAATCCTCATTCTTCAATCCTCAGACCTCAAACATCAATACTCAACCATCAGCCCTCAATCCTCAATACTCAATAGAATATCCTGAATTCTCAGGATTCAATACTCAAACCTCAACACTCAACCCTCAACCCTCAATCCTCAATCCTCAATCCTCAATCGTCAATCCTCAATACTCAATCTTCAATCCTCCATTCTCAATCCTCAATCCTCAATCCTCAATCCTCAATCCTCAATCCTCAATCCTCAATCGTCAGGCTTCAATCCTCAATACCCAATCCTCAATCTTCAATCCTCAATCCTCAATCCTCAATTCTCAATCCTGAATCCTCTGTCCTCAGTCCTCTAACCTCAACCCTCAACCCTCAGCCCTCATCCTCAATCCTCAATACTCAATCCTCAATCCTAAATCTTCAATCCTCAATACTCAATCTTGAATAATCAATCCTCAATTCTCAATCCTCAATACTCAATCCTCAATCCTCAATCTTCAATCATCAATACTCAGTCTTCAATCCTCAATCCTCAATCCTCAATCCTCAATCCTCATTCTTCAATCCTCAATACACAATCCTCAATCTTCAATCCTCAATCCTCAATCCTCAATCCTCAATCCTCAGACCTCAAACATCAATACTCAACCCTCAGTCCTCGTCCTCAATCCAGAACAATCAATCCTCAATCCTCATTCTTCAATCATCAATATTCCATCTTCAGTCCTCAATCCTCAATCCTCAATCCTCAATCCTCAATCCTCAATGTTCAACCCGCAATACCCAATCCTCAATCTTCAATCCCCAATCCTCAATCCTCAATCCTCAATCTTCAATCCTCAATACTCAATCTTCAATCCTCAGTTCTCAATACTCAATAGAATATCCTGAATTCTCAGGATTCAATACTCAAACCTCAACACGCAACCCTGAATCCTCAATCCTCAATCCTCAATCCTCAATCTTCAATCATCAATACTCAATCTTCAATCCTCCATCCTCAATCCTCAGTCCTCTATCCTCAATCCTCAATCGTCATTCGTCAATCCTCATTCTTCAATCCTCAATACCCAATCCTCAATCTGCAACCTTCAACCCTCAATCCTCAACTCTCAATCCTCAAACCTCAATCCTCAATCCTCAATCCCCAATCCTCAATCCTCAATCCTCAATCTTCAATCCTCAATCCTCAATCGTCATTCGTCAATCCTCATTCTTCAATCCTCAATACCCAATCCTCAATCTTCAATCTTCAACCCTCAATCCCCAATCCCCAATCCTCAATCCTCAATCCTCAATCTTCAATCCTCAATCCTCAATCGTCATTCGTCAATCCTCATTCTTCAATCCTCAATACCCAATCCTCAATCTTCAATCTTCAACCCTCAATCCTCAACTCTCAATCCTCAAACCTCAATCCTCAACCCTGAGCCCTCATCCTCAATCCTCAATCCTCAATCCTCAATCGTCATTCTTCAATTCTCAATACTCAATCTTCAATCCTCAATCCTCAATCATCAAATCTCAATCCCCAATCCTCAGTCCTCAGTCCTCAAACCTCAATCCTCAACCCTCAGCCCTCATCCTCAATTCTCAATCCTCAGTCCTCAATCCTCAATCTTCAATCTTCAACCCTCAATCCTCAACTCTCAATCCTCAAACCTCAATCCTCAACCCTCAGCCCTCATCCTCAATCCTCAATCCTCAATCGTCATTCTTCAATCCTCAATACTCAATCTTCAATCCTCAATCCTCAATCCTCAATCCTCAAACCTCATTCTACAATCCTCAATACCCAATCCTCAATCTTCAATCCTCAATCCTCAATTCTCAATACTCAATCCTCAATCCTCAGTCCTCAGTCCTCAAATCTCAATCCTCAACCCTCAGCCCTCATCCTCAATCCTCAATCCTAAATTCTCAATCCTCAAACCTCAAACCTCAATCCTCAACCGTCAGTCCTCGTCCTCAATCCTCAACCCTCAGTCCTCAATCCTCAGTCCTCAATCTTCAATCCTCAATACTCAATATTCAATCCTCAATCCTCAATCCTCAGTCCTCAATCCTCAATCTTCAATCCTCAATCCTCAGTCCTCAATCCTCAATCCTCATTCTTCAATACTCAATACCCAATCCTCAGTCTTCAATCCTCAATCCTCAGTCATCAAATCTCAATCCCCAATCCTCAGTCCTCAGAACTCAAACCTCAATCCTCAACCCTCAGCCCTCATCCTCAATTCTCAATCCTCAATCCTCAATCATCAATCTTTAATCCTCAATACTCAATCTTCAGTAATCAATCCTCAATCCTCAGTCCTCAATCCTCAATCTTCAATCCTCAATCCTCAGTCCTCAATCCTCAATCCTCATTCTTCAATACTCAATACCCAATCCTCAGTCTTCAATCCTCAATCCTCAATCATCAAATCTCAATCCCCAATCCTCAGTCATCAGTCCTCAAACCTCAATCCTCAACCCTCAGCCCTCATCCTCAATTCTCAATCCTCAATCCGCAATCCTCAATCTTCAATCCTCAATACTCAATCTTCAATAATCAATCCTCAATTCTCAATCCTCAATACTCAATCCTCAATCGTCAACCCTCAATCCCCAATCCTCAATCTTCAATCCTCAATCCTCAATCCTCAATCCTCAATCCTCAATCTTCAATCCCCAATAATCAATCTTCAATCCTCAATCCTCAATCCTCAATCCTGAATCCTCAATTCTCAATCCCCAAACTCCAATCCTCTATACTCAGTCTTCAATCCTCAATCCTCTATCCTCAATCCTCATTCTTCAACCCTCAATACCCAATCCTCAATCTTCAATCCTCAATCCTCAATCCTCAATTCTCAATCCTCAATCCTCAATCCTCAGTCCTCAAACCTCAATCGCCAATCTTAAGCCCTCATCCTCAATCCTCAATCCGCAATCTTCAATCCTCAATCTTCAATCCTCATGCCTCAATCCACAATCCTCAATCCTCAGTCATCAAACCTCAATCCTGAATCGTCAATCCTGAACTCTAAATCTTCAGACCTCAGACCTGAACAATCAGATGTCAATCCTCAATCCTCAATAGAATATTATCAATTCACAGTTTTGAATACACAATACTCAATCTGCAATCTTCAAATTTCTACCCACAAACATCAATTCTCATCACTCAACCCTCAACACTCAGTCCCCAATCCTCAATCTTCAATCCTCAATCCGCAATCCTCAACCCTCAACACTCAGTCCCCAATCCTCAATCTTCAATCCTCAATCCTCAATCCTCAATCCTCAATCCTCAATCTTCAATCCTCTATACTCAATCCTCAATCCTCAATCCTCAATACTCAATCCTCAATCCTCAATCCTCAATCCTCATTCTACAATCCTCAATACCCAATCCTCAATCCTCAATCCTCAAACCTCATTCTACAATCCCCAATACCCAATCCTCAATCTTCAATCCTCAATCCTCAATCCTCAATACTCAGCCCTCAATCCTCAGTCCTCAGTCCTCAAATCTCAATCCTCAACCCTCAGCCCTCATCCTTAATCCTCAATCCTAAATTCTCAATCCTCAAACCTCAAACCTCAATCCTCAATCCTCAATCCTCAATACTCAATCCTCAATCCTCAATCCTCAATCCTCAATCCTCATTCTTCAACTCTCAATACCCAATCCTCAATCTTCAATCCTCAATCCTCAATCCTCAATTCTCAATCCTCAATCCTCAATCCTCAATCCTCAGTCCTCAAACCTCAATCGCCAATCCTCAGCCCTCAGCCTCAATCCTCAATCCTCAATCCTCAATCCTCAATCCTCAATCCTCATGCCTCAATCCACAATCCTCAATCCTCAGTCATCAAACCTCAATCCTGAATCGTCAATCCTGAATTCTCAATCTTCAGACCTCAGTCCTGAACGATCAGATGCCAATCCTCATTCCTCAATAGAATATTATCAATTCACAGTTTTCAATACACAATACTCAATCTGCAATCTTCAAATTTCTACCCACAAACATCAATTCTCATCGCTCAACCCTCAACACACAGTCCCCAATCCTCAATCTTCAATCCTCAATCCGCAATCCTCAACCCTCAACACTCAGTCCCCAATCCTCAATCTTCAATCGTCAATCCTCAATCCTCAATCCTCAATCCTCAATCTTCAATCCTCTATACTCAATCCTCAATCCTCAATCCTCAATCCTCAATCCTCAATCCTCAATCCTCAATCCTCATCCTACAGTACTCAATACCCAATCCTCAATCTTCAATCCTCAATCCTCAATCCTCAATTCTCAATCCTCAATCCTCAATCCTCAATCCTCAATCTTCCATCGTCAATACTCAATCTTCAATCCTCAATCCTCAATCCGCAATGCTCAATGCTCAATCCTCAATCCTCAATCCTCAAACCACAATCTTCAATCCTCAATACTCAATCTGCAATCCTCAATACTCAATCCTCAATCCTCAATCCTCAATCGTCGATCCTCAATCCCCAATCCTCAATCTTCAATCCTCAATCCTCAATCCCCAATCCTCAATCCTCAATCCTCAATCTTCAATCCTCAATCCTCAATCGTCATTCGTCAATCCTCATTCTTCAATCCTCCATTCTCAATCCTCAATCCTCCATCCTCAATCCTCAGTCCTCTATCCTCAATCCTCAATCCTCAATCCTCAAACCTCATTCTACATCCTCAATACCCAATCCTCAATCTTCAATCCTCAATCCTCAATCCTCAATACTCAATCCTCAATCCTCAGTCCTCAGTCCTCAAACCTCAATCCTCAACCCTCAGCCCTCATCCTCAATCCTCAATCCTAAATTCTCAATGCTCAAACCTCAAACCTCAATCCTCAACCGTCAGTCCTCGTCCTCAATCCTCAACCCTCAATCCTCAATCCTCAGTCCTCAATCTTCAATCCTCAATACTCAATATTCAATCCTCAATCCTCAATCCTCAGTCCTCAATCCTCAATCTTCAATCCTCAATCCTCAATCCTCAATACTCAATCCTCAATACTCAACCATCAGCCCTCAATCCACAATACTCAATAGAATATCCTGAATTCTCAGGATTCAATACTCAAACCTCAACACTCAAACCTCAACCCTCAATCCTCAATCCTCAATCCTCAATCGTCAATCCTCAATACTCAATCTTCAATCCTCCATTCTCAATCCTCAATCCTCAATCCTCAATCCTCAATCCTCAATCCTCAATCGTCAGGCTTCAATCCTCAATACCCAATCCTAAATCTTCAATCCTCAATCCTCAATCCTCAATTCTCAATCCTCAATCCTCTGTCCTCAGTCCTCTAACCTCAACCCTCAACCCTCAGCCCTCATCCTCAATCCTCAATACTCAATCCTCAATCCTCAATCTTGAATCCTCAATACTCAATCTTGAATAATCAACCCTCAATTCTCAATCCTCAATACTCAATCCTCAATCCTCAATCTTCAATCATCAGTACTCAGTCTTTAATCCTCAATCCTCAATCCTCAATCCTCAATCCTCATTCTTCAATCCTCAATACACAATCCTCAATCTTCAATCCTCAATCCTCAATCCTCAATCCTCAATCCTCAGACCTCAAACATCAATACTCAACCCTCAGTCCTCGTCCTCAATCCAGAACAATCAATCCTCAATCCTCATTCTTCAATCATCAATATTCCATCTTCAGTCCTCAATCCTCAATCCTCAATCCTCAATCCTCAATCCTCAATGTTCAACCCGCAATACCCAATCCTCAATCTTCAATCCCCAATCCTCAATCCTCAATCCTCAATCTTCAATCCTCAATACTCAATCTTCAATCCTCAGTTCTCAATACTCAATAGAATATACTGAATTCTCAGGATTCAATACTCAAACCTCAACACGCAACCCTGAATCCTCAATCCTCAATCCTCAATCCTCAATCTTCAATCATCAATACTCAATCTTCAATCCTCCATCCTCAATCCTCAGTCCTCTATCCTCAATCCTCAATCGTCATTCGTCAATTCTCATTCTTCAATCCTCAATACCCAATCCTCAATCTGCAACCTTCAACCCTCAATCCTCAACTCTCAATCCTCAAACCTCAATCCTCAATCCTCAATCCCCAATCCTCAATCCTCAATCCTCAATCTTCAATCCTCAATCCTCAATCGTCATTCGTCAATCCTCATTCTTCAATCCTCAATACCCAATCCTCAATCTTCAATCTTCAACCCTCAATCCTCAACTCTCAATCCTCAAACCTCAATCCTCAACCCTCAGTCCTCGTCCTCAATCCAGAACAATCAATCCTCAATCCTCGTTCTTCAATCATCAATATTCCATCTTCAGTCCTCAATCCTCAATCCTCAATCCTCAATCCTCAATCCTCAATGTTCAACCCGCAATACCCAATCCTCAATCCTCAATCCCCAATCCTCAATCCTCAATCCTCAATCTTCAATCCTCAATCCTCAATCGTCATTCGTCAATCCTCATTCTTCAATCCTCAATACCCAATCCTCAATCTTCAATCTTCAACCCTCAATCCTCAATCCTCAGTCCTCAGTCCTCAAACCTCAATCCTCAACCCTCAGCCCTCATCCTCAATCCTCAATCCTAAATTCTCAATCCTCAAACCTCAAACCTCAATCCTCAACCGTCAGTCCTCGTCCTCAATCCTCAACCCTCAGTCCTCAATCCTCAGTCCTCAATCTTCAATCCTCAATACTCAATATTCAATCCTCAATCCTCAATCCTCAGTCCTCAATCCTCAATCTTCAATCCTCAATCCTCAGTCCTCAATCCTCAATCCTCATTCTTCAATACTCAATACCCAATCCTCAGTCTTCAATCCTCAACCCTCAATCATCAAATCTCAATCCCCAATCCTCAGTCCTCAGTCCTCAAACCTCAATCCTCAACCCTCAGCCCTCATCCTCAATTCTCAATCCTCAATCCTCAATCCTCAATCTTTAATCCTCAATACTCAATCTTCAATAATCAATCCTCAATTCTCAATCCTCAATCCTCAATCCTCAATCTTCAATCCTCAATCCTCAATCCTCAAACCTCAATCCTCAACCCTCAGCCCACATTCTCAGTCCTCAATACTCAATTCTCAGTCCTCAGCCCTCAAACCTCAATCCTCAACCCTCAGACCTCATCCTCAATCCTCAACTATCAACCCTCAATCCTCAATCTTCAATCCTCAATACTCAATCTTCAATCCTCAATCCTCAGTCCTCATTACTCAACCATCAGTCCTCAATTCTCAATACTCAATCCTCAATCCTCAATCTTCAATCCCCAATACTCAATCTTCAATGCTCAATCCTCAATCCTCAATCCTCAATGCTCAATCCTCAATCCTCAATCCTCAACCCTCAATCTTCAATCCTCAATCCTCATTCTTCAATACTCAGACCTCAAACATCAATACTCAACCCTCAGTCCTCGTCCTCAATCCACAACACTCAATCCTCGATCATCAATCTTCAATCATCAATATTCAATCTTCAATCCTCAATCCTCAATCCTCAATACTCAATCCTCAATACTCAACCATCAGCCCTCAATCCTCAATACTCAATAGAATATCCTGAATTCTCAGGATTCAATACTCAAACCTCAACACGCAACCCTGAATCCTCAATCCTCAATCCTCAATCCTCAGTCTTCAATCATCAATACTCAATCTTCAATCCTCAATCCTCAATCCTCAATCCTCAATCCTCAATCCTCAATGTTCAGCCCGCAATACCCAATCCTCAATCTTCAATCCCCAATAATCAATCTTCAATCCTCAATCCTCAATCCCCAATCCTGAATCCTCAATTCTCAATCCCCAAACTCCAATCCTCTATACTCAGTCTTCAATCCTCAATCCTCTATCCTCAATCCTCATTCTTCAACCCTCAATACCCAATCCTCAATCTTCAATCCTCAAATCTCAATCCTCAACCCTCAGCCCTCATCCTTAATCCTCAATCCTAAATTCTCAATCCTCAAACCTCAAACCTCAATCCTCAATCCTCAATCCTCAATACTCAATCCTCAATCCTCAATCCTCAATCCTCAATCCTCATTCTTCAACTCTCAATACCCAATCCTCAATCTTCAATCCTCAATCCTCAATCCTCAATTCTCAATCCTCAATCCTCAATCCTCAATCCTCAGTCCTCAAACCTCAATCGCCAATCCTCAGCCCTCAGCCTCAATCCTCAATCCTCAATCCTCAATCCTCAATCCTCAATCCTCATGCCTCAATCCACAATCCTCAATCCTCAGTCATCAAACCTCAATCCTGAATCGTCAATCCTGAATCCTCAATCTTCAGACCTCAGTCCTGAACGTTCAGATGCCAATCCTCATTCCTCAATAGAATATTATCAATTCACAGTTTTCAATACACAATACTCAATCTGCAATCTTCAAATTTCTACCCACAAACATCAATTCTCATCGCTCAACCCTCAACACACAGTCCCCAATCCTCAATCTTCAATCCTCAATCCGCAATCCTCAACCCTCAACACTCAGTCCCCAATCCTCAATCTTCAATCGTCAATCCTCAATCCTCAATCCTCAATCCTCAATCTTCAATCCTCTATACTCAATCCTCAATCCTCAATCCTCAATCCTCAATCCTCAATCCTCAATCCTCAATCCTCATCCTACAGTACTCAATACCCAATCCTCAATCTTCAATCCTCAATCCTCAATCCTCAATTCTCAATCCTCAATCCTCAATCCTCAATCCTCAATCTTCCATCGTCAATACTCAATCTTCAATCCTCAATCCTCAATCCGCATTGCTCAATGCTCAATCCTCAATCCTCAATCCTCAAACCACAATCTTCAATCCTCAATACTCAATCTGCAATCCTCAATACTCAATCCTCAATCCTCAATCCTCAATCGTCGATCCTCAATCCCCAATCCTCAATCTTCAATCCTCAATCCTCAATCCCCAATCCTCAATCCTTAATCCTCAATCTTCAATCCTCAATCCTCAATCGTCATTCGTCAATCCTCATTCTTCAATCCTCCATTCTCAATCCTCAATCCTCCATCCTCAATCCTCAGTCCTCTATCCTCAATCCTCAATCCTCAATCCTCAAACCTCATTCTACATCCTCAATACCCAATCCTCAATCTTCAATCCTCAATCCTCAATCCTCAATACTCAATCCTCAATCCTCAGTCCTCAGTCCTCAAACCTCAATCCTCAACCCTCAGCCCTCATCCTCAATCCTCAATCCTAAATTCTCAATGCTCAAACCTCAAACCTCAATCCTCAACCGTCAGTCCTCGTCCTCAATCCTCAACCCTCAATCCTCAATCCTCAGTCCTCAATCTTCAATCCTCAATACTCAATATTCAATCCTCAATCCTCAATCCTCAGTCCTCAATCCTCAATCTTCAATCCTCAATCCTCAATCCTCAATACTCAATCCTCAATACTCAACCATCAGCCCTCAATCCACAATACTCAATAGAATATCCTGAATTCTCAGGATTCAATACTCAAACCTCAACACTCAAACATCAACCCTCAATCCTCAATCCTCAATCCTCAATCGTCAATCCTCAATACTCAATCTTCAATCCTCCATTCTCAATCCTCAATCCTCAATCCTCAATCCTCAATCCTCAATCCTCAATCGTCAGGCTTCAATCCTCAATACCCAATCCTAAATCTTCAATCCTCAATCCTCAATCCTCAATTCTCAATCCTCAATCCTCTGTCCTCAGTCCTCTAACCTCAACCCTCAACCCTCAGCCCTCATCCTCAATCCTCAATACTCAATCCTCAATCCTCAATCTTGAATCCTCAATACTCAATCTTGAATAATCAACCCTCAATTCTCAATCCTCAATACTCAATCCTCAATCCACAATCTTCAATCATCAGTACTCAGTCTTTAATCCTCAATCCTCAATCCTCAATCCTCAATCCTCATTCTTCAATCCTCAATACACAATCCTCAATCTTCAATCCTCAATCCTCAATCCTCAATCCTCAATCCTCAGACCTCAAACATCAATACTCAACCCTCAGTCCTCGTCCTCAATCCAGAACAATCAATCCTCAATCCTCATTCTTCAATCATCAATATTCCATCTTCAGTCCTCAATTCTCAATCCTCAATCCTCAATCCTCAATCCTCACTGTTCAACCCGCAATACCCAATCCTCAATCTTCAATCCCCAATCCTCAATCCTCAATCCTCAATCTTCAATCCTCAATACTCAATCTTCAATCCTCAGTTCTCAATACTCTATAGAATATACTGAATTCTCAGGATTCAATACTCAAACCTCAACACGCAACCCTGAATCCTCAATCCTCAATCCTCAATCCTCAATCTTCAATCATCAATACTCAATCTTCAATCCTCCATCCTCAATCCTCAGTCCTCTATCCTCAATCCTCAATCGTCATTCGTCAATCCTCATTCTTCAATCCTCAATACCCAATCCTCAATCTGCAACCTTCAACCCTCAATCCTCAACTCTCAATCCTCAAACCTCAATCCTCAATCCTCAATCCCCAATCCTCAATCCTCAATCCTCAATCTTCAATCCTCAATCCTCAATCGTCATTCGTCAATCCTCATTCTTCAATCCTCAATACCCAATCCTCAATCTTCAATCTTCAACCCTCAATCCTCAACTCTCAATCCTCAAACCTCAATCCTCAACCCTCAGCCCTCGTCCTCAATCCTCAATCCTCAATCCTCAATCGTCATTCTTCAATCCTCAATACTCAATCTTCAATCCTCAATCCTCAGTCCTCATTCTACAATCCTCAATACCCAATCCTCAATCTTCGATCCTCAATCCTCAATCCTCAATACTCAATCCTCAATCCTCAGTCCTCAGTCCTCAAACCTCAATCCTCAACCCTCAGCCCTCATCCTCAATCCTCAATCCTAAATTCTCAATCCTCAAACCTCAAACCTCAATCCTCAACCGTCAGTCCTCGTCCTCAATCCTCAACCCTCAGTCCTCAATCCTCAGTCCTCAATCTTCAATCCCCAATACTCAATCTTCAATGCTCAATCCTCAATCCTCAATCCTCAATGCTCAATCCTCAATCCTCAATCCTCAACCCTCAATCTTCAATCCTCAATCCTCATTCTTCAATACTCAGACCTCAAACATCAATACTCAACCCTCAGTCCTCGTCCTCAATCCACAACACTCAATCCTCGATCATCAATCTTCAATCATCAATATTCAATCTTCAATCCTCAATCCTCAATCCTCAATACTCAATCCTCAATACTCAACCATCAGCCCTCAATCCTCAATACTCAATAGAATATCCTGAATTCTCAGGATTCAATACTCAAACCTCAACACGCAACCCTGAATCCTCAATCCTCAATCCTCAATCCTCAGTCTTCAATCATCAATACTCAATCTTCAATCCTCAATCCTCAATCCTCAATCCTCAATCCTCAATCCTCAATGTTCAGCCCGCAATACCCAATCCTCAATCTTCAATCCCCAATAATCAATCTTCAATCCTCAATCCTCAATCCCCAATCCTGAATCCTCAATTCTCAATCCCCAAACTCCAATCCTCTATACTCAGTCTTCAATCCTCAATCCTCTATCCTCAATCCTCATTCTTCAACCCTCAATACCCAATCCTCAATCTTCAATCCTCAATCCTCAATCCTCAACACTCAACCCTCAACCCTCAATCCTCAATCCTCAATCCTCAATCGTCAATCCTCAATACTCAATCTTCAATCCTCCATTCTCAATCCTCAGTCCTCAATCCTCAATCCTCAATCCTCAATCGTCAGGCTTCAATCCTCAATACCCAATCCTCAATCTTCAATCCTCAATCCTCAATCCTCAATTCTCAATCCTCAATCCTCTGTCCTCAGTCCTCTAACCTCAACCCTCAACCCTCAGCCCTCATCCTCAATCCTCAATACTCAATCCTCAATCCTCAATCTTCAATCCTCAATACTCAATCTTGAATAATCAATCCTCAATTCTCAATCCTCAATACTCAATCCTCAATCCTCAATCTTCAATCATCAATACTCAGTCTTCAATCCTCAATCCTCAATCCTCAATCCTCAATCCTCATTCTTCAATCCTCAATACACAATCCTCAATCTTCAATCCTCAATCCTCAATCCTCAATCCTCAATCCTCAGACCTCAAACATCAATACTCAACCCTCAGTCCTCGTCCTCAATCCAGAACAATCAATCCTCAATCCTCATTCTTCAATCATCAATATTCCATCTTCAGTCCTCAATCCTCAATCCTCAATCCTCAATCCTCAATCCTCAATGTTCAACCCGCAATACCCAATCCTCAATCTTCAATCCCCAATCCTCAATCCTCAATCCTCAATCTTCAATCCTCAATACTCAACCTTCAATCCTCAGTTCTCAATACTCAATAGAATATCCTGAATTCTCAGGATTCAATACTCAAACCTCAACACGCAACCCTGAATCCTCAATCCTCAATCCTCAATCCTCAATCTTCAATCATCAATACTCAATCTTCAATCCTCCATCCTCAATCCTCAGTCCTCTATCCTCAATCCTCAATCGTCATTCGTCAATCCTCATTCTTCAATCCTCAATACCCAATCCTCAATCTGCAACCTTCAACCCTCAATCCTCAATCCTCAATACTCAATCCTCAATCCTCAGTCCTCAGTCCTCAAACCTCAATCCTCAACCCTCAGCCCTCATTCTCAATCCTCAATCCTAAATTCTCAATCCTCAAACCTCAAACCTCAACCCTCAACCGTCAGTCCTCGTCCTCAATCCTCAACCCTCAATCCTCAATCCTCAGTCCTCAATCTTCAATCCTCAATACTCAATATTCAATCCTCAATCCTCAATCCTCAGTCCTCAATCCTCAATCTTCAATCCTCAATCCTCAGTCCTCAATCCTCAATCCTCATTCTTCAATACTCAATACCCAATCCTCAATGTTCAACCCGCAATACCCAATCCTCAATCTTCAATCCCCAATCCTCAATCCTCAATCCTCAATCTTCAATCCTCAATACTCAACCTTCAATCCTCAGTTCTCAATACTCAATAGAATATCCTGAATTCTCAGGATTCAATACTCAAACCTCAACACGCAACCCTGAATCCTCAATCCTCAATCCTCAATCCTCAATCTTCAATCATCAATACTCAATCTTCAATCCTCCATCCTCAATCCTCAGTCCTCTATCCTCAATCCTCAATCGTCATTCGTCAATCCTCATTCTTCAATCCTCAATACCCAATCCTCAATCTGCAACCTTCAACCCTCAATCCTCAATCCTCAATACTCAATCCTCAATCCTCAGTCCTCAGTCCTCAAACCTCAATCCTCAACCCTCAGCCCTCATTCTCAATCCTCAATCCTAAATTCTCAATCCTCAAACCTCAAACCTCAATCCTCAACCGTCAGTCCTCGTCCTCAATCCTCAACCCTCAATCCTCAATCCTCAGTCCTCAATCTTCAATCCTCAATACTCAATATTCAATCCTCAATCCTCAATCCTCAGTCGTCAATCCTCAATCTTCAATCCTCAATCCTCAGTCCTCAATCCTCAATCCTCATTCTTCAATACTCAATACCCAATCCTCAGTCTTCAATCCTCAATCCTCAATCATCAAACCTCAATCCCCAATCCTCAGTCCTCAGTCCTCAAACCTCAATCCTCAACCCTCAGCCCTCATCCTCAATTCTCAGTCCTCAATCCACAATCCTCAATCTTCAATCCTCAATACTCAATCTTCAATAATCAATCCTCAATTCTCAATCCTCAATACTCAATCCTCAATCGTCAACCCTCAATCCCCAATCCTCAATCTTCAATCCTCAATCCTCAATCCTCAATCCTCAATCCTCAATCTTCAATCCCCAATAATCAATCTTCAATCCTCAATCCTCAATCCCCAATCCTGAATCCTCAATTCTCAATCCCCAAACTCCAATCCTCTATACTCAGTCTTCAATCCTCAATCCTCTATCCTCAATCCTCATTCTTCAACCCTCAATACCCAATCCTCAATCATCAATCCTCAATCCTCAATCCTCAATTCTCAATCCTCAATCCTCAATCCTCAGTCCTCAAACCTCAATCGCCAATCCTCAGCCCTCATCCTCAATCCTCAATCCTCAATCTTCAATCCTCAATCCTCAATCCTCATGCCTCAATCCACAATCCTCAATCCTCAGTCATCAAACCTCAATCCTGAATCGTCAATCCTGAATTCTAAATCTTCAGACCTCAGACCTGAACAATCAGATGTCAATCCTCAATCCTCAATAGAATATTATCAATTCACAGTTTTGAATACACAATACTCAATCTGCAATCTTCAAATTTCTACCCACAAACGTCAATTCTCATCACTCATCCCTCAACACTCAGTCCCCAATCCTCAATCTTCAATCCTCAATCCGCAATCCTCAACCCTCAACACTCAGTCCCCAATCCTCAATCTTCAATCCTCAATCCTCAATCCTCAATCCTCAATCCTCAATCTTCAATCCTCTATACACAATCCTCAATCCTCAATCCTCAATACTCAATCCTCAATCCTCAATCCTCAATCCTCATTCTACAATCCTCAATACCCAATCCTCAATCTTCAATCCTCAATCCTCAATCCTCAATTCTCAATCCTCAATCCTCAGTCCTCAGTCCTCAAACCTCAATCCTCAACCCTCAGCCCACATTCTCAGTCCTCAATCCTCAATTCTCAGTCCTCAGCCCTCAAACCTCAATCCTCAACCCTCAGACCTCATCCTCAATCCTCAATTATCAATCCTCAATCCTCAATCTTCAATCCTCAATCCTCATTCTTCAATCCTCAGACCTCAAACATCAATACTCAACCCTCAGTCCTCGTCCTCAATCCACAACACTCAATCCTCGATCATCAATCTTCAATCATCAATATTCAATCTTCAATCCTCAATCCTCAATCCTCAATACTCAATCCTCAATACTCAACCATCAGCCCTCAATCCTCAATACTCAATAGAATATCCTGAATTCTCAGGATTCAATACTCAAACCTCAACACTCAACCCTCAACCCTCAATCCTCAATCCTCAATCCTCAATCGTCAATCCTCAATACTCAATCTTCAATCCTCCATTCTCAATCCTCAATCCTCAATCCTCAATCCTCAATCCTCAATCCTCAATCCTCAATCGTCAGGCTTCAATCCTCAATACCCAATCCTCAATCTTCAATCCTCAATCCTCAATCCTCAATTCTCAATCCTCAATCCTCTGTCCTCAGTCCTCTAACCTCAACCCTCAACCCTCAGCCCTCATCCTCAATCCTCAATACTCAATCCTCAATCCTCAATCTTCAATCCTCAATACTCAATATTGAATAATCAATCCTCAATTCTCAATCCTCAATACTCAATCCTCAATCCTCAATCTTCAATCATCAATACTCAGTCTTCAATCCTCAATCCTCAATCCTCAATCCTCAATCCTCATTCTTCAATCCTCAATACACAATCCTCAATCTTCAATCCTCAATCCTCAATCCTCAATCCTCAATCCTCAGTCCTCAAACATCAATACTCAACCCTCAGTCCTCGTCCTCAGTCCAGAACAATCAATCCTCAATCCTCATTCTTCAATCATCAATATTCCATCTTGAGTCCACAATCCTCAATCCTCAATCCTCAATCCTCAATCCTCAATGTTCAACCCGCAATACCCAATCCTCAATCTTCAATCCCCAATCCTCAATCCTCAATCCTCAATCCTCAATCTTCAATCCTCAATACTCAATCTTCAATCCTCAGTTCTCAATACTCAATAGAATATCCTGAATTCTCAGGATTCAATACTCAAACCTCAACACGCAACCCTGAATCCTCAATCCTCAATACTCAATCCTCAATCTTCAATCATCAATACTCAATCTTCAATCCTCCATCCTCAATCCTCAGTCCTCTATCCTCAATCCTCAATCGTCAGGCTTCAATCCTCAATACTCAATCTTCAATCCTCAATCCTCAATCGTCATTCGTCAATCCTCCTTCTTCAATCCTCAATACCCAATCCTCAATCTTCAATCTTCAACCCTCAATCCTCAACTCTCAATCCTCAACCCTCAATCCTCAGACCTCAAACCTCAATCCTCAACCCTCAGGCCTCATCCTCAATCCTCAATCCTCAATCTTCAATCCCCAATCCTCAGTCCTCATTACTCAACCATCAGTCCTCAATTCTCAATGCTCAATCCTCAATCCTCAATCTTCAATCCCCAATACTCAATCTTCAATGCTCAATCCTCAATCCTCAACCCTCAATGCTCAATCCTCAATCCTCAATCCTCAACCCTCAATCTTCAATCCTCAATCCTCATTCTTCAATCCTCAGACCTCAAACATCAATACTCAACCATCAGCCCTCAATCCTCAATACTCAATAGAATATCCTGAATTCTCAGGATTCAATACTCAAACCTCAACACTCAACCCTCAACCCTCAATCCTCAATCCTCAATCCTCAATCGTCAATCCTCAATACTCAATCTTCAATCCTCCATTCTCAATCCTCAATCCTCAATCCTCAATCCTCAATCCTCAATCCTCAATCCTCAATCGTCAGGCTTCAATCCTCAATACCCAATCCTCAATCTTCAATCCTCAATCCTCAATCCTCAATTCTCAATCCTGAATCCTCTGTCCTCAGTCCTCTAACCTCAACCCTCAACCCTCAGCCCTCATCCTCAATCCTCAATACTCAATCCTCAATCCTAAATCTTCAATCCTCAATACTCAATCTTGAATAATCAATCCTCAATTCTCAATCCTCAATACTCAATCCTCAATCCTCAATCTTCAATCATCAATACTCAGTCTTCAATCCTCAATCCTCAATCCTCAATCCTCAATCCCCATTCTTCAATCCTCAATACACAATCCTCAATCTTCAATCCTCAATCCTCAATCCTCAATCCTCAATCCTCAGACCTCAAACATCAATACTCAACCCTCAGTCCTCGTCCTCAATCCAGAACAATCAATCCTCAATCCTCATTCTTCAATCATCAATATTCCATCTTCAGTCCTCAATCCTCAATCCTCAATCCTCAATCCTCAATCCTCAATGTTCAACCCGCAATACCCAATCCTCAATCTTCAATCCCCAATCCTCAATCCTCAATCCTCAATCTTCAATCCTCAATACTCAATCTTCAATCCTCAGTTCTCAATACTCAATAGAATATCCTGAATTCTCAGGATTCAATACTCAAACCTCAACACGCAACCCTGAATCCTCAATCCTCAATCCTCAATCCTCAATCTTCAATCATCAATACTCAATCTTCAATCCTCCATCCTCAATCCTCAGTCCTCTATCCTCAATCCTCAATCGTCATTCGTCAATCCTCATTCTTCAATCCTCAATACCCAATCCTCAATCTGCAACCTTCAACCCTCAATCCTCAACTCTCAATCCTCAAACCTCAATCCTCAATCCTCAATCCCCAATCCTCAATCCTCAATCCTCAATCTTCAATCCTCAATCCTCAATCGTCATTCGTCAATCCTCATTCTTCAATCCTCAATACCCAATCCTCAATCTTCAATCTTCAACCCTCAATCCCCAATCCCCAATCCTCAATCCTCAATCCTCAATCTTCAATCCTCAATCCTCAATCGTCATTCGTCAATCCTCATTCTTCAATCCTCAATACCCAATCCTCAATCTTCAATCTTCAACCCTCAATCCTCAACTCTCAATCCTCAAACCTCAATCCTCAACCCTCAGCCCTCATCCTCAATCCTCAATCCTCAATCCTCAATCGTCATTCTTCAATTCTCAATACTCAATCTTCAATCCTCAATCCTCAATCATCAAATCTCAATCCCCAATCCTCAGTCCTCAGTCCTCAAACCTCAATCCTCAACCCTCAGCCCTCATCCTCAATTCTCAATCCTCAGTCCTCAATCCTCAATCTTCAATCCTCAATACTCAATCTTCAATAATCAATCCTCAATTCTCAATCCTCAATACTCAATCCTCAATCGTCAACCCTCAATCCCCAATCCTCAATCTTCAATCCTCAATCCTCAATCCTCAATCCTCAATCCTCAATCTTCAATCCCCAATAATCAATCTTCAATCCTCAATCCTCAATCCTCAATCCTGAATCCTCAATTCTCAATCCCCAAACTCCAATCCTCTATACTCAGTCTTCAATCCTCAATCCTCTATCCTCAATCCTCATTCTTCAACCCTCAATACCCAATCCTCAATCTTCAATCCTCAATCCTCAATCCTCAATCCTCAGACCTCAAACATCAATACTCAACCCTCAGTCCTCGTCCTCAATCCAGAACAATCAATCCTCAATCCTCATTCTTCAATCATCAATATTCCATCTTCAGTCCTCAATCCTCAATCCTCAATCCTCAATCCTCAATCCTCAATGTTCAACCCGCAATACCCAATCCTCAATCTTCAATCCCCAATCCTCAATCCTCAATCCTCAATCTTCAATCCTCAATACTCAATCTTCAATCCTCAGTTCTCAATACTCAATAGAATATCCTGAATTCTCAGGATTCAATACTCAAACCTCAACACGCAACCATGAATCCTCAATCCTCAATCCTCAATCCTCAATCTTCAATCATCAATACTCAATCTTCAATCCTCCATCCTCAATCCTCAGTCCTCTATCCTCAATCCTCAATCGTCAGGCTTCAATCCTCAATACTGAATCTTCAATCCTCAATCCTCAATCGTCATTCGTCAATCCTCCTTCTTCAATCCTCAATACCCAATCCTCAATCTTCAATCTTCAACCCTCAATCCTCAACTCTCAATCCTCAACCCTCAATCCTCAGACCTCAAACCTCAATCCTCAACCCTCAGGCCTCATCCACAATCCTCAATCCTCAATCTTCAATCCTCAATCCTCAATCCTCATGCCTCAATCGTCAGTCCTCAATCCTCAGTCATCAAACCTCAATCCTGAATCCTCAATCCTGAATCCTCAATCTTCAGACCTCAGAGCTGAACAATCAGATGTCAATCCTCAATCCTCAATAGAATATCATCAATTCACAGTTTTCAATACTCAATACTCAATCTTCATTCCTCAATCCTCAATCCTCAATCCTCAATCCTCAATCCTCAATCCTCAGTCCTCAAACCTCAATCCTCAACCCTCAGCCCTCATCCTCAGGCCTCAATCCTAAATTCTCAATCCTCAAACCTCAAACCTCAATCCTCAACCGCCAGTCCTCGTCCTCAATCCTGAACCCTCAATCCTCAATCCTCAGTCCTCAATCCTGAATCCTCAATACTCAATCTTCAATCCTCCATCCTCAATCCTCAATCCTCAATCCTCAATCCTCAATCCTCAATCCTCAATCCTCAATCCTCAATCCTCAATCGTCAGGCTTCAATCCTCAATACCCAATCCTCAGCCTTCAATCTTCAATCCTCAGTCCTCAATTCTCAATCCTCAATCCTCAGTCCTCAGACCTCAAACCTCAATCCCCAACCCTCAGCCCTCATCCTCATTCCTCAATCCTCAATCGTCAATCCTCAATCCTCAATCCTCAATGTTCAATCCTCAACACCCAATCCTCAATCTTCAATCCTCAATCCTCAATCCTCAATACTCAATCCTCAATCCTCAATCCTCTGTCCTCAAACCTCAATCCTGAATCCTCAATACTGAATCCTCAATCTTCTGCCCTCAGTCCTCAACAATCAGTTGTCAAACCTCAATCCTCAATAGAATGTCATCAATTCACAGTCTTCAATACTCAATACTCAATCTGCAATCTTCAAATCTCTATCCACAAACATCAATTCTCATCACTCAACCCTCGACACCCAGTCCCCAATCCTCAATGTTCAATCCTCAATTCTCAATCCTCAATCCTCTGTCCTCAGTCCTCTAACCTCAACCCTCAACCCTCAGCCCTCATCCTCAATCCTCAATACTCAATCCTCAATCCTCTATCTTCAATCCTCAATACTCAATCTTGAATAATCAATCCTCAATTCTCAATCGTCAATACTCAATCCTCAATCCTCAATCTTCAATCATCAATACTCAGTATTCAATCCTCAATCCTCAGTCCTCTATCCTCAATCCTCATTCTTCAATCCTCAATACACAATCCTCAATCTTCAATCCTCAATCCTCAATCCTCAATCCTCAACCCTCAGACCTCAAACATCAATACTCAACCCTCAGTCCTCGTCCTCAATCCACAACAATCAATCCTCAATCCTCATTCTTCAATCATCAATATTCAATCTTCAGTCCTCAATCCTCAATCCTCAATCCTCAATCCTCAATCCTCAATGTTCAATCCGCAATACCCAATCCTCAATCTTCAATCCCCAATCCTCAATCCTCAATTCTCAATCTTCAATCCTCAATACTCAATCTTCAATCCTCAGTTCTCAATACTCAATAGAATATCCTGAATTCTCAGGATTCAATACTCAAACCTCAACACGCAACCCTGAATCCTCAATCCTCAATCCTCAATCCTCAATCTTCAATCTTCAATACTCAATCTTCAATCCTCCATCCTCAATCCTCAGTCCTCTATCCTCAATCCTCAATCGTCAGGCTTCAATCCTCAATACCCAATCCTCAATCTTCAATCCTCAATCCTCAATCCTCAATTCTCAATCCTCAATCCTCTGTCCTCAGTCCTCTAACCTCAACCCTCAACCCTCAGCCCTCATCCTCAATCCTCAATACTCAATCCTCAATCCTCTATCTTCAATCCTCAATACTCAATCTTGAATAATCAATCCTCAATTCTCAATCGTCAATACTCAATCCTCAATCCTCAATCTTCAATCATCAATACTCAGTATTCAATCCTCAATCCTCAGTCCTCAATCCTCAATCCTCATTCTTCAATCCTCAATACACAATCCTCAATCTTCAATCCTCAATCCTCAATCCTCAATCCTCAACCCTCAGACCTCAAACATCAATACTCAACCCTCAGTCCTCGTCCTCAATCCACAACAATCAATCCTCAATCCTCATTCTTCAAACATCAATATTCAATCTTCAGTCCTCAATCCTCAATCCTCAATCCTCAATCCTCAATCCTCAATGTTCAATCCGCAATACCCAATCCTCAATCTTCAATCCCCAATCCTCAATCCTCAATTCTCAATCTTCAATCCTCAATACTCAATCTTCAATCCTCAGTTCTCAATACTCAATAGAATATCCTGAATTCTCAGGATTCAATACTCAAACCTCAACACGCAACCCTGAATCCTCAATCCTCAATCCTCAATCCTCAATCTTCAATCTTCAATACTCAATCTTCAATCCTCCATCCTCAATCCTCAGTCCTCTATCCTCAATCCTCAATCGTCAGGCTTCAATCCTCAATACTCAATCTTCAATCCTCAATCCTCAATCGTCATTCGTCAATCCTCCTTCTTCAATCCTCAATACCCAATCCTCAATCTTCAATCTTCAACCCTCAATCCTCAACTCTCAATCCTCAACCCTCAATCCTCAGACCTCAAACCTCAATCCTCAACCCTCAGGCCTCATCCTCAATCCTCAATCCTCAATCTTCAATCCTCAATCCTCAATCCTCATGCCTCAATCCTCAGTCCTCAATCCTCAGTCATCAAACCTCAATCCTGAATCCTCAATCCTGAATCCTCAATCTTCAGACCTCAGACCTGAACAATCAGATGTCAGTCCTCAATCCTCAATAGAATATCATCAATTCACAGATTTCAATACACAATACTCAATCTTCAATCCTCAATCCACAACACTCAATCCTCGATCATCAATCTTCAATCAACAATATTCAATCTTCAATACTCAATCCTCAATCCTCAATACTCAATCCTCAATACTCAACCATCAGCCCTCAATCCTCAATACTCAATAGAATATCCTGAATTCTCAGGATTCAATACTCAAACCTCAACACTCAACCCTCAACCCTCAATCTTCAATCCTCAATCCTCAACCCTCAATCCTCAATCCTCAATCTTCAATCCTCTATACTCAATCCTCAATCCTCAATCCTCAATCCTCAATCGTCAATCCTCAATCCTCAATCCTCATTCTACAATCCTCAATACCCAATCCTCAATCTTCAATCCTCAGTCCTCAATCCTCAATTCTCAATCCTCAATCCTCAGTCCTCAGTGCTCAAACCTCAATCCTCAACCCTCAGCCCACATTCTCAGTCCTCAATCCTAAATTCTCAGTCCTCAGCCCTCAAACCTCAATCCTCAACCCTCAGACCTCATCCTCAATCCTCAATTATCAATCCACAATCCTCAATCTTCAATCCTCAATACTCAATCTTCAATCCTCAATCCTCAGTCCTCAATACTCAACTATCAGTCCTCAATTCTCAATACTCAATCCTCAATCCTCAATCTTCAATCCTCAATACTCAATCTTCAATCCTCAATCCTCAATCCTCAATCCTCAATGCTCAATCCTCAATCCTCAATCCTCAACCCTCAATCTTCAGTCCTCAATACTCAATCTGCAACCCTCAATCCTCAGTCCTCAATCCTCAATACTCATTCTTCAATCCTCAATACCCAATCCTCAATCTTCAATCCTCAATCCACAATCCTCAATCCTCAATCCTCATTCTTCAATCCTCAACACCCAATCCTCAATCTTCAATCCTCAATCCTCAATTCTCAGACCTCAATCCTCAATCTTCAATCCTCAATACTCAATCTTCAATCCTCAATCCTCAATCCTCAATCCTAAATCCTCAATCCTCATTCTTCAATCCTCAACACCCAATCCTCAATCTTCAATCCTCAATCCTCAATCCTCAATTCTCAATCCTCAATCCCCAATCCTCAGACCTCAAACATCAATACTCAACCCTCAGTCCTCGTCCTCAATCCACAACACTCAATCCTCGATCATCAATCTTCAATCATCAATATTCAATCTTCAATCCTCAATCCTCAATCCTCAATACTCAATCCTCAATACTCAACCATCAGCCCTCAATTCTCAATACTCAATAGAATATCCTGAATTCTCAGGATTCAATACTCAAACCTCAACACTCAACCCTCAATCCTCAATTCTCAGACCTCAATCCTCAATCTTCAATCCTCAATACTCAATATTCAACCCTCAATCCTCAATCCTCAATCCTAAATCCTCAATCCTCATTCTTCAATCCTCAACACCCAATCCTCAATCTTCAATCCTCAATCCTCAATCCTCAATTCTCAATCCTCAATCCCCAATCCTCAGACCTCAAACATCAATACTCAACCCTCAGTCCTCGTCCTCAATCCACAACACTCAATCCTCGATCATCAATCTTCAATCATCAATATTCAATCTTCAATCCTCAATCCTCAATCCTCAATACTCAATCCTCAATACTCAACCATCAGACCTCAATTCTCAATACTCAATAGAATATCCTGAATTCTCAGGATTCAATACTCAAACCTCAACACTCAACCCTCAACCCTCAATCCTCAACCCTCAATCCTCAATCGTCAATCCTCAATACTCAACCTTCAATCCTCCATTCTCAATCCTCAATCCTCAATCCTCAATCCTCAATCCTCAACCCTCAATCTGCAATCCTCAATACTCAATCTCCAATCCTCAATCCTCAATCCTCAATCCTCAATCCTCATTCTTCAATCCTCAATACCCAATCCTCAATATCCAATCCTCAATCTTCAATCCTCAATCCTCAATCCTCAATTCTCAATCCTCAATCCTCAATCCACAGACCTCAATCCTCAATCTTCAATCCTCAATACTCAATCTTCAATCCTCTATCCCCAATCCTCAATCCTCAATCCTCATTCTCCAATCCTCAACACCCAATCCTCAATCTTCAATCCTCAATCCTCAATCCTCAATTCTCAATCCTCAATCCTCAATCCTCAGACCACAAACATCAATACTCAACCCTCAGTCCTCGTCCTCAATACACAACCCTCAACCCTCGATCCTCAACCTTCAATCATCAATATTCAATCTTCAATCCTCAATCCTCAATCCTCAATACTCAAACCTCAATCCTCAACACTCAACTATCAATCCTCAATTCTCAATACTCAATCGAATATCCTGAATTCTCAGGATTCAATACTCAAACCTCAACCCTCAACCCTAAGCCCTCATTCTCAATCCTCAATCCTCAATCCTCAATCCTCAATATTCAATCCACAATTCTCAATCTTCAATCCTCAATCCTCAATCTTCAATCCTCCATCCTCAATCTTCAATCTTCTATCCTCAATCCTCAATCGTCAGGCTTCAATCCTCAATACCCAATCCTCAGTCTTCAATCTTCAATCCTTTAATCCTCAACTCTCAATCCTCAATCCTCAGTCCTCAGACCTCAAACCTCAATCCCCAACACTCAGCCCTCATCCTCATTCCTCAATCCTCAATCGTCAATCCTCAATCCTCAATCCTCAACGCTCAATCCTCAATGTTCAATTCTCAATACCCAATCCTCAGTCTTCAATCCTCAATCCTCAAACCTCAATCTTCAATCCTCAGTCCTCAGTCCTCAAACCTCAATTCTGAATCCTCAATCCTGATTCCTCAACCTTCAGCCCTCAGTCCTCAACAATCAGTTGTCATTCCTCAATCCTCAATAGAATATCCTCAATACACAGCATTCAAAACTCAATACTCAATCTGCAATCTTCCAACCTGTATCCACAAACATCAATTTTCACCACTCAACCCTCAGCACTCATTCCTCAATGTTCAATCCTCAATCCTCAACTCTCAATCTTCGATCCTCAATACTGTATCTTCAATCCTCAATCCTCAATCCTCAATCCTCAGTCCTCAAACCTCATTCTTCAATCCTCAATACCCTATCCTCAATCTTCAATCCTCAATACTCAATCCTCAATCCTCAATCGTCAGACCTCAAACGTCAATATTCAACCCTCAGTCCTCGTCCTCAATCCACAAACCTCAATCCTCAATCCTCAATCTTCATTCATCAATATTCAACATTCCATCCTCAATCCTCAACCCTCAATCCTCAATCCCCAATCCTCAACGTTCAATCCTCAACACCCAATCCTCAATCTTCAATCATCAATCCTCAATCCTCAATCCTCAATCCTCAATCCTCAATCCTCTGTCCTCAAACCTCAATCCTGAATCCTCAATACTGAATCCTCAATCTTCAGCCCTCAGTCCTCAACAATCAGTTGTCAAACCTCAATCCTCAATAGAATGTCATCAATTCACAGTTTTCAATACTCAATACTCAATCTGCAATCTTCAACTCTATCCACAAACATCAATTCTCATCACTCAACCCTCGACACTCAGTCCCCAATCCTCAATGTTCAATCCTCAATCCTCAATCCTCAATACTCAAACCTCAATCCTCAACACTCAACTATCAATCCTCAATTCTCAATACTCAATAGAATATCCTGCATTCTCAGGATTCAATACTCAAACCTCAACCCTCAACCCTCAGCCCTCATTCTCAATCCTCAATCCTCAATCCTCAATCCTCAATCCTCAATTCTCAATCCTCAGTTATCAATCCTCAATCTTCAATACTCAATCCTCAATCCTCAGTCCTCAATCCTCTATCCTCAATCCTCAAACCTCAACCCTCAACCGTCAGTCCTCGTCCTCAATACTCAACACTCAATCTTCAATCCTCAATCTTCAATCCTCAATACTCAATATTCAATCCTCAATACTCAATCCTCAATCCTCAATCTTCAATCCTCAATCCTCAATCCTCAATCCTCTATCCTCATTCTTCAATCCTCAATACCCAATCCTCAATCTTCAATCCTCAATCCTCAATCCTCAATTCTCAATCCTCAATCCTCTGTCCTCAGTCCTCCAACCTCAACCCAAAACCCTCAGCCCTCATCCTCAATCCTCAATACTCAATCCTCAATCCTCAATCTTCAATCCTCAATCCTCAATCTTCAATCCTCAATACTCAATCCTCAATACTCAATATTCAATCCTCCATCCTCAATCCTCAGTCCTCAATCCTCAATCGTCAATCGTCAGGCTTCAATCCTCAATACTCAATCTTCAATCGTCAATCCTCAATCGTCATTCGTCAATCCTCATTCTTCAATCCTCAATACCCAATCCTCAATCTTCAATCTTCAACCCTCAATCCTCAACTCTCAATCCTCAACCCTCAATCCTCAGACCTCAAACCTCAATCCACAACCCTCAGCCCTCATCCTCAATCCTCAACCCTCAATCTTCAATCTTCAATCCTCAATCCTCAATCCTCAATCCTCAATCCTCAATCCTCAGTCCTCAAACCTCATTCTTCAATCCTCAATACCCTATCCTCAATCTTCAATCCTCAATACTCAATCCTCAATTCTCAATCCTCAATCCTCAATCCTCAATCCTCAGACCTCAAACGTCAATATTCAACCCTCAGACCTCGTCCTCAATCCACAAACCTCAATCCTCAATCCTCAATCTTCATTCATCAATATTCAACCTTCCATCCTCAATCCTCAACCCTCAATCCTCAATCCTCAATCCTCAATGTTCAATCCTCAACACCCAATCCTCAATCTTCAATCCTCAATCCTCAATCCTCAATCCTCAATCCTCAATCCTCAATCCTCTGTCCTCAAACCTCAATCCTGAATCCTCAATACTGAATCCTCAATCTTCAGCCCTCAGTCCTCAACAATCAGTTGTCAAACCTCAATCCTCAATAGAATGTCATCAAGTCACAGTTTTCAATACTCAATACACAATCTGCAATCTTCAACTCTATCCACAAACATCAATTCTCATCACTCAACCCTCGACACTCAGTCCCCAATCCTCAACCTTCCATCGTCAATACTCAATCTTCAATCCTCAATCCTCAATCCGCAATCCTCAATGATCAATCCTCAATCCTCAATCCTCAAACCTCAATCTTCAATCCTCAATACTCAATCTGCAATCCTCAATACTCAATCTTCAATCCTCAATCCTCAATCGTCGATCCTCAATCCCCAATCCTCAATCTTCAATCCTCAATCCTCAATCCCCAATCCTCAATCCTCAATCCTCAATCTTCAATCCTCAATCCTCAATCGTCATTCGTCAATCCTCATCCTTCAATCCTCAATACCCAATCCTCAATCTTCAATCTTCATCCCTCAATCCTCAACTCTCAATCCTCAAACCTCAATCCTCAATCCTCAATCCCCAATCCTCAATCCTCAATCCTCAATCTTCAATCCTCAATCCTCAATCGTCATTCGTCAATCCTCATTCTTCAATCCTCAATACCCAATTCTCAATCTTCAATCTTCAACCCTCAATCCACAACTCTCAATCCTCAAACCTCAATCCACAACCCTCAGCCCTCATCCTCAATCCTCAATCCTCAATCGTCATTCTTCAATCCTCAATACTCAATCTTCAATCCTCAATCCTCAATCCTCAATCCTCAATCCTCAAACCTCATTCTACAATCCTCAATACCCAATCTTCAATCTTCAATCCTCAATCCTCAATCCTCAATACTCAATCCTCAATCCTCAGTCCTCAGTCCTCAAATCTCAATCCTCAACCCTCAGCCCACATCCTTAATCATCAATCCTAAATTCTCAATCCTCAAACCTCAAACCTCAATACTCAACCGTCAGTCCTCGTCCTCAAACCTCAACCCTCAATACTCAATCCTCAGTCCTCAATCTTCAATCCTCAATACTCAATATTCAATCCTCAATCCTCAATCCTCAGTCCTCAATCCTCAATCTTCAATCCTCAATCCTCAGTCCTCAATCCTCAATCCTCATTCTTCAATACTCAATACCCAATCCTCAGTCTTCAATCCTCATTCCTCAATCATCAAATCTCAATACCCAATCCTCAGTCCTCAGTCCTCAAACCTCAATCCTCAACCCTCAGCCCTCATCTTCAATTCTCAATCCTCAATCCTCAATCCCCAATCTTCAATCTTCAATACTCAATCTTCAATAATCAATCCTCAATTCTCAATCCTCAATCCTCAATCCTCAATCTTCAATCCTCAATCCTCAATCCTCAATAATCAATCCTCAATCCTCAGTCCTCAGTCCTCAAACCTCAATCCTCAACCCTCAGCCCTCATCCTCAATCCTCAATCCTAAATTCTCAATCCTCAAACCTCAAACATCAATCCTCAACCGTCAGTCCTCGTCCTCAATCCTCAACCCACAATCCTCAATCCTCAGTCCTCAATCTTCAATCCTCAATACTCAATATTCAATCCTCAATCCTCAATCCTCAGTCCTCAATCCTCAATCTTCAATCCTCACTCCTCAGTCCTCAATCCTCAATCCTCATTCTTCAATACTCAATACCCAATCCTCAGTCTTCAATCCTCAATCCTCAATCATCAAATCTCAATCCCCAATCCTCAGTCCTCAGTCCTCAAACCTCAATCCTCAACCCTCAGCCCTCATCCTCAATTCTCAATCCTCAATCCTCAATCCTCAACCTTCAATCCTCGATACTCAATCTTCAATAATCCACCCTCAATTCTCAATCCTCTATACTCAATCCTCAATCGTCAACCCTCAATCCCCAATCCTCAATCCTCAATCCTCAATCTTCAATCCTCTATACTCAATCCTCAATCCTCAATCCTCAATCCTCAATCGTCAATCCTCAATCCTCAATCCTCATTCTACAATCCTCAATACCCAATCCTCAATCTTCAATCCTCAATCCTCAATCCTCAATTCTCAATCCTCAATCCTCAGTCCTCAGTCCTCAAACCTCAATCCTCAACCCTCAGCCCACATTCTCAGCCCTCAATCCTCAATTCTCAGTCCTCAGCCCTCAAACCTCAATCCTCAACCCTCAGACCTCATCCTCAATCCTCAATTATCAATCCACAATCCTCAATCTTCAATCGTCAATACTCAATCTTCAATCCTCAATCCTCAGTCCTCAATACTCAACTATCAGTCCTCAATTCTCAATACTCAATCCTCAATCCCCAATCTTCAATCCTCAATACTCAATCTTCAATCCTCAATCCTCAATCCTCAATCCTCAATGCTCAATCCTCAATCCTCAATCCTCAACCCTCAATCTTCAGTCCTCAATACTCAATCTGCAACCCTCAATCCTCAGTCCTCAATCCTCAATACTCATTCTTCAACCCTCAATACCCAATCCTCAATCTTCAATCCTCAATCCACAATCCTCAATCCTCAATCCTCATTCTTCAATCCTCAACACCCAATCCTCAATCTTCAATCCTCAATCCTCAATTCTCAGACCTCAATCCTCAATCTTCAATCCTCAATACTCAATCTTCAATCCTCAATCCTCAATCCTCAATCCTAAATCCTCAATCCTCATTCTTCAATCCTCAACACCCAATCCTCAATCTTCAATCCTCAATCCTCAATCCTCAATTCTCAATCCTCAATCACCAATCCTCAGACCTCAAACATCAATACTCAACCCTCAGACCTCAAACATCAATACTCAACCCTCAGTCCTCGTCCTCAATCCACAACACTCAATCCTCGATCACCAATCTTCAATCATCAATATTCAATCTTCAATCCTCAATCCTCAATCCTCAATACTCAATCCTCAATACTCAACCATCAGCCCTCAATTCTCAATACTCAATAGAATATCCTGAATTCTCAGGATTCAATACTCAAACCTCAACACTCAACCCTCAACCCTCAATCCTCAACCCTCAATCCTCAATCGTCAATCCTCAATACTCAACCTTCAATCCTCCATTCTCAATCCTCAATCCTCAATCCTCAATCCTCAATCCTCAATCCTCAATCCTCAATCCTCAACCTTCAATCCTCAATCCTCAATCCTCAATCCTCAATTCTCAATCCTCAATCCTCTGTCCTCAAACATGAATCCTGAATCCTCAATACTGAATCCTCAATCTTCAGCACTCAGTCCTCAACAATCAGTTGTCAAACCTCAATCCTCAATAGAATGTCATCAATTCACAGTTTTCAATACTCAATACTCAATCTGCAATCTTCAAATCTCTATCCACAAACATCAATTCTCATCACTCAACCCTCGACACTCAGTCCCCAATCCTCAATATTCAATCCTCAATCCTCAATCCTCAATCCTCAATCCTCAATCTTCAATCCTCAATACTCAATATTCAATCGTTAATCCTCAATCCTCAATCCTCAATCTTCAATCCTCAATCCTCAATCCTCAATCCTCAATCCTCAATTCTCAATGCTCAGTAATCAATCCTCAATCTTCAATACTCAATCGTCAATCCTCAGTCCTCAATCCTCAATCCGCAATCCTCGTTCCTCAAACCTCAATCCTCAACCCTCAGTCCTCGTCCTCAATACTCAACACTCAATCCTCAGCCCTCATTCTCAATCCTCAATTTTCAATCCTCAATCCTCAATCTTCAATCCTCAATAATCAATCTCCAATCCTAGATACTCAATCCCCAATCCTCAATGCTTAATCCTCAGCCTTCAATCCTCAACCCCAGTCCTCAATCTTCAATCCGTAATGCTCTATCCTCAATCCTCAATCCTCAGTCCTCAATCCTCTATCCTCAATTCTCAATCCTCAGTAATCAATCCTCAATCTTCAATACTCAATCCTCAATCCTCAGTCCTCAAACCTCAAACCTCAACCCACAACCCTCAGCCCTCACTCTCAATCCTCAATTTTCAATCCTCAATCCTCAATCTTCAATCCTCAATAATCAATCTCCAATCCTAGATACTCAATCCCCAATCCTCAATGCTTAATCCTCAGCCTTCAATCCTCAACCCCAGTCCTCAATCTTCAATCCGTAATGCTCTATCCTCAATCCTCAATCCTCAGTCCTCAATCCTCTATCCTCAATCCTCAAACCTCAATCCTCAACCGTCAGTCCTCGTCCTTAGTACTCAACACTCAATCCTCAATCCTCAATCTTCAATCCTCAATACTCAGTCTTCAATCCTCAATCCGCAATACTCAATCCTCAATCCTCAATCTTCAATCCTCAATTCCCAATCCTCAATCTTCAATCCTCAATACTCAATCTTCAATCCTCAATCCTCAATCCTCAATCCTAAATCCTCAATCCTCATTCTTCAATCCTCAACACCCAATCCTCAATCTTCAATCCTCAATCCTCAATCCTCAATTCTCAATCCTCAATCCCCAATCCTCAGACCTCAAACATCAATACTCAACCCTCAGTCCTCGTCCTCAATCCACAACACTCAATCCTCGATCATCAATCTTCAATCATCAATACTCAATCTTCAATCCTCAATCCCCAATCCTCAATACTCAATCCTCAATACTCAACCATCAGCCCTCAATTCTCAATACTCAATAGAACATCCTGAATTCTCAGGGTTCAATACTCAAACCTCAACACTCAACCCTCAACCCTCAATCCTCAACCCTCAATCCTCAATCGTCAATCCTCAATACTCAACCTTCAATCCTCCATTCTCAATCCTCAATCCTCAATCCTCAATCCTCAATCCTCAATCCTCAATCCTCAATCCCCAATCCTCAACCTTCAATCCTCAATACTCAATCTTCAATCCTGAATCCTCAATCCTCAATCCTCAGTTCTCAATCCTCGATCGCCAATCATCAATCCTCAATACTCAATCGTCAATCCTCAACCCTCAATCCTCAATCCTCAGTCCTCATTCTTCAATCCTCAATCTTCAATCATCAATCCTCAATTCTCAATCCTCAATACTCAATCCTCAATCCTCAACCTTCAATCATCAATACTCAGTCTTCAATCCTCAATCCTCAATCCTCAATCCTCAATCCTCATTCTTCAATCCTCAATACACAATCCTCAATCTTCAATCCTCAATCCTCAATCCTCAATCCTCAATCCTCAGACCTCAAACATCAATACTAAACCCGTAGTCCTCGTCCTCAATCCACAACAATCAATCCTCAATCCTCATTCTTCAATCATCAATATTCAATCTTCAGTCCTCAATCCTCAATCCTCAATCCTCAACCCTCAATCCTCAATGTTCAATCCGCAATACCCAATCCTCAATCTTCAATCCCCAATCCTCAATCCTCAATCCCCAATCTTCAATCCTCAATACTCAATCTCCAATCCTCAATCCTCAATCCTCAATCCTCAATCCTCATTCTTCAATCCTCAATACCCAATCCTCAATACCCAATCCTCAATCTTCAATCCTCAATCCTCAATCCTCAATTCTCAATCCTCAATCCTCAATCCACAGACCTCAATGCTCAATCTTCAATCCTCAATACTCAATCTTCGACCCTCTATCCCCAATTCTCAATCATCAATCCTCATTCTCCAATCCTCAACACCCAATCCTGTATCTCCAATCCTCAATCCTCAATCCTCAATTCTCAATCCTCAATCCTCAATCCTCAGACCACAAACATCAATACTCAACCCTCACTCCTCGTCCTCAATACACAACCCTCAACCCTCGATCCTCAACCTTCAATCATCAATATTCAATCTTCAATCCTCAATCCTCAATCCTCAATACTCAAACCTCAATCCTCAACACTCAACTATCAATCCTCAATTCTCAATACTCAATAGAATATCCTGAATTCTCAGGATTCAATACTCAAACCTCAACCCTCAACCCTCAGCCCTCATTCTCAATCCTCAATCCTCAATCCTCAATCCTCAATATTCAATCCACAATTCTCAATCTTCAATCCTCAATCCTCAATCTTCAATCCTCCATCCTCAATCCTCAATCCTCTATCCTCAATCCTCAATCGTCAGGCTTCAATCCTCAATACCCAATCCTCAGTCTTCAATCTTCAATCCTTTAATCCTCAACTCTCAATCCTCAATCCTCAGTCCTCAGACCTCAAACCTCAATCCCCAACCCTCAGCCCTCATCCTCATTCCTCAATCCTCAATCGTCAATCCTCAATCCTCAATCCTCAACGCTCAATCCTCAATGTTCAATCCTCAATACCCAATCCTCAGTCCACAGTCCTCAAACCTCAATTCTGAATCCTCAATCCTGATTCCTCAACCTTCAGCCCTCAGTCCTCAACAATCAGTTGTCATTCCTCAATCCTCAATAGAATATCCTCAATTCACAGCATTCAAAACTCAATACTCAATCTGCAATCTTCCAACCTGTATCCACAAACATGAATTTTCACCACTCAACCCTCAGCACTCATTCCTCAATGTTCAATCCTCAATCCTCAACTCTCAATCTTCGATCCTCAATACTGTATCTTCAATCCTCAATCCCCAATCCTCAATCCTCAGTCATCAAACCTCAATCCTGAATCCTCAACCCTGAATCCTCAATCTTCAGACCTCAGACCTGAACAATCAGATGTCAATCAACAATCCTCAATAGAATATCATCAATTCACAGTTTTCAATACTCAATACTCAATCTTCAATCCTCAATCCTCAATCCTCAATCCTCAATCCTCAATCCTCAATCGTCAGTCTACAATCCTCAATACCCAATCCTCAATCTTCAATCCTCAATCCTTAATCCTCAATACTCAATTCTCAATCCTCAATCTTCAATCCTCAATACCCAATCCTCAATCTTCAATCCTCAAACTTCAATCCTGTGTTCGCAATCCTCAATCCTCAATCCTCTGACCTCAGGCATCAATACTCAACCCTCAGTCCTCGTCCTCAATCCACAACCCTCGATCCTCAATCCTCAATCTTCATTCATCAATATTCAACCTTCCATCCTCAATCCTCAACCCTCAATCCTCAATCATCAATGTTCAATGTTCAATCCTCAGCACCCAATCCTCAATCTTCAATCCTCAATCCTCAATCCTCAATCCTCAATCCTCTGTCCTCAAACATCAATCCTGAATCCTCAATACTGAATCCTCAATCTTCAGCCCTCAGTCCTCAACAATCAGTTGTCAAACCTCAATCCTCAATAGAATGTCATCAATTCACAGTTATCAATACTCAATACTCTATCTGCAATCATCAAATCTCTATCCACAAACATCAATTCTCATCACTCAACCCTCGACACTCAGTCCTCAATCCTCAATGTTCAATCCTCAATCCTCAATCCTCAATACTCAAACCTCAATCCTCAACACTCAACTATCAATCCTCAATTCTCAATACTCAATAGAATATCCTGAACTCTCAGGATTCAATACTCAAACCTCAACCCTCAACCCTCAGCCCTCATTCTCAATCCTCAATCCTCAATCCTCAATCCTCAATCCTCAATTCTCAATCCTCAGTAATCAATCCTCAATCTTCAATACTCAATCCTCAATCCTCAGTCCTCAATCCTCTATCCTCAATCCTCAAACCTCAATCCTCAACCGCCAGTCCTCGTCCTCAATACTCAACACTCAATCTTCAATCCTCAATCTTCAATCCTCAATACTCAATATTCAATCCTCAATACTCAATCCTCAATCCTCAATCTTCAATCCTCAATCCTCAATCCTCAATCCTCTATCCTCATTCTTCAATCCTCAATACCCAATCCTCAATCTTCAATCCTCAATCCTCAATCCTCAATTCTCAATCCTCAATCCTCTGTCCTCAGTCCTCCAACCTCAACCCAAAACCCTCAGCCCTCATCCTCAATCCTCAATACTCAATCCTCAATCCTCAATCTTCAATCCTCAATACTCAATCTTCAATAATCAATCCTCAATTCTCAATCCTCAATACTCAATCCTCAATCCTCAACCTTCAATCCACAATCCTCAATCCTCAATCCTCATTCTTCAATCCTCAGCACCCAATCCTCAAACTTCAATCCTCAATCCTCAATTCTCAGACCTCAATCCTCAATCTTCAATCCTCAATACTCAATCTTCAATCCTCAATCCTCAATCCTCAATCCTCAATCCTCAATCCTCATTCTTCAATCCTCAACACCCAATCCTCAATCTTCAATCCTCAGTCCTCAATCCTCAATTCTCAATCCTCAATCCTCAATCCTCAGACCTCAAACATCAATACTCAACCCTCAGTCCTCGTCCTCAATCCACAACACTCAATCCTCGATCATCAATCTTCAATCATCAATATTCAATCTTCAATCCTCAATCCTCAATCCTCAATACTCAATCCTCAATACTCAACGATCAGCACTCAATTCTCAATACTCAATAGAATATCCTGAATTCTCAGGATTCAATACTCAAACCTCAACACTCAACCGTCAACCCTCAATCCTCAACCCTCAATCCTCAATCGTCAATCCTCAATACTCAACCTTCAATCCTCCATTCTCAATCCTCAATCCTCAATCCTCAATCCTCAATCCCCAATCCTCAATCCTCAATCCTCAATCCTCAATCCTCAACCTTCAATCCTCAATACTCAATCTTCAATCCTCAATCCTCAATCCTCAGTCCTCAATTCTCAATCCTCGATCGCCAATCATCAATCCTCAATACTCAATCGTCAATCCTCAATCCTCAATACTCAATACTCAATCCTCAGTCCTCATTCTTCAATCCTCAATCTTCAATCCTCAATCCTCAATCTTCAATCCTCAATCCTCAATTCCCACTCCTCAATACTCAATCCTCAATCGTCAATCCTCAACCCTCAATCTTCAATCCTCAATACTCAATCTGCAACCCTCAATCCTCAGTCCTCAATCCTCAATACTCATTCTTCAATCCTCAATACCCAATCCTCAATCTTCAACCCTCAATCCACTATCCACAATCCTCAAACCTCATTCTTCAATCCTCAACACCCAATCCTCAATCTTCAATCCTCAATCCTCAATCCTCAATTCTCAATCCTCAATCCCCAATCCTCAGACCTCAAACATCAATACTCAACCCTCAGTCCTCGTCCTCAATCCACAACACTCAATCCTCGATCATCAATCTTCAATCATCAATATTCAATCTTCAATCCTCAATCCTCAATCCTCAATACTCAATCCTCAATACTCAACCATCAGACCTCAATTCTCAATACTCAATAGAATATCCTGAATTCTCAGGATTCAATACTCAAACCTCAACTCTCAACCCTCAACCCTCAATCCTCATCCCTCAATCCTCAATCGTCAATCCTCAATACTCAACCTTCAATCCTCCATTCTCAATCCTCAATCCTCAATCCTCAATCCTCAATCCTCAATCCTCAATCCTCAATCCTCAACCTTCAATCCTCGATACTCAATCTTCAATCCTCAATCCTCAATCCTCAATCCTCAATTCTCAATCCTCGATCGCCAATCATCAATCCTCAATACTCAATCGTCAATCCTCAATCCTCAATCCTCAATCCTCAGTCCTCATTCTTCAATCCTCAATCTTCAATCATCAATACTCAGTCTTCAATCCTCAATCCTCAATCTTCAATCCTCAATCCTCAATCCTCAATTCTCACTCCTCAATACTCAATCCTCTAATCGTCAATCCTCTATCCCCAATCCTCAATCTTCAATCATCAATCCTCAATCTTCAATCCTCAATCCTCAATCTTCAATCCTCAATACTCAATCTTCAATCCTCAACCCTCAATCCTCAATCCTCAATGCTCAATCCTCAATCCTCAATCCTCAACACTCAATCTGCAATCCTCAATACTCAATCTCCAATCCTCAATCCTCAATCCTCAATCCTCAATCCTCATTCTTCAATCCTCAATACCCAATCCTCAATACCCAATCCTCAATACCCAATCCTCAATCTTCAATCCTCAATCCTCAATCCTCAATTCTCAATCCTCAGTAATCAATCCTCAATCTTCAATACTCAATCCTCAATCCTCAGTCCTCAATCCTCTATCCTCAATCCTCAAACCTCAATCCTCAACCGTCAGTCCTCGTCCTCAATACTCAACACTCAATCTTCAATCCTCAATCTTCAATCCTCAATACTCAATATTCAATCCTCAATACTCAATCCTCAATCCTCAATCTTCAATCCACAATACTCAATCCTCAATCCTCTATCCTCATTCTTCAATCCTCAATACCCAATCCTCAATCTTCAATCCTCAATCCTCAATCCACAATTCTCAATCCTCAATCCTCTGTCCTCAGTCCTCCAACCTCAACCCAAAACCCTCAGCCCTCATCCTCAATCCTCAATACTCAATCCTCAATCCTCAATCTTCAATCCTCAATCCTCAACCTTCAATCCTCAATACTCAATCCTCAATACTCAATATTCAATCCTCCATCCTCAATCCTCAGTCCTCAATCCTCAATCGTCAATCGTCAGGCTTCAATCCTCAATACTCAATCTTCAATCCTCAATCCTCAATCGTCATTCGTCAATCCTCATTCCTCAATCCTCAATACCCAATCCTCAATCTTCAATCTTCAACCCTCAATCCTCAACTCTCAATCCTCAACCCTCAATCCTCAGACCTCAAACCTCAATCCACAACCCTCAGCCCTCATCCTCAATCCTCAATCCTCAATCTTCAATCTTCAATCCTCAATCCTCAATCCTCAATCCTCAATCCTCAATCCTCAATCTTCAATCCTCAATAATCAATCTCCAATCCTAGATACTCAATCCCCAATCCTCAATCCTTAATCCTCAGCCTTCAATCCTCAACCCCAGTCCTCAATCTTCAATGCTCAATGCTCTATCCTCAATCCTCAATCCTCAGGCCACAGTCCTCTATCCTCAATCCTCAAACCTCAATCCTCAACCGTCAGTCCTCGTCCTCAATACTCAACACTCAATACTCAATCCTCAATCTTCAATCCTCAATACTCAATATTCAATCGTCAATCCTCAATCCTCAATCCTCAATCTTCAATCCTCAATCCTCAATCCTCAATCCTCAATCCTCAATTCTCAAACCTCAGTAATCAATCCTCAATCTTCAATACTCAATCGTCAATCCTCAGTCCTCAATCCTCAATCCGCAATCCTCGTTCCTCAAACCTCAATCCTCAACCCACAGTCCTCGTCCTCAATACTCAACACTCAATCCTCAATCCTCAATCCTCAATGTTCAATCCGCAATACCCAATCCTCAATCTTCAATCCTCAATCCTCAATCCTCAATCCTCAATCCTCAATACTCAATCCTCAATCCTCAGTCCTCAAACCTCAAACCTCAACCCTCAACCCTCAGCCCTCATTCTCAATCCTCAATTTTCAATCCTCAATCCTCAATCTTCAATCCTCAATAATCAATCTCCAATCCTAGATACTCAATCCCCAATCCTCAATGCTTAATCCTCAGCCTTCAATCCTCAACCCCAGTCCTCAATCTTCAATCCGTAATGCTCTATCCTCAATCCTCAATCCTCAGTCCTCAATCCTCTATCCTCAATTCTCAATCCTCAGTAATCAATCCTCAATCTTCAATACTCAATCCTCAATCCTCAGTCCTCAATCCTCTATCCTCAATCCTCAAACCTCAATCCTCAACCGTCAGTCCTCGTCCTTAGTACTCAACACTCAATCCTCAATCCTCAATCTTCAATCCTAAATCCTCAATCCTCAATACTCAATCCTCAATACTCAACCATCAGCCCTCAATCCTCAATACTCAATAGAATATCCTGAATTCTCAGGATTCAATACTCAAACCTCAACACTCAACACTCAACCCTCAATCCTCAATCCTCAATCCTCAATCGTCAATCCTCAATACTCAATCTTCAATCCTCCATTCTCAATCCTCAATCCTCAATCCTCAATCCTCAATCCTCAATCCTCAATCCTCAATCGTCAGGCTTCAATCCTCAATACCCAATCCTCAATCTTCAATCCTCAATCCTCCATCCTCAATTCTCAATCCTCAATCCTCTGTCCTCAGTCCTCTAACCTCAACCCTCAACCCTCAGCCCTCATCCTCAATCCTCAATACTCAATCCTCAATCCTCAATCTTCAATCCTCAATACTCAATCTTGAATAATCAATCCTCAATTCTCAATCCTCAATACTCAATCCTCAATCCTCAATCTTCAATCATCAATACTCAGTTCTCAATACACAATAGAATATCCTGAATTCTCAGGATTCAATACTCAAACCTCAACACGCAACCCTGAATCCTCAATCCTCAATCCTCAATCCTCAACACTCAACTATCAATCCTCAATTCTCAATACTCAATAGAATATCCTGAATTCTCAGGATTCAATACTCAAACCTCAACCCTCAACCCTCAGCCCTCATTTTCAATCCTCAATCCTCAATCCTCAATCCTCAATCCTCAATTCTCAATCCTCAGTAATCAATCCTCAATCTTCAATACTCAATCGTCAATCCTCAGTCCTCAATCCTCAATCCGCAATCCTCGTTCCTCAAACCTCAATCCTCAACCCTCAGTCTTCATACTCAATTCTCAATTCTCAATCGTCAATCCTCAATCCTCAATCTTCAATCCTCAATAATCAATCTCCAATCCTAGATACTCAATCCCCAATCCTCAATCCTTAACCCTCAGCCTTCAATCCTCAACCCCAGTCCTCAATCTTCAATCCTTAATACTCTATCCTCAATCCTCAATCCTCAGGCCTCAATCCTCTATCCTCAATCCTCTAACCTCAATCCTCAACCGTCAGTCCTCGTCCTCAATACTCAACACTCAATCCTCAATCCTCAGTCTTCAATCCTCAATACTCAATATTCAGTCCTCAATCCTCAATCCTCAATCTTCAATCATCAATATTCAATCTTCAATCCTCAATCCTCAATCCTCAATACTCAATCCTCAATACTCAACCATCAGCCCTCAATCCTCAATACTCAATAGAATATCCTGAATTCTCAGGATTCAATACTCAAACCTCAACACTCAACCCTCAAACCTCAATCCTCAATCCTCAATCCTCAATCGTCAATCCTCAATACTCAATCTTCAATCCTCCATTCTCAATCCTCAATCCTCAATCCTCAATCCTCAATCCTCAATCCTCAATCGTCAGGCTTCAATCCTCAATACCCAATCCTCAATCTTCAATCCTCAATCCTCAATCCTGAATTCTCAATCCTCAATCCTCTGTCCTCAGTCCTCTAACCTCAACCCTCAACCCTCAGCCCTCATCCTCAATCCTCAACACTCAATCCTCAATCCTCAATCTTCAATCCTCAATACTCAATCTTGAATAATCAATCCTCAATTCTCAATCCTCAATACTCAATCCTCAATCCTCAATCCTCAATGTTCAATCCGCAATACCCAATCCTCAATCTTCAATCCCCAATCCTCAATCCTCAATCCTCAATCCTCAATCTTCAATCCTCAATACTCAATCTTCAATCCTCAGTTCTCAATACTCAATAGAATATCCTGAATTCTCAGGATTCAATACTCAAACCTCAACACGCAACCCTGAATCCTCAATCCTCAATCCTCAATCCTCAATCTTCAATCTTCAATACTCAATCTTCAATCCTCCATCCTCAATCCTCAGTCCTCTATCCTCAATCCTCAATCTTCAGGCTTCAATCCTCAATCCTCAATGCTCAATCCTCAATCCTCAATCCTCAACCCTCAATCTTCAATCCTCAATCCTCATTCTTCAATCGTCAGACCTCAAACATCAATACTCAACCCTCAGTCCTCGTCCTCAATCCACAACACTCAATCCTCGATCATCAATCTTCAATCATCAATATTCAATCTTCAATCCTCAATCCTCAATCCTCAATCCTCAATCCTCAACCTTCAATCCTCAATACTCAGTCTTCAATCCTCAATCCTCTATACTCAATCCTCAATCCTCAATCTTCAATCCTCAATTCCCAATCCTCAACCTTCAATCCTCAAACTTCAATCCTCAGTTCGCAATCCTCAATCCTCAATCCTCTGACCTCAGGCATCAATACTCAACCCTCAGTCCTCGTTCTCAATCCACAACACTCAATCCTCAATCCTCAATCTTCATTCATCAATATTCAACCTTCTATTCTCAATCCTCAACACTCAATCTTCAATCCTCAATCCTCAATACTCAATCTGCAATACTCAATCCTCAGTCCTCAATCCTCAATCCTCATTCTTCAATCCTGAATACCCAATCCTCAATTTTCAATCTTCAATCCTCAATCCTCAATCCTCAATCCTCAATACTCAATCCTCAATACTCAGTCCTCAAACCTCAAACCTCAACCCTCAACCCTCAGCCTTCATTCTCAATCCTCAATATTCAATCCTCAATCCTCAATCTTCAATCCTCAATAATCAATCTCCAATCCTAGATACTCAATCCCAATCCTCAATGCTTAATCCTCATCCTTCAATCCTCAACCCCAGTCCTCAATCTTCAATCCTTAATGCTCTATCCTCAATCCTCAATCCTCAGTCCTCAATCCTCTATCCTCAATCCTCAATCCTCAATCCTCAATCCTCAATCCTCAATCCTCAGACCTCAAACATCAATATTCAACCCTCAGTCCTCGTCCTCAATCCACAAACCTCAATCCTCAATCCTCAATCTTCAATCATCAATATTCAATCTTCAATCCTCAATCCTCAATCCTCAATCCTCAATTCTCAAACCTCAATCCTCTGTCCTCAAACAGCAATCCTGAATCCTCAACACTGTATCCTCAATCTTCAGCCCTCAGTCCTCAACAATCAGTTGTCAAACCTCAATCCTCAATAGAATGTCATCAATTCACAGTTTTCAATACTCAATACTCAATCTGCAATCTTCAAATCTCTATCCACAAACATCAATTCTCATCACTCAACATTCGACACTCAGTCCCCAATCCTCAATATTCAATCCTCAATCCTCAATCCTCAATCCACAATCCTCAACCTTCAATCCTCAATACTCATTCTTCAATCCTCAATCCTCAATGCTCAATCCTCAATTCTCAATCCTCAATACTCAATCCTCAATCGTCGATCCTCAATCCCCAATCCTCAATCTTCAATCCTCAATCCTCAATCCTCAATCCTAAATCCTCAATCTTCAATCCTCAATCTTCAATCCTCAATACTCATTCTTCAATCCTCAATCCTCAATGCTCAATCCTCAATTCTCAATCCTCAATACTCAATCCTCAATCGTCGATCCTCAATCCCCAATCCTCAATCTTCAATCCTCAATCCTCAATCCTCAATCCTAAATCCTCAATCTTCAATCCTCAGTCCTCAATCCTCAATTCTCAATCCTCAATATTCAATCCACAATTCTCAATCTTCAATCCTCAATCCTCAATCCTCAATCCTCAATTCTCAATCCTCAGTAATCAATCCTCAATCTTCAATACTCAATCGTCAATCCTCAGTCCTCAATCCTCAATCCGCAATCCTCGTTCCTCAAACGTCAATCCTCAATCCTCAGTCCTCAATCCTCTATCCTCAATCCTCAAACCTCAATCCTCAACCGTCAGTCCTCGTCCTCAATACTCAACACTCAATCCTCAATCCTCAATCTTCAATCCTCAATACTCCATATTCAATCGTCAATCCTCAATCCTCAATCCTCAATCTTCAATCCTCAATCCTCAATCCTCAATCCTCAATCCTCAATTCTCAATCCTCAGTAATCAATCCTCAATCTTCAATACTCAATCGTCAATCCTCAGTCCTCAATCCTCAATCCGCAATCCTCGTTCCTCAAACCTCAATCCTCAACCCTCAGTCCTCGTCCTGAATACTCAACACTCAATCCTCAATCCTCAACCCTCAATCTTCAATCCTCAATACTCAATCTGCAACCCTCAATCCTCAGTCCTCAATCCTCAATACTCATTCTTCAATCCTCAATACCCAATCCTCTATCTTCAATCCTCAATCCACAATCCTCAATCCTCAATCCTCATTCTTCAATCCTCAACACCCAATCCTCAATATTCAATCCTCAATCCTCAATCCTCAATCCTCAATCCTCAATCTTCAATCCTCTATACTCAATCCTCAATCCTCAATCCTCAATCCTCAATCGTCAATCCTCAATCCTCAATCCTCATTCTACAATCCTCAATACCCAATCCTCAATCTTCAATCCTCAATCCTCAATCCTCAATTCTCAATCCTCAATCCTCAGTCCTCAGTCCTCAAACCTCAATCCTCAACCCTCAGCCCACATTCTCAGTCCTCAATCCTCAATTCTCAGTCCTCAGCCCTCAAACCTCAATCCTCAACCCTCAGACCTCATCCTCAATCCTCAATTATCAATCCACAATCCTCAATCTTCAATCCTCAATACTCAATCTTCAATCCTCAATCCTCAGTCCTCAATAATCAACTATCAGTCCTCAATTCTCAATACTCAATCCTCAATCCTCAATCTTCAATCCTCAATACTCAATTTTCAATCCTCAATCCTCAATCCTCAATCCTCAATGCTCAATCCTCAATCCTCAATCCTCAACCCTCAATCTTCAATCCTCAATACTCAATCTGCAACCCTCAATCCTCAGTCCTCAATCCTCAATACTCATTCTTCAATCCTCAATACCCAATCCTCAATCTTCAATCCTCAATCCACAATCCTCAATCCTCAATCCTCATTCTTCAATCCTCAACACCCAATCCTCAATCTTCAATCCTCAACCCTCAATTCTCAGACCTCAATCCTCGATCATCAATCTTCAATCATCAATATTCAATCTTCAATCCTCAATCCTCAATCCTCAATACTCAATCCTCAATACTCAACCATCAGCCCGCAATTCTCAATACTCAATAGAATATCCTGAATTCTCAGTATTCAATACTCAAACCTCAACACTCAACCCTCAACCCTCAATCCTCAACCCTCAATCCTCAATCGTCAATCCTCAATACTCAACCTTCAATCCTCCATTCTCAATCCTCAATCCTCAATCCTCAATCCTCAATCCTCAATCCTCAACCGTCAATCCTCAATACTCAATCTTCAATCCTCAATCCTCAATCCTCAATCCTCAATTCTCAATCCTCGATCGCCAATCATCAATCCTCAATACTCAATCGTCAATCCTCAATCCTCAATGCTCAATCCTCAGTCCTCATTCTTCAATCCCCAATCTTCAATCATCAATACTCAGTCTTCAATCCTCAATCCTCAATCTTCAATCCTCAATCTTCAATCCTCAATTCTCACTCCTCAATACTCAATCCTCAATCGTCAATCCTCTATCCCCAATCCTCAATCTTCAATCATCAATCCTCAATCTTCAATCCTCAATCCTCAATCTTCAATCCTCAATACTCAATTTTCAATCCTCAATCCTCAATCCTCAATCCTCAATGCTCAATCCTCAATCCTCAATCCTCAACCCTCAATCTGCAATCCTCAATACTCTATCTCCAATCCTCAATCCTCAATCCTCAATCCTCAATCCTCATTCTTCAATCCTCAATACCCAATCCTCAATACCCAATCCTCAATCTTCAATCCTCAATCCTCAATCCTCAATTCTCAATCCTCAATCCTCAATCCACAGACCTCAATCCTCAATCTTCAAGACTCAATACTCAATCTTCAATCCTCTATCCCCAATCCTCAATCCTCAATCCTCATTCTCCAATCCTCAACACCCAATCCTCAATCTTCAATCCTCAATCCTCAATCCTCAATTCTCAATCCTCAATCCTCAATCCTCAGACCACAAACATCAATACTCAACCCTCAGTCCTCGTCCTCAATACACAACCCACAACCCTCGATCCTCAACCTTCAATCATCAATATTCAATCTTCAATCCTCAATCCTCAATCCTCAATACTCAAACCTCAATCCTCAACAGTCAACTATCAATCCTCAATTCTCAATACTCAATAGAATATCCTGAATTCTCAGGATTCAATACTCAAACCTCAACCCTCAACCCTCAGCCCTCATTCTCAATCCTCAATACTCAATCCTCAATCCTCAATATTCAATCCACAATTCTCAATCTTCAATCCTCAATCCTCAATCTTCAATCCTCCATCCTCAATCCTCAATCCTCTATCCTCAATCCTCAATCGTCAGGCTTCAATCCTCAATCCTCAACTCTCAATCCTCAACCCTCAATCCTCAGACCTCAAACCTCAATCCACAACCCTCAGCCCTCATCCTCAATCATCAATCCTCAATCTTCAATCCTCAATCCTCAATCCTGATGCCTCAATCCTCAATCCTCAATCCTCAGTCATCAAACCTCAATCCTGAATCCTCAATCCTGAATCTTCAATCTTCAGACCTCAGACCTGAACAATCAGATGTCAATCCTAAATCCTCAATAGAATATCATCAATTCACAGTTTTCAATACTCAATACACAATCTTCAATCCTCAATCCTCAATCCTCAATACACAAACCTCAATCCTCAACATTCAACTATCAATCCTCAATTCTCAATACTCAATAGAATATCCTGAATTCTCAGCATTCAATACTCAAACCTCAACCCTCAACACTCAGCCCTCATTCTCAATCCTCAATCCACAATCCTCAATCCTCAATATTCAATCCTCAATACCCAATCCTCAGTCTTCAATCCTCAATCCTCAAACCTCAATCCTCAATCCTCAGTCCTCAGTCCTCAAACCTCAATTCTGAATCCTCAATTCTGATTCCTCAACCTTCAGCCCTCAGTCCTCAACAATCAGTTGTCATTCCTCAATCCTCAATAGAATATCCTCAATTCACAGCATTCAAAACTCAACACTCAATCTGCAATCTTCCAACCTGTATCCACAACCATGAATTTTCACCACTCAACCCTCAGCACTCATTCCTCAATGTTCAATCCTCAATCCTCAATCTTCGATCCTCAATACTGTATCTTCAATCCTCAATCCACAATCCTCAATCCTCAGTCCTCAAACCTCATTCTTCAATCCTCAATACCCTATCCTCAATCTTCAATCCTCAATACTCAATCCTCAATTCTCAATCCTCAATCCTCAATCCTCAATCCTCAGACCTCAAACGTCAATATTCAACCCTCAGTCCTCGTCCTCAACCCACAAACCTCAATCCTCAATCCTCAATCTTCATTCATCAATATTCAACCTTCCATCCTCAATCCTCAACCCTCAATCCTCAATCCTCAATACTCAAACCTCAATCCTCAACACTCAACTATCAATCCTCAATTCTCAATACTAAATAGAATATCCTGAATTCTCAGGATTCAATACTCATACCTCAACCCTCAACCCTCAGCCCTCATTCTCAATCCTCAATCCTCAATCCTCAATCCTCAATCCTCAATTCTCAATCCTCAGTAATCAATCCTCAATCTTCAATACTCAATCCTCAATCCTCAGTCCTCAATCCTCTATCCTCAATCCTCAAACCTCAATCCTCAACCGTCAGTCCTCGTCCTCAATACTCAACACTCAATCTTCAATCCTCAATCTTCAATCCTCAATACTCAATATTCAATCCTCAATACTCATTCCTCAATCCTCAATCTTCAATCCTCAATCCTCAATCCTCAATCCTCTATCCTCATTCTTCAATCCTCAAAACCCAATCCTCAATCTTCAATCCTCAATCCTCAATTCTCAATTCTCAATCCTCAATCCTCTGTCCTCAGTCCTCCAACCTCAAACCAAAACCCTCAGCCCTCATCCTCAATCCTCAATACTCAATCCTCAAACCTCAATCTTCAATCCTCGATACTCAATCTTCAATAATCAATCCTCAATTCTCAATCCTCAGTACTCAATCCTCAATCCTCAACCTTCAATCATCAATACTCAGTCTTCAATCCTCAATCCTCAATCCTCAATCCTCAATCCTCATTCTTCAATCCTCAACACCCAATCCTCAATCTTCAATCCTCAATCCTCAATCCTCAATCCTCAATCCTCAATCCTCAATCCTCATTCTTCAATCCTCAATACACAATCGTCAATCTTCAATCCTCAATCCTCAATCCTCAATCCTCAATCCTCAGACCTCAAACATCAATACTTAACCCTCAGTCCTCGTCCTCAATCCACAACAATCAATCCTCAGTCCTCAATCCTCAATTCTCAATCCTCAGTAATCAATCCTCAATCTTCAATACTCAATCCTCAATCCTCAGTCCTCAATCCTCTATCCTCAATCCTCAAACCTCAATCCTCAACCGTCAGTCCTCGTCCTCAATACTCAACACTCAATCTTCAATCCTCAATCTTCAATCCTCAATACTCAATATTCAATCCTCAATACTCAATCCTCAATCCTCAATCTTCAATCCTCAATCCTCAATCCTCAATCCTCTATCCTCATTCTTCAATCCTCAATCCTCAATCCTCATTCTTCAATCCTCAATACACAATCCTCAATCTTCAATCCTCAATCCTCAATCCTCAATCCTCAATTCTCAGACCTCAAACATCAATACTTAACCCTCAGTCCTCGTCCTCAATCCACAACAATCAATCCTCAATCCTCATTCTTCAATCATCAATATTCAATATTCAGTCCTCAATCGTCAATCCTCAATCCTCAATCCTCAATCCTCAATGTTCAATCCGCAATACCCAATCCTCAATCTTCAATCCCCAATCCTCAATCCTCAATCCCCAATCTTCAATCCTCAATACTCAATCTTCAATCCTCAATTCTCAATACTCAATAGAATATCCTGAATTCTCAGTATTCAATACTCAATCCTCAACACGCAACCCTGAATCCTCAATCCTCAATCCTCAATCCTCAATCTTCAATCCCCAACACTCATTCTTCAATCCTCCATCCTCAATCCTCAGTCCTCATTCCTCAATCGTCAATCGTCAGGCTTCAATCCTCAATACTCAATATTCAATCCTCAATCCTCAATCGTCATTCGTCAATCCTCATTCTTCAATCCTCAATACCCAATCCTCAATCTTCAATCTTCAACCCTCAATCCTCAACTCTCAATCCTCAACCCTCAATCGTCAGACCTCAAACCTCAATCCACAACCATCAGCCCTCATCCTCAATCCTGAATCCTCAATCTTCAATCCTCAATCCTCAATCCTGATGCCTCAATCCTCAATCCTCAATCCTCAGTCATCAAACCTCAATCCTGAATCCTCAATCCTCAATCCTCAATCCTCATTCTTCAATCCTCAATACACAATCCTCACTCTTCAATCCTCAATCCTCAATCCTCAATTCTCAATCCTCAATCCTCAATCCTCAACACTCAATCCTCAATAATCAATCCTCAATCCTCAGTCCTCAAACCTCAAACCTCAATCTTGAATCCTCAATACTCAATCTTCAATCCTCCGTCCTCAATACTCAACCCTCAATCCTCAATCCTCAATCGTCAGGCTTCAATCCTCAATACTCAATCTTCAATACTCAATCCTCAATCCTCATTCCTCAATCCTCATTCTTCAATCCTCAATACCCAATCCTCAATCTTCAATCCTCAATCCTCATCCTCAATTCTCAATCCTCAATCCTCAGCCCTAAGTCCTCAAATCTCAATCCTCAACCCTCAGCCCTCATCCTCAATCCTCAATCCTCAATCTTCAACCCTCAATCCTCAATCCTCAACCCTCAATCTTCAATCCTCGATACTCAATCTGCAACCCTCAATCCTCAGTCCTCAATCCTCAATACTCATTCTTCAATCCTCAATACCCAATCCTCTATCCTCATTCTTCAATCCTCAATACCCAATCCTCAATCTTCAATCCTCAATCCTCAATCCTCAATTCTCAATCCTCAATCCTCTGTCCTCAGTCCTCCAACCTCAACCCAAAACCCTCAGCCCTCATCCTCAATCCTCAATACTCAATCCTCAATCCTCAATCTTCAATCCTCAATCCTCATTCTTCAATCCTCAATACTCAATCTTCAATCCTCAATTCTCAATACTCAATAGAATATCCTGAATTCTCAGTATTCAATACTCAATCCTCAACACGCAACCCTGAATCCTCAATCCTCAATCCTCAATCCTCAATCTTCAATCCTCAATACCCAATATTCAATCCTCCATCCTCAATCCTCAGATCTCAATCCTCAATCGTCAATCGTCAGGCTTCAATCCTCAATACTCAATCTTCAATCCTCAATCCTCAATCGTCATTCGTCAATCCTCAATCTTCAATCCTCAATACCCAATCCTCAATCTTCAATCTTCAACCCTCAATCCTCAACTCTCAATCCTCAACCCTCAATCCTCAGACCTCAAACCTCAATCCACAACCCTCAGCCCTCATCCTCAATCCTCAATCCTCAATCTTCAATCCTCAATCCTCAATCCTGATGCCTCAATCCTCAATCCTCAATCCTCAGTCATCAAACCTCAATCCTGAATCGTCAATCCTGAATCCTCAATCTTCAGACCTCAGACCTGAACAATCAGACGTCAATCCTCAATCCTCAATAGAATATCATCAATTCACAGTTTTCAATACTCAATACTCAATCTTCAATCCTCAATCCTCAATCCTCAATCCTCAATCCTCAATCCTCAATCTTCAATCCTCAATAATCAACCTCCAATCCTAGATACTCAATCCCCAATCCTCAATCCTTAATCCTCAGCCTTCAATCCTCAACCCCAGTCCTCAATCTTCAATCCTCAATGCTCTATCCTCAACCGTCAGTCCTCGTCCTCAATACTCAACACTCAATCCTCAATCCTCAATCTTCAATCCTCAATACACAATATTCAATCGTCAATCCTCAATCCTCAATCCTCAATCCTCAATCCTCAATCTTCAATCCTCAATCCTCAATCCTCAATCCTCAATCCGCAATTCTCAATCCCCAGTAATCAATCCTCAATCTTCAATACTCAATCGTCAATCCTCAGTCCTCAATCCTCAATCCGCAATCCTCGTTCCTAAAACCTCAATCCTCAACCCTCAGTCCTCGTCCTCAATCCACAACACTCAATACTCGATCATCAATCTTCAATCATCAATATTCAATCTTCAATCCTCAATCCTCAATACTCAATCTTCAATACTCAACCATCAGCCCTCAATTCCCAATACTCAATAGAATATCCTGAATTCTCAGGATTCAATACTCAAACCTCAACACTCAACCCACAACCCTCAATTCTCAATCCTCAATCCTCAATCGTCAATCCTCAATACTCAATCTTCAATCCTCCATTCTCAATCCTCAATCCTCAACCCTTATTCTTCAATCCTCAATACCTAATCCTCAATCTTCAATTCTCAATCCTCAATCCTCAATTCTCAATCCTCAATTCTCAATCCTCAATCCTCAGACCTCAGACATCAATATTCAACCCTGAGTCCTCGTCCTCAATCCACAAACCTCAATCTTCAATCCTCAATCTTCAATCATCAATATTCAATCTTAAATCCTCAATCCTCAATCCTCAATTCTCAATCCTCAATCCTCAATCTTCAATCCTCAATACTCAATCTTCAATCCTCAATCCTCAATACTCAATCCTCAATCCTCAATACTCAATCCTCAATCCTCAGTCCTCAAACCTCAAACCTCAATCTTCAATCATCAATACTCAATCTTCAATCCTCCGTCCTCAATCCTCAACCCTCAATCCTCAATCCTCAATCGTCAGGCTTCAATCCTCAATCCTCAATACCCAATCCTCAATCTTCAATCCTCAGTCCTCAATCCTCAATTCTCAATCCTCAATCCTCAGTCCTAAGTCCTCAAATCTCAATCCTCAACCCTGAGCCCTCATCCTCAATCCTCAATCCTCAATGTTCAATCCTCAACACCCAATCCTCAATCTTCAATCCTCAATCCTCAATCCTCAATCCTCAATCCTCAATCCTCAATCCTCTGTCCTCAAACATCAATCCTGAATCCTCAATACTGAATCCTCAATCTTCAGCCCTCAGTCCTCAACAATCAGTTGTCAAACCTCAATCCTCGATAGAATGTCATCAATTCACAGTTTTCAATACTCAATACTCAATCTGCAATCGTCAAATCTCTATCCACAAACATCAATTCTCATCACTCAACCCTCGACACTCAGTCCCCAATCCTCAATATTCAATCCTCAATCCTCAATCCTCAATCCACAACCCTCAACCTTCAATCCTCAATACTCGGTCTTCAATCCTCAATCCTCAATGCTCAATCCTCAATTCTCAATCCCCGATCGCCCATCATCAATCCTCAATACTCAATCTTCAATCCTCAATCCTCAATCCTCAATCCTCAGTCCTCATTCCTCAATCCTCAATCTTCAATCATCAATACTCAGTCTTCAATCCTCAATCCTCAATCTTCAATCCTCAATCCTCAATTCTCACTCCTCAATACTCAATCCTCAATCCTCAATCCTCAATTCTCAATCCTCAATATTCAATCCACAATTCTCAATCCTCAATACTCAATCCTCAATCGTCAACCCTCAATCCCCAATCCTCAATCTTCAATCCTCAATTCTCAATCCTCAATACTCAATCCTCAATCCTCAATCCTCAATCCACAATCCTCAACCTTCAATCCTCAATACTCGATCTTCAATCCTCAATCCTCAATGCTCAATCCTCAATTCTCAATCCTCGATCGCCCATCATCAATCCTCAATACTCAATCTTCAATCCTCAATTCTCAACCCTCAATCCTCAGTCCTCATTCTTCAATCCTCAATCTTCAATCATCAATACTCAGTCTTCAATCCTCAATCCTCAATCTTCAATCCTCAATCCTCAATTCTCACTCCTCAATACTCAATCCTCAATCCTCAATCCTCAATTCTCAATCCTCAATATTCAATCCACAATTCTCAATCTTCAATCCTCAATCCTCAATACTCAATCCTCAATTCTCAATCCTCAACCGTCAGTCCTCGTCCTCAGTACTCAACACTCAATCCTCAATCCTCATTCTTCAATCCTCAATACCCAATCCTCAATCTTCAATCCTCAATCCTCAATCCTCAATTCTCAATCCTCAATCCTCTGTCCTCAGTCCTCTAACCTCAACCCTCAACCCTCAGCCCTCATCCTCAGTCCTCAATCCTCAATTCTCAATCCTCAATCCTCAGCCCTAAGTCCTCAAATCTCAATCTTCAACCCTGAGCCCTCATCCTCAATCCTCAATCCTCAATGTTCAATCCTCAACACCCAATCCTCAATCTTCAATCCTCAATCCTCAATGCACAATCCTCAATCCTCAATCCTCGATCCTCAGACCTCAAACATCAATACTCAACCCTCAGTCCTCGTCCTCAATCCACAACAATCACTCCTCAATCCTCAGTCCTCAAACATCAATATTCAATCTTCAGTCCTCAATCCGCAATCCTCAATCCTCAATCCTCAATCCTCAATGTTCAATCCGCCATACCCAATCCTCAATCTTCAATCCTCAATCCTCAATCCTCAATCCTCAATCCTCAATACTCAATCCTCAATCCTCAGTCCACAAACCTCAAACCTCAATCTTCAATCATCAATACTCAATCTTCAATCCTCCGTCCTCAATCCTCAACCCTCAATCCTCAATCCACAATCGTCAGGCTTCAATCCTCAATACTCAATCCTCAATCCTCAATCCTCAATCTTCAATCCTCAATACTCAATCTTCAATCCTCAATCCTCAATCCTCAATCCTCAATGCTCAATCCTCAATCCTCAATCCTCAATCCTCAATGCTCAATCCTCAATCCTCAGTCCTCAAACCTCAAATCTCAATCTTCAATCATCAATACTCAATCTTCAATCCTCCGTCCTCAAACCTCAACCCTCAATCCTCAATCCTCAATCGTCAGGCTTCAATCCTAAATACTCAATCTTCAATCCTCAATCCTCAATCCTCATTCCTCATTCCTCAATCCTCATTCTTCAATCCTCAATACCCAATCCTCAATCTTCAATCCTCAATCCTCATCCTCAATTCTCAATCCTCAATCCTCAGCCCTAAGTCCTCAAATCTCAATCCTCAACCCTCAGCCCTCATCCTCAATCCTCAATCCTCAATCTTCAACCCTCAATCCTCAATCCTCAACCCTCAATCTTCAATCCTCGATACTCAATCTGCAACCCTCAATCCTCAGTCCTCAATCCTCAATACTCATTCTTCAATCCTCAATACCCAATCCTCTATCCTCATTCTTCAATCCTCAATACCCAATCCTCAATCTTCAATCCTCAATCCTCAATCCTCAATTCTCAATCCTCAATCCTCTGTCCTCAGTCCTCCAACCTCAACCCAAAACCCTCAGCCCTCATCCTCAATCCTCAATACTCAATCCTCAATCCTCAATCTTCAATCCTCAATCCTCATTCTTCAATCCTCAATACTCAGTCTTCAATCCTCAATTCTCAATACTCAATAGAATATCCTGAATTCTCAGTATTCAATACTCAATCCTCAACACGCAACCCTGAATCCTCAATCCTCAATCCTCAATCCTCAATCTTCAATCCTCAATACCCAATATTCAATCCCCCATCCTCAATCCTCAGACCTCAATCCTCAATCGTCAATCGTCAGGCTTCAATCCTCAATACTCAATCTTCAATCCTCAATCCTCAATCGTCATTCGTCAATCCTCAATCTTCAATCCTCAATACCCAATCCTCAATCTTCAATCTTCAACCCTCAATCCTCAACTCTCAATCCTCAACCCTCAATCCTCAGACCTCAAACCTCAATCCACAACCCTCAGCCCTCATCCTCAATCCTCAATCCTCAATCTTCAATCCTCAATCCTCAATCCTGATGCCTCAATCCTCAATCCTCAATCCTCAGTCATCAAACCTCAATCCTGAATCGTCAATCCTGAATCCTCAATCTTCAGACCTCAGACCTGAACAATCAGACGTCAATCCTCAATCCTCAATAGAATATCATCAATTCACAGTTTTCAATACTCAATACTCAATCTTCAATCCTCAATCCTCAATCCCCAATCCTCAATCCTCAATCCTCAATCTTCAATCCTCAATAATCAATCTCCAATCCTAGATACTCAATCCCCAATCCTCAATCCTTAATCCTCAGCCTTCAATCCTCAACCGCAGTCCTCAATCTTCAATCCTCAATGCTCTATCCTCAATCCTCAATCCTCAGTCCTCAATCCTCTATCCTCAATCCTCAAACCTCAATCCTCAACCGTCAGTCCTCGTCCTCAATACTCAACACTCAATCCTCAATCCTCAATCTTCAATCCTCAATACACAATATTCAATCGTCAATCCTCAATCCTCAATCCTCAATCCTCAATCCTCAATCTTCAATCCTCAATCCTCAATCCTCAATCCTCAATCCGCAATTCTCAATCCCCAGTAATCAATCCTCAATCTTCAATACTCAATCGTCAATCCTCAGTCCTCAATCCTCAATCCGCAATCCTCGTTCCTAAAACCTCAATCCTCAACCCTCAGTCCTCGTCCTCAATCCACAACACTCAATCCTCGATCATCAATCTTCAATCATCAATATTCAATCTTCAATCCTCAATCCTCAATACTCAATCTTCAATACTCAACCATCGGCCCTCAATTCCCAATACTCAATAGAATATCCTGAATTCTCAGGATTCAATACTCAAACCTCAACACTCAACCCACAACCCTCAATTCTCAATCCTCAATCCTCAATCGTCGATCCTCAATACTCAATCTTCAATCCTCCATTCTCAATCCTCAATCCTCAACCCTTATTCTTCAATCCTCAATACCTAATCCTCAATCTTCAATTCTCAATCCTCAATCCTCAATTCTCAATCCTCAATTCTCAATCCTCAATCCTCAGACCTCAGACATCAATATTCAACCCTGAGTCCTCGTCCTCAATCCACAAACCTCAATCTTCAATCCTCAATCTTCAATCATCAATATTCAATCTTAAATCCTCAATCCTCAATCCTCAATTCTCAATCCTCAATCCTCAATCTTCAATCCTCAATACTCAATCTACAATCCTCAATCCTCAATACTCAATCCTCAATCCTCAATACTCAATCCTCAATCCTCAGTCCTCAAACCTCAAACCTCAATCTTCAATCATCAATACTCAATCTTCAATCCTCCGTCCTCAATCCTCAACCCTCAATCCTCAATCCTCAATCGTCAGGCTTCAATCCTCAATACTCAATCTTCAATCCTCAATCCTCAATCCTCATTCCTCAATCCTCATTCTTCAATCCTCAATACCCAATCCTCAATCTTCAATCCTCAGTCCTCAATCCTCAATTCTCAATCCTCAATCCTCAGTCCTAAGTCCTCAAATCTCAATCCTCAACCCTGAGCCCTCATCCTCAATCCTCAATCCTCAATGTTCAATCCTCAACACCCAATCCTGAATCTTCAATCCTCAATCCTCAATCCTCAATCCTCAATCCTCAATCCTCAATCCTCTGTCCTCAAACATCAATCCTGAATCCTCAATACTGAATCCTCAATCTTCAGCCCTCAGTCCTCAACAATCAGTTGTCAAACCTCAATCCTCGATAGAATGTCATCAATTCACAGTTTTCAATACTCAATACTCAATCTGCAATCGTCAAATCTCTATCCACAAACATCAATTCTCATCACTCAACCCTCGAAACTCAGTCCCCAATCCTCAATATTCAATCCTCAATCCTCAATCCTCAATCCACAATCCTCAACCTTCAATCCTCAATACTCGATCTTCAATCCTCAATCCTCAATGCTCAATCCTCAATTCTCAATCCTCGATCGCCCATCATCAATCCTCAATACTCAATCTTCAATCCTCAATCCTCAATCCTCAATCCTCAGTCCTCATTCCTCAATCCTCAATCTTCAATCATCAATACTCAGTCTTCAATCCTCAATCCTCAATCTTCAATCCTCAATCCTCAATTCTCACTCCTCAATACTCAATCCTCAATCCTCAATCCTCAATTCTCAATCCTCAATATTCAATCCACAATTCTCAATCTTCAATCCTCAATCCCCAATCCTCAATCCTCAATTCTCAATCCTCAGTAATCAATCCTCAGCCTCCAATACTCAAGCGTCAATCCTCAGTCCTCAATCCTCAATCAGCAATCCTCGTTCCTCAAACCTCAATCCTCAACCCTCAGTCTTCATACTCAATTCTCAATTCTCAATCCTCAATCCTCAATCCTCAGTCTTCAATCCTCAATAATCAATCTCCAATCCTAGATACTCAATCCCCAATCCTCAATCCTTAATCCTCAACCTTCAATCCTCAACCCCAGTCCTCAATCTTCAATCCTTAATGTTCTATCCTCAATCCTCAATCCTCAGTCCTCAATCCTCAATCCTCAATCCTCTATCCTCAATCTTCAATCCACAGTACTCAATCTTCAATAATCAATCCTCAATTCTCAATCCTCAATACTCAATCCTCAATCGTCGATCGTCAATCCCCAATCCTCAATCTTCAATCCTCAATCCTCAATCCTCAATCCTCAATCCCCAATCTTCAATCCTCAACCTTCAATCCTCAATACTCAATCTTCAATCCTCAATCCTCAATCCTCAATCCTCAATCCACAATCCTCAATCCTCAATCCTCAATCCTCAGTCCTAAGTCCTCAAATCTCAATCCTCAACCCTGAGCCCTCATCCTCAATCCTCAATCCACAATGTTCAATCCTCAACACCCAATCCTCAATCTTCAATCCTCAATCCTCAATCCTCAATCCTCAATCCTCAATTCTCAATCCTCAATCATCTGCCCTCAAACATCAATCCTGAATCCTCAATACTGAATCCTCAATCTTCAGCCCTCAGTCCTCAACAATCAGTTGTCAAACCTCAATCCTCAATAGAATGTCATCAATTCACAGTTTTCAATACTCAATACTCAATCTGCAATCGTCAAATCTCTATCCACAAACATCAATTCTCATCACTCAACACTCGACACTCAGTCCCCAATCCTCAATATTCAATCCTCAATCCTCAATCCTCAATCCACAATCCTCAACCTTCAATCCTCAATACTCGATCTTCAATCCTCAATCCTCAATGCTCAATCCTCAATTCTCAATCCTCGATCGCCAATCATCAATCCTCAATACTCAATCTTCAATCCTCAATCCTCAATCCTCAATCCTCAGACCTCATTCTTCGATCCTCAATCTTCAATCATCAATACTCAGTCTTCAATCCTCAATCCTCAAACCTCAAACCTCAATCCTCAATTCTCACTCCTCCATACTCAATCCTCAATCGTCAATCCTCAATCCCCAATCCTCAATCTTCAACACTCAATCCTCAATCCTCAATCCTCAATCCTCAATCTTCAATCCTCAATACTCAATCTTCAATCCTCAATCCTCAATCCTCAATCCTCAATGCTCAATCCTCAATCCTCAATCCTCAATCCTCAATGCTCAATCCTCAATCCTCAGTCCTCAAACCTCAAACCTCAATCTTCAATCATCAATACTCATTCTTCAATCCTCCGTCCTCAAACCTCAACCCTCAATCCTCAATCCTCAATCGTCAGGCTTCAATCCTAAATACTCAATCTTCAATCCTCAATCCTCAATCCTCATTCCTCATTCCTCAATCCTCATTCTTCAATCCTCAATACCCAATCCTCAATCTTCAATCCTCAATCCTCATCCTCAATTCTCAATCCTCAATCCTCAGCCCTAAGTCCTCAAATCTCAATCCTCAACCCTCAGCCCTCATCCTCAATCCTCAATCCTCAATCTTCAACCCTCAATCCTCAATCCTCAACCCTCAATCTTCAATCCTCGATACTCAATCTGCAACCCTCAATCCTCAGTCCTCAATCCTCAATACTCATTCTTCAATCCTCAATACCCAATCCTCTATCCTCATTCTTCAATCCTCAATACCCAATCCTCAATCTTCAATCCTCAATCCTCAATCCTCAATTCTCAATCCTCAATCCTCTGTCCTCAGTCCTCCAACCTCAACCCAAAACCCTCAGCCCTCATCCTCAATCCTCAATACTCAATCCTCAATCCTCAATCTTCAATCCTCAATCCTCATTCTTCAATCCTCAATACTCAATCTTCAATCCTCAATTCTCAATACTCAATAGAATATCCTGAATTCTCAGTATTCAATACTCAATCCTCAACACGCAACCCTGAATCCTCAATCCTCAATCCTCAATCCTCAATCTTCAATCCTCAATACCCAATATTCAATCCTCCATCCTCAATCCTCAGACCTCAATCCTCAATCGTCAATCGTCAGGCTTCAATCCTCAATACTCAATCTTCAATCCTCAATCCTCAATCGTCATTCGTCTATCCTCAATCTTCAATCCTCAATACCCAATCCTCAATCTTCAATCTTCAACCCTCAATCCTCAACTCTCAATCCTCAACCCTCAATCCTCAGACCTCAAACCTCAATCCACAACCCTCAGCCCTCATCCTCAATCCTCAATCCTCAATCTTCAATCCTCAATCCTCAATCCTGATGCCTCAATCCTCAATCCTCAATCCTCAGTCATCAAACCTCAATCCTGAATCGTCAATCCTGAATCCTCAATCTTCAGACCTCAGACCTGAACAATCAGACGTCAATCCTCAATCCTCAATAGAATATCATCAATTCACAGTTTTCAATACTCAATACTCAATCTTCAATCCTCAATCCTCAATCCTCAATTCTCAATCCTCAATCCTCAATCTTCAATCCTCAATAATCAATCTCCAATCCTAGATACTCAATCCCCAATCCTCAATCCTTAATCCTCAGCCTTCAATCCTCAACCGCAGTCCTCAATCTTCAATCCTCTATGCTCTATCCTCAATCCTCAATCCTCAGTCCTCAATCCTCTATCCTCAATCCACAAACCTCAATCCTCAACCGTCAGTCCTCGTCCTCAATACTCAACACTCAATCCTCAATCCTCAATCTTCAATCCTCAATACACAATATTCAATCGTCAATCCTCAATCCTCAATCGTCAATCCTCAATCCTCAATCTTCAATCCTCAATCCTCAATCCTCAATCCTCAATCCGCAATTCTCAATCCCCAGTAATCAATCCTCAATCTTCAATACTCAATCGACAATCCTCAGTCCTCAATCCTCAATCCGCAATCCTCGTTCCTAAAACCTCAATCCTCAACCCTCAGTCCTCGTCCTCAATCCACAACACTCAATCCTCGATCATCAATCTTCAATCATCAATATTCAATCTTCAATCCTCAATCCTCAGTACTCAATCTTCAATACTCAACCATCAGCCCTCAATTCCCAATACTCAATAGAATATCCTGAATTCTCAGGATTCAATACTCAAACCTCAACACTCAACCCACAACCCTCAATTCTCAATCCTCAATCCTCAATCGTCAATCCTCAATCCTCAATCCTCAATCCTCATTCCTCAATCCTCATTCTTCAATCCTCATTCTTCAATCCTCAATACCCAACCCTCAATCTCCAATCCTCAGTCCTCAATCCTCAATTCTCAATCCTCAATCCTCAGTCCTAAGTCCTCAAATCTCAATCCTCAACCCTGAGCCCTCATCCTCAATCCTCAATCCTCAATGTTCAATCCTCAACACCCAATCCTCAATCTTCAATCCTCAATCCTCAATCCTCAATCCTCAATCCTCAATCCTCAATCCTCTGTCCTCAAACATCAATCCTGAATCCTCAATACTGAATCCTCAATCTTCAGCCCTCAGTCCTCAACAATCAGTTGTCAAACCTCAATCCTCAATAGAATGTCATCAATTCACAGTTTTCAATACTCAATACTCAATCTGCAATCTTCAAATCTCTATCCACAAACATCAATTCTCATCACTCAACACTCGACACTCAGTCCCCAATCCTCAATATTCTATCCTCAATCCTCAATCCTCAATCCACAATCCTCAACCTTCAATCCTCAATACTCGATCTTCAATCCTCAATCCTCAATGCTCAATCCTCAATTCTCAATCCTCGATCGCCAATCATCAATCCTCAATACTCAATCTTCAATCCTCAATCCTCAATCCTCAATCCTCAGACCTCATTCTTCAAACCTCAATCTTCAATCATCAATACTCAGTCTTCAATCCTCAATCCTCAATCTTCAATCCTCAATCCTCAATTCTCACTCCTCCATACTCAATCCTCAATCGTCAATCCTCAATCCCCAATCCTCAATCTTCAACACTCAATCCTCAATCCTCAATCCTCAATCCTCAATCTTCAATCCTCAATACTCAATCTTCAATCCTCAATCCTCAATCCTCAATCCTCAATGCTCAATCCTCAATCCTCAATCCTCAATCCTCAATGCTCAATCCTCAATCCTCAGTCCTCAAACCTCAAACCTCAATCTTCAATCATCAATACTCAATCTTCAATCCTCCGTCCTCAAACCTCAACCCTCAATCCTCAATCCTCAATCGTCAGGCTTCAATCCTAAATACTCAATCTTCAATCCTCAATCCTCAATCCTCATTCCTCATTCCTCAATCCTCATTCTTCAATCCTCAATACCCAATCCTCAATCTTCAATCCTCAATCCTCATCCTCAATTCTCAATCCTCAATCCTCAGCCCTAAGTCCTCAAATCTCAATCCTCAACCCTCAGCCCTCATCCTCAATCCTCAATCCTCAATCTTCAACCCTCAATCCTCAATCCTCAACCCTCAATCTTCAATCCTCGATACTCAATCTGCAACCCTCAATCCTCAGTCCTCAATCCTCAATACTCATTCTTCAATCCTCAATACCCAATCCTCTATCCTCATTCTTCAATCCTCAATACCCAATCCTCAATCTTCAATCCTCAATCCTCAATCCTCAATTCTCAATCCTCAATCCTCTGTCCTCAGTCCTCCAACCTCAACCCAAAACCCTCAGCCCTCATCCTCAATCCTCAATACTCAATCCTCAATCCTCAATCTTCAATCCTCAATCCTCATTCTTCAATCCTCAATACTCAATCTTCAATCCTCAATTCTCAATACTCAATAGAATATCCTGAATTCTCAGTATTCAATACTCAATCCTCAACACGCAACCCTGAATCCTCAATCCTCAATCCTCAATCCTCAATCTTCAATCCTCAATACCCAATATTCAATCCCCCATCCTCAATCCTCAGACCTCAATCCTCAATCGTCAATCGTCAGGCTTCAATCCTCAATACTCAATCTTCAATCCTCAATCCTCAATCGTCATTCGTCAATCCTCAATCTTCAATCCTCAATACCCAATCCTCAATCTTCAATCTTCAACCCTCAATCCTCAACTCTCAATCCTCAACCCTCAATCCTCAGACCTCAAACCTCAATCCACAACCCTCAGCCCTCATCCTCAATCCTCAATCCTAAATCTTCAACCCTCAATCCTCAATCCTGATGCCTCAATCCACAATCCTCAATCCTCAGTCATCAAACCTCAATCCTGAATCGTCAATCCTGAATCCTCAATCTTCAGACCTCAGACCTGAACAATCAGACGTCAATCCTCAATCCTCAATAGAATATCATCAATTCACAGTTTTCAATACTCAATACTCAATCTTCAATCCTCAATCCTCAATCCTCAATCCTCAATCCTCAATCCTCAATCTTCAATCCTCAATAATCAATCTCCAATCCTAGATACTCAATCCCCAATCCTCAATCCTTAATCCTCAGCCTTCAATCCTCAACCGCAGTCCTCAATCTTCAATCCTCAATGCTCTATCCTCAATCCTCAATCCTCAGTCCTCAATCCTCTATCCTCAATCCTCAAACCTCAATCCTCAACCGTCAGTCCTCGTCCTCAATACTCAACACTCAATCCTCAATCCTCAATCTTCAATCCTCAATAGACAATATTCAATCGTCAATCCTCAATCCTCAATCCTCAATCCTCAATCCTCAATCTTCAATCCTCAATCCTCAATCCTCAATCCTCAATCCGCAATTCTCAATCCCCAGTAATCAATCCTCAATCTTCAATACTCAATCGTCAATCCTCAGTCCTCAATCCTCAATCCGCAATCCTCGTTCCTAAAACCTCAATCCTCAACCCTCAGTCCTCGTCCTCAATCCACAACACTCAATCCTCGATCATCAATCTTCAATCATCAATATTCAATCTTCAATCCTCAATCCTCAATACTCAATCTTCAATACTCAACCATCAGCCCTCAATTCCCAATACTCAATAGAATATCCTGAATTCTCAGGATTCAATACTCAAACCTCAACACTCAACCCACAACCCTCAATTCTCAATCCTCAATCCTCAATCGTCAATCCTCAATACTCAATCTTCAATCCTCCATTCTCAATCCTCAATCCTCAACCCTTATTCTTCAATCCTCAATACCTAATCCTCAATCTTCAATTCTCAATCCTCAATCCTCAATTCTCAATCCTCAATTCTCAATCCTCAATCCTCAGACCTCAGACATCAATATTCAACCCTGAGTCCTCGTCCTCAATCCACAAACCTCAATCTTCAATCCTCAATCTTCAATCATCAATATTCAATCTTAAATCCTCAATCCTCAATCCTCAATTCTCAATCCTCAATCCTCAATCTTCAATCCTCAATACTCAATCTACAATCCTCAATCCTCAATACTCAATCCTCAATCCTCAATACTCAATCCTCAATCCTCAGTCCTCAACCCTCAAACCTCAATCTTCAATCATCAATACTCAATCTTCAATCCTCCGTCCTCAATCCTCAACCCTCAATCCTCAATCCTCAATCGTCAGGCTTCAATCCTCAATACTCAATCTTCAATCCTCAATCCTCAATCCTCATTCCTCAATCCTCATTCTTCAATCCTCAATACCCAATCCTCAATCTTCAATCCTCAGTCCTCAATCCTCAATTCTCAATCCTCAATCCTCAGTCCTAAGTCCTCAAATCTCAATCCTCAACCCTGAGCCCTCATCCTCAATCCTCAATCCTCAATGTTCAATCCTCAACACCCAATCCTGAATCTTCAATCCTCAATCCTCAATCCTCAATCCTCAATCCTCAATCCTCAATCCTCTGTCCTCAAACATCAATCCTGAATCCTCAATACTGAATCCTCAATCTTCAGCCCTCAGTCCTCAACAATCAGTTGTCAAACCTCAATCCTCGATAGAATGTCATCAATTCACAGTTTTCAATACTCAATACTCAATCTGCAATCGTCAAATCTCTATCCACAAACATCAATTCTCATCACTCAACCCTCGACACTCAGTCCCCAATCCTCAATATTCAATCCTCAATCCTCAATCCTCAATCCACAATCCTCAACCTTCAATCCTCAATACTCGATCTTCAATCCTCAATCCTCAATGCTCAATCCTCAATTCTCAATCCTCGATCGCCCATCATCAATCCTCAATACTCAATCTTCAATCCTCAATCCTCAATCCTCAATCCTCAGTCCTCATTCCTCAATCCTCAATCTTCAATCATCAATACTCAGTCTTCAATCCTCAATCCTCAATCTTCAATCCTCAATCCTCAATTCTCACTCCTCAATACTCAATCCTCAATCCTCAATCCTCAATTCTCAATCCTCAATATTCAATCCACAATTCTCAATCTTCAATCCTCAATCCCCAATCCTCAATCCTCAATTCTCAATCCTCAGTAATCAATCCTCAGCCTCCAATACTCAAGCGTCAATCCTCAGTCCTCAATCCTCAATCAGCAATCCTCGTTCCTCAAACCTCAATCCTCAACCCTCAGTCTACATACTCAATTCTCAATCCTCAATCCTCAATCCTCAGTCTTCAATCCTCAATAATCAATCTCCAATCCTAGATACTCAATCCCCAATCCTCAATCCTTAATCCTCAACCTTCAATACTCAACCCCAGTCCTCAATCTTCAATCCTTAATGCTCTATCCTCAATCCTCAATCCTCAGTCCTCAATCCTCAATCCTCAATCCTCAATCCTCTGTCCTCAGTCCTCTAGCCTCAACCCTCAACCCTCAGCCCTCATCCTCAATCCTCAATACTCAATCCTCAATCCTCAATCTTCAATCCACAGTACTCAATCTTCAATAATCAATCCTCAATTCTCAATCCTCAATACTCAATCCTCAATCGTCGATCGTCAATCCCCAATCCTCAATCTTCAATCCTCAATCCTCAATCCTCAATCCTCAATCCCCAATCTTCAATCCTCAACCTTCAATCCTCAATACTCAATCTTCAATCCTCAATCCTCAATCCTCAATCCTCAATCCACAATCCTCAATCCTCAATCCTCAATCCTCAGTCCTAAGTCCTCAAATCTCTATCCTCAACCCTGAGCCCTCATCCTCAATCCTCAATCCTCAATGTTCAATCCTCAACACCCAATCCTCAATCTTCAATCCTCAATCCTCAATCCTCAATCCTCAATTCTCAATCCTCAATCCTCTGCCCTCAAACATCAATCCTGAATCCTCAATACTGAATCCTCAATCTTCAGCCCTCAGTCCTCAACAATCAGTTGTCAAACCTCAATCCTCAATAGAATGTCATCAATTCACAGTTTTCAATACTCAATACTCAATCTGCAATCGTCAAATCTCTATCCACAAACATCAATTCTCATCACTCAACACTCGACACTCAGTCCCCAATCCTCAATATTCAATCCTCAATCCTCAATCCACAATCCTCAACCTTCAATCCTCAATACTCGATCTTCAATCCTCAATCCTCAATGCTCAATCCTCAATTCTCAATCCTCGATCGCCAATCATCAATCCTCAATACTCAATCTTCAATCCTCAATCCTCAATCCTCAATCCTCAGACCTCATTCTTCAATCCTCAATCTTCAATCATCAATACTCAGTCTTCAATCCTCAATCCTCAATCTTCAATCCTCAATCCTCAATTCTCACTCCTCCATACTCAATCCTCAATCGTCAATCCTCAATCCCCAATCCTCAATCTTCAACACTCAATCCTCAATCCTCAATCCTCAATCCTCAATCTTCAATCCTCAATACTCAATCTTCAATCCTCAATCCTCAATCCTCAATCCTCAATGCTCAATCCTCAATCCTCAATCCTCAATCCTCAATGCTCAATCCTCAATCCTCAGTCCTCAAACCTCAAACCTCAATCTTCAATCATCAATACTCAATCTTCAATCCTCCGTCCTCAAACCTCAACCCTCAATCCTCAATCCTCAATCGTCAGGCTTCAATCCTAAATACTCAATCTTCAATCCTCAATCCTCAATCCTCATTCCTCATTCCTCAATCCTCATTCTTCAATCCTCAATACCCAATCCTCAATCTTCAATCCTCAATCCTCATCCTCAATTCTCAATCCTCAATCCTCAGCCCTAAGTCCTCAAATCTCAATCCTCAACCCTCAGCCCTCATCCTCAATCCTCAATCCTCAATCTTCAACCCTCAATCCTCAATCCTCAACCCTCAATCTTCAATCCTCGATACTCAATCTGCAACCCTCAATCCTCAGTCCTCAATCCTCAATACTCATTCTTCAATCCTCAATACCCAATCCTCTATCCTCATTCTTCAATCCTCAATACCCAATCCTCAATCTTCAATCCTCAATCCTCAATCCTCAATTCTCAATCCTCAATCCTCTGTCCTCAGTCCTCCAAACTCAACCCAAAACCCTCAGCCCTCATCCTCAATCCTCAATACTCAATCCTCAATCCTCAATCTTCAATCCTCAATCCTCATTCTTCAATCCTCAATACTCAATCTTCAATCCTCAATTCTCAATACTCAATAGAATATCCTGAATTCTCAGTATTCAATACTCAATCCTCAACACGCAACCCTGAATCCTCAATCCTCAATCCTCAATCCTCAATCTTCAATCCTCAATACCCAATATTCAATCCTCCATCCTCAATCCTCAGACCTCAATCCTCAATCGTCAATCGTCAGGCTTCAATCCTCAATACTCAATCTTCAATCCTCAATCCTCAATCGTCATTCGTCAATCCTCAATCTTCAATCCTCAATACCCAATCCTCAATCTTCAATCTTCAACCCTCAATCCTCAACTCTCAATCCTCAACCCTCAATCCTCAGACCTCAAACCTCAATCCACAACCCTCAGCCCTCATCCTCAATCCTCAATCCTCAATCTTCAATCCTCAATCCTCAATCCTGATGCCTCAATCCTCAATCCTCAATCCTCAGTCATCAAACCTCAATCCTGAATCGTCAATCCTGAATCCTCAATCTTCAGACCTCAGACCTGAACAATCAGACGTCAATCCTCAATCCTCAATAGAATATCATCAATTCACAGTTTTCAATACTCAATACTCAATCTTCAATCCTCAATCCTCAATCCTCAATCCTCAATCCTCAATCCTCAATCTTCAATCCTCAATAATCAATCTCCAATCCTAGATACTCAATCCCCAATCCTCAGTCCTTAATCCTCAGCCTTCAATCCTCAACCGCAGTCCTCAATCTTCAATCCTCTATGCTCTATCCTCAATCCTCAATCCTCAGTCCTCAATCCTCTATCCTCAATCCTCAAACCTCAATCCTCAACCGTCAGTCCTCGTCCTCAATACTCAACACTCAATCCTCAATCCTCAATCTTCAATCCTCAATACACAATATTCAATCGTCAATCCTCAATCCTCAATCGTCAATCCTCAATCCTCAATCTTCAATCCTCAATCCTCAATCCTCAATCCTCAATCCGCAATTCTCAATCCCCAGTAATCAATCCTCTATCTTCAATACTCAATCGTCAATCCTCAGTCCTCAATCCTCAATCCGCAATCCTCGTTCCTAAAACCTCAATCCTCAACCCTCAGTCCTCGTCCTCAATCCACAACACTCAATCCTCGATCATCAATCTTCAATCATCAATATTCAATCTTCAATCCTCAATCCTCAATACTCAATCTTCAATACTCAACCATCAGCCCTCAATTCCCAATACTCAATAGAATATCCTGAATTCTCAGGATTCAATACTCAAACCTCAACACTCAACCCACAACCCTCAATTCTCAATCCTCAATCCTCAATCGTCAATCCTCAATACTCAATCTTCAATCCTCCATTCTCAATCCTCAATCCTCAACCCTTATTCTTCAATCCTCAATACCTAATCCTCAATCTTCAATTCTCAATCCTCAATCCTCAATTCTCAATCCTCAATTCTCAATCCTCAATCCTCAGACCTCAGACATCAATATTCAACCCTGAGTCCTCGTCCTCAATCCACAAACCTCAATCTTCAATCCTCAATCTTCAATCATCAATATTCAATCTTAAATCCTCATTCCTCAATCCTCATTCTTCAATCCTCAATACCCAATCCTCAATCTTCAATCCTCATTCCTCAATCCTCAATTCTCAATCCTCAATCCTCAGTCCTAAGTCCTCAAATCTCAATCCTCAACCCTGAGCCCTCATCCTCAATCCTCAATCCTCAATGTTCAATCCTCAACACCCAATCCTCAATCTTCAATCCTCAATCCTCAATCCTCAATCCTCAATCCTCAATCCTCAATCCTCTGTCCTCAAACATCAATCCTGAATCCTCAATACTGAATCCTCAATCTTCAGCCCTCAGTCCTCAACAATCAGTTGTCAAACCTCAATCCTCGATAGAATGTCATCAATTCACAGTTTTCAATACTCAATACTCAATCTGCAATCGTCAAATCTCTATCCACAAACATCAATTCTCATCACTCAACCCTCGACACTCAGTCCCCAATCCTCAATATTCAATCCTCAATCCTCAATCCTCAATCCACAATCCTCAACCTTCAATCCTCAATACTCGATCTTCAATCCTCAATCCTCAATGCTCAATCCTCAATTCTCAATCCTCGATCGCCCATCATCAATCCTCAATACTCAATCTTCAATCCTCAATCCTCAATCCTCAATCCTCAGTCCTCATTCCTCAATCCTCAATCTTCAATCATCAATACTCAGTCTTCAATCCTCAATCCTCAATCTTCAATCCTCAATCCTCAATTCTCACTCCTCAATACTCAATCCTCAATCCTCAATCCTCAATTCTCAATCCTCAATATTCAATCCACAATTCTCAATCTTCAATCCTCAATCCCCAATCCTCAATCCTCAATTCTCAATCCTCAGTAATCAATCCTCAGCCTCCAATACTCAAGCGTCAATCCTCAGTCCTCAATCCTCAATCAGCAATCCTCGTTCCTCAAACCTCAATCCTCAACCCTCAGTCTTCATACTCAATTCTCAATTCTCAATCCTCAATCCTCAATCCTCAGTCTTCAATCCTCAATAATCAATCTCCAATCCTAGATACTCAATCCCCAATCCTCAATCCTTAATCCTCAACCTTCAATCCTCAACCCCAGTCCTCAATCTTCAATCCTTAATGCTCTATCCTCAATCCTCTATCCTCAGTCCTCAATCCTCAATCCTCAATCCTCTATCCTCATTCTTCAATCCTCAATACCCAATCCTCAATCTTCAATCCTCAATACTCAATCTTCAATAATCAATCCTCAATTCTCAATCCTCAATACTCAATCCTCAATCGTCAACCCTCAATCCCCAATCCTCAATCTTCAATCCTCAATTCTCAATCCTCAATCCTCAATCCTCAATCTTCAATCCCCAATAATCAATCTTCAATCCTCAATCCTCAATCCTCAATCCTGAATCCTCAATTCTCAATCCCCAATCTCCAATCCTCAACCCTCAATCCTCAATCCTCAATCGTCAGGCTTCAATCCTCAATACTCAATCTTCAATCCTCAATCCTCAATTCTCAATCCTCAATCCTCTGTCCTCAGTCCTCTAGCCTCAACCCTAAACCCTCAGCCCTCATCCTCAATCCTCAATACTCAATCCTCAATCCTCAATCTTCAATCCACAGTACTCAATCTTCAATAATCAATCCTCAATTCTCAATCCTCAATACTCAATCCTCAATCGTCGATCGTCAATCCCCAATCCTCAATCTTCAATCCTCAATCCTCAATCCTCAATCCTCAATCCCCAATCTTCAATCCTCAACCTTCAATCCTCAATACTCAATCTTCAATCCTCAATCCTCAATCCTCAATCCTCAATCCACAATCCTCAATCCTCAATCCTCAATCCTCAGTCCTAAGTCCTCAATTCTCAATCCTCAATATTCAATCCACAATTCTCAATCTTCAATCCTCAATCCTCAATACTCAATCCTCAATTCTCAATCCTCAACCGTCAGTCCTCGTCCTCAGTACTCAACACTCAATCCTCAATCCTCAATCTTCAATCCTCAATACTCAATATTCAATCGTCAATCGTCAATCCTCAATCCTCAATCTTCAATCCTCAATCCTCAATCCTCAATCCTCAATCCTCATTCTTCAATCCTCAATACCCAATCCTCAATCTTCAATCCTCAATCCTCAATCCTCAATTCTCAATCCTCAATCCTCTGTCCTCAGTCCTCTAACCTCAACCCTCAACCCTCAGCCCTCATCCTCAGTCCTCAATCCTCAATTCTCAATCCTCAATCCTCAGCCCTAAGTCCTCAAATCTCAATCTTCAACCCTGAGCCCTCATCCTCAATCCTCAATCCTCAATGTTCAATCCTCAACACCCAATCCTCAATCTTCAATCCTCAATCCTCAATCCTCAATCCTCAATTCTCAATCCTCAATCCTCTGCCCTCAAACATCAATCCTGAATCCTCAATACTGAATCCTCAATCTTCAGCCCTCAGTCCTCAACAATCAGTTGTCAAACCTCAATCCTCAATAGAATGTCATCAATTCACAGTTTTCAATACTCAATACTCAATCTGCAATCGTCAAATCTCTATCCACAAACATCAATTCTCATCACTCAACACTCGACACTCAGTCCCCAATCCTCAATATTCAATCCTCAATCCTCAATCCTCAATCCACAATCCTCAACCTTCAATCCTCAATACTCGATCTTCAATCCTCAATCCTCAATGCTCAATCCTCAATTCTCAATCCTCGATCGCCCATCATCAATCCTCAATACTCAATCTTCAATCATCAATACTCAGTCTTCAATCCTCAATCCTCAATCTTCAATCCTCAATCCTCAATTCTCACTCCTCAATACTCAATCCTCAATCCTCGATCCTCAATTCTCAATCCTCAATATTCAATCCACAATTCTCAATCTTCAATCCTCAATCCTCAATCCTCAATCCTCAATTCTCAATCCTCAGTAATAAATCCTCAGCCTCCAATACTCAAGCGTCAATCCTCAGTCCGCAATCCTCTATCCTTAATGCTCGTTCCTCAAACCTCAATCCTCAACCCTCAGTCTTCATACTCAATTCTCAATTCTCAATCCTCAATCCTCAATCCTCAATCTTCAATCCTCAATAATCAATCTCCAATCCTAGATACTCAATCCCCAATCCTCAATCCTTAATCCTCAACCTTCAATCCTCAACCCCAGTCCTCAATCTTCAATCCTTAATGCTCTATCCTCAATCCTCAATCCTCAGTCCCCAATCCTCTATCCTCAATCCTCAAACCTCAATCCTCAACCGTCAGTCCTCGTCCTCAGTACTCAGCACTCAATCCTCAATCCTCAATCTTGAATCCTCAATACTCAATATTCAATCGTCAATCGTCAATCCTCAATCCTCAATCTTCAATCCTCAATCCTCAATCCTCAATCCTCAATCCTCATTCTTCAATCCTCAATACCCAATCCTCAATCTTCAATCCTCAATCCTCAATCCTCAATTCTCAATCCTCAATCCTCTGTCCTCAGTCCTCTAACCTCAACCCTCAACCCTCAGCCCTCATACTCAGTCCTCAATCCTCAATTCTCAATCCTCAATCCTCTGTCCTAAGTCCTCAAATCTCAATCTTCAACCCTGAGCCCTCAATCCTCAATCCTCAATGTTCAATCCTCAACACCCAATCCTCAATCTTCAATCCTCAATCCTCAATCATCAATTCTCAATCCTCAATCCTCAATCCTCTGTCCTCAAACATCTATCCTGAATCCTCAATACTGAATCCTCAATCTTCAGACCTCAGTCCTCAACAATCAGTTGTCAAACCTCAATCCTCAATAGAATGTCATCTATTCACAGTTTTCAATACTCAATACTCAATCTGCAATCTTCAAATCTCTATCCACAAACATCAATTCTCATCACTCAACCCTCGACACTCAGTCCCCAATCCTCAACATTCAATCCTCAATCCTCAATCCTCAATCCACAATTCTCAACCTTCAATCCTCAATACTCGATCTTCAATCCTCAATCCTCAATGCTCAATCCTCAATCCTCAATCCTCGATCCTCAGACCTCAAACATCAATACTCAACCCTCAGTCCTCGTCCTCAATCCACAACAATCACTCCTCAATCCTCAGTCTTCAATCATCAATATTCAATCTTCAGTCCTCAATCCGCAATCCTCAATCCTCAATCCTCAATCCTCAATGTTCAATCCGCAATACCCAATCCTCAATCTTCAATCCTCAATCCTCAATCCTCAAACCTCAATCCTCAATACTCAATCCTCAATCCTCAGTCCACAAACCTCAAACCTCAATCTTCAATCATCAATACTCAATCTTCAATCCTCCGTCCTCAATCCTCAACCCTCAATCCTCAATCCACAATCGTCAGGCTTCAATCCTCAATACTCAATCTTCAATCCTCAATCCTCAATCCTCATTCCTCAATCCTCATTCTTCAATCCTCATTCTTCAATCCTCAATACCCAACCCTCAACCTTCAATCCTCAGTCCTCAATCCTCAATTCTCAATCCTCAATCCTCAGTCCTAAGTCCTCAAATCTCAATCCTCAACCCTGAGCCCTCATCCTCAATCCTCAATCCTCAATGTTCAATCCTCAACACCCAATCCTCAGTCTTCAATCCTCAATCCTCAATCCTCAATCCTCTGTCCTCAAACATCAATCCTGAATCCTCAATACTGAATCCTCAATCTTCAGCCCTCAGTCCTCAACAATCAGATGTCAAACCTCAATCCTCAATAGAATGTCATCAATTCTCAGTTTTCAATACTCAATACTCAATCTGCAATCTTCAAATCTCTATCCACAAACATCAATTCTCATCACTCAACCCTCGACACTCAGTCCCCAATCCTCAATATTCAATCCTCAATCCTCAATCCTCAATACTCAATCCTCAATCCTCAACACTCAACTATCAATCCTCAATTCTCAATACTCAATAGAATATCCTGAATCCTCAGGATTCAATACTCAAACCTCAACCCTCAACCCTCAGCCCTCATTCTCAATCCTCAATCCTCAATCCTCAATACTCAATCCTCAATCCTCAGTCCTCAGTCCTCAAACCTCAATCCTCAACCCTCAGCCCTCATCCTCAATCCTCAATCCTAAATTCTCAATCCTCAAACCTCAAACCTCAATCCTCAACCGTCAGTCCTCGTCCTCAATCCTCAACCCTCAATCCTCAATCCTCAGTCCTCAATCTTCAATCTTCAATCCTCAATCCTCAATCCTCAATCCTCAATCCTCAATCTACAATCCTCAACCTTCAATCCTCAATACTCAATCTTCAATCCTCAATCCTCAATCCTCAATCCTCAATCCACAATCCTCAATCCTCTATCCTCAATGTTCAATCATCAATACTCAGTCTTCAATCCTCAATCCTCAATCTTCAATCCTCAATCCTCATTCTTCAATCCTCAATACACAGTCCTCAATCTTCAATCCTCAATCCTCAATCCTCAATTCTCAATCCTCAATCCTCAATCCTCAAACCTCAAACATCAATACTCAACCCTCAGTCCTCGTCCTCAATCCACAACAATCAATCCTCAATCCTCAGTCTTCAATCATCAATATTCAATCTTCAGTCCTCAATCCTCAATCCTCAATCCTCAATCCTCAATCCTCAATGTTCAATCCGCAATACCCAATCCTCAATCTTCAATCCTCAGTCCTCAAACCTCAAACCTCAATCTTCAATCCTCAATACTCAATCTTCAATCCTCCGTCCTCAATCCTCAACCCTCAAACCTCAAACCTCAATCTTCAATCATCAATACTCAATCTTCAATCCTCCGTCCTCAATCCTCAACCCTCAATCCTCAATCCTCAATCGTCAGGCTTCAATCGCCAATACTCAATCTTCAATCCTCAATACTCAATCCTCATTCCTCAATCCTCATTCTTCAATCCTCAATACCCAATCCTCAATCTTCAATCCTCAGTCCTCAATCCTCAATTCTCAATCCTCAATCCTCAGTCCTAAGTCCTCAAATCTCAATCCTCAACCCTGAGCCCTCATCCTCAATCCTCAATCCTCAATGTTCAATCCTCAACACCCAATCCTCAATCTTCAATCCTCAATCCTCAATCCTCAATCCTCAATCCTCAATCCTCAATCCTCAATCCTCTGTCCTCAAACATCAATCCTGAATCCTCAATACTGAATCCTCATCTTCAGCCCTCAGTCCTCAACAATCAGTCGTCAAACCTCAATCCTCAATAGAATGTCATCAATTCACAGATTTCAATACTCAATACTCAATCTGCAATCGTCAAGTCTCTATCCACAAACATCAATTCTCATCACTCAACCCTCGACACTCAGTCCCCAATCCTCAAAATTCAATCCTCAATCCTCAATCCTCAATCCACAATCCTCAACCTTCAATCCTCAATACTCGATCTTCAATCCTCAATCCTCAATGCTCAATCCTCAATTCTCAATCCTCGATCGCCCATCATCAATCCTCAATACTCAATCTTCAATATTCAATCCACAATTCTCAATCTTCAATCCTCAATCCTCAATCCTCAATCCTCAATTCTCAATCCTCAGTAATCAATCCTCAGCCTCCAATACTCAAGCGTCAATCCTCAGTCCGCAATCCTCAAACCGCAATGCTCGTTCCTCAAACCTCAATCCTCAACCCTCAGTCTTCATACTCAATTCTCAATTCTCAATCCTCAATCCTCAATCCTCAATCTTCAATCCTCAATAATCAATCTCCAATCCTAGATACTCAATCCCCAATCCTCAATCCTTAATCCTCAACCTTCAATCCTCAACCCCAGTCCTCAATCTTCAATCCTTAATGCTCTATCCTCAATCCTCAATCCTCAGTCCTCAATCCTCTATCCTCAATCCTCAAACCTCAATCCTCAACCGTCAGTCCTCGTCCTCAGTACTCAGCACTCAATCCTCAATCCTCAACCTTGAATCCTCAATACTCAATATTCAATCGTCAATCGTCAATCCTCAATCCTCAATCTTCAATCCTCAATCCTCAATCCTCAATCCTCAATCCTCATTCTTCAATCCTCAATACCCAATCCTCAATCTTCAATCCTCAATCCTCAATCCTCAATTCTCAATCCTCAATCCTCCGTCCTCAGTCCTCTAACCTCAACCCTCAGCCCTCAGCCCTCATACTCAGTCGTCAATCCTCAATTCTCAATCCTCAATCCTCAGTCCTAAGTCCTCAAATCTCAATCTTCAACCCTGAGCCCTCATCCTCAATCCTCAATCCTCAATGTTCAATCCTCAACACCCAATCCTCAATCTTCAATCCTCAATCCTCAATCCTCAATGCTCAATCCTCAATTCTCAATCCTCGATCGCCCATCATCAATCCTCAATACTCAATCTTCAATCCTCAATCCTCAATCCTCAATCCTCAGTACTCATTCTTCAATCCTCAATCTTCAATCATCAATACTCAGTCTTCAATCCTCAATCCTCAATCTTCAATCCTCAATCCTCAATTCTCACTCCTCAATACTCAATCCTCAATCCTCAATCCTCAATTCTCAATCCTCAATATTCAATCCACAATACTGAATCTCCAATCCTCAATCCTCAATCCTCAATCCTCAATCGTCATTCTTCAATCCTCAATACCCAATCCTCAATACCCAATCCTCAATCTTCAATCCTCAATCCTCAATCCTCAATTCTCAATCCTCAGTCCTCAATCCACAGACCTCAATCCTCAATCTTCAATCCTCAATACTCAATCTTCAATCCTCTATCCCCAATCCTCAATCCTCAATCCTCATTCTCCAGTCCTCAACACCCAATCCTCAATCTTCAATCCTCAATCCTCAGTCCTAAGTTCTCAAATCTCAATCCTCAACCCTGAGCCCTCATCCTCAATCCTCAGTCCTCAATGTTCAATCCTCAACACCCAATCCTCAATCTTCAATCCTCAATTCTCAATCCTCAATCCTCAATCCTCAATCCTCAATCCTCTGTCCTCAAACCTCAATCCTGAATCCTCAATACTGAATCCTCAATCTTCAGCCCTCAGTCCTCAACAATCAGATGTCAAACCTCAATCCTCAATAGAATGTCATCAATTCACAGTTTTCAATACTCAATACTCAATCTGCAATCTTCAAATCTCTATCCACAAACATCAATTCTCATCACTCAACCCTCGACACTCAGTCCCCAATCCTCAATATTCAATCCTCAATCCTCAATCCTCAATACTCAATCCTCAATCCTCAACACTCAACTATCAATCCTCAATTCTCAATACTCAATAGAATATCCTGAATTCTCAGGATTCAATACTCAAACCTCAACCCTCAACCCTCAGCGCTCATTCTCAATCCTCAATCCTCAATCCTCAATCCTCAATCCTCAATTCTCAATCCTCAGTAATCAATCCTCAATCTTCAATACTCAATCGTCAATCCTCATTCCTCAATCCTCAATCCGCAATCCTCGTTCCTCAAACCTCAATCCTCAACCCTCAGTCTTCATACTCAATTCTCAATCCTCAATCCTCAATCCTCAATCCTCAATCTTCAATCCTCAATAATCAATCTCCAATTCTAGATACCCAATCCCCAATCCTCAATCCTTAATCCTCAGCCTTCAATCCTCAACCCCAGTCCTCAATCTTCAATCCTTAATGCTCTATCCTCAATCCTCAATCTTCAGTCCTCAATCCTCTATCCTCAATCCTCAAACCTCAATCCTCAACCGTCAGTCCTCGTCCTCAATACTCAACACTCAATCCTCAATCCTCAATCCTCAATACTCAATATTCAATCCTCAATCCTCAATCCTCAATCCTCAATCTTCAATCCTCAATCCTCAATCCTCTATCCTCATTCTTCAATCCTCAATACCCAATCCTCAATCTTCAATCCTCAATCCTCAATCCTCAATTCTCAATCCTCAATCCTCTGTCCTCAGTCCTCTAACCTCAACCCTCAACCCTCAGCCCTCAACCTCAATCCTCAATACTCAATCCTCAATCCTCAATCTTCAATCCTCAAAACTCAATCTTCACTCATCAATCCTCAATTCTCAATCCTAAATACTCAATCCTCAATCCTCAATCTTCAATCCTCAATACTCAACCTTCAATCCTCCATCCTCAATCCTCAGTCCTCAATCCTCAATCCTCAATCGTCAGGCTTCAATCCTCAATACTCAATCTTCAATCCTCAATCCTCAATCGTCATTCGTCAATCCTCATTCTTCAATCCTCAATACCCAATCCTCAATCTTCAATCTTCAACCCTCAATCCTCAACTCTCAATCCTCAACCCTCAATCCTCAGACCTCAAACCTCAATCCTCAACCCTCAACCCTCATCCTCTATCCTCAATCCTCAATCTTCAATCCTCAATCCTCAATCCTCATGCCTCAATCCTCAATCCTCAGTCATCAAACCTCAATCCTGAATCCTCAATCCTGAATCCTCAATCTTCAGACCTCAGACCTGAACAATCAGATGTCAATCCTCAATCCTCAATAGAATATCATCAATTCACAGTTTTCAATACTCAATACTCAAACTTCAATCCTCAATCCTCAATCCTCAATCGTCAGTCTACAATCCTCAATACCCAATCCTCAATCTTCAATCCTCAATCCTCAATCCTCAATACTCAATCCTCAATCCTCAGTCCTCAGGCCTCAAACCTCAATCCTCAACCCTCAGCCCTCATCCTCAATCCTCAATCCTAAATTCTCAATCCTCAAACCTCAAACCTCAATCCTCAACCGTCAGTCCTCGTCCTCAATCCTCAATCCTCAATCCTCAATCCTCAGTCCTCAAACTTCAATCTTCAATCCTCAATCCTCAATCCTCAATCCTCATTCCTCAATCTTCAATCCTCAACCTTCAATCCTCAATACTCAATCTTCAATCCTCAATCCTCAATCCTCAATCCTCAACCCACGATCCTCAATCCTCCATCCTCAATGTTCACTCATCAATACTCAGTCTTCAATCCTCAATCCTCAATCCTCAATCCTCAATCCTCATTCTTCAATCCTCAACACCCAATCCTCAATCTTCAATCCTCAATCCTCAATCCTCAATCCTCAATCCTCAATCCTCAATCCTCTGTCCTCAAACCTCAATCCTGAATCCTCAATACTGAATCCTCAATCTTCAGCCCTCAGTCCTCAACAATCAGATGTCAAACCACAATCCTTAATAGAATGTCATCAATTCACACTTTTCAATACTCAATACTCAATCTGCAATCTTCAAATCTCTATCCACAAACATCAATTCTCATCACTCAACCCTCGACACTCAGTCCCCAATCCTCAATATTCAATCCTCAATCCTCAATCCTCAATACTCAATCCTCAATCCTCAACACTCAACTATCAATCCTCAATTCTCAATACTCAATAGAATATCCTGAATTCTCAGGATTCAATACTCAAACCTCAACCCTCAACCCTCAGCCCTCATTCTCAATCCTCAATCCTCAATCCTCAACCCTCAATCCTCAATTCTCAATCCTCAGTAATCAATCCTCAATCTTCAATACTCAATCGTCAATCCTTATTCCTCAATCCTCAATCCGCAATCCTCGTTCCTCAAACCTCAATCCTCAACCCTCAGTCTTCATACTCAATTCTCAATTCTCAATCCTCAATCCTCAATCCTCAATCTTCAATCCTCAATAGTCAATCTCCAATTCTAGATACTCAATCCCAAATCCTCAATCCTTAATCCTCAGCCTTCAATCCTCAACCCCAGTCCTCAATCTTCAATCCTTAATGCTCTATCCTCAATCCTCAATCCTCAGTCCTCAATCCTCTATCCTCAATCCTCAAACCTCAATCCTCAACCGTCAGTCCTCGTCCTCAATACTCAACACTCAATCCTCAATCCTCAATCTTCAATCCTCAATACTCAATATTCAATCCTCAATCCTCAGTCCTCAATCCTCAATACCCAATCCTCAATCTTCAATCCTCAATCCTCAATCCTCAATTTTCAATCCTCAATCCTCTGTCCTCAGTCCTCTAACCTCATCCCTCAACCCTCAGCCCTCAACCTCAATCCTCAATACTCAATCCTCAACCCTCAATCTTCAATCCTCAAAACTCAATCTTCAATCATCAATCCTCAATCATCAATCCTCAATCCTCAATCCTCATTCTTCAATCCTCAATACACAATCCTCAATCTTCAATTCTCAATCCTCAATCCTCAATTCTCAATCCTCAATTCTCAATCCTCAATCCTCAGACCTCAGACATCAATATTCAACCCTGAGTCCTCGTCCTCAATCCACAAACCTCAATCTTCAATCCTCAATCTTCAATCATCAATATTCAATCTTAAATCCTCAATCCTCAATCCTCAATTCTCAATCCTCAATCCTCAATCTTCAATCCTCAATACTCAATCTACAATCCTCAATCCTCAATACTCAATCTTCAATCCTCAATACTCAATCCTCAATCCTCAGTCCTCAACCCTCAAACCTCAATCTTCAATCATCAATACTCAATCTTCAATCCTCCGTCCTCAATCCTCAATTCTCAATCCTCAATCCTCTGTCCTCAGTCCTCCAAACTCAACCCAAAACCCTCAGCCCTCATCCTCAATCCTCAATACTCAATCCTCAATCCTCAATCTTCAATCCTCAATCCTCATTCTTCAATCCTCAATACTCAATCTTCAATCCTCAATTCTCAATACTCAATAGAATATCCTGAATTCTCAGTATTCAATACTCAATCCTCAACACGCAACCCTGAATCCTCAATCCTCAATCCTCAATCCTCAATCTTCAATCCTCAATACCCAATATTCAATCCTGCATCCTCAATCCTCAGACCTCAATCCTCAATCGTCAATCGTCAGGCTTCAATCCTCAATACTCAATCTTCAATCCTCAATCCTCAATCGTCATTCGTCAATCCTCAATCTTCAATCCTCAATACCCAATCCTCAATCTTCAATCTTCAACCCTCAATCCTCAACTCTCAATCCTCAACCCTCAATCCTCAGACCTCAAACCTCAATCCACAACCCTCAGCCCTCATCCTCAATCCTCAATCCTCAATCTTCAATCCTCAATCCTCAATCCTGATGCCTCAATCCTCAATCCTCAATCCTCAGTCATCAAACCTCAATCCTGAATCGTCAATCCTGAATCCTCAATCTTCAGACCTCAGACCTGAACAATCAGACGTCAATCCTCAATCCTCAATAGAATATCATCAATTCACAGTTTTCAATACTCAATACTCAATCTTCAATCCTCAATCCTCAATCCTCAATCCTCAATCCTCAATCCTCAATCTTCAATCCTCAATAATCAATCTCCAATCCTAGATACTCAATCCCCAATCCTCAATCCTTAATCCTCAGCCTTCAATCCTCAACCGCAGTCCTCAATCTTCAATCCTCTATGCTCTATCCTCAATCCTCAATCCTCAGTCCTCAATCCTCTATCCTCAATCCTCAAACCTCAATCCTCAACCGTCAGTCCTCGTCCTCAATACTCAACACTCAATCCTCAATCCTCAATCTTCAATCCTCAATACACAATATTCAATCGTCAATCCTCAATCCTCAATCGTCAATCCTCAATCCTCAATCTTCAATCCTCAATCCCCAATCCTCAATCCTCAATCCGCAATTCTCAATCCCCAGTAATCAATCCTCAATCTTCAATACTCAATCGTCAATCCTCAGTCCTCAATCCTCAATCCGCAATCCTCGTTCCTAAAACCTCAATCCTCAACCCTCAGTCCTCGTCCTCAATCCACAACACTCAATCCTCGATCATCAATCTTCAATCATCAATATTCAATCTTCAATCCTCAATCCTCAATACTCAATCTTCAATACTCAACCATCAGCCCTCAATTCCCAATACTCAATAGAATATCCTGAATTCTCAGGATTCAATACTCAAACCTCAACACTCAACCCACAACCCTCAATTCTCAATCCTCAATCCTCAATCGTCAATCCTCAATACTCAATCTTCAATCCTCCATTCTCAATCCTCAATCCTCAACCCTTATTCTTCAATCCTCAATACCTAATCCTCAATCTTCAATTCTCAATCCTCATTCCTCAATTCTCAATCCTCAATTCTCAATCCTCAATCCTCAGACCTCAGACATCAATATTCAACCCTGAGTCCTCGTCCTCAATCCACAAACCTCAATCTTCAATCCTCAATCTTCAATCATCAATATTCAATCTTAAATCCTCAATCCTCAATCCTCAATTCTCAATCCTCAATCCTCAATCTTCAATCCTCAATACTCAATCTTCAATCCTCAATCCTCAATCCTCATTCCTCAATCCTCATTCTTCAATCCTCAATACCCAATCCTCAATCTTCAATCCTCATTCCTCAATCCTCAATTCTCAATCCTCAATCCTCAGTCCTAAGTCCTCAAATCTCAATCCTCAACCCTGAGCCCTCATCCTCAATCCTCAATCCTCAATGTTCAATCCTCAACACCCAATCCTCAATCTTCAATCCTCAATCCTCAATCCTCAATCCTCAATCCTCAATCCTCAATCCTCTGTCCTCAAACATCAATCCTGAATCCTCAATACTGAATCCTCAATCTTCAGCCCTCAGTCCTCAACAATCAGTTGTCAAACCTCAATCCTCAATAGAATGTCATCAATTCACAGTTTTCAATACTCAATACTCAATCTGCAATCGTCAAATCTCTATCCACAAACATCAATTCTCATCACTCAACACTCGACACTCAGTCCCCAATCCTCAATATTCAATCCTCAATCCTCAATCCTCAATCCACAATCCTCAACCTTCAATCCTCAATACTCGATCTTCAATCCTCAATCCTCAATGCTCAATCCTCAATTCTCAATCCTCGATCGCCCATCATCAATCCTCAATACTCAATCTTCAATCTTCAATTCTCAACCCTCAATCCTCAGTCCTCATTCTTCAATCCTCAATCTTCAATCATCAATACTCAGTCTTCAATCCTCAATCCTCAATCTTCAATCCTCAATCCTCAATTCTCACTCCTCAATACTCAATCCTCAATCCTCAATCCTCAATTCTCAATCCTCAATATTCAATCCACAATTCTCAATCTTCAATCCTCAATCCTCAAACCTCAATCCTCAACCCTCAGTCTTCATACTCAATTCTCAATTCTCAATCCTCAATCCTCAATCCTCAATCTTCAATCCTCAATAATCAATCTCCAATCCTAGATACTCAATCCCCAATCCTCAATCCTTAATCCTCAACCTTCAATCCTCAACCCCAGTCCTCAATCTTCAATCCTTAATGCTCTATCCTCAATCCTCAATCCTCAGTCCCCAATCCTCTATCCTCAATCCTCAAACCTCAATCCTCAACCGTCAGTCCTCGTCCTCAGTACTCAGCACTCAATCCTCAATCCTCAATCTTGAATCCTCAATACTCAATATTCAATCGTCAATCGTCAATCCTCAATCCTCAATCTTCAATCCTCAATCCTCAATCCTCAATCCTCAATCCTCATTCTTCAATCCTCAATACCCAATCCTCAATCTTCAATCCTCAATCCTCAATCCTCAATTCTCAATCCTCAATCCTCTGTCCTCAGTCCTCTAACCTCAACCCTCAACCCTCAGCCCTCATACTCAGTCCTCAATCCTCAATTCTCAATCCTCAATCCTCTGTCCTAAGTCCTCAAATCTCAATCTTCAACCCTGAGCCCTCATCCTCAATCCTCAATCCTCAATGTTCAATCCTCAACACCCAATCCTCAATCTTCAATCCTCAATCCTCAATCATCAATTCTCAATCCTCAATCCTCAATCCTCTGTCCTCAAACATCTATCCTGAATCCTCAATACTGAATCCTCAATCTTCAGACCTCAGTCCTCAACAATCAGTTGTCAAACCTCAATCCTCAATAGAATGTCATCTATTCACAGTTTTCAATACTCAATACTCAATCTGCAATCTTCAAATCTCTATCCACAAACATCAATTCTCATCACTCAACCCTCGACACTCAGTCCCCAATCCTCAACATTCAATCCTCAATCCTCAATCCTCAATCCACAATTCTCAACCTTCAACCCTCAATACTCGATCTTCAATCCTCAATCCTCAATGCTCAATCCTCAATCCTCAATCCTCGATCCTCAGACCTCAAACATCAATACTCAACCCTCAGTCCTCGTCCTCAATCCACAACAATCACTCCTCAATCCTCAGTCTTCAATCATCAATATTCAATCTTCAGTCCTCAATCCGCAATCCTCAATCCTCAATCCTCAATCCTCAATGTTCAATCCGCAATACCCAATCCTCAATCTTCAATCCTCAATCCTCAATCCTCAAACCTCAATCCTCAATACTCAATCCTCAATCCTCAGTCCACAAACCTCAAACCTCAATCTTCAATCATCAATACTCAATCTTCAATCCTCCGTCCTCAATCCTCAACCCTCAATCCTCAATCCACAATCGTCAGGCTTCAATCCTCAATACTCAATCTTCAATCCTCAATCCTCAATCCTCATTCCTCAATCCTCATTCTTCAATCCTCATTCTTCAATCCTCAATACCCAACCCTCAACCTTCAATCCTCAGTCCTCAATCCTCAATTCTCAATCCTCAATCCTCAGTCCTAAGTCCTCAAATCTCAATCCTCAACCCTGAGCCCTCATCCTCAATCCTCAATCCTCAATGTTCAATCCTCAACACCCAATCCTCAATCTTCAATCCTCAATCCTCAGTCCTCAATCCTCAATCCTCAATCCTCAATCCTCTGTCCTCAAACATCAATCCTGAATCCTCAATACTGAATCCTCAATCTTCAGCCCTCAGTCCTCAACAATCAGATGTCAAACCTCAATCCTCAATAGAATGTCATCAATTCACAGTTTTCAATACTCAATACTCAATCTGCAATCTTCAAATCTCTATCCACAAACATCAATTCTCATCACTCAACCCTCGACACTCAGTCCCCAATCCTCAATATTCAATCCTCAATCCTCAATCCTCAATACTCAATCCTCAATCCTCAACACTCAACTATCAATCCTCAATTCTCAATACTCAATAGAATATCCTGAATCCTCAGGATTCAATACTCAAACCTCAACCCTCAACCCTCAGCCCTCATTCTCAATCCTCAATCCTCAATCCTCAATACTCAATCCTCAATCCTCAGTCCTCAGTCCTCAAACCTCAATCCTCAACCCTCAGCCCTCATCCTCAATCCTCAATCCTAAATTCTCAATCCTCAAACCTCAAACCTCAATCCTCAACCGTCAGTCCTCGTCCTCAATCCTCAACCCTCAATCCTCAATCCTCAGTCCTCAATCTTCAATCTTCAATCCTCAATCCTCAATCCTCAATCCTCAATCCTCAATCTACAATCCTCAACCTTCAATCCTCAATACTCAATCTTCAATCCTCAATCCTCAATCCTCAATCCTCAATCCACAATCCTCAATCCTCTATCCTCAATGTTCAATCATCAATACTCAGTCTTCAATCCTCAATCCTCAATCTTCAATCCTCAATCCTCATTCTTCAATCCTCAATACACAGTCCTCAATCTTCAATCCTCAATCCTCAATCCTCAATTCTCAATCCTCAATCCTCAATCCTCAAACCTCAAACATCAATACTCAACCCTCAGTCCTCGTCCTCAATCCACAACAATCAATCCTCAATCCTCAGTCTTCAATCATCAATATTCAATCTTCAGTCCTCAATCCTCAATCCTCAATCCTCAATCCTCAATCCTCAATGTTCAATCCGCAATACCCAATCCTCAATCTTCAATCCTCAGTCCTCAAACCTCAAACCTCAATCTTCAATCCTCAATACTCAATCTTCAATCCTCCGTCCTCAATCCTCAACCCTCAAACCTCAAACCTCAATCTTCAATCATCAATACTCAATCTTCAATCCTCCGTCCTCAATCCTCAACCCTCAATCCTCAATCCTCAATCGTCAGGCTTCAATCGCCAATACTCAATCTTCAATCCTCAATACTCAATCCTCATTCCTCAATCCTCATTCTTCAATCCTCAATACCCAATCCTCAATCTTCAATCCTCAGTCCTCAATCCTCAATTCTCAATCCTCAATCCTCAGTCCTAAGTCCTCAAATCTCAATCCTCAACCCTGAGCCCTCATCCTCAATCCTCAATCCTCAATGTTCAATCCTCAACACCCAATCCTCAATCTTGAATCCTCAATCCTCAATCCTCAATCCTCAATCCTCAATCCTCAATCCTCTGTCCTCAAACATCAATCCTGAATCCTCAATACTGAATCCTCATCTTCAGCCCTCAGTCCTCAACAATCAGTCGTCAAACCTCAATCCTCAATAGAATGTCATCAATTCACAGATTTCAATACTCAATACTCAATCTGCAATCGTCAAGTCTCTATCCACAAACATCAATTCTCATCACTCAACCCTCGACACTCAGTCCCCAATCCTCAAAATTCAATCCTCAATCCTCAATCCTCAATCCACAATCCTCAACCTTCAATCCTCAATACTCGATCTTCAATCCTCAATCCTCAATGCTCAATCCTCAATTCTCAATCCTCGATCGCCCATCATCAATCCTCAATACTCAATCTTCAATATTCAATCCACAATTCTCAATCTTCAATCCTCAATCCTCAATCCTCAATCCTCAATTCTCAATCCTCAGTAATCAATCCTCAGCCTCCAATACTCAAGCGTCAATCCTCAGTCCGCAATCCTCAAACCGCAATGCTCGTTCCTCAAACCTCAATCCTCAACCCTCAGTCTTCATACTCAATTCTCAATTCTCAATCCTCAATCCTCAATCCTCAATCTTCAATCCTCAATAATCAATCTCCAATCCTAGATACTCAATCCCCAATCCTCAATCCTTAATCCTCAACCTTCAATCCTCAACCCCAGTCCTCAATCTTCAATCCTTAATGCTCTATCCTCAATCCTCAATCCTCAGTCCTCAATCCTCTATCCTCAATCCTCAAACCTCAATCCTCAACCGTCAGTCCTCGTCCTCAGTACTCAGCACTCAATCCTCAATCCTCAATCTTGAATCCTCAATACTCAATATTCAATCGTCAATCGTCAATCCTCAATCCTCAATCTTCAATCCTCAATCCTCAATCCTCAATCCTCAATCCTCATTCTTCAATCCTCAATACCCAATCCTCAATCTTCAATCCTCAATCCTCAATCCTCAATTCTCAATCCTCAATCCTCCGTCCTCAGTCCTCTAACCTCAACCCTCAGCCCTCAGCCCTCATACTCAGTCGTCAATCCTCAATTCTCAATCCTCAATCCTCAGTCCTAAGTCCTCAAATCTCAATCTTCAACCCTGAGCCCTCATCCTCAATCCTCAATCCTCAATGTTCAATCCTCAACACCCAATCCTCAATCTTCAATCCTCAATCCTCAATCCTCAATGCTCAATCCTCAATTCTCAATCCTCGATCGCCCATCATCAATCCTCAATACTCAATCTTCAATCCTCAATCCTCAATCCTCAATCCTCAGTACTCATTCTTCAATCCTCAATCTTCAATCATCAATACTCAGTCTTCAATCCTCAATCCTCAATCTTCAATCCTCAATCCTCAATTCTCACTCCTCAATACTCAATCCTCAATCCTCAATTCTCAATCCTCAATATTCAATCCACAATACTGAATCTCCAATCCTCAATCCCCAATCCTCAATCCTCAATCCTCATTCTCCAGTCCTCAACACCCAATCCTCAATCTTCAATCCTCAATCCTCAGTCCTAAGTTCTCAAATCTCAATCCTCAACCCTGAGCCCTCATCCTCAATCCTCAGTCCTCAATGTTCAATCCTCAACACCCAATCCTCAATCTTCAATCCTCAATTCTCAATCCTCAGTCCTCAATCCTCAATCCTCAATCCTCTGTCCTCAAACCTCAATCCTGAATCCTCAATACTGAATCCTCAATCTTCAGCCCTCAGTCCTCAACAATCAGATGTCAAACCTCAATCCTCAATAGAATGTCATCAATTCACAGTTTTCAATACTCAATACTCAATCTGCAATCTTCAAATCTCTATCCACAAACATCAATTCTCATCACTCAACCCTCGACACTCAGTCCCCAATCCTCAATATTCAATCCTCAATCCTCAATCCTCAATACTCAATCCTCAATCCTCAACACTCAACTATCAATCCTCAATTCTCAATACTCAATAGAATATCCTGAATTCTCAGGATTCAATACTCAAACCTCAACCCTCAACCCTCAGCGCTCATTCTCAATCCTCAATCCTCAATCCTCAATCCTCAATCCTCAATTCTCAATCCTCAGTAATCAATCCTCAATCTTCAATACTCAATCGTCAATCCTCATTCCTCAATCCTCAATCCGCAATCCTCGTTCCTCAAACCTCAATCCTCAACCCTCAGTCTTCATACTCAATTCTCAATCCTCAATCCTCAATCCTCAATCCTCAATCTTCAATCCTCAATAATCAATCTCCAATTCTAGATACCCAATCCCCAATCCTCAATCCTTAATCCTCAGCCTTCAATCCTCAACCCCAGTCCTCAATCTTCAATCCTTAATGCTCTATCCTCAATCCTCAATCTTCAGTCCTCAATCCTCTATCCTCAATCCTCAAACCTCAATCCTCAACCGTCAGTCCTCGTCCTCAATACTCAACACTCAATCCTCAATCCTCAATCCTCAATACTCAATATTCAATCCTCAATCCTCAATCCTCAATCCTCAATCTTCAATCCTCAATCCTCAATCCTCTATCCTCATTCTTCAATCCTCAATACCCAATCCTCAATCTTCAATCCTCAATCCTCAATCCTCAATTCTCAATCCTCAATCCTCTGTCCTCAGTCCTCTAACCTCAACCCTCAACCCTCAGCCCTCAACCTCAATCCTCAATACTCAATCCTCAATCCTCAATCTTCAATCCTCAAAACTCAATCTTCACTCATCAATCCTCAATTCTCAATCCTAAATACTCAATCCTCAATCCTCAATCTTCAATCCTCAATACTCAACCTTCAATCCTCCATCCTCAATCCTCAGTCCTCAATCCTCAATCCTCAATCGTCAGGCTTCAATCCTCAATACTCAATCTACAATCCTCAATCCTCAATCGTCATTCGTCAATCCTCATTCTTCAATCCTCAATACCCAATCCTCAATCTTCAATCTTCAACCCTCAATCCTCAACTCTCAATCCTCAACCCTCAATCCTCAGACCTCAAACCTCAATCCTCAACCCTCAACCCTCATCCTCTATCCTCAATCCTCAATCTTCAATCCTCAATCCTCAATCCTCATGCCTCAATCCTCAATCCTCAGTCATCAAACCTCAATCCTGAATCCTCAATCCTGAATCCTCAATCTTCAGACCTCAGACCTGAACAATCAGATGTCAATCCTCAATCCTCAATAGAATATCATCAATTCACAGTTTTCAATACTCAATACTCAAACTTCAATCCTCAATCCTCAATCCTCAATCGTCAGTCTACAATCCTCAATACCCAATCCTCAATCTTCAATCCTCAATCCTCAATCCTCAATACTCAATCCTCAATCCTCAGTCCTCAGGCCTCAAACCCCAATCCTCAACCCTCAGCCCTCATCCTCAATCCTCAATCCTAAATTCTCAATCCTCAAACCTCAAACCTCAATCCTCAACCGTCAGTCCTCGTCCTCAATCCTCAATCCTCAATCCTCAATCCTCAGTCCTCAAACTTCAATCTTCAATCCTCAATCCTCAATCCTCAATCCTCATTCCTCAATCTTCAATCCTCAACCTTCAATCCTCAATACTCAATCTTCAATCCTCAATCCTCAATCCTCAATCCTCAACCCACGATCCTCAATCCTCCATCCTCAATGTTCACTCATCAATACTCAGTCTTCAATCCTCAATCCTCAATCCTCAATCCTCAATCCTCATTCTTCAATCCTCAACACCCAATCCTCAATCTTCAATCCTCAATCCTCAATCCTCAATCCTCAATCCTCAATCCTCAATCCTCTGTCCTCAAACCTCAATCCTGAATCCTCAATACTGAATCCTCAATCTTCAGCCCTCAGTCCTCAACAATCAGATGTCAAACCACAATCCTTAATAGAATGTCATCAATTCACACTTTTCAATACTCAATACTCAATCTGCAATCTTCAAATCTCTATCCACAAACATCAATTCTCATCACTCAACCCTCGACACTCAGTCCCCAATCCTCAATATTCAATCCTCAATCCTCAATCCTCAATACTCAATCCTCAATCCTCAACACTCAACTATCAATCCTCAATTCTCAATACTCAATAGAATATCCTGAATTCTCAGGATTCAATACTCAAACCTCAACCCTCAACCCTCAGCCCTCATTCTCAATCCTCAATCCTCAATCCTCAACCCTCAATCCTCAATTCTCAATCCTGAGTAATCAATCCTCAATCTTCAATACTCAATCGTCAATCCTTATTCCTCAATCCTCAATCCGCAATCCTCGTTCCTCAAACCTCAATCCTCAACCCTCAGTCTTCATACTCAATTCTCAATTCTCAATCCTCAATCCTCAATCCTCAATCTTCAATCCTCAATAGTCAATCTCCAATTCTAGATACTCAATCCCAAATCCTCAATCCTTAATCCTCAGCCTTCAATCCTCAACCCCAGTCCTCAATCTTCAATCCTTAATGCTCTATCCTCAATCCTCAATCCTCAGTCCTCAATCCTCTATCCTCAATCCTCAAACCTCAATCCTCAACCGTCAGTCCTCGTCCTCAATACTCAACACTCAATCCTCAATCCTCAATCTTCAATCCTCAATACTCAATATTCAATCCTCAATCCTCAGTCCTCAATCCTCAATACCCAATCCTCAATCTTCAATCCTCAATCCTCAATCCTCAATTTTCAATCCTCAATCCTCTGTCCTCAGTCCTCTAACCTCAACCCTCAACCCTCAGCCCTCAACCTCAATCCTCAATACTCAATCCTCAACCCTCAATCTTCAATCCTCAAAACTCAATCTTCAATCATCAATCCTCAATCATCAATCCTCAATCCTCAATCCTCATTCTTCAATCCTCAATACACAATCCTCAATCTTCAATCCTCGATCCTCAATCCTCAATCCTCAATCCTCAGACCTCAAACATCAATACTCAACCCTCAGTCCTCGTCCTCAATCCACAACAATCAATCCTCAATCCTCATTCTTCAATCGTCAATATTCAATCTTCAGTCCTCAATCCTCAATCCTCAATCCTCAATCCTCAATCCTCAATGTTCAACCCGCAATACCCAATCCTCAATCTTCAATCCCCAATCCTCAATCCTCAATCCTCAATCTTCAATCATCAATACTCAATCTTCAATCCTCAATTCTCAATACTCAATAGAATATCCTGAACTCTCAGGATTCAATACTCAAACCTCAACACGCAACCCTGAATCCTCAATCCTCAATCCTCAATCCTCAATCTTTAATCCTCAATACTCAATCTTCAATCCTCCATCCTCAATCCTCAGTCCTCAATCCTCAATCCTCAGTCGTCAGGCTTCAGTCCTCAATACTCAATCTTCAATCCTCAATCCTCAATCGTCATTCGTCAATCTTCATTCTTCAATCCTCAATACCCAATCCTCAATCTTCAATCTTCAACCCTCAATCCTCAACTCTCAATCCTCAACCCTCAATCCTCAGACCTCAAACCTCAATCCTCAACACTCAGCCCTCATCCTCAATCCTCAATCCTCAATCTTGAATCCTCAATCCTCAATCCTCATGCCTCAATCCTCAATCCTCAGTCATCAAACCTCAATCCTGAATCCTCAATCCTGAATCCTCAATCTTCAGACCTCAGACCTGAACAGTCAGATGTCAATCCTCAATCCTCAATAGAATATCATCAATTCACAGTTTTCGATACGCAATACTCAATCTTCAATCCTCAATCCTCAATCCTCAACCCTCAGCCCTCATCCTCAATCCTCAATCCTCAATCTTGAATCCTCAATTCTCAATCCTCATGCCTCAATCCTCAATCCTCAGTCATCAAACCTCAATCCTGAATCCTCAATCCTGAATCCTCAATCTTCAGACCTCAGACCTGAACAGTCAGATGTCAATCCTCAATCCTCAATAGAATATCATCAATTCACAGTATTCGATACTCAATACTCAATCTTCAATCCTCAATCCTCAATCCTCAATCGTCAGTCTACAATCCTCAATACCCAATCCGCAATCTTCAATCCTCAATCCTCAATCCACAATACTCAATCCTCAATCCTCAGTCCTCAGTCCACAAACCTCAAACCTCAATCTTCAATCATCAATACTCAATCTTCAATCCTCCGTCCTCAATCCTCAACCCTCAATCCTCAATCCACAATCGTCAGGCTTCAATCCTCAATACTCGATCTTCAATCCTCAATCCTCAATGCTCAATCCTCAATTTTCAATCCTCGATCGCCAATCATCAATCCTCAATACTCAATCCTCAATCCTCAGTCCTCATTCTTCAATCCTCAATCCACAGACCTCAATCCTCAATCCTCAACCCTCAATCTGCAATCCTCAATACTCAATATCCAATCCTCAATCCTCAATCCTCAATCCTCAATCCTCATTCTTCAATCCTCAATACCCAATCCTCAATACCCAAACCTCAATCATCAATCCTCAATCCTCAATCCTCAATCTCCAACCCTCAGCCCTCATCCTCAATCCTCAATCCTCAATCCTCAATCCTCAATCCTCAATGTTCAATTCGCAATACCCAATCCTCAATCTTCAATCCTCAATCCTCAATCCTCAATCCTCAATCCTCAATCCTCAATACTCAATCCTCAATCCTCAGTCCTCAAACCTCAAACCTCAATCTTCAATCCTCAATACTCAATCTTCAATAATCAATCCTCAATTCTCAATCCTCAATACTCAATCCTCAATCCTCAATCTTCAATCATCAATACTCAGTCTTCAATCCTCAATCCTCATTCATCAATCGTCAATCCTCATTCTTCAATCCTCAATACACAGTCCTCAATCTTCAATCCTCAATCCTCAATCCTCAATCCTCAGACCTCAAACGTCAATGCTCAACCCTCAGTCCTCGTCCTCAATCCATAACAATCAATGCTCAATCCTCATTCTTCAATCATCAATATTCAATCTTCAGTCCTCAATCCTCAATCCTCAAACCTCAATCCTCAATCCTCAATGTTCAATCCGCAATACCCAATCCTCAATCTTCAATCCCCAATCCTCAATCCTCAATCCTCAATCTTCAATCCTCAATACTCAATCTTCAATCCTCAATTCTCAATACTCAATAGAATATCCTGAACTCTCAGGATTCAATACTCAAACCTCAACACGCAACCCTGAATCCTCAATCCTCAATCCTCAATCCTCAATCTTCAATCCTCAATACTCCTTCTTCAATCCTCCATCCTCAATCCTCAGCCCTCAATCCTCAATCCCCAATCGTCAGGCTTCAATCCTCAATACTCAATCTTCAATCCTCAATCCTCAATCGTCATTCGTCAATCCTCATTCTTCAATCCTCAATACCCAATCCTCAATCTTCAATTTTCAACCCTCAATCCTCAACTCTCAATCCTCAACCCTCAATCCTCAGACCTCAAACCTCAATCCTCAACCCTTAGCCCTCATCCTCAATCCTCAATCCTCAATCTTCAATCCTCAATCCTCAATCCTCATGCCTCAATCCTCAATCCTCAGTCATCAAACCTCAATCCTGAATCCTCAATCCTGAATCCTCAATCTTCAGACCTCAGACCTGAACAATCAGATGTCAATCCTCAATCCTCAATAGAATATCATCTATTCACAGTTTTCAATACTCAATACTCAATCTTCAATCCTCAATCCTCAATCCTCAATCGTCAGTCTACAATCCTCAATGCCCAATCCTCAATCTTCAATCCTAAATCCTCAATCCTCAATACTCAATCCTCAATCCTCAGTCCTCAGTCCTCAAACCTCAATCCTCAACCCTCAGCCCTCATCCTCAATCCTCAATCCTAAATTCTCAATCCTCAAACCTCAAACCTCAATCGTCAACCGTCAGTCCTCGTCCTCAATCCTCAACCCTCAATCCTCAATCCTCAGTCCTCAATCTTCAATCTTCAATCCTCAATCCTCAATCCTCAATCCTCAATCCTCAATCCTCAATCTTCAATCCTCAACCTTCAATCCTCAATACGCAATCTTCAATCCTCAATCCTCAATCCTCAATCCTCAATCCACAATCCTCAATCCTCTATCCTCAATGTTCAATCATCAATACTCAGTCTTCAATCCTCAATCCTCAATCTTCAATCCTCAATCCTCATTCTTCAATCCTCAATACACAGTCCTCAGTCTTCAATGCTCAACCCTCAATCCTCAATTCTCAATCCTCAATCCTCAAACCTCAGACCTCAAACATCAATACTCAACCCTCAGTCCTCGTCCTCAATCCACAACAATCAATCCTCAATCCTCAGTCTTCAATCATCAATATTCAATCTTCAGTCCTCAATCCTCAATCCTCAATCCTCAATCCTCAATCCTCAATGTTCAATCCGCAATACCCAATCCTCAATCTTCAATCCTCAATCCTCAATCCTCAATCCTCAATCATCAATACTCAGTCCTCAATCCTCAGTCCACAAACCTCAAACCTCAATCTTCAATCATCAATACTCAATCTTCAATCCTCCGTCCTCAATCCTCAACCCTCAATCCTCAATCCACAATCGTCAGGCTTCAATCCTCAATACTCAATCTTCAATCCTCAATCCTCAATGCTCAATCCTCAATTTTCAATCCTCGATCGCCAATCATCAATCCTCAATCCTCAATCCTCAATCCTCAGTCCTCATTCTTCAATCCTCAATCCACAGACCTCAATCCTCAATCCTCAACCCTCAATCTGCAATCCTCAATACTCAATATCCAATCCTCAATCCTCAATCCTCAATCCTCAATCCTCATTCTTCAATCCTCAATACCCAATCCTCAATACCCAATCCTCAATCCACAATCCTCAATCCTCAATCCTCAATCCTCAATCTTCAATCCTCAATACTCAATCTTCAAACCTCAATCCTCAATCCTCAATCCTCAATGCTCAATCCTCAATCCTCAATCCTCAACCCTCAACCTGCACTCCTCAATACTCAATCTCCAATCCTCAATCCTCAATCCTCGATCCTCAATCCTCATTCTTCAATCCTCAATACCCAATCCTCAATACCCAATCCTCAATCTTCAATCCTCAATCCTCAATCCTCAATTCTCAATCCTCAATCCTCAATCCACAGACCTCAATCCTCAATCTTCAATCCTCAATACTCAATCTTCATTCCTCTATCCCCAATCCTCAATCCTCAATCCTCACTCTCCAATCCTCAACACCCAATCCTCAATCTTCAATACTCAATCCTCAATCCTCAATTCTCAATCCTCAACATTCAATCCACAATTCTCAATCTTCAATCCTCAATCCTCAATCCTCAATCCTCAATTCTCAATCCTCAGTAATCAATCCTCAATCTTCAATACTCAATCGTCAATCCTCAGTCCTCAATCCTCAATCCGCAATCCTCGTTCCTCAAACCTCAATCCTCAACCCTCAGTCTTCATACACAATTCTCAATTCTCAATCCTCAATCCTCAATCCTCAATCTTCAATCCTCAATAATCAATCTCCAATCCTAGATACTCAATCCCCAATCCTCAATCCTTAATCCTCAGCCTTCAATCCTCAACCCCAGTCCTCAATCTTCAATCCTTAATGCTCTATCCTCAATCCTCAATCCTCAGTCCTCAATCCTCTATCCTCAATCCTCAAACCTCAATCCTCAACTGTCAGTCCTCGTCCTCAATACTCAACACTCAATCCTCAATCCTCAATCTTCAATCCTCAATACTCAATATTCAATCGTCAATCCTCAATCATCAATCCTCAATCTTCAATCCTCAGTCCTCAATCCTCAATCCTCAATCCTCATTCTTCAATCCTCAATACCCAATCCTCAATACCCAAACCTCAATCCTCAATCCTCAATCCTCAATCCTCAATCTCCAACCCTCAGCCCTCATCCTCAATCCTCAATCCTAAATTCTCAATCCTCAAACCTCAAACCTCAATCCTCAACCGTCAGTCCTCGTCCTCAATCCTCAACACTCAATCCTCAATCCTCAGTCCTCAATCTTCAATCTTCAATCCTCAATCCTCCATCCTCAATCCTCAATCCTCAATCTTCAATCCTCAACCTTCAATCCTCAATACTCAATCTTCAATCCTCAATCCTCAATCCTCAATCCTCAATCCACAATCCTCAATCCTCTATCCTCAATCATCAATCATCAATACTCAATCTTCAATCCTCCGTCCTCAATCCTCAACCCTCAATCCTCAATCCACAATCGTCAGGCTTCAATCCTCAATACTCAATCTTCAATCCTCAATCCTCAATGCTCAATCCTCAATTTTCAATCCTCGATCGCCAATCATCAATCCTCAATACTCAATCCTCAATCCTCAGTCCTCATTCTTCAATCCTCAATCCACAGACCTCAATCCTCAATCCTCAACGCTCAATCTGCAATCCTCAATACTCAATATCCAATCCTCAATCCTCAATCCTCAATACCCAATCCGCAATCTTCAATCCTCAATCCTCAATCCACAATACTCAATCCTCAATCCTCAGTCCTCAGTCCTGAAACCTCAATCCTCAACCCTCAGCCCTCATCCTCAATCCTCAATCCTAAATTCTCAATCCTCAGTCCTCAAACCTCAATCCTCAACCGTCAGTCCTCGTCCTCAATCCTCAACACTCAATCCTCAATCCTCAGTCCTCAATCTTCAATCTTCAATCCTCAATCCTCAATCCTCAATCCTCAATCCTCAATCTTCAATCCTCAACCTTCAATCCTCAATACTCAATCTTCAATCCTCAATCCTCAATCCTCAATCCTCAATCCACAATCCTCAATCCTCTATCCTCAATGTTCAATCATCAATACTCAGTCTTCAATCCTCAATCCTCAATCCTCAATCCTCAATCCTCATTCTTCAATCCTCAATACACAATCCTCAATCTTCAATCCTCAATCCTCAATCCTCAATTCTCAATCCTCAATCCTCAATCCTCAGACCTCAAACATGAATACTCAACCCTCAGTCCTCGTCCTCAATCCACAACCATCAATCCTCAATCCTCAGTCTTCAATCATCAATATTCAATCTTCAGTCCTCAATCCTCAATCCTCAATCCTCAATCCTCAATCCTCAATGTTCAATTCGCAATACCCAATCCTCAATCTTCAATCCTCAATCCTCAATCCTCAATCCTCAATCCTCAATCCTCAATACTCAATCCTCAATCCTCAGTCCTCAAACCTCAAACCTCAATCTTCAATCCTCAATACTCAATCTTCAATAATCAATCCTCAATTCTCAATCCTCAATACTCAATCCTCAATCCTCAATCTTCAATCATCAATACTCAGTCTTCAATCCTCAATCCTCAATCCTCAATCCTCAATCCTCATTCTTCAATCCTCAATACACAGTCCTCAATCTTCAATCCTCAATCCTCAATCCTCAATCCTCAGACCTCAAACGTCAATGCTCAACCCTCAGTCCTCGTCCTCAATCCATAACAATCAATGCTCAATCCTCAGTAATCAATCCTCAATCTTCAATACTCAATCGTCAATCCTCAGTCCTCAATCCTCAATCCGCAATCCTCGTTCCTCAAACCTCAATCCTCAACCCTCAGTCTTCATACACAATTCTCAATTCTCAATCCTCAATCCTCCATCCTCAATCTTCAATCCTCAATAATCAATCTCCAATCCTAGATACTCAATCCCCAATCCTCAATCCTTAATCCTCAGCCTTCAATCCTCAACCCCAGTCCTCAATCTTCAATCCTTAATGCTCTATCCTCAATCCTCAATCCTCAGTCCTCAATCCTCTATCCTCAATCCTCAAACCTCAATCCTCAACCGTCAGTCCTCGTCCTCAATACTCAACACTCAATCCTCAATCCTCAATCTTCAATCCTCAATACTCAATATTCAATCGTCAATCCTCAATCATCAATCCTCAATCTTCAATCCTCAGTCCTCAATCCTCAATCCTCAATCCTCATTCTTCAATCCTCAATACCCAATCCTCAATACCCAAACCTCAATCCTCAATCCTCAATCCTCAATCCTCAATCTCCAACCCTCAGCCCTCATCCTCAATCCTCAATCCTAAATTCTCAATCCTCAAACCTCAAACCTCAATCCTCAACCGTCAGTCCTCGTCCTCAATCCTCAACACTCAATCCTCAATCCTCAGTCCTCAATCTTCAATCTTCAATCCTCAATCCTCCATCCTCAATCCTCAATCCTCAATCTTCAATCCTCAACCTTCAATCCTCAATACTCAATCTTCAATCCTCAATCCTCAATCCTCAACCCTCAATCCACAATCCTCAATACTCTATCCTCAATCATCAATCATCAATACTCAATCTTCAATCCTCCGTCCTCAATCCTCAACCCTCAATCCTCAATCCAGAATCGTCAGGCTTCAATCCTCAATACTCAATCTTCAATCCTCAATCCTCAATGCTCAATCCTCAATTTTCAATCCTCGATCGCCAATCATCAATCCTCAATACTCAATCCTCAATCCTCAGTCCTCATTCTTCAATCCTCAATCCACAGACCTCAATCCTCAATCCTCAACCCTCAATCTGCAATCCTCAATACTCAATATCCAATCCTCAGTCCTCAATCCTCAATACCCAATCCGCAATCTTCAATCCTCAATCCTCAATCCACAATACTCAATCCTCAATCCTCAGTCCTCAGTCCTCAAACCACAATCCTCAACCCTCAGCCCTCATCCTCAATCCTCAATCCTAAATTCTCAATCCTCAATCCTCAATCCTCAATCCTCAATACTCAATCTTCAATCCTCAATCGTCAATCCTCAACCCTCAGTCCTTATTCTTCAATACTCAATCCTCAATCCTCAATCTTCAATCCTCAATACTCAATCTTCAATCCTCAATCCTCAATCCTCAATCCCCAATCGTCATTCTTCAATCCTCAATACCCAATCCTCAATCTTCAATCCTCAATCCTCAATCCTCAATTCTCAATCCTCAATCCTCAATCCTCAATCCGCAATTCTCAATCCTCAATCCTCAATCCTCAGACCTCAAACATCAATACTCAACCCTCAATGTTCAATCCGCAGTACCCAATCCTCAATCTTCAATCCTCAATCCTCAATACTCAACCTTCAATCCTCAATCCTCAATCCTTAATCCTCATTCCTCAATCCGCAATCCTCATTCCTCAATCCTCAATCCTCAATCCTCAATCCTCAATCCTCATTCTTCAATCCTCAATCTTCAATCCTCAATCTTCAATCCTCAATACTCAATCTTCAATCCTCAATCCTCAATCCTCAATCCTCAATCCTCATTCTTCAGTCCTCAATACCCAATCCTCAATCTTCAATCCTCAATCCTCAATCCTCAATTCTCAATCCTCAATCTTCAATCCTCAGACATCAAACATCAATACTCAACCCTCAGTTCTCGTCCTCAGTCCACAACACTCAATCCTCAATCCTCAATCTTCAATCATCAATATTCAATCTTCAATCCTCAATCCTCAATCGTCAATCCTCAATCCTCAATGTTCAATACGCAATACCCAATCCTCAATCTTCAACCCTTAATCCTCAATTCTCAATCCTCAATCCTCAATCTTCAATCCTCCGTCCTCAATCCTCAACCCTCTATCCTCAATCCTCAATCGTCAGGCTTCAATTCTCAATACTCAATCTTCAATCCTCAATCCTCAATCCTCATTCCTCAATCCTCATTCTTCAATCCTCAATACCCAATCCTCAATCTTCAATCCTCAGTCCTCAATCCTCAATTCTCAATCCTCAATCCTCAGTCCTAAGTCCTCAAATCTCAATCCTCAACCCTGAGCCCTCATCCTCAATCCTCAATCCTCAATGTTCAATACTCAACACCCAATCCTCAATCTTCAATCCTCAATACTCAATCCTCAATCCTCAATCCTCAATCCTCAATCCTCTGTCCTCAAACCTCAATCCTGAATCCTCAGTACTGAATCCTCAATCTTCAGCCCTCAGTCCTCAACAATCTGTTGTCAAACCTCAATCCTCAATAGAATGTCATCAATTCACAGTTTTCAATACTCAATACTCAATCTGCAATCTTCAAATCTCTATCCACAAACATCAATTCTCATCACTCAACCCTCGACACTCAGTCCCCAATCCTCAATATTCAATCCTCAATCCTCAATCCTCAATACTCAAACCTCAATCCTCAACACTCAACTATCAATCCTCAATTGTCAATACTCAATAGAATATCCCGAATTCTCAGGATTCAATACTCAAACCTCAACCCTCAACCCTCAGCCCTCATTCTCAATCCTCAATCCTCAATCCTCAATCCTCAATCCTCAATTCTCAATCCTCAGTAATCAATCCTCAATCTTCAATACTCAATCGTCAATCCTCAGTCCTCAATCCTCAATCCGCAATCCTCGTTCCTCAAACCTCAATCCTCAACCCTCAGTCTTCATACTCAATTCTCAATTCTCAATCCTCAATCCTCAATCCTCAATCTTCAATCCTCAATAATCAATCTCCAATCCTAGATACTCAATCCCCAATCCTCAATCCTTAATCCTCAGCCTTCAATCCTCAACCCCAGTCCTCAATCTTCAATCCTTAATGCTCTATACTCAATCCTCAATCCTCAGTCCTCAATCCTCCATCCTCAATCCTCAAACCTCAATGCTCAACCGTCAGTCCTCGTCCTCAATGCTCAACACTCAATCCTCAATCCTCAGACTTCAATCCTCAATACTCAATATTCAATCCTCAATCCTCAATCCTCAATCCTCAATCTTCAATCCTCAATCCTCAATCCTCAATCCTCTATCCTCATTCTTCAATCCTCAATACCCAATCCTCAATCTTCAATCCTCAATCCTCAATCCTCAATTCTCAATCCTCAATCCTCTGTCCTCAGTCCTCTAACCTCAACCCTCAACCCTCAGCCCTCATCCTCAATCCTCAATACTCAATCCTCAATCCTCAATCTTCAATTCTCAATACTCAATCTTCACTCATCAATCCTCAATTCTCAATCCTCAATACTCAATCCTCAATCCTCAATCTTCAATCATCAATACTCAGTCTTCAATCCTCAATCCTCAAACCTCAATCCTCAATCCTCATTCTCCAATCCTCAATACACAATCCTCAATCTTCAATCCTCAATCCTCAATCCTCAATCCTCAATCCTCAGACCTCAAACATCAATACTCAACCCTCAGTCCTCGTCCTCAATCCACAACAATCAATCCTCAATCCTCATTCTTCAATCATCAATATTCAATCTTCAGTCCACAATCCTCAATCCTCAATCCTCAATCCTCAATCTTCAATCCTCAATACCCAATCCTCAGTCTTCAATCCTCAAACTTCAATCCTCTGTTCGCAATCCTCAATCCTCAATCCTCTGACCTCAGGCATCAATACTCAACCCTCAGTCCTCGTCCTCAATCCACAACACTCAATCCTCAATCCTCCATCTTCATTCATCAATATTCAACCTTCCATCCTCAATCCTCAACCCTCAATCCTCATTCCTCAATCCTCAATGTTCAATCCTCAACACCCAATCCTCAATCTTCAATCCTCAATCCTCAATCCTCAATCCTCAATCCTCAATCCACAATCCTCGGTCCTCAAACATCAATCCTGAATCCTCAACACTGAATCCTCAATCTTCAGCCCTCAGTCCTCAACAATCAGTTGCCAAACCTCAATCCTCAATAGAATGTCATCAATTCACAGCTTTCAATACTCAATACTCAATCTGCAATCTTCAAATCTCTATCCACAAACATCAATTCTCATCACACAACCCTCGACAATCAGTCCCCAATCCTCAATATTCAATCCTCAATACTCAATCTTCAATCCTCCATCCTCAATCCTCAGTCCTCAATCCTCAATCCTCAATCGTCAGGCTTCAATCCTCAATACTCAATCTTCAACCCTCAATCCTCAATCGTCATTCGTCAATCCTCATTCTTCAATCCTCAATACCCAATCCTCAATCATCAATCTTCAACACTCAATCCTCAACTCTCAATCCTCAACCCTCAATCCTCAACCCTCAGCCCTCATCCTCAATCCTCAATCCTCAATCTTCAATCCTCAATCCTCAATCCTCATGCCTCAATACTCAATCCTCAATCCTCAGTTATCAAACCTCAATCCTGAATCCTCAATCTTCACACCTCAGACCTGAACAATCAGATGTCAATCCTCAATCCTCAGTAGTATATCATCAATTCACAGTTTTCAATACTCAATACTCAATCTTCAATCCTCAATCCTCAATCCTCAATCCTCATTTGTCAATCGTCAGTCTACAATCCTCAATACCCAATCCTCAATCTTCAATCCTCAATCCTCAATCCTCAACACTCAATCCTCAATCCTCAGTCCTCAGTCCTCAAACCTCAATCCTCAACCCTCAGCCCTCATCCTCAATCCTCAATCCTAAATTCTCAATCCTCAAACCTCAAACCTCAATCCTCAACCGTCAGTCCTCGTCCTCAATCCTCAACCCTCAATCCTCAATCCTCAGTCCTCAATCTTCAATCCTCAATACTCAATATTCGATCCTCAATCCTCAATCCTCAATCCTCAATCCTCAATCTTCAATCCTCAATCCTCAATCCTCAATCCTCAATCCTCATTCTTCAATACTCAATACCCAATCCTCAGTCTTCAATCCTCAATCCTCAATCCTCAATTCTCAATCCCCAATCCTCAGTCCTCAGTCCTCAAACCTCAATCCTCAACCCTCAGCCCTCATCCTCGATTCCCAATCCTCAATCCTCAATCCTCAATCTTCAATCCTCAATACTCAATCTTCAATAATCAATACTCAATTCTCAATCCTCAATACTCAATCCTCAATGCTCAATCCTCAATAGTCAACCCTCAATCTCCAATCCTCAATCTTCAATCCTCAATCCTCAATCCTCAATCCTCAATCCTCAATCTTCAATCCCCAATAATCAATCTCCAATCCTCAATCCTCAATCCTCAATCCTGAATCCTCAATTCTCAATCCCCAATCTCCAATCCTCAACCCTCAATCCGCAATGTTCTATCCTCAATACCCAATCCTCAGATTTCAATCCTCAATCCTCAAACCTCAACCTTCAATCCTCAGTCCTCAGTCCTCAAACCTCAATTCTGAATCCTCAATCCTGATTCCTCAACCTTCAGCCCTCAGTCCTCAACAATCAGTTGTCATTCCTCAGTCCTCAATAGAATATCCTCAATTCACAGCTTTCAAAACTCAATACTCAATCTGCAATCTTCCAACCTGTATCCACAAACGTCAATTTTCACCACTCAACCTTCAGCACTCATTCCTCAATGTTCAATCCTCAATCCTCAACCCTCAATCTTCGCTCCTCAATACTGTATCTTCAATCCTCAATCCTCAATCCTCAATCCTCAGTCCTCAAACCTCATTCTTCAATCCTCAATACCATATCCTCAATCTTCAATCCTGAATACTCAATGCTCAATTCTCAATCCTCAATCCTCAATCCTCACTCCTCAGACCTCAAACGTCAATATTCAACCCTCAGTCCTCGTCCTCAATCCACAACTCTCAACCCTCAATCCTCCATCTTCATTCATCAATATTCAACCTTCCATCCTCAATCCTCAACCCTCAATCCTCAATCCTCAATCCTCAATGTTCAATCCTCAACACCCAATCCTCAATCATCAATCCTCAATCCTCAATCCTCAATCCTCAATCCTCAATCCACAATCCTCGGTCCTCAAACATCAATCCTGAATCCTCAATACTGATTCCTCAATCTTCAGACCTCAGTCCTCAACAATCAGTTGTCAAACCTCAATCCTCAATAGAATGTCATCAATTCACAGTTTTCAATACTCAATACTCAATCTGCAATCTTCAAATCTCTATCCACAAACATCAATTCTCATCACTCAACCCTCGACACTCAGTCCACAATCCTCAATATTCAATCCTCAATCCTCAATCCTCAATCCACAATCCTCAATCTTCAATCCTCAATACTCAATCTTCAATCCTCAATCCTCAATGCTCAATCCTCGATTCTCAATCCTCGATCGCCAATCATCAATCCTCAATACTCATTCTTCAATCCTCAATCCTCAATCCTCAATCCTCAGTCCTCATTCTTCAATCCCCAATCTTCAGTCATCAATACTCAGTCTTCAATCCTCAATCCTCAATCTTCAATCCTCAATCCTCAATTCTCACTCCTCAATACTCAATCCTCAATCTTCAATCCTCAATAATCAATCTCCAATCCTAGATACTCAATCCCCAATCCTCAATCCTTAATCCTCAGCCTTCAATCCTCAACCCCAGTCCTCTATCTTCAATCCTTAATGCTCTATCCTCAATCCTCAATCCTCAGTCCTCAATCCTCTATCCTCAATCCTCAAACCTCAATCCTCAACCGTCAGTCCTCGTCCTCAATACTCAACACTCAATCCTCAATCCTCAATCTTCAATCCTCAATACTCAATATTCAATCCTCAATCCTGAATCCTCAATCCTCAATCTTCAATCCTCAATCCTCAATCCTCAATCCTCTATCCTCATTCTTCAATCCTCAATACCCAATCCTCAATCTTCAATCCTCAATCCTCAATCCTCAATCCTCAATTCTCAATCCTCAATCCTCTGTCCTCAGTCCTCTAACCTCAACCCTCAACCCTCAGCCCTCATCCTCAATCCTCAATACTCAATCCTCAATCCTCAATCTTCAATCCTCAATACTCAATCTTCACTCATCAATCCTCAATTCTCAATCCTCAATACTCAATCCTCAATCCTCAATCTTCAATCATCAATACTCAGTCTTCAATCCTCAATCCTCAAACCTCAATCCTCAATCCTCATTCTCCAATCCTCAATACACAATCCTCAATCTTCAATCCTCAATCCTCAATCCTCAATCCTCAATCCTCAATCCTCAATCCTCAATCCTCATTCTTCAATCCTCAATACACAATCCTCAATCTTCAATCCTCAATCCTCAATACTCAATCCTCAATCCTCAGGCCTCAAACATCAATACTCAACACTCAGTCCTCGTCCTCAATCCACAACAATCAATCCTCAATCCTCATTCTTCAATTATCAATATTCAATCTTCAGTCCTCAACCCTCAATCCTCAATCCCCAATCCTCAATCCTCAATCCTCAATATTCAATGTTCAATCCGCAATACGCAATCCTCAATCTTCAATCCTCAATCCTCAATCCTCAATCCTCAATCCTCAATCCTCAATACTCAATCCTCAATCCTCAGTCCTCAAACCTCAAACCTCAATCTTCAATCCTCAATACTCAATCTTCAATCCTCCGTCCTCAATCCTCAACCCTCAATCCTCAATCCTCAATCGTCAGGCTTCAATTATCAATACTCAATCTTCAATCCTCAATCCTCAATCTTCATTCGTCAATCCTCATTCTTCAATCCTCAACACCCAATCCTCAATCTTCAATCCTCAATCCTCAATTCTCAGACCTCAACCCTCAATCTTCAATCCTCAATACTCAATCTGCAACGCTGAATCCTCAGTCCTCAATCCTCAATCCTCATTCTTCAATCCTCAATACCCAATCCTCAATCTTCAATCCTCAATCCACAATCCTCAATCCTCAGTCCTCATTCTTCAATCCTCAACACCCAATCCTCAATCTTCAATCCTCAATCCTCAATTCTCAGACCTCAATCCTCAATCTTCAATCCTCAATACTCAATCTTCAATCCTCAATCCTCAATCCTCAAACTTCAATCCTCGATCCTCAATCCTCAATCCTCAATCCTCAATCCTCAATCCTCAATCCTCAATCCTCAATTCTCAATCCTCAATCCTCAATCCTCAGACCTCAAACATCAATACTCAACCCTCAGTCCTCGTCCTCAATCCTCAATCTTCAATCCTCAATCCTCAATCCTCAATTCTCAATCCTCAATCCTCAATCCTCAGACCTCAAACATCAATACTCAACCCTCAGTCCTCGTCCTCAATACACAACCATCAAACCTCAATCCTCAATATTCAATCATCGATATTCAATCTTCAGTCCTCAATCCTCAATCCTCAATCCTCAATCCTCAATACTCAATGTTCAATCCGCAATACCCAATCCTCAATCTTCAATCCTCAATCCACAATCCTCAATCCTCAATCCTCATTCTTCAATCCTCAACACCCAATCCTCAATCTTCAATCCTCAATCCTCAATTCTCAGACCTCAACCCTCAATCTTCAATCCTCAATACTCAATCTGCAACGCTCAATCCTCAGTCCTCAATCCTCAATCCTCATTCTTCAATCCTCAATACCCAATCCTCAATCTTCAATCCTCAATCCACAATCCTCAATCCTCAATCCTCATTCTTCAATCCTCAACACCCAATCCTCAATCTTCAATCCTCAATCCTCAATCCTCAGACCTCAATCCTCAATCTTCAATTCTCAATACTCAATCTTCAATCCTCAGTCCTCAATCCTCAATCCTCAATCCTCATTCTTCAATTCTCAACACCCAATCCTCAATCTTCAATCCTCAATCCTCAATCCTCAATTGTCAATCCTCAGTCCTCAATCCTCAGACCTCAAACATAAATACTAAACCCTCAGTCCTCGTCCTCAATCCACAACACTCAATCCTCGAGCCTCAATCGTCAAGACTCAATACTCAATCTTCAATCCTCCATTCTCAATCCTCAATCCTCAATCCTCAATCCTCAATCCTCAATCCTCCATCCTCAATCGTCAGGCTTCAATCCTCAATACCCAATCCTCAGTCTTCAATCTTCAATCCTCAGTCCTCAATTCTCAATCCTCAATCCTCAGTCCACAGACCTCAAACCACAATCCGCAACCATCAGCCCTCATCCTCATTCCTCAATCCTCAATCGTCAATCCTCAATCCTCAATCCTCAACCCTCAATCCTCAATGTTCAATCCTCAATACCCAACCCTCAGTCTTCAATCCTCAATCCTCAATCCTCAATCTTCAGTCCTCAATCCTCAGTCCTCAAACCTCAATTCTGAATCCTCAATCCTGAATCCTCAATCTTCAGCCCTCAGTCCTCAACAATCAGTTGATATTCCTCGATCCTCAGTAGAATATCCTCAATTCACGGCTTTCAATACTCAATACTCAATCTGCAATCCTCCAACCTGTATCCACAAACATCAATTTTCACCACTCAACCCTCAGCACTCATTCCTCAATGTTCAATCCTCAATCCTCAACTCTCAATCTTCGATCCTCAATACTGAATCTTCAATCCTTAACTCTCAATCCTCAATCCTCAATCCTCAACCCTTATTCTTCAATCATCAGTACCCAATCCTCAATCTTCAATCCTCAATCCTCAATCCTCAATTCTCAGTCCTCAATCCTCAATCCTCAATCCTCAGACCTGAAACATCAATATTCAACCCTCAGTCCTCGTCCTCAATCCACAAACCTCAATCCTCAATCCCCAATCTTCAATCATCAATATTCAATCTTCAATCCTCAATCCTCAATCCTCAATCCTCAATCCTCAATCCTCAATCTTCAATTCTCAATACTCAGTCTTCAATACTCAATCCTCAATACTCAAACCTCAATCCTCAATCTTCAATCCTCAATACCCAATCCTCAATCTTCAATCCTCAAACTTCAATTCTCAGTTCGCAATCCTCAATCCTCAATCCTCTGACCTCAGGCATCAATACTCAACCCTCAGTCCTCGTCCTCAATCCACAACCCTCAATCCTCAATCCTCAACCTTCATTCATCAATATTCAAGCTTCTATCCTCAATCCTCAACCCTCAATCTTCAATCCTCAATCCTCAATACTCAATCTGCAATACTCAATCCTCAATCCTCAATCCGCAATCCTCATTCTTCAATCCTGAATACCCAATCCTCAATTTTCAATCCTCAATCCTCAATCCTCAGTCCTCAATACTCAACAATCAGTCCTCAATTCTCTATACTCAATCCTCAAGCCTCAATCTTCAATCCTCAATACTCAATCTTCAATCCTCAATCCTCAATCCTCAATCTTCAATGCTCAATCCTCAATCCTCAATCCTCAACCCTCAATCTTCAATCCTCAATAATCAATCTGCAATCCTCAATCCTCAATCCTCAATCCTCAATCCTCATTCTTCAATCCTGAATAACCAAACCTCAATCTTCAATCCTCAATCCTCAATCCTCAATTCTCAATCCTCAATCCACTGTCCTCAGTCCTCAGACCTCAACCCTCAACCCTCAGCCCTCATCCTCAATCCTCAATACTCAATCCTCAATCCTCAATCTTCAATCCTCAATACTCAATCTTCAATAATCAATCCACATTTCTCAATCCTCAATACTCAATCCTCAATCGTCGATCCTCAATCCCCAATCCTCAATCTTCAATCCTCATTCCTCAATCCACAACCATCAATCCTCAATCCTCAATCTTCAATCATCAATATTCAATCTTCAGTCCTCAATCCTCAATCATCAATACTCATTCTTCAATCCCCAATACCCAATCCTCAATCGTTAATCCTCAATCCACAATCCTCAATCCTCAATCCTCATTCTTCAATCCTCAACACCCAATCCTCTATCTTCAATCCTCAATCCTCAATACTTAGACCTCAATCCTCAATCTTCAATCCTCAATACTCAATCTTCAATCCTCAATACTCAATCCTCAATCCCCAATCTTCAATCTTCAATACTCAATCTTCAATAATCAATCCTCAATTCTCAATCCTCAATACCCAATCCTCAATCCTCAATCTTCAATCATCAATACTCAGTCTTCAATCCTCAATCCTCAATCCTCAAACCTCAATCCTCATTCTTCAATCCTCAATACACAATCCTCAATCTTCAATCCTCAATCCTCAATACTCAATCCTCAATCCTCAGGCCTCAAACATCAATACTCAACCCTCAGTCCTCGTCCTCAATCCACAACAATCAATCCTCAATCCTCATTCTTCAATTATCAATATTCAATCTTCAGTCCTCAATCCTCAATCCTCAATCCTCAATCCTCAATCCTCAATCCTCAATGTTCAATGTTCAATCCGCAATACCCAATCCTCAATCTTCAATCCTCAATCCTCAATCCTCAATCCTCAATCCTCAATCCTCAATACTCAATCCTCAATCCTCAGTCCTCAAACCTCAAACCTCAATCTTCAATCCTCAATACTCAATCTTCAATCCTCCGTCCTCAATCCTCAACCCTCAATCCTCAATCCTCAATCGTCAGGCTTCAATCCTCAATACTCAATCTTCAATCCTCAATCCTCAATCTTCATTCGTCAATCCTCATTCTTCAATCCTCAATACCCAATCCTCAATCTTCAATCTTCAACCCTCAATCCTCAACTTTCAACCCTCAACCCTCAATCCTCAGACCTCAAACCTCAATCCTCAACTCTCAGCCCTCATCCTCAATCCTCAATCCTCAATCTTCAATCCTCAATCCTCAATCCTCAATTCTCAATCCTCAATCCTCAATCCTCAGACCTCAAACATCAATACTCAACCCTCAGTCCTCGTCCTCAGTCCACAACCATCAAACCTCAATCCTCAATCTTCAATCATCGATATTCAATCTTCAGTCCTCAATCCTCAATCCTCAATCCTCAATCCTCAATCCTCAATCCTCAATGTTCAATCCGCAATACCCAATCCTCAATCTTCAATCCTCAATCCACAATCCTCAACCCTCAATCCTCATTCTTCAATACTCAACACCCAATCCTCAATCTTCAATCCTCAATGTTCAATGTTCAATCCGCAATACCCAATCCTCAATCTTCAATCCTCAATCCTCAATCCTCAATCCTCAATCCTCAATCCTCAATCCTCAATACTCAATCCTCAATCCTCAGTCCTCAAACCTCAAACCTCAATCTTCAATCCTCAATACTCAATCTTCAATCCTCCGTCCTCAATCCTCAACCCTCAATCCTCAATCCTCAATCGTCAGGCTTCAATCCTCAATACTCAATCTTCAATCCTCAATCCTCAATCTTCATTCGTCAATCCTCATTCTTCAATCCTCAATACCCAATCCTCAATCTTCAATCTTCAACCCTCAATCCTCAACTTTCAACCCTCAACCCTCAATCCTCAGACCTCAAACCTCAATCCTCAACTCTCAGCCCTCATCCTCAATCCTCAATCCTCAATCTTCAATCCTCAATCCTCAATCCTCAATTCTCAATCCTCAATCCTCAATCCTCAGACCTCAAACATCAATACTCAACCCTCAGTCCTCGTCCTCAGTCCACAACCATCAAACCTCAATCCTCAATCTTCAATCATCGATATTCAATCTTCAGTCCTCAATCCTCAATCCTCAATCCTCAATCCTCAATCCTCAATCCTCAATGTTCAATCCGCAATACCTAATCCTCAATCTTCAATCCTCAATCCACAATCCTCAACCCTCAATCCTCATTCTTCAATCCTCAACACCCAATCCTCAATCTTCAATCCTCAAACCTCAATTCTCAGACCACAACCCTCAATCTTCAATCCTCAATACTCAATCTGCAACCCTCAATCCTCAGTCCTCAATCCTCAATCCTCATTCTTCAATCCTCAATACCCAATCCTCAATTCTCAATCCTCAATCCACAATCCTCAATCCTCAATCCTCATTCTTCAATTCTCAACACCCAATCCTCAATCTTCAATCCTCAATCCTCAATCCTCAATTGTCAATCCTCAGTCCTCAATCCTCAGACCTCAAACATCAATACTCAACCCTCAGTCCTCGTCCTCAATCCACAACACTCAATCCTCGAGCCTCAATCGTCAAGACTCAATACTCAATCTTCAATCCTCCATTCTCAATCCTCAATAATCAATCCTCAATCCTCAATCCTCAATCCTCCATCCTCAATCGTCAGGCTTCAATCCTCAATACCCAATCCTCAGTCTTCAATCTTCAATCCTCAGTCCTCAATTCTCAATCCTCAATCCTCAGTCCTCAGACCTCAAACCTCAATCCGCAACCCTCAGCCCTCATCCTCATTCCTCAATACTCATTCGTCAATCCTCAATCCTCAATCCTCAACCCTCAATCCTCAATGTTCAATCCTCAATACCCAACCCTCAGTCTTCAATCCTCAATCCGCAATCCTCAATCTTCAGTCCTCAATCCTCAGTCCTCAAACCTCAATTCTGAATCCTCAATCCTGAATCCTCAATCTTCAGCCCTCAGTCCTCAACAATCAGTTCACAATCCTCAATCATCAGTAGAATATCCTCAATTCACAGCTTTCAATACTCAATACTCAATCTGCAATCCTCCAACCTGTATCCACAAACATCAATTTTCACCACTCAACCCTCAGCACTCATTCCTCAATGTTCAATCCTCAATCCTCAACTCTCAATCTTCGATCCTCAATACTGAATCTTCAATCCTCAACTCTCAATCCTCAATCCTCAATCCTCAACCCTTATTCTTCAATCCTCAGTACCCAATCCTCAAACTTCAATCCTCAATCCTCAATCCTCAATTCTCAATCCTCAACCCTCAATCCTCAATCCTCAGACCTGAAACATCAATATTCAACCCTCAGTCCTCGTCCTCAATCCACAAACCTCAATCCTCAATCCTCAATCTTCAATCATCAATATTCAATCTTCAATCCTCTATCCTCAATCCTCAATCCTCAATCCTCAATCCTCAATCTTCAATTCTCAATACTTAGTCTTCAATACTCAATCCTCAATACTCAAACCTCAATCCTCAATCTTCAATCCTCAATACCCAATCCTCAATCTTCAATCCTCAAACATCAATCCTCAGTTCGCAATCCTCAATCCTCAATCCTCTGACCTCAGGCATCAATACTCAAGCCTCAGTCCTCGTCCTCAATCCACAACCCTCAATCCTCAATCCTCACCCTTCATTTATCAATATTCAACCTTCTATCCTCAATCCTCAACCCTCAATCTTCAATCCTCAACCTTCAATACTCAATCTGCAATACTCAATCCTCAATCCTCAATCCTCAATCCTCATTCTTCAATCCTGAATACCCAATCCTCAATTCTCAATCCTCAATCCTCAATCCTCAGTCCTCAATGCTCAACAATAAGTCCTCAATTCTCAATACTCAATCCTCAAGCCTCAATCTTCAATCCTCAATACTCAATCTTCAATCCTCAATCCTCAATCCTCAATCTTCAATGCTCAATCCTCAATCCTCAATCCTCAACCCTCAATCATCAATACTCAATCCTCAATCGTCGATCCTCAATCCCCAATCCTCAATCTTCAATCCTCATTCCTCAATCCTCAATCCTCAATCCTCAACCTTCGATCCTCAATCTTCAATCCTCAATACTCAATCTTCAATCCTCAATCCTCAATCCTCAATCCTCAATCCTCAATCCTCAATCCTCAACCCTCAATCTTCAATCATCAATACTCAGTCTTCTATACTCAATCCTCAATCCTCAATCCTCAATGCTCAATCCTCATTCTTCAATCCTCAATACACAATCCTCAATCTTCAATCCTCAACCCTCAATCCTCAATCCTCAATCCTCAATCCTCAATCCTCAACCCTCAATCTTCAATTCTCAATACTCAGTCTTCAATACTCAATCCTCAATACTCAAACCTCAAACCTCAATCTTCAATCCTCAATACCCAATCCTCAATCTTCAATCCTCAAACTTCAATCCTCAGTTCGCAAAACTCAATCCTCAATCCTCAATCCTCAATCCTCAATGTTGAATCCGCAATACCTAATCCTCAATCTTCAATCCTCAATCCTCAATAATCAATCCTCAATCCTCAGTCCCCAAACCTCAAACCTCAATCTTCAATCCTCAATACTCAATCTTCAATCCTCAATACACAATCCTCAATCTTCAATCCTCAATCCTCAATCCTCAATTCTCAATCCTGAATCCTCAATCCTCAGACCTCAAACATCAATGCTCAACCCTCAGTCCTCGTCCTCAATCCACAACAATCAATCCTCAATCCTCATTCTTCAATCATCAATATTCAATCTTCAGTCCTCAATCCTCAATCCTCAATCCTCAATCCTCAATCCTCAATGTTGAATTCGCAATACCCAATCCTCAATCTTCAATCCTCAATCCTCAATCCTCAACCCTCAATCCTCAATAATCAATCCTCAATCCTCAGTCCTCAAACCTCAAACCTCAATCTTCAATCCTCAATACTCAATCTTCAATCCTCAATACTCAATCTTCAATCCTCCGTCCTCAATCCTCAACCCTCAATCCTCAATCCTCAATCGTCAGGCTTCAATCCTCAATACTCAATCTTCAATCCTCAATCCTCAATCCTCATTCCTCAATCCTCATTCTTCAATCCTCAATACCCAATCCCCAATCTTCAATCCTCAATCCTCAATCCTCAATTCTCAATCCTCAATCCTCAGTCCTAAGTCCTCAAATCTCAATCCTCAAACCTGAGCCCTCATCCTCAATCCTCATTCCTCAATCTTCAACCCTCAATCTCCAATCCCCAATAATCAATCTTCAATCCTCAATCCTCAATCCTCAATCCTGAATCCTCAATTCTCAATCCCCAATCTCCAATCCTCAATACTCAGTCTTCAATCCTCAATCGTCAATCCTCAATCCTCATTCTTCAACCCTCAATACCCATTCCTCGATCTTCAATCCTCAATCCTCAATCCTCAATTCTCAATCCTCAATCCTCAATCCTCAGACCTCAAACATCAATACTCAACCCTCAGTCCTCGTCCTGAATCCACAACCATCAATCCTCAATCCTCAATCTTCAATCATCAATATTCAATCTACAGTCCTCAATCCTCAATCCTCAATCCTCAATCCTCAATCCTCAATCCTCAATGTTCAATCCGCAATACCCAATCCTCAATCTTCAATCCTCAATCCTCAATCCTCAATCCTCAATCCTCAATCCTCAATACTCAATCCTCAATCCTCAGTCCTCAAACCTCAAACGTCAATCTTCAATCCTCAATACTCAATCTTCAATCCTCCGTCCTCAATCCTCAACACTCAATCCTCAATCCTCAATCGTCAGGCTTCAATCCTCAATACTCAATCTTCAATCCTCAATCCTCAATCTTCATTCGTCAATCCTCATTCTTCAATCCTCAATACCCAATCCTCAATCTTCAATCTTCAACCCTCAATCCTCAACTCTCAATCCTCAACCCTCAATCCTCAGACCTCAAACCTCAATCCTCAACTCTCAGCCCTCATCCTCAATCCTCAATCCTCAATCTTCAATCCTCAATCCTCAATCCTCAATTCTCAATCCTCAATCCTCAATCCTCAGACCTCAAACATCAATACTCAACCCTCAGTCCTCGTCCTCAATACACAACCATCAAACCTCAATCCTCAATCTTCAATCATCGATATTCAATCTTCAGTCCTCAATCCTCAATCCTCAATCCTCAATCCTCAATGTTCAATTCGCAATACCCAATCCTCAATCTTCAATCCTCAATCCACAATCCTCAATCCTCAATCCTCATTCTTCAATCCTCAACACCCAATCCTCAATCTTCAATCCTCAATCCTCAATTCTCAGACCTCAACCCTCAATCTTCAATCCTCAATACTCAATCTGCAACGCTCAATCCTCAGTCCTCAATCCTCAATCCTCATTCTTCAATCCTCAATCCTCATTCTTCAATTCTCAACACCCAATCCTCAATCTTCAATCCTCAATCCTCAATTCTCAGAACTCAACCCTCAATCTTCAATCCTCAATACTCAATCTGCAACCCTCGGTCCTCAGTCCTCAATCCTCAATCCTCATTCTTCAATCCTCAATACCCAATCCTCAATCTTCAATCCTCAATCCACAATCCTCAATCCTCAATCCTCACTCTTCAATCCTCAACACCCAATCCTCAATCTTCAATCCTCAATCCTCAATTCTCAGACCACAATCCTCAATCTTCAATCCTCAATACTCAATCTTCAATCCTCAATACTCAATCCTCAATCCTCAATCTTCAATCCTCAATACTCAATCTTCAATAATCAATCCTCAATTCTCAATCCTCAATACCCAATCCTCAATCCTCAATCTTCAATCATCAATACTCAGTCTTCAATCCTCAATCCTCAATCCTCAATCCCCAATCCTCATTCTTCAATCCTCAATACACAATCCTCAATCTTCAATCCTCAATCCTCAATCCTCAATCCTCAATCCTCAGGCCTCAAACATCAATACTCAACCCTCAGTCCTCGTCCTCAATCCACAACAATCAATCCTCAATCCTCATTCTTCAATTATCAATATTCAATCTTCAGTCCTCTATCCTCAATCCTCAATCCTCAATCCTCAATCCTCAATCCTCAATGTTCAATCCGCAATACCCAATCCTCAATCTTCAATCCTCAATCCTCAATCCTCAATCCTCAATCCTCAATCCTCAATACTCAATCCTCAATCCTCAGTCCTCAAACATCAAACCTCAATCTTCAATCCTCAATACTCAATCTTCAATCCTCCGTCCTCAATCCTCAACACTCAATCCTCAATCCTCAATCGTCAGGCTTCAATCCTCAATACTCAATCTTCAATCCTCAATCCTCAATCTTCATTCGTCAATCCTCATTCTTCAATCCTCAATACCCAATCCTCAATCTTCAATCTTCAACCCTCAATCCTCAACTCTCAATCCTCAACCCTCAATCCTCAGACCTCAAACCTCAATCCTCAACTTTCAGCCCTCATCCTCAATCCTCAATCCTCAATCTTCAATCCTCAATCCTCAATCCTCAATTCTCAATCCTCAATCCTCAATCCTCAGACCTCAAACATCAATACTCAACCCTCAGTCCTCGTCCTCAATACACAACCATCAAACCTCAATCCTCAATCTTCAAACATCGATATTCAATCTTCAGTCCTCAATCCTCAATCCTCAATCCTCAATCCTCAATCCTCAATGTTCAATCCGCAATACCCAATCCTCAATCTTCAATCCTCAATCCACAATCCTCAATCCTCAATCCTCATTCTTCAATCCTCAACACCCAATCCTCAATCTTCAATCCTCAATCCTCAATTCTCAGACCTCAACCCTCAATCTTCAATCCTCAATACTCAATCTGCAACGCTCAATCCTCAGTCCTCAATCCTCAATCCTCATTCTTCAATCCTCAATCCTCATTCTTCAATTCTCAACACCCAATCCTCAATCTTCAATCCTCAATCCTCAATCCTCAATTGTCAATCCTCAGTCCTCAATCCTCAGACCTCAAACATAAATACTCAACCCTCAGTCCTCGTCCTCAATCCACAACACTCAATCCTCGAGCCTCAATCGTCAGGACTCAATACTCAATCTTCAATCCTCCATTCTCAATCCTCAATCCTCAATCCTCTATCCTCAATCCTCAATCCTCCATCCTCAATCGTCAGGCTTCAATCCTCAATACCCAATCCTCAGTCTTCAATCTTCAATCCTCAGTCCTCAATTCTCAATCCTCAATCCTCAGTCCTCAGACCTCAAACCACAATCCGCAACCCTCAGCCCTCATCCTCATTCCTCAATCCTCAATCGTCAATCCTCAATCCTCAATACTCAACCCTCAATACTCAATGTTCAATCCTCAATACCCAACCCTCAGTCTTCAATCCTCAATCCTCAATCCTCAATCCTCTGTCCTCAGTCCTCAAACCTCAACCGTCAACCCTCAGCCCTCATCCTCAATCCGCAATACTCAATCCTCAATCCTCAATCTTCAATCCTCAATACTCAATCTTGAATAATCAATCCTCAATTCTCAATCCTCAATACTCAATCCTCAATCGTCGATCCTCAATCCCCAATCCTCAATCTTCAAGCCTCATTCCTCAATCCTCAATCCTCAATCCTCAATCTTCAATCGTCAATCTTCAATCCTCAATACTCAATCTTCAATCCTCATTCCTCAATCCTCAATCCTCAATCCTCAATCCTCAATCCTCAACCCTCAATCTTCAATCATCAATACTCAATCTTCAATCCTCAATCCTCAATCCTCAATCCTCAATCCTCAATCCTCAATCCTCAATCCTCAATCGTCAATTCTCAATACTCAGTCTTCAATACTCAATCCTCAATACTCAAACCTCAATCCTCAATCTTCAATCCTCAATACCCAATCCTCAATCTTCAATCCTCAAACTTCAATCCTCAGTTCGCAATCCTCAATCCTCAATCCTCTGACCTCAGGCATGAATACTCAACCCTCAGTCCTCGTCCTCAATCCACAACCCTCAATCCTCAATCCTCAATCTTCATTCATCAATATTCAACCTTCTATCCTCAATCCTCAACCCTCAATCTTCAATCCTCAATCCTCAATACTCAATCTGCAATACTCAATCCTCAATCCTCAATCCTCAGTTCTCATTCTTCAATCCTGAATACCCAATCCTCAATTTTCAATCCTCAATCCGCAATCCTCAGTCCTCAATACTCAACAATCAGTCCTCAGTTCTCAATACTCAATCCTCAAGCCTCAATCTTCAATCCTCAATACTCAATCTTCAATCCCCAATCCTCAATCCTCAATCTTCAATGCTCAATCCTCAATCCTCAATCCTCAACCCTCAATCTTCAATCCTCAATCCTCAATACTCAATCTGCAATACTCAATCCTCAATCCTCAATTCTCAATCCTCAATCCTCAATCCTCAATCTTCAATCCTCAATACTCAATCTTCAATAATCGATCCTCAATTCTCAATCCTCAATCCTCAATACTCATTCTTCAATCCCCAGTACTGAATCTTCAATCCTCCATCCTCAATCCAGAATCCTCAATCCTCAATCCTCAATCGTCAGGCTTCAATCCTCAATACTCAATCTTCAATCCTCAATCCTCAATCCTCATTCCTCAATCCTCATTCTTCAATCCTCAATACCCAAACCTCGATCTTCAATCATCAATCCTCAATCCTCAATTCTCAACCCTCAATAGTCAGTCCTCAGTCCTCAAACCTCAATCGCCAATCCTCAGGCCTCATCCTCAATCCTCAATCCTCAATCTTCAATCCTCAATCCTCAATCCTCATGCCTCAATCCTCAATCCTCAATCCTCAGTCATCAAACCTCAATCCTCAATCCTCATTCTTCAACCCTCAACACCCAATCCTCAATCTTCAATCCTCAATCCTCAATTCTCAGAACTCAACCCTCAATCTTCAATCCTCAATACTCAATCTGCAACCCTCAATCCTCAGTCCTCAATCCTCAATCCTCATTCTTCAATCCTCAATACCCAATCCTCAATCTTCAATCCTCAATCCACAATCCTCAATCCTCAATCCTCACTCTTCAATCCTCAACACCCAATCCTCAATCTTCAATCCTCAATCCTCCATTCTCAGACCTCAATCCTCAATCTTCAATCCTCAATACTCAATCTTCAATCCTCAATACTCAATCCTCAATCCTCAATCTTCAATCCTCAATACTCAATCTTCAATAATCAATCCTCAATTCTCAATCCTCAATACCCAATCCTCAATCCTCAATCTTCAATCATCAATACTCAGTCTTCAATTCTCAATCCTCAATCCTCAATCCTCAATCCTCATTCTTCAATCCTCAACACACAATCCTCAATCTTCAATCCTCAATCCTCTATCCTCAATCCTCAATCCTCAGGCCTCAAACATCAATACTCAACCCTCAGTCCTCGTCCTCAATCCACAACAATCAATCCCCAATCCTCATTCTTCAATTATCAATATTCAATCTTCAGTCCTCAATCCTCAATCCTCAATCCTCAATCCTCAATCCTCAATCCTCAATGTTCAATCCGCAATACCCAATCCTCAATCTTCAATCCTCAATCCTCAATCCTCAATCCTCAATCCTCAATACTCAATCCTCAATCCTCAGTCCTCAAACCTCAAACCTCAATCTTCAATCCTCAATACTCAATCTTCAATCCTCCGTCCTCAATCCTCAACCCTCAATCCTCAATCCTCAATCGTCAGGCTTCAATCCTCAATACTCAATCTTCAATCCTCAATCCTCAATCTTCATTCGTCAATCCTCATTCTTCAATCCTCAATACCCAATCCTCAATCTTCAATCTTCAACCCTCAGTCCTCAACTCTCAATCCTCATGCCTCAATCCTCAGACCTCAAACCTCAATCCTCAACTCTCAGCCCTCATCCTCAATCCTCAATCCTCAATCTTCAATCCTCAATCCTCAATCCTCAATTCTCAATCCTCTATCCTCAATCCTCAGACCTCAAACATCAATACTCAACCCTCAGTCCTCGTCCCCAATCCACAACCATCAAACCTCAATCCTCAATCTTCAATCCTCAATCCTCAACCCTCAATCCTCAATAATCAATCCTCAATCCTCAGTCCTCAAACCTGAAACCTCAATCTTCAATCCTCAATACTCAATCTTCAATCCTCAATACTCAATCTTGAATCCTCCGTCCTCAATCCTCAACCCTCAATCCTCAATCCTCAATCGTCAATCTTCAATCCTCAATACTCAATCTTCAATCCTCAATCCTCAATCCTCATTCCTCAATCCTCATTGTTCAATCCTCAATACCCAATCCTCAATCTTCAATCCTCAATCCTCAATCCTCAATTCTCAATCCTCAATCCTCAGGCCTAAGTCCTCAAATCTCAATCCTCAACCCTGAGCCCTCATCCTCAATCCTCAAACCTCAATCTTCAACCCTCAATCCTCAATCCTCAAGCATCAACCCTCAATCCTCAATCCTCAGTCCTCAAACCACAATTCTGAACCCTCAATCTTCAGACCTCAGACCTAAACAATCAGATGTCAATCCTGAATCCTTAATAGAATATCATCAATTCACAGTTTTCAATACCCAATACTCAATCTGCAATCTTCAAATCTCTATTCACAAACATCAATTCTCATCACTCAACCCTCAACACTCAGTCCGCAATCCTCAACCTTCAATCCTCAATCCTCAATACTCAATCCTCAATCCTCAATCGTCAATACTCAATACTCATTCTTCAATCATCAATCCTCAATACTCAATCCTCAATCCTCAACCCTCAATCTTCAATCATCAATACTCAGTCTTCTATACTCAATCCTCAATCCTCAATCCTCAATGCTCAATACTCATTCTTCAATCCTCAATCCTCAATCCTCAATCCTCAATCCTCAACCGTCAATCTTCAATCATCAATACTCAGTCTTCTATACTCAATCCTCAATCCTCAATCCTCAATGCTCAATCCTCATTCTTCAATCCTCAATACACAATCCTCAATCTTCAATCCTCAATCCTCAATCCTCAATTCTCAATCCTGAATCCTCAATCCTCAGACCTCAAACATCAATACTCAACCCTCAGTCCTCGTCCTCAATCCACAACAATCAATCCTCAATCCTCATTCTTCAATCATCAATATACAATCTTCATTCCTCAATCCTCAATCCTCAATCCTCAATCCTCAATCCTCAATCCTCAATGTTGAATCCGCAATACCCAATCCTCAATCTTCAATCCTCAATCCTCAATCCTCAACCCTCAATCCTCAATAATCAATCCTCAATCCTCAGTCCTCAAACCTGAAACCTCAATCTTCAATCCTCAATACTCAATCTTCAATCCTCAATACTCAATCTTCAATCCTCCGTCCTCAATCCTCAACCCTCAATCCTCAATCCTCAATCGTCAACCTTCAATCCTCAATACTCAATCTTCAATCCTCAATCCTCAACCCTCATTCCTCAATCCTCATTGTTCAATCCTCAATACCCAATCCTCAATATTCAATCCTCAATCCTCAATCCTCAATTCTCAATCCTCAATACTCAGGCCTAAGTCCTCAAATCTCAATCCTCAACCCTGAGCCCTCATCCTCAATCCTCAAACCTCAATCTTCAACCCTCAATCCTCAATCCTCAAGCATCAACCCTCAATCCTCAATCCTCAGTCCTCAAACCACAATTCTGAACCCTCAATCTTCAGACCTCAGACCTAAACAATCAGATGTCAGTCCTGAATCCTTAATAGAATATCATCAATTCACAGTTTTCAATACCCAATACTCAATCTGCAATCTTCAAATCTCTATTCACAAACATCAATTCTCATCACTCAACCCTCAACACTCAGTCCGCAATCCTCAACCTTCAATCCTCAATCCTCAATACTCAATCCTCAATCCTCAATCGTCAATACTCAATACTCATTCTTCAGTCATAAATCCTCAATACTCAATCCTCAATCCTCAACCCTCAATCTTCAATCATCAATACTCAGTCTTCTATACTCAATCCTCAATCCTCAATCCTCAATGCTCAATACTCATTCTTCAATCCTCAATACACAATCTTCAATCTTCAATCCTCAATCCTCAATCCTCAATCCTCAATCCTCAATCCTCAATCCTCAATCCTCAATCCTCAATCCTCAATCCTCAGTCCTAAGTCCTCAAATCTCAATCCTCAACCCTGAGCCCTCATCCTCAATCCTCAATCCTCAATCCTCAAACCTCAATCCTCAATCTTCAATCCTCAATACCCAATCCTCAATCTTCAATCCTCAAACTTCAATCCTCAGTTCGCAATCCTCAATCCTCAATCCTCTGACCTCAGGCATGAATACTCAACCCTCAGTCCTCGTCCTCAATCCACAACCCTCAATCCTCAATCCTCAATCTTCATTCATCAATATTCAACCTTCTATCCTCAATCCTCAACCCTCAATCTTCAATCCTCAATCCTCAATACTCAATCTGCAATACTCAATCCTCAATCCTCAATCCTCAATTCTCATTCTTCAATCCTGAATACCCAATCCTCAATTTTCAATCCTCAATCCTCAATCCTCAGTCCTCAATACTCAACAATCAGTCCTCAATTCTCAATACTCAATCCTCAAGCCTCAATCTTCAATCCTCAATACTCAATCTTCTATCCTCAATCCTCAATCCTCAATCTTCAATGCACAATCCTCAATCCTCAATCCTCAAACCTCAATCTTCAATCCTCAATACTCAATCTGCAATCCTCAATCCTCAATCCTCAATCCTCAATCCTCATTCTTCAATCCTGAATAACCAATCCTCAATCTTCAATCCTCAATCCTCAATCCTCAATTCTCAATCCTCAATCCTCTGTCCTCAGTCCTCAAACCTCAACCCTCAACCCTCAGCCCTCATCCTCAATCCTCAATACTCAATCCTCAATCCTCAATCTTCAATCCTCAATACTCAATCTTCAATAATCAATCCTCAATTCTCAATCCTCAATACTCAATCCTCAATCGTCGATCCTCAATCCCCAATCCTCAATCTTCAATCCTCATTCCTCAATCCTCAATCCTCAATCTTCAATCCTCAATACTCAATCTTCAATAATCAATCCTCAATTCTCAATCCTCAATGCTCAATCCTCAATCGTCGATCCCCAATCCCCAATCCTCAATCTCCAATCCTCATTCCTCAATCCTCAATCCTCAATCTTCAATCCTCAATCCTCAATCCTCATGCCTCAATCCAAAATCCTCAATCCTCAGTCATCAAACCTCAATCCTGAATCCTCAATCCTGAATCCTCAATCTTCAGACCTCAGACCTGAACAATCAGATGTCAATCCTCAATCCTCAATAGAATATCATCAATTCACAGTTTTCAATCCTCAATCCTCAATCCTCAATCCTCAATCCTCAATCCTCAACCGTCAATCTTCAATCATCAATAATCAGTCTTCTATACTCAATCCTCAATCCTCAATCCTCAATGCTCAATCCTCATTCTTCAATCCTCAATACACAATCCTCAATCTTCAATCCTCAATCCTCAATCCTCAATTCTCAATCCTGAATCCTCAATCCTCAGACCTCAAACATCAATACTCAACCCTCAGTCCTCGTTCTCAATCCACAACAATCAATCCTCAATCCTCATTCTTCAATCATCAATATACAATCTTCAGTCCTCAATCCTCAATCCTCAATCCTCAATCCTCAATCCTCAATGTTGAATCCGCAATACCCAATCCTCAATCTTCAATCCTCAATCCTCAATCCTCAACCCTCAATCCTCAATAATCAATCCTCAATCCTCAGTCCTCAAACCTGAAACCTCAATCTTCAATCCTCAATACTCAATCTTCAATCCTCCGTCCTCAATCCTCAACCCTCAATCCTCAATCCTCAATCGTCAATCTTCAATCCTCAGTACTCAATCTTCAATCCTCAATCCTCAATCCTCAATCCTCAAACCTCATTCTACAATCCTCAATACCCAATCCCCAATCTTCATTCCTCAATCCTCAATCCTCAATACTCAATCCTCAATCCTCAGTCCTCAGTCCTCAAACCTCAATCCTCAACCCTCAGCCCTCATCTTCAATCCTCAATCCTAAATTCTCAATCCTCAATCCTCAAACCTCAATCCTCAAACGTCAGTCCTCGTCCTCAATCCTCAACCCTCAATCTTCAATCCTCAGTCCTCAATCTTCAATCCTCAATATTCAATATTCAATCCTCAATCCTCAATCCTCAATCCTCAATCCTCAATTTTCAATCCTCAATCCTCAATCCTCAATCCTCAATCCTCAATCCTCATTCTTCAATACTCAATACCCAATCCTCAGTCTTCAATCCTCAATCCTCAATCCTCAATTCTCAATCCCCAATCCTCAGTCCTCAGTCCTCAAACCTCAACCCTCAACCCTCAGCCATCATCCTCAATTCTCAATCCTCAATCCTCAATCCTCAATCTTCAATCCTCAATACTCAATCTTCAATAATCGATCCTCAATTCTCAATCCTCAATACTCAATCCTCAATCGTCAACACTCAATCCCCAATCCTCTATCTTCAATCCTCAATCCTCAATCCTCAATCCTCAATCCTCAATCCTCAATCTTCAATCCCCAATAATCAATCTTCAATCCTCAATCCTCAATCCTCAATCCTGAATCCTCAATTCTCAATCCCCAATCTCAAATCCTCAATACTCAGTCTTCAATCCTCAATCCTCAATCCTCAATCCTCAATCCTCAATCCTCAATCCTCAATCCTCAATCCTCAACCCTCAATCTTCAATCATCAATACTCAGTCTTCTATACTCAATCCTCAATCCTCAATCCTCAATGCTCAATCCTCATTCCTCAATCCTCAATACACAATCCTCAATCTTCAATCCTCAATCATCAATCCCCAATCCTCAATCCTCAATCCTCAATCCTCAATCCTCAACCTTCAATTCTCAATACTCAGTCTTTAATACTCAATCCTCAATACTCAAACCTCAATCCTCAATCTTCAATCCTCAATACCCAATCCTCAATCTTCAATCCTCAAACTTCAATCCTCAGTTCGCAATCCTCAATCCTCAATCCTCTGACCTCAGGCATCAATACTCAACCCTCAGTCCTCGTCCTCAATCCACAACCATCAATTCTCAATCCTCAATCTTCAATCATCAATATTCTATCTTCAGTCCTCAATCCTCAATCCTCAATACTCAATCCTCAATCCTCAATGTTCAATCTGCAATACCCAATCCTCAATCTTCAATCCTCAATCCTCAATCCTCAAACTTCAATCCTCGATCCTCAATCCTCAATCCTCAGTCCTCAAAACTCAAACCTGAATCCTCAACCCTGAATCCTCAAACTTCGGAACTCAGTCCTCTACAATCAGTTGTCAATTCTCAATCCTCAATAGAATATAATCTATTCACAGTTTTCAATACTCAATACTCAATCTGCAATCTTCAAATCTCTATCCCCAAACATCAATTCTCATCATTCAACCGTCAACACTCAGTCCCCAATCCTCAATCTTCAACGCTCAATCCTCAATCCTCAATCCTCAATCCTCAATCTTCAATCCCCAGTACTCAATCTTCAATCCTCCATCCTCAATCCAGAATCCCCAATCCTCAATCCTCAATCGTCAGTTTTCAATCCTCAATACTCAATCTTCAATCCTCAATCCTCATTCCTCAATCCTCATTCTTCAATCCTCAATACCCAATCCTCGATCTTCAATCATCAATCCTCAATCCTCAATTCTCAACCCTCAATAGTCAGTCCTCAGTCCTCAAACCTCAATCGCCAATCCTCAGGCCTCATCCTCAATCTTCAATCCTCAATCTTCAATCCTCAATCCTCAATCCTCATGCCTCAAACCTCAATCCTCAATCCTCAGTCATCAAACCTCAATCCTCAATCCTCATTCTTCAACACTCAACACCCTATCCTCAATCTTCTATCCTCAATCCTCAATTCTCGGAACTCAACCCTCAATCTTCAATCCTCAATACTCAATCTGCAAACCTCAATCCTCAGTGCTCTATCCTCAATCCTCATTCTTCAATCCTCAATACCCAATCCTCAATCTTCAATCCTCAATCCACAATCTTCAATCCTCAATCCTCAATTCTCAGACCTCAATCCTCAATCTTCAATCCTCAATACTCAATCTTCAATCCTCAATACTCAATCCTCAATCCTCATTATTCAATCCTCAATACCCAATCCACAATCTTCAATCCTCAATCCTCAATCCACAACTCTCAATCCTCAATCCTCAATCTTCAATCCTCAATACTCAATCGTCAATCCTCAATCCTCAATCCTCAATCCTCAATCCTCAATGTTCAATCCGCGATACCCAATCCTCAATGTTCAATCCTCAATCCTCAATCCTCAATCCTCAATGCTCAATCATCAATCCCCAATCCTCAATCCTCAGTCCTCAAACCTCAATCCTCAACCCTCAGCCCTCATCGTCAATCCTCAATCTTCAATCCTCAATCCTCAATCTTCAATTCTCAATACTCAACCTTCAATCCACAATCCTCAACTCTCAATCATCTATCCTCAATCATCAATCCTCAATCCTCAATCCTCAATCCTCAATCGTCAGTCTTCAAGCCTCAATACTCAATCTTCAATCCTCAATCCTCAATCCTCATTCTTCAATCCTCAATACCCAATCCTCAATCCTCAACCTTTAATCCTCAAGCCTCAATCCTCAATTCGCAATCCTCAATCCTCAGTCCTCAGTCCTCAAACCTCAATCCTCAACCCTCATCCCGCATCCACAATCCTCAATGCTCAATCTTCAATCCTCAATCCTCAGTCCTCAATACTCAACCTTCAATCCTCGATCCTCAATCCTCAATCCTCAATCCTCAATCCTCGACCCTCAATCTTCAATCCTCAGTCCCAAATCCTCAATCTTCAATCCTCAATCCTCAACCCTCAATCGTCAATCCTCATTACTCAATCTTGAATCCTCAATCCTCAATCCTCAATCCTCAATCCTCATTCTTCAATCCTCAATACCCAATCCTCAATCTTCAATCCTCAATCCTCAATCCACAATTCTCAATGTTCAATCCTCAATCCTCAGACCTCAAACATCAATACACAACCCTCAGTCCTTGTCCTCAATCCACAACCCTCAATCCTCAATCCTCAATCTTCAATCATCAATATTCAATCTACAATCCTCAATCCTCAATCCTCAATCCTCAATCCTCAACCCTCAATGTTCAATCCGCAATAACCAATCCTCAATGTTCAATCCTCAATCCTCAATCCTCAATCCTCAATCCTCAATCCTCAATCCTCAATCTTCAATTTTCAATCCTCAGTCCTCAATACTCAATCTTCAATCCACAATCCTCAATCCTCAATCGTCAGTCTTCAATCCTCAATACTCAATCTTCAATCCTCAATCCTCAATCCTCAATCCTCAATCCTCATTCTTCAATCCTCAATACCCAATCCTCAATCCTCAATCTTTAATCCTCAATCTTCAATCCTCATTACTCAATCTTCAATCCTCAATTCTCAATCCTCAATCCTCAATCTTCAATCCTCAATCCTCAATCCACAATTCTCAATCCTCAATCCTCAATCCTCAGACCTCAAACATCAATACACAACCCTCAGTCCTTGTCCTCAATCCACAACCCTCAATCCTCAATCCTCAATCTTCAATCATCAATATTCAATCTTCAATCCTCAATCCTCAATCCTCAATCCTCAATCCTCAATCCTCAATCCTCAACCTTCAATCCTCAAAACTCAATCTTCAATCCTCGATCCTCAATACTCAATCCTCAAACCTCAATCCTCAAAACTCAATCTTCAATCCTCGATCCTCAATACTCAATCCTCAATCCTCAATCCACAATCGTCAGTCTTCAATCCTCAATACTCAATCTTCAAACATCAATCCTCAATCCTCAATCCTCAATCCTCATTCATCAATCCTCAATACCCAATCCTCAATCTTCAATCCTCAATCCTCAGTCCTCAGTCCTCAGTCCTCAAACCTCAATCCTCAACCCTCAGCCCTCATCCTCAATCCTCAATCCTCAACCCTCAATCCTCAATCTTCAATCCTCAATCCTCAGTCCTCAGTCCTCAGTCCTCAAACCTCAATCCTCAACCCTCAGCCCTCACCCTCAATCCTCAATCCTCAACCCACAATCCTCAATCTTCAATCCTCGATACTCAATCTTCAATCCTCAACCCTCAATCCTCAATCCTCAATCGTCAATCTTCAATCCTCAGTACTCAATCTTCAATCCTCAATCCTCAATCCTCAATCCTCAAACCTCATTCTACAATCCTCAATACCCAATCCCCAATCTTCATTCCTCAATCCTCAATCCTCAATACTCAATCCTCAATCCTCAGTCCTCAGTCCTCAAACCTCAATCCTCAACCCTCAGCCCTCATCTTCAATCCTCAATCCTAAATTCTCAATCCTCAATCCTCAAACCTCAATCCTCAAACGTCAGTCCTCGTCCTCAATCCTCAACCCTCAATCTTCAATCCTCAGTCCTCAATCTTCAATCCTCAATATTCAATATTCAATCCTCAATCCTCAATCCTCAATCCTCAATCCTCAATTTTCAATCCTCAATCCTCAATCCTCAATCCTCAATCCTCAATCCTCACTCTTCAATACTCAATACCCAATCCTCAGTCTTCAATCCTCAATCCTCAATCCTCAATTCTCAATCCCCAATCCTCAGTCCTCAGTCCTCAAACCTCAACCCTCAACCCTCAGCCATCATCCTCAATTCTCAATCCTCAATCCTCAATCCTCAATCTTCAATCCTCAATACTCAATCTTCAATAATCGATCCTCAATTCTCAATCCTCAATACTCAATCCTCAATCGTCAACACTCAATCCCCAATCCTCTATCTTCAATCCTCAATCCTCAATCCTCAATCCTCAATCCTCAATCCTCAATCTTCAATCCCCAATAATCAATCTTCAATCCTCAATCCTCAATCCTCAATCCTGAATCCTCAATTCTCAATCCCCAATCTCAAATCCTCAATACTCAGTCTTCAATCCTCAATCCTCAATCCTCAATCCTCAATCCTCAATCCTCAATCCTCAATCCTCAATCCTCAACCCTCAATCTTCAATCATCAATACTCAGTCTTCTATACTCAATCCTCAATCCTCAATCCTCAATGCTCAATCCTCATTCCTCAATCCTCAATACACAATCCTCAATCTTCAATCCTCAATCATCAATCCCCAATCCTCAATCCTCAATCCTCAATCCTCAATCCTCAACCTTCAATTCTCAATACTCAGTCTTTAATACTCAATCCTCAATACTCAAACCTCAATCCTCAATCTTCAATCCTCAATACCCAATCCTCAATCTTCAATCCTCAAACTTCAATCCTCAGTTCGCAATCCTCAATCCTCAATCCTCTGACCTCAGGCATCAATACTCAACCCTCAGTCCTCGTCCTCAATCCACAACCATCAATTCTCAATCCTCAATCTTCAATCATCAATATTCTATCTTCAGTCCTCAATCCTCAATCCTCAATACTCAATCCTCAATCCTCAATGTTCAATCTGCAATACCCAATCCTCAATCTTCAATCCTCAATCCTCAATCCTCAAACTTCAATCCTCGATCCTCAATCCTCAATCCTCAGTCCTCAAAACTCAAACCTGAATCCTCAACCCTGAATCCTCAAACTTCGGAACTCAGTCCTCTACAATCAGTTGTCAATTCTCAATCCTCAATAGAATATAATCTATTCACAGTTTTCAATACTCAATACTCAATCTGCAATCTTCAAATCTCTATCCCCAAACATCAATTCTCATCATTTAACCGTCAACACTCAGTCCCCAATCCTCAATCTTCAACGCTCAATCCTCAATCCTCAATCCTCAATCCTCAATCTTCAATCCCCAGTACTCAATCTTCAATCCTCCATCCTCAATCCAGAATCCCCAATCCTCAATCCTCAATCGTCAGTTTTCAATCCTCAATACTCAATCTTCAATCCTCAATCCTCATTCCTCAATCCTCATTCTTCAATCCTCAATACCCAATCCTCGATCTTCAATCATCAATCCTCAATCCTCAATTCTCAACCCTCAATAGTCAGTCCTCAGTCCTCAAACCTCAATCGCCAATCCTCAGGCCTCATCCTCAATCTTCAATCCTCAATCTTCAATCCTCAATCCTCAATCCTCATGCCTCAAACCTCAATCCTCAATCCTCAGTCATCAAACCTCAATCCTCAATCCTCATTCTTCAACACTCAACACCCTATCCTCAATCTTCTATCCTCAATCCTCAATTCTCGGAACTCAACCCTCAATCTTCAATCCTCAATACTCAATCTGCAAACCTCAATCCTCAGTGCTCTATCCTCAATCCTCATTCTTCAATCCTCAATACCCAATCCTCAATCTTCAATCCTCAATCCACAATCTTCAATCCTCAATCCTCAATTCTCAGACCTCAATCCTCAATCTTCAATCCTCAATACTCAATCTTCAATCCTCAATACTCAATCCTCAATCCTCATTATTCAATCCTCAATACCCAATCCACAATCTTCAATCCTCAATCCTCAATCCACAACTCTCAATCCTCAATCCTCAATCTTCAATCCTCAATACTCAATCGTCAATCCTCAATCCTCAATCCTCAATCCTCAATCCTCAATGTTCAATCCGCGATACCCAATCCTCAATGTTCAATCCTCAATCCTCAATCCTCAATCCTCAATGCTCAATCATCAATCCCCAATCCTCAATCCTCAGTCCTCAAACCTCAATCCTCAACCCTCAGCCCTCATCGTCAATCCTCAATCTTCAATCCTCAATCCTCAATCTTCAATTCTCAATACTCAACCTTCAATCCGCAATCCTCAACTCTCAATCATCTATCCTCAATCATCAATCCTCAATCCTCAATCCTCAATCCTCAATCGTCAGTCTTCAAGCCTCAATACTCAATCTTCAATCCTCAATCCTCAATCCTCAATCCTCAATCCTCATTCTTCAATCCTCAATACCCAATCCTCAATCCTCAACCTTTAATCCTCAAGCCTCAATCCTCAATTCGCAATCCTCAATCCTCAGTCCTCAGTCCTCAAACCTCAATCCTCAACCCTCATCCCGCATCCACAATCCTCAATGCTCAATCTTCAATCCTCAATCCTCAGTCCTCAATACTCAACCTTCAATCCTCGATCCTCAATCCTCAATCCTCAATCCTCAATCCTCGACCCTCAATCTTCAATCCTCAGTCCCAAATCCTCAATCTTCAATCCTCAATCCTCAACCCTCAATCGTCAATCCTCATTACTCAATCTTGAATCCTCAATCCTCAATCCTCAATCCTCAATCCTCATTCTTCAATCCTCAATACCCAATCCTCAATCTTCAATCCTCAATCCTCAATCCACAATTCTCAATGTTCAATCCTCAATCCTCAGACCTCAAACATCAATACACAACCCTCAGTCCTTGTCCTCAATCCACAACCCTCAATCCTCAATCCTCAATCTTCAATCATCAATATTCAATCTACAATCCTCAATCCTCAATCCTCAATCCTCAATCCTCAACCCTCAATGTTCAATCCGCAATAACCAATCCTCAATGTTCAATCCTCAATCCTCAATCCTCAATCCTCAATCCTCAATCCTCAATCCTCAATCTTCAATTTTCAATCCTCAGTCCTCAATACTCAATCTTCAATCCACAATCCTCAATCCTCAATCGTCAGTCTTCAATCCTCAATACTCAATCTTCAATCCTCAATCCTCAATCCTCAATCCTCAATCCTCATTCTTCAATCCTCAATACCCAATCCTCAATCCTCAATCTTTAATCCTCAATCTTCAATCCTCATTACTCAATCTTCAATCCTCAATTCTCAATCCTCAATCCTCAATCTTCAATCCTCAATCCTCAATCCACAATTCTCAATCCTCAATCCTCAATCCTCAGACCTCAAACATCAATACACAACCCTCAGTCCTTGTCCTCAATCCACAACCCTCAATCCTCAATCCTCAATCTTCAATCATCAATATTCAATCTTCAATCCTCAATCCTCAATCCTCAATCCTCAATCCTCAATCCTCAATCCTCAACCTTCAATCCTCAAAACTCAATCTTCAATCCTCGATCCTCAATACTCAATCCTCAAACCTCAATCCTCAAAACTCAATCTTCAATCCTCGATCCTCAATACTCAATCCTCAATCCTCAATCCACAATCGTCAGTCTTCAATCCTCAATACTCAATCTTCAAACATCAATCCTCAATCCTCAATCCTCAATCCTCATTCATCAATCCTCAATACCCAATCCTCAATCTTCAATCCTCAATCCTCAGTCCTCAGTCCTCAGTCCTCAAACCTCAATCCTCAACCCTCAGCCCTCATCCTCAATCCTCAATCCTCAACCCTCAATCCTCAATCTTCAATCCTCAATCCTCAGTCCTCAGTCCTCAGTCCTCAAACCTCAATCCTCAACCCTCAGCCCTCACCCTCAATCCTCAATCCTCAACCCACAATCCTCAATCTTCAATCCTCGATACTCAATCTTCAATCCTCAATACTCAGTCCTCAAACCTCAATTCTGAATGCTCAATCCTGAATCTTCAATCTTCGGCCCTCAGTCCTCAACAGTCAGTTGTCAATCCTCAATCCTCAATAGAATATCCTCAATTCACAGTTTTCAATACACAATACTCAATCTGCAATCTTCAAACCTCTATCCACAAACATAAACTCTCATAACTCAACCCTCAACGCTCAGTCCTCAATGTTCAATCCTCAATCCTCAATCCTCAATCCTCAATCGTCAACCTTCAATTCTCAATACTCAATCTTCAGTCCTCAATCCTCAATCTTAAATCATCAATATTCAATCTTCAATCCTCAATCCTCAATCCTCAATCCTCAACCCTCAACCCTCAATGTTCAATCCGCAATACCCAATCCACAATCTTCAATCCTCAATCCCCAATCCTCAATCCTCAATCCTCAATCCTCAGTCCTCAATCCTCATTCTTCAATCCTCAATACCAAATCCTCAATCTTCAATCCTCAATCCTCAATCCTAAATTCTCAATCCTCAATCCTCGATCCTCAGACCTCAAACATCAATACTCAACCCTCAGTCCTCGTCCTCAATCCACAACCCTCAATCCTCAATCCTCAATCTTCAATCATCAATATACAATCCTCAATCCTCAATCCTCAATCCTCAATCCTCAATCTTCAATCCTCATTCTTCAATCCTCAATACCCATTACTCAATCTTCAATCTTCAATCCTCAATCCTCATTCTTCAATGCTCAATACTCAACCTTCAATCATCAACTTTCAATCCTCAATCCTCAGTCCTCAATACACAATCTTCAATCCTCGATCCTCAATCCTCAATCCTCAATCCTCAATCCTCAATCCTCGATCCTCAATCTTCAATCCACAGTCCCAAATCCTCAATCTTCAATCCTCAATCCTCAGCCCTCAATCATCAATCCTCATTACTCAATCTTCAATCCTCAATTCTCAATCCTCAATCCTCAATCCTCATTATTCAATCCTCAATACCCAATCCACAATCTTCAATCCTCAATCCTCAATCCACAACTCTCAATCCTCAATCCTCAATCTTCAATCCTCAATACTCAATCGTCAATCCTCAATCCTCAATCCTCAATCCTCAATCCTCAATGTTCAATCAGCGATACCCAATCCTCAATGTTCAATCCTCAATCCTCAATCCTCAATCCTCAATGCTCAATCATCAATCCCCAATCCTCAATCCTCAGTCCTCAAACCTCAATCCTCAACCCTCAGCCCTCATCGTCAATCCTCAATCTTCAATCCTCAATCCTCAATCTTCAATGCTCAATACTCAACCTTCAATCCACAATTCTCAATTCTCAATCGTCAATCCTCAATCATCAATCCTCAATCCTCAATCCTCAATCCTCAATCGTCAGTCTTCAATCCTCAATACTCAATCTTCAATCCTCAATCCTCAATCCTCAATCCTCAATCCTCATTCTTCAATCCTCAATACCCAATCCTCAATCCTCAATCTTTAATCCTCAAGCCTCAATCCTCAATTCGCAATCCTCAATCCTCAGTCCTCAGTCCTCAAACCTCAATCCTCAACCCTCATCCCGCATCCACAATCCTCAATCCTCAATCTTCAATCCTCAATCCTCAGTCCTCAATACTCAACCTTCAATCCTCGATCCTCAATCCTCAATCCTCAATCCTCAATCCTCGATCCTCAATCTTCAATCCTCAGTCCCAAATCCTCAATCCTCAATCCTCGATCCTCAGACCTCAAACATCAATACTCAACCCTCAGTCCTCGTCCTCAATCCACAACCCTCAATCCTCAATCCTCAATCTTCAATCATCAATATACAATCCTCAATCCTCAATCCTCAATCCTCAATCCTCAATCTTCAATCCTCATTCTTCAATCCTCAATACCCATTACTCAATCTTCAATCTTCAATCCTCAATCCTCAATCCTCAATTCTCAATCCTCAATCCCCAGTCCTCAGTCCTCAAACCTCAATCCTCAACCCTCAGCCCTCATCGTCAATCCTCAATCTTTAATCCTCAATCCTCATTCTTCAATGCTCAATACTCAACCTTCAATCATCAACTTTCAATCCTCAATCCTCAGTCCTCAATACACAATCTTCAATCCTCGATCCTCAATCCTCAATCCTCAATCCTCAATCCTCAATCCTCGATCCTCAATCTTCAATCCACAGTCCCAAATCCTCAATCTTCAATCCTCAATCCTCAGCCCTCAATCATCAATCCTCATTACTCAATCTTCAATCCTCAATTCTCAATCCTCAATCCTCAATCCTCATTATTCAATCCTCAATACCCAATCCACAATCTTCAATCCTCAATCCTCAATCCACAACTCTCAATCCTCAATCCTCAATCTTCAATCCTCAATACTCAATCGTCAATCCTCAATCCTCAATCCTCAATCCTCAATCCTCAATGTTCAATCAGCGATACCCAATCCTCAATGTTCAATGCTGAATCCTCAATCCTCAATCCTCAATGCTCAATCATCAATCCCCAATCCTCAATCCTCAGTCCTCAAACCTCAATCCTCAACCCTCAGCCCTCATCGTCAATCCTCAATCTTCAATCCTCAATCCTCAATCTTCAATGCTCAATACTCAACCTTCAATCCACAATCCTCAATTCTCAATCGTCAATCCTCAGTCCCAAATCCTCAATCTTCAATCCTCAATCCTCAACCCTCAATCGTCAATCCTCATTACTCAATCTTGAATCCTCAATCCTCAATCCTCAATCCTCAATCCTCATTCTTCAATCCTCAATACCCAATCCTCAATCTTCAATCCTCAATCCTCAATCCACAATTCTCAATCCTCAATCCTCAATCCTCAGACCTCAAACATCAATACACAACCCTCAGTCCTTGTCCTCAATCCACAACCCTCAATCCTCAATCCTCAATCTTCAATCATCAATATTCAATCTACAATCCTCAATCCTCAATCCTCAATCCTCAATCCTCAACCCTCAATGTTCAATCCGCAATACCCAATCCTCAATGTTCAATCCTCAATCCTCAATCCTCAATCCTCAATCCTCAATCCTCAATCCTCAATCTTCAATCCTCAATCCTAAGTCCTCAATACTCAATCTTCAATCCACAATCCTCAATCCTTAATCGTCAATCTTCAATCCTCAATACTCAATCTTCAATCCTCAATCCTCAATCCTCAATCCTCAATCCTCATTCGTCAATCCTCAATACCCAATCCTCAATCCTCAATCTTTAATCCTCAATCTTCAATCCTCATTACTCAATCTTCAATCCTCAATTCTCAATCCTCAATCCTCAATCTTCAATCCTCAATCCTCAATCCACAATTCTCAATCCTCAATCCTCAATCCTCAGACCTCAAACATCAATACACAACCCTCAGTCCTTGTCCTCAATCCACAACCCTCAATCCTCAATCCTCAATCTTCAATCATCAATATTCAATCTTCAATCCTCAATCCTCAATCCTCAATCCTCAATCCTCAACCCTCAATGTTCAATCCGCAATTCCCAATCCTCAATCTTCAATCCTCGATCCTCAATCCTCAATCCTCAATCCTCAATCCTCAATCCTCAATACTCAATCCTCAATCCTCAGTCCCCAAACCTCAATCCTCAATCTTCAATCCTCAAAGCTCAATCTTCAATCCTCGGTCCTCAATACTCAATCCTCAATCCTCAATCCTCAATCGTCATTCTTCAATCCTCAATACTCAATCTTCAATCCTCAATCCTCAATCCTCAATCGTCAGTCTTCAATCCTCAATACTCAATCTTCAATCCTCAATCCTCAATCCTCAATCCTCAATCCTCATTCTTCAATCCTCAATACCCAATCCTCAATCCTCAATCATTAATCCTCAAGCCTCAATCCTCAATTCGCAATCCTCAATCCTCAGTCCTCAGTCCTCAAACCTCAATCCTCAACCCTCAATGTTCAATCCGCAATTCCCAATCCTCAATCTTCAATCCTCAATCCTCAATCCTCAATCCTCAATCCTCAATCCTCAATACTCAATCCTCAATCCTCAATCCTCAGTCCCCAAACGTCAATCCTCAATCTTCAATCCTCAAAGCTCAATATTCAATCCTCGATCCTCAATACTCAATCCTCAATCCTCAATCCTCAATCGTCAGTCTTCAATCCTCAATACTCAATGTTCAATCCTCAATCCTCAATCCTCAATCCTCAATACTCAATCCTCAATCCTCAATCCTCAATCCTCAATCCTCAAACCTCAGTCCCCAAACCTCAATCCTCAATCTTCAATCCTCAAAGCTCAATCTTCAATCCTCGATCCTCAATACTCAATCCTCAATCCTCAATCCTCAATCGTCAGTCTTCAATCCTCAATACTCAATCTTCAATCCTCAATCCTCAATCCACAATCCTCAATCCTCATTCCTCAATCCTCAATACCCAATCCTCAATCTTCAGTCCTCAATCCTCAATCCTCAATTCTCAGTCCTCAATCCTCAGTCCTCAGTCCTCAAACCTCAATCCTCAACCCTCAGTCCTCATCCTCAATCCTCAATCCTCAACCCTCAATCCTCAATCTTCAATCCTCGATACTCAAACTTCAATCCTCAATCCTCAGTCATCAAACCTCAATTCTGAATCCTCAATCCTGAATCCTCAATCTTCGGCCCTCAGTCCTCAACAATCAGTTGTCAATCCTCAATCCTCAATAGAATATCCTCAATTCACAGTTTTCAATACACAATACTCAATCTGCAATCTTCAAACCTCTATCCACAAACATCAATTCTCATCACTCAACCCTCAACGCTCAGTCCTCAATGTTCAATCCTCAATCCTCAATCCTCAATCCTCAATCGTCAACCTTCAATTCTCAATACTCAATCCTCAATACACAATCTTCGATCCTCAATCCTCAAACCTCAATCCTCAATCCTCAATCTTCAATCCTCAAAACTCAATCTTCAATCCTCGATCCTCAATACTCTGTCCTCAATCCTCAATCCACAATCGTCAGTCTTCAATCCTCAATACTCAATCTTCAAACATCAATCCTCAATCCTCAATCCTCAATCCTCATTCATCAATCCTCAATACCCAATCCTCAATCTTCAATCCTCAATCCTCAGTCCTCAGTCCTCAGTCCTCAAACCTCAATCCTCAACCCTCAGCCCTCGTCCTCAATCCTCAATCCTCAACCCTCAATCCTCAATCTTCAATCCTCAATCCACAGTCCTCAGTCCTCAGTCCTCAAACCTCAATCCTCAACCCTCAGCCCTCATCCTCAATCCTCAATCCTCAACCCACAATCCTCAATCTTCAATCCTCGATACTCAATCTTCAATCCTCAATACTCAGTCCTCAAACCTCAATTCTGAATGCTCAATCCTGAATCCTCAATCTTCGGCCCTCAGTCCTCAACAGTCAGTTGTCAATCCTCAATCCTCAATAGAATATCCTCAATTCACAGTTTTCAATACACAATACTCAATCTGCAATCTTCAAACCTCTATCCACAAACATTAATTCTCATCACTCAACCCTCAACGCTCAGTCCTCAATGTTCAATCCTCAATCCTCAATCCTCAATCCTCAATCGTCAACCTTCAATTCTCAATACTCAATCCTCAATACTCAATCTTCGATCCTCAATCCTCAATCCTCAATCCTCAATCCTCAACCTTCAATCCTCAAAACTCAATCTTCAATCCTCGATCCTCAATACTCAATCCTCAATCCTCAATCCTCAATCGTCAGTCTTCAATCCTCAATACTCAATCTTCATACATCAATCCTCAATCCTCAATCCTCAATCCTCATTCATCAATCCTCAATACCCAATCCTCAATCTTCAATCCTCAATCCTCAATTCTCAATTCTCAATCCTCAGTCCTCAGTCCTCAGTCCTCAAACCTCAATCCTCAACCCTCAGCCCTCATCCTCAATCCTCAATCCTCAACCCTCAATCCTCAATCTTCGATCCTCGATACTCAATCTTCAATCCTCAATCCTCAGTCCTCAAACCTCAATTCTGAATCCTCAATCCTGAATCCTCAATCTTCGGCCCTCAGTCCTCAACAGTCAGTTGTCAATCCTCAATCCTCAATAGAATATCCTCAATTCACAGTTTTCAATACACAATACTCAATCTGCAATCTTCAAACCTCTATCCACAAACATAAACTCTCATAACTCAACCCTCAACGCTCAGTCCTCAATGTTCAACCCTGAATCCTCAATCCTCAATCCTCAATCGTCAACCTTCAATTCTCAATACTCAATCTTCAGTCCTCAATCCTCAATCTTCAATCATCAATATTCAACCTTCAATCCTCAATCCTGAATCCTCAATCCTCAACCCTCAACCCTCAATGTTCAATCCGCAATACCCAATCCACAATCTTCAATCCTCAATCCCCAATCCTCAATCCTCAATCCTCAATCCTCAGTCCTCAATGCTCATTCGTCAATCCTCAATACCAAATCCTCAATCTTCAATCCTCAATCATCAATCCTAAATTCTCAATCCTCAATCCTCGATCCTCAGACCTCAAACATCAATACTCAACCCTCAGTCCTCGTCCTCAATCCACAACCCTCAATCCTCAATCCTCAATCTTCAATGATCAATATACAATCCTCAGTCCTCAATCCTCAATCCTCAATCCTCAATCTTCAATCCTCATTCTTCAATCCTCAATACCCATTACTCAATCTTCAATCTTCAATCCTCAATCCTCAATCCTCAATTCTCAATCCTCAATCCCCAGTCCTCAGTCCTCAAACCTCAATCCTCAACCCTCAGCCCTCATCGTCAATCCTCAATCTTCAATCCTCAATCCTCATTCTTCAATGCTCAATACTCAATCTTCAATCATCAACCTTCAATCCTCAATCCTCAGTCCTCAATACACAATCTTCAATCCTCGATCCTCAATCCTCAATCCTCAATCCTCAATCCTCAATCCTCGATCCTCAATCTTCAATCCACAGTCCCAAATCCTCAATCGTCAATCCTCAATCCTCAGCCCTCAATCATCAATCCTCATTACTCAATCTTCAATCCTTAATTCTCAATCCTCAATCCTCAATCCTCAATCTTCAATCCTCAATACTCAATCGTCAATCCTCAATCCTCAATCCTCAATCCTCAATCCTCAATGTTCAATCAGCGATACCCAATCCTCAATGTTCAATCCTCAATCCTCAAACCTCAATCCTCAATGCTCAATCATCAATCCCCAATCCTCAATCCTCAGTCCTCAAACCTCAATCCTCAACCCTCAGCCCTCATCGTCAATCCTCAATCTTCAATACTCAATCCTCAATCTTCAATGCTCAATACTCAACCTTCAATCCACTATCCTCAATTCTCAATCCTCAATCCTCATTCATCAATTCTCAATCCTCAGTCCTCAATCCTCAATCGTCAACCTTCAATTCTCAATACTCAATCCTCAATACTCAATCTTCGATCCTCAATCCTCAATCCTCAATCCTCAATCCTCAATCTTCAAGCCTCAAAACTCAATCTTCAATCCTCGATCCTCAATACTCAATCCTCAATTCTCAATCCTCAATCGTCAGTCTTCAATCCTCAATACTCAATATTCAAACATCAATCCTCAATCCTCAATCCTCAATCCTCATTCATCAATCCTCAATACCCAATCCTCAATCTTCAATCCTCAATCCTCAATCCTCAATTCTCAATCTTCAGTCCTCAGTCCTCAGTCCTCAAACCTCAATCCTCAACCCTCAGCCCTCATCCTCAACCCTCAATCCTCAATCTTCAATCCTCGATACTCAATCTTCAATCCTCAATCCTCAGTCCTCAAACCTCAATTCTGAATCTTCAATCCTGAATCCTCAATCTTCGGCCCTCAGTCCTCAACAGTCAGTTGTCAATCCTCAATGCTCAATAGAATATCCTCAATTCACAGTTTTCAATACACAATACTCAATCTGCAATCTTCAAACCTCTATCCACAAACATCAATTCTCATCACTCAACCCTCAACGCTCAGTCCTCAATGTTCAATCCTCAATCCTCAATCCTCAATCCCCAATCGTCAACCTTCAATTCTCAATACTCAATCCTCAAACATCAATCCTCAATCCTCAATCCTCAATCCTCATTCATCAATCCTCAATACCCAATCCTCAATCTTCAATCCTCAATCCTCAATCCTCAATTCTCTATCCTCAGTCCTCAGTCCTCAGTCCTCAAACCTCAATCCTCAACCCTCAGCCCTCATCCTCAATCCTCAATCCTCAACCTTCAATCCTCAAAACTCAATCTTCAATCCTCGATCCTCAATACTCAATCCTCAATCCTCAATCCTCAATCGTCAGTCTTCAATCCTCAATACTCAATCTTCAAACATCAATCCTCAATCCTCAATCCTCAATCCTCATTCATCAATCCTGAATACCCAATCCTCAATCTTCAATCCTCAATCCTCAATCCTCAATTCTCAATCCTCAGTCCTCAGTCCTCAGTCCTCAAACCTCAATCCTCAACCCTCAGCCCTCATCCTCAATCCTCAATCCTCAACCCTCAATCCTCAATCTTCAATCCTCGATACTCAATCTTCAATCCTCAATCCTCAGTCCTCAAACCTCAATTCTGAATCCTCAATCCTGAATCCTCAATCTTCGGCCCTCAGTCCTCAACATTCTGTTGTCAATCCTCAATCCTCAATAGAATATCCTCAATTCACAGTTTTCAATACACAATACTCAATATGCAATCTTCAAACCTCTATCCACAAACATAAATTCTCATATCTCAACACTCAACGCTCAGTCCTCAATGTTCACTCCTCAATCCTCAATCCTCAATCCTCAATCGTCAACCTTCAATTCTCAATACTCAATCTTCAGTCCTCAATCGTCAATCTTCAATCATCAATATTCAATCTTCAATCCTCAATCGTCAATCCTCAATCCTCAATCCTCAACCCTAAATGTTCAATCCGCAATACCCAATCCACAATCTTCAATCCTCAATCCCCAATCCTCAATCCTCAATCCTCAGTCCTCAATCCTCATTCTTCAATCCTCAATACCAAGTCCTCAATCTTCAATCCTCAATAATCAATCCTAAATTCTCAATCCTCAATCCTCGATCCTCAGACCTCAAACATCAATACTCAACCCTCAGTCCTCGTCCTCAATCCACAACCCTCAATCGTCAATCCTCAATCTTCAATCATCAACATACAATCCTCAATCCTCAATCCTCAATCCTCAATCCTCAATCTTCAATCCTCATTCTTCAATCCTCAATACCCATTACTCAATCTTCAATCTTCAATCCTCAATTCTCAATCCTCAATTCTCAATCCTCAATCCCCAGTCCTCAGTCCTCAAACCTCAATCCTCAACCCTCAGCCCTCATCGTCAATCCTCAATCTTCAATCCTCAATCCTCAATCTTCAATGCTCAATCCTCAATCCTCAATCCTCAATCCTCAGTCCCCAAACCTCAATCCTCAATCTTCAATCCTCAAAGCTCAATCTTCAATCCTCGATCCTCAATACTCAATCCTCAATACTCAATCCTCAATCGTCAGTCTTCGGTCCTCAATACTCAATCTTCAATCCTCAATCCTCAATCCTCAGACCTCAAACATCAATACACAACCCTCAGTCCTTGTCCTCAATCCACAACCCTCAGTCCTCAATCCTCAATCTTCAATCATCAATATTCAATCTTCAATCCTCAATCCTCAATCCTCAATCCTCAATCCTCAATCCTCAACCCTCAATGTTCAATCCGCAATACCCAATCCTCAATGTTCAATCCTCAATCCTCAATCCTCAATCCTCAATCCTCAATACTCAATCTTCAATCCTCAATCCTCAGTCCTCAATACTCAATCTTCAATCCACAATCCTCAATCCTCAATCATCAGTCTTCAATCCTCAATACTCAATCTTCAATCCTCAATTCTCAATCCTCAATCCTCAGTCCTCAGTCCTCAAACCTCAATCCTCAACCCTCATCCCTCATCCACAATCCTCAATCCTCAATCTTCAATCCTCAATCCTCAGTCCTCAATACTCAATCTTCAATCCTCGATCCTCAATCCTCAATCCTCAATCCTCAATCCTCGATCCTCAATCTTCAATCCTCAGTCCCAAATCCTCAATCTTCAATCCTCAATCCTCAACCATCAATCTTCAATCCTCATTACTCAATCTTCAATCCTCAATTCTCAATCCTCAATCCTCAATCTTCAATCCTCAATCCTCAATCCACAATTCTCAATCCTCAATCCTCAATCCTCAGACCTCAAACATCAATACACAACCCTCAGTCCTTGTCCTCAATCCACAACCCTCAATCCTCAATCCTCAATCTTCAATCATCAATATTCAATCTTGAATCCTCAATCCTCAATCCTCAATCCTCAATCCTGAACCCTCAATGTTCAATCCGCAATTCCCAATCCTCAATCTTCAATCCTCAATCCTCAATCCTCAATCCTCAATCCTCAATCCTCAATCCTCAATCCTCAATCCTCAATCCTCAGTCCCCAAACCTCAATCCTCAACCTTCAATCCTCAAAGCTCAATCTTCAATCCTCGATCCTCAATACTCAATCCTCAATCCTCAATCCTCAATCGTCAGTCTTCGATCCTCAATACTCAATCTTCAATCCTCAATCCTCAATCCTCAATCCTCAATCCTCAATCCTCAATCCTCAATACCCAATCCTCAATCTTCAGTCCTCAATCCTCAATCCTCAATTCTCAATCCTCAATCCTCAGTCCTCAGTCCTCAAACCTCAATCCTCAACCCTCAGCCCTCATCCTCAATCCTCAATCCTCAACCCTCAATCCTCAATCTTCAATCCTCGATACTCAATCTTCAATCCTCAATCCTCAGTCCTCAAACCTCAATTCTGAATCCTCAATCCTGAATCCTCAATCTTCGGCCCTCAGTCCTCAACAGTCAGTTGTCAATCCTCAATCCTCAATAGAATATCCTCAATTCACAGTTTTCAATACACAATACTCAATCTGCAATCTTCAAATCTCTATCCACAAACATCAATTCTCATCACACAACCCTCAACGCTCAGTCCTCAATGTTCAATCCTCAATCCTCAATCCTCAATCCTCAATCGTCAACCTTCAATTCTCAATACTCAATCCTCAATACTCAATCTTCGATCCTCTATCCTCAATCCTCGATCCTCAATACTCAATCCTCAATCCTCAATCCTCAATCGTCAGTCTTCAATCTTCAATACTCAATCTTCAAACATCAATCCTCAATCCTCAATCTTCAACCTTCAATTCTCAATACTCAATCTTCAGTCCTCAATCCTCAATCTTCAATCATCAATATTCAATCTTCAATCCTCAATCCTCAATCCTCAATCCTCAATCCTCAACCCTCAATGTTCAATCCGCAATACCCAATCCACAATCTTCAATCCTCAATCCCCAATCCTCAATCCTCAATCCTCAATCCTCAGTCCTCAATCCTCATTCTTCAATCCTCAATACCAAATCCTCAATCTTCAATCCTCAATCCTAAATCCTCAATTCTCGATCCTCAATCCTCGATCCTCACACCTCAAACACTAATACTCAACCCTCACTCCTCGTCCTCAATCCACAACCCTCAATCCTCAATCTTCAATCCTCAATCGTCAGTCTTCAATCCTCAATCCTCATTCTTCAATCCTCAATCCTCAATCCTCATTCTTCAATCCTCAATACCAAATCCTCAATCTTCAATCCTCAATCCTCAATCCTAAATTCTCAATCCTCAGTCCTCGGTCCTCAGACCTCAAACATCAATACTCAACCCTCTGTCCTCGTCCTCAATCCACAACCCTCAATCCTCAATCCTCAATCTTCAATCATCAATATACAATCCTCAATCCTCAATCCTCAATCCTCAATCCTCAATCTTCAATCCTCATTCTTCAATCCTCAATACCCATTACTCAATCTTCGATCTTCATTCCTCAATCCTCAATCCTCAATTCTCAATCCTCAATCCCCAGTCCTCAGTCCTCAAACCTCAATCCTCAACCCTCAGCCCTCATCGTCAATCCTCAATCTTCAATCCTCAATCCTCAACCTTCAATGCTCAATACTCAATCTTCAATCATCAGTCTTCAATCCTCAATCCTAAATCCTCAATCTTCAATCCTCAATACTCAATCTTCAATCATCAGTCCTCAATTCTCAGTACTCAATCCTCAATCCTCAATCCTCAATCCTCAATCCTCAATCCTCAATCCTCAATCCTCAATCCTCAATCCTCAATCCTCAATCCTCAATATTCAATCATCAATATTCAATCTTCAATCCTCAATCCTCAATCCTCAACCCTCAATCCTCAACCCTCAATGTTCAATCCGCAATACCCAATCCTCAATGTTCAATCCTCAATCCTCAATCCTCAATCCTCAATCCTCAATCCTCAATCTTCAATCCTCAAACCTCAGTCCTCAATACTCAATCTTCAATCCACAATCCTCAATCCTCAATCGTCAGTCTTCAATCCTCAATACTCAATCTTCAATCCTCAATCCTCAATCCTCAATCCTCAATCCTCATTCTTCAATCCTCAATACCCAATCCTCAATCCTCAATCTTTAATCCTCAATCCTCAATCCTCAATTCTCAATCCTCAATCCTCAGTGCTCTGTCCTCAAACCTCAATCCTCAACCCTCATCCCTCATCCACAATCCTCAATCCTCAATCTTCAATTCTCAAACCTCAGTCCTCAATACTCAATCTTCAATCCTCGATCCTCAATCCTCAATCCTCAATCCTCAATCCTCGATCCTCAATCTTCAATCCTCAGTCCCAAATCCTCAATCTGCAATCCTCAATCCTCAATCCTCATTCATCAATCCTCAATACCCAATCCTCAATCTTCAATCCTCAATCCTCAGTCCTCAGTCCTCAGTCCTCAAACCTCAATCCTCAACCCTCAGCCCTCATCCTCAATCCTCAATCCTCAACCCTCAATCCTCAATCTTCAATCCTCGATACTCAATCTTCAATCCTCAATCCTCAGTCCTCAAACCTCAATTCTGAATCCTCAATCCTGAATCCTCAATCTTCGGCCCTCAGTCCTCAACATTCAGTTGTCAATCCTCAATCCTCAATAGAATATCCTCAATTCACAGTTTTCAATACACAATACTCAATCTGCAATCTTCAAACCTCTATCCCCAAACATAAATTCTCATAACTCAACCCTCAACGCTCAGTCCTTAATGTTCAATCCTCAATCCTCAATCCTCAATCCTCATTCTTCAATCCTCAATACCTAATCCTCAATCTTCAATCCTCAATCCTCAATCTACAATTCTCAATCCTCAATCCTCAATCTTCAATCCTCAATACTCAATCGTCAATCGTCAATCCTCAATCCTCAATCCTCAATCCTCATTCATCAATCCTCAATACCCAATCCTCAATCTTCAATCCTCAATCCTCAATCCTCAATCCTCATTCATCAATCCTCAATACCCAATCCTCAATCTTCAATCCTCAATCCTCAATCCTCAATTCTGAATCCTCAATCCTGAATCCTCAGTCTTCGGCCCTCAGTCCTCAACAATCAGTTGTCAATCCTCAATCCTCAATAGAATATCCTCAATTCACAGTTTTCAATACACAATACTCAATCTGCAATCTTCAAACCTCTATCCACAAACATCAATTCTCATCACTCAACCCTCAACGCTCAGTCCTCAATGTTCAATCCTCAATCCTCAATCCTCAATCCTCAATCCTCAATCGTCAACCTTCAATTCTCAATACTCAATCCTCAATACACAATCTTCGATCCTCAATCCTCAAACCTCAATCCTCAATCCTCAATCTTCAATCCTCAAAACTCAATCTTCAATCCTCGATCCTCAATACTCAATCCTCAATCCTCAATCCTCAATCTTCAATCCTCATTCTTCAATCCTCAATACCCATTACTCAATCTTCAATCTTCAATCCTCAATTCTCAATCCTCAATTCTCAATCCTCAATCCCCAGTCCTCAGTCCTCAAACCCCAATCCTCAACACTCAGCCCTCATCGTCAATCCTCAATCTTCAATCCTCAATCCTCAATCTTCAATGCTCAATCCTCAATCCTCAATCCTCAATCCTCAGTCCCCAAACCTCAATCCTCAATCTTCAATCCTCAAAGCTCAATCTTCAATCCTCGATCCTCAATACTCAATCCGCAATACTCAATCCTCAATCGTCAGTCTTCGGTCCTCAATACTCAATCTTCAATCCTCAATCCTCAATCCTCAGACCTCAAACATCAATACACAACCCTCAGTCCTTGTCCTCAATCCACAACCCTCAATCCTCAATCCTCAATCTTCAATCATCAATATTCAATCTTCAATCCTCAATCCTCAATCCTCAATCCTCAAACCTCAATCTTCAACCCTCAATGTTCAATCCGCAATACCCAATCCTCAATGTTCAATCCTCAATCCTCAATCCTCAATCCTCAATCCTCAATACTCAATCTTCAATCCTCAATCCTCAGTCCTCAATACTCAATCTTCAATCCACAATCCTCAATCCTCAATCATCAGTCTTCAATCCTCAATACTCAATCCTCAACCCTCATCCCTCATCCACAATCCTCAATCCTCAATCTTCAATCCTCAATCCTCAGTCCTCAATACTCAATCTTCAATCCTCGATCCTCAATCCTCAATCCTCAATCCTCAATCCTCGATCCTCAATCTTCAATCCTCAGTCCCAAATCCTCAATCTTCAATCCTCAATCCTCAACCATCAATCTTCAATCCTCATTACTCAATCTTCAATCCTCAATTCTCAATCCTCAATCCTCAATCTTCAATCCTCAATCCTCAATCCACAATTCTCAATCCTCAATCCTCAATCCTCAGACCTCAAACATCAATACACAACCCTCAGTCCTTGTCCTCAATCCACAACCCTCAATCCTCAATCCTCAATCTTCAATCATCAATATTCAATCTTCAATCTTCAATCCTCAATCCTCAATCCTCAATCCTGAACCCTCAATGTTCAATCCGCATTCCCAATCCTCAATCTTCAATCCTCAATCCTCAATCCTCAATCCTCAATCCTCAATCCTCAATCCTCAATCCTCAATCCTCAATCCTCAGTCCCCAAACCTCAATCCTCAACCTTCAATCCTCAAAGCTCAATCTTCAATCCTCGATCCTCAATACTCAATCCTCAATCCTCAATCCTCAATCGTCAGTCTTCGATCCTCAATACTCAATCTTCAATCCTCAATCCTCAATCCTCAATCCTCAATCCTCAATCCTCAATCCTCAATACCCAATCCTCAATCTTCAGTCCTCAATCCTCAATCCTCAATTCTCAATCCTCAATCCTCAGTCCTGAGTCCTCAAACCTCAATCCTCAACCCTCAGCCATCATCCTCAATCCTCAATCCTCAACCCTCAATCCTCAATCTTCAATCCTCGATACTCAATCTTCAATACTCAATCCTCAGTCCTCAAACCTCAATTCTGAATCCTCAATCCTGAATCCTCAATCTTCGGCCCTCAGTCCTCAACAGTCAGTTGTCAATCCTCAATCCTCAATAGAATATCCTCAATTCACAGTTTTCAATACACAATACTCAATCTGCAATCTTCAAATCTCTATCCACAAACATCAATTCTCATCACACAACCCTCAACGCTCAGTCCTCAATGTTCAATCCTCAATCCTCAATCCTCAATCCTCAATCGTCAACCTTCAATTCTCAATACTCAATCCTCAATACTCAATCTTCGATCCTCTATCCTCAATCCTCGATCCTCAATACTCAATCCTCAATCCTCAATCCTCAATCGTCAGTCTTCAATCTTCAATACTCAATCTTCAAACATCAATCCTCAATCCTCAATCTTCAACCTTCAATTCTCAATACTCAATCTTCAGTCCTCAATCCTCAATCTTCAATCATCAATATTCAATCTTCAATCCTCAATCCTCAATCCTCAATCCTCAATCCTCAACCCTCAATGTTCAATCCGCAATACCCAATCCACAATCTTCAATCCTCAATCCTCAATCCCCAATCCTCAATCCTCAATCCTCAATCCTCAGTCCTCAATCCTCATTCTTCAATCCTCAATACCAAATCCTCAATCTTCAATCCTCAATCCTAAATCCTCAATTCTCGATCCTCAATCCTCGATCCTCACACCTCAAACACTAATACTCAACCCTCACTCCTCGTCCTCAATCCACAACCCTCAATCCTCAATCTTCAATCCTCAATCGTCAGTCTTCAATCCTCAATCCTCATTCTTCAATCCTCAATCCTCAATCCTCATTCTTCAATCCTCAATACCAAATCCTCAATCTTCAATCCTCAATCCTCAATCCTAAATTCTCAATCCTCAGTCCTCGGTCCTCAGACCTCAAACATCAATACTCAACCCTCTGTCCTCGTCCTCAATCCACAACCCTCAATCCTCAATCCTCAATCTTCAATCATCAATATACAATCCTCAATCCTCAATCCTCAATCCTCAATCCTCAATCTTCAATCCTCATTCTTCAATCCTCAATACCCATTACTCAATCTTCGATCTTCATTCCTCAATCCTCAATCCTCAATTCTCAATCCTCAATCCCCAGTCCTCAGTCCTCAAACCTCAATCCTCAACCCTCAGCCCTCATCGTCAATCCTCAATCTTCAATCCTCAATCCTCAACCTTCAATGCTCAATACTCAATCTTCAATCATCAGTCTTCAATCCTCAATCCTCAATCCTCAATCCTCAATCCTCAATCCTCAATCCTCAATCCTCAATCCTCAATCCTCAATCCTCAATCCTCAATATTCAATCATCAATATTCAATCTTCAATCCTCAATCCTCAATCCTCAACCCTCAATCCTCAACCCTCAATGTTCAATCCGCAATACCCAATCCTCAATGTTCAATCCTCAATCCTCAATCCTCAATCCTCAATCCTCAATCCTCAATCTTCAATCCTCAAACCTCAGTCCTCAATACTCAATCTTCAATCCACAATCCTCAATCCTCAATCGTCAGTCTTCAATCCTCAATACTCAATCTTCAATCCTCAATCCTCAATCCTCAATCCTCAATCCTCATTCTTCAATCCTCAATACCCAATCCTCAATCCTCAATCTTTAATCCTCAATCCTCAATCCTCAATTCTCAATCCTCAATCCTCAGTCCTCTGTCCTCAAACCTCAATCCTCAACCCTCATCCCTCATCCACAATCCTCAATCCTCAATCTTCAATCCTCAAACCTCAGTCCTCAATACTCAATCTTCAATCCTCGATCCTCAATCCTCAATCCTCAATCCTCAATCCTCGATCCTCAATCTTCAATCCTAAGTCCCAAATCCTCAATCTGCAATCCTCAATCCTCAATCCTCATTCATCAATCCTCAATACCCAATCCTCAATCTTCAATCCTCAATCCTCAGTCCTCAGTCCTCAGTCCTCAAACCTCAATCCTCAACCCTCAGCCCTCATCCTCAATCCTCAATCCTCAACCCTCAATCCTCAATCTTCAATCCTCGATACTCAATCTTCAATCCTCAATCCTCAGTCCTCAAACCTCAATTCTGAATCCTCAATCCTGAATCCTCAATCTTCGGCCCTCAGTCCTCAACATTCAGTTGTCAATCCTCAATCCTCAATAGAATATCCTCAATTCACAGTTTTCAATACACAATACTCAATCTGCAATCTTCAAACCTCTATCCCCAAACATAAATTCTCATAACTCAACCCTCAACGCTCAGTCCTCAATGTTCAATCCTCAATCCTCAATCCTCAATCCTCAATCCTCAATCGTCAACCTTCAATTCTCAATACTCAATCCTCAATACACAATCTTCGATCCTCAATCCTCAATCCTCAATACTCAATCGTCAATCGTCAATCCTCAATCCTCAATCCTCAATCCTCATTCATCAATCCTCAATACCCAATCCTCAATCTTCAATCCTCAATCCTCAATCCTCAATTCTGAATCCTCAATCCTGAATCCTCAGTCTTCGGCCCTCAGTCCTCAACAATCAGTTGTCAATCCTCAATCCTCAATAGAATATCCTCAATTCACAGTTTTCAATACACAATACTCAATCTGCAATCTTCAAACCTCTATCCACAAACATCAATTCTCATCACTCAACCCTCAACGCTCAGTCCTCAATGTTCAATCCTCAATCCTCAATCCTCAATCCTCAATCCTCAATCGTCAACCTTCAATTCTCAATACTCAATCCTCAATACACAATCTTCGATCCTCAATCCTCAAACCTCAATCCTCAATCCTCAATCTTCAATCCTCAAAACTCAATCTTCAATCCTCGATCCTCAATACTCAATCCTCAATCCTCAATCCTCAATCGTCAGTCTTCAATCCTCAATACTCAATCTTCAAACATCAATCATCAATCCTCAATCCTCAATCCTCATTCATCAGTCCTCAATACCCAATCCTCAATCTTCAATCCTCAATCCTCAGTCCTCAGTCCTCAGTCCTCAAACCTCAATCCTCAACCCTCAGCCCTCATCCTCAATCCTCAATCCTCAACCCTCAAACCTCAATCTTCAATCCTCGATACTCAATCTTCAACCCTCAATACTCAGTCCTCAAACCTCAATTCTGAATCCTCAATCCTGAATCCTCAATCTTCGGCCCTCAGTCCTCAACAGCCAGTTGTCAATCCTCAATCCTCAATAGAATATCCTCAATTCACAGTTTTCAATACACAATACTCAATCTGCAATCTTCAAACCTCTATCCAGAAACATCAATTCTCATCACTCAACCCTCAACGCTCAGTCCTCAATGTTCAATCCTCAATCCTCAATCCTCAATCCTCAATCGTCAACCTTCAATTCTCAATACTCAATCCTCAATACTCAATCTTCGATCCTCAATCCTCAATCCTCAATCCTCAATCCTCAACCTTCAATCCTCAAAACTCAATCTTCAATCCTCGATCCTCAATACTCAATCCTCAATCCTCAATCCTCAATCGTCAGTCTTCAATCCTCAATACTCAATCTTCAAACATCAATCCTCGATCCTCAATCCTCAATCCTCATTCATCAATCCTCAATATCCAATCCTCAATCTTCAATCGTCAATCCTCAATCCTCGATTCTCAATCCTCAGTCCTCAGTCCTCAGTCCTCAAACCTCAATCCTCAACCCTCAGCCCTCATCCTCAATCCTCAATCCTCAACCCTCAATCCTCAATCTTCAATCCTCAATCCTCAATCTTCAATGCTCAATACTCAATCTTCAATCATCAATCTTCAATCCTCAATCCTCAGTCCTCAATACTCAATCTTCAATCCTAGATCCTCAATCCTCAATCCTCAATCCTCAATCCTCAATCCTCAATCCTCGATCCTCAATCTTCAATCCACAGTCCCAAATCCCCAATCTTCAATCCTCAATCCTCAGCCCTCAATCGTCAATCCTCATTACTCAATCTTCAATCCTCAATTCTCAATCCTCAAACCTCAATCCTCATTATTCAATCCTCAATACCCAATCCACCATCTTCAATCCTCAATCCTCAATCCACAATTCTCAATCCTCAATCCTCAATCTTCAATCCTCAATACTCAATCGTCAATCCTCAATCCTCAATCCTCAATCCTCAATGTTCAATCCGCGATACCCAATCCTCAATGTTCAATCCTCAATCCTCAATCCTCAATGCTCAATCATCAATCCCCAATCCTCAATCCTCAGTCCTCAAACCTCAATCCTCAACCCTCAGCCCTCATCGTCAATCCTCAATCTTCAATCCTGAATCCTCAATCTTCAATGTTCAATACTCAACCTTCAATCGACAATCCTCAATTCTCAATCCTCAATCCTCAATCATCAATCCTCAATCCTCAATCCTCAATCCTCAATCGTCAGTCTTCAATCCTCAATACTCAATCTTCAATCCTCAATCCTCGATCCTCAATCCTCAATCCTCATTCTTCAATCCTCAATACCCAATCCTCAATCCTCAATCTTTAATCCTCAAGCCTCAATCCTCAATTCTCAATCCTCAATCCTCAGTCCTCAGTCCTCAAACCTCAATCCTCAACCCTCATCCCGCATCCACAATCCTCAACCCCCAATCTTCAATCCTCAATCCTCAGTCCTCAATACTCAACCTTCAATCCTCGATCCTCAATCCTCAATCCTCAATCCTCAATACTCGATCCTCAATCTTCAATCCTCAGTCCCAAATCCTCAATCTTCAATCCTCAATCATCAACCCTCAATCGTCAATCCTCATTACTCAATCTTGAATCCTCAATCTTCAATCCTCAATCCTCAACCCTCAATCCTCAATCTTCAATCCTCAAAACTGAATCTTCAATCCTCGATCCTCAATAGTCAATCCTCAATCCTCAATCCTCAATCGTCAGTCTTCAATCCTCAATACTCAATCTCCAAACATCAATCCTCAATCCTCAATCCTCAATCCACAATTCTCAATCCTCAATCCTCAATCTTCAATCCTCAATACCCAATCGTCAATCCTCAATCCTCAATCCTCAATCCTCAATCCTCAGTGTTCAATCCGCGATACCCAATCCTCAATGTTCAATCCTCTATCCTCAATCCTCAATCCTCGATGCTCAATCATCAATCCCCAATCCTCAATCCTCAGTCCTCAAACCTCAATCCTCAACCCTCAGCCCTCATCGTCAATCTTCAATCTTCAATCCTCAATCCTCAATCTTCAATGCTCAATACTCAACCTTCAACCCACAATCCTCAATTCTCAATCCTCAATCCTCAATCATCAATCCTCAATCCTCAATCCTCAATCCTCAATCGTCAGTCTTCAATCCTCAATACTCAATCTTCAATCCTCAATCCTCAATCCTCAATCCTCAATCCTCATTCTTCAATCCTCAATACCCAATCCTCAATCCTCAATCTTGAATCCTCAAGCCTCAATCCTCAATTCTCAATCCTCAATCCTCAGTCCTCAGTCCTCAAACCTCAATCCTCAACCCTCATTCCGCATCCACAATCCTCAATCCTCAATCTTCAATCCTCAATCCTCAGTCCTCAATACTCAACCTTCAATCCTCGATCCTCAATCCTCAATCCTCAATCCTCAATCCTCAATCCTCATTCTTCAATCCTCAATCCTCAATCCTCAATCCTCAATCCTCATTCTTCAATCCTCAATACCAAATCCTCAATCTTCAATCCTCAATCCTCAATCCTAAATTCTCAATCCTCAATCCTCGATCCTCAGACCTCAAACATCAATACTCAACACTCAGTCCTCGTCCTCAATCCACAACCCTCAATCCTCAATACTCAATCTTCAATCATCAATATACAATCCTCAATCCTTAATCCTAAATCCTCAATCCTCAATCGTCAACCTTCAATTCTCAATACTCAATCCTCAATTCTCAATCCTCAATACTCAATCCTCAAACCTCAATCCTCAATCCTCAGTCCTCAATCCTCATTCTTCAATCCTCAATACCAAATCCTCAATCTTCAATCCTCAATCCTCAATCCTCAATTCTCGATCCTCAATCCTCGATCCTCACACCTCAAACATTAATACTCAACCCTCACTCCTCATCCTCAATCCACAACCCTCAATCCTCAATCCTCAATCTTCAATCATGAATATACAATCTTCAGTCCTCAATCCTCAATACTCAATCCTCAATCCTCAATCCTCAATGTTCAATCCGCGATACCCAGTCCTCAATGTTCAATCCTCAATACCCAATCCTCAATCCTCAATCCTCAATCCTCAATCCTCAATCCTCAATCCTCAATCCTCAGTCCCCAAACCTCAATCCTCAATCTTCAATCCTCAAAACTCAATCTGCAATCCTCGATCCTCAATACTCAATCCTCTATCCTCAATCCTCAATCGTCAGTCTTCAATCCTCAATACTCGATCTTCAATCCTCCATCCTCAATCCTCAATCCTCAATCCTCATTCCTCAATCCTCAATACCCAATCCTAAATATTCAATAGTCAATCTTCAATCCTCAATTCTCAATCCCCAATCCTCAGTCCTCAATCCTCAAACCTCAATCCTCAACCGTCAGTCCTCGTCCTCAAACCTCAACCCTCAATTCTCAATCCTCAATCTTCAATCATCGATACTCAATCTTCAATCCTCAATAATCAATCCTCAATCCTCAGTCCCCAGTCCTCAAACCTCAATCCTCAACCCTCATCCCTCATCCACAATCCTCAATCCACAATTCTCAATCCTCAATCCTCAATCTTCAATCCTCAATACTCAAACGTCAATCCTCAATCCTCAATCCTCTATCCTCAATCCACAATTCTCAATCCTCAATCCTCAATCCTCAGACCTCAAACATCAATACACAACCCTCAGTCCTTGTCCTCAATCCACAACCCTCAATCCTCAATCCTCAATCCTCAATCTTCAATCATCAATATTCAATCTTCAATCCTCAATCCTCAATCCTCAATCCTCAATCCTCAACCCTCAATGTTCAATCCGCAATACCCAATCCTCAGTGTTCAATCCTCAATCCTCAATCCTCAATCCTCAATCCTCAATCCTCAATCTTCAATCCTCAATACTCAGTCCTCAGTAATCAATCTTCAATCCACAATCCTCAATCCTCAATCATCAGTCTTCAATCCTCAATACTCAATCTTCAATCCTCAATCCTCAATCCTCAATCCTCAATCCTCATTCTTCAATCCTCAATACCCAATCCTCAATCCTCAATCTTTAATCCTCAATCCTCAATCCTCAATTCTCAATCCTCAATCCTCAGTCCTCAGTCCTCAATCCTCAATCCTCAACCCTCATCCCTCATCCACAATCCTCAATCCTCAATCTTCATTCCTCAATCCTCAGTCCTCAATACTCAATCTTCAATCCTCGATACTCGATCCTCAATCCTCAATCCTCAATCCTCAATCCTCAATCCTCAATCTTCAATCCTCAAAACTCAATCTTGAACCCTCGATCCTCAATACTCAATCCTCAATCCTCAATCCTCAATCGTCAGTCTTCAATCCTCAATACTCAATCTTCAAACATCAATCCTCAATCCTCAATCCTCATTCATCAATCCTCAATACCCAATCCTCAATCTTCAATCCTCAATCCTCAATCCTCAATTCTCAATCCCCAGTCCTCAGTCCTCAGTCCTCAAACCTCAATCCTCAACCCTCAGCCCTCATCCTCAATCCTCAATCCTCAACCCTCAATCCTCAATCTTCAATCCTCGATACTCAATCATCAATCCTCAATCCTCAGTCCTCAAACCTCAATTCTGAATCCTCAATCCTGAATCCTCAATCTTCGGCCCTCAGTCCTCAACAGTCAGTTGTCAATCCTCAATCCTCAATAGAATATCCTCAATTCACAGTTTTCAATACACAATATTCAATCTGCAATCTTCAAACCTCTATCCACAAACATCAATTCTCATCACTCAACCCTCAACGCTCAGTCCTCAATGTTCAATCCTCAATCCTCAATCCTCAATCCTCAATCGTCAACCTTCAATTCTCAATACTCAATCCTCAATACTCAATCTTCGATCCTCAATCCTCAATCGTCAATCCTCAATCCTCAACCTTCAATCCTCAAAACTCAATCTTCAATCCTCGATCCTCAATACTCAATCCTCAATCCTCAATCCTCAATCGTCAGTCTTCAATCCTCAATACTCAATCTTCAAACATCAGTCCTCAATCCTCAATCTTCAATCCTCATTCATCAATCCTCAATACCCAATCCTCAATCTTCAATCCTCAATCCTCAATCCTCAATTCTCAATCCTCAGTCCTCAGTCCTCAGTCCTCAAACCTCAATCCTCAACCCTCAGCCCTCATCCTCAATCCTCAATCCTCAACCCTCAATCCTCAATCTTCAATCCTCGATACTCAATCTTCAATCCTCAATACTCAGTCCTCAAACCTCAATTCTGAATCCTCAATCCTGAATCCTCAATCTTCGGCCCTCAGTCCTCAACAGTCAGTTGTCAATCCTCAATCCTCAATAGAATATCCTCAATTCACAGTTTTCAATACACAATACCCAACCTGCAATCTTCAAACCTCTATCCACAAACATCAATTCTCATCACTCAACCCTCAACGCTCAGTCCTCAATGTTCAATCCTCAATCCTGAATCCTCAATCCTCAATCGTCAACCTTCAATTCTCAATACTCAATCCTCAATACTCAATCTTCGATCCTCAATCCTCAATCCTCAATCCTCAATCCTCAACCTTCAATCCTCAAAACTCAATCTTCAATCCTCGATCCTCAATACTCAATCCTCAATCCTCAATCCTCAATCGTCAGTCTTCAATCCTCAATACTCAATCTTCAAACATCAATCCTCAATCCTCAATCCTCAATCCTCATTCATCAATCCTCAATACCCAATCCTCAATCTTCAATCCTCAATCCTCAATCCTCAATTCTCAATCCTCAGTCCTCAGTCCTCAGTCCTCAAACCTCAATCCTCAACCCTCAGCCCTCATCCTCAATCCTCAATCCTCAACCCTCAATCCTCAATCTTCAATCCTCGATACTCAATCTTCAATCCTCAATCCTCAGTCCTCAAACCTCAATTCTGAATCCTCAATCCTGAATCCTCAATCTTCGGCCCTCAGTCCTCAACACTCTGTTGTCAATCCTCAATCCTCAATAGAATATCCTCAATTCACAGTTTTCAATACACAATACTCAATATGCAATCTTCAAACCTCTATCCACAAACATAAATTCTCATAACTCAACACTCAACGCTCAGTCCTCAATGTTCACTCCTCAATGCTCAATCCTCAATCCTCAATCGTCAACCTTCAATTCTCAATACTCAATCTTCAGTCCTCAATCGTCAATCTTCAATCATCAATATTCAATCTTCAATCCTCAATCCTCAATCCTCAATTCTCAATCCTCAATCCGCAGTCGTCAGTCCTCAAACCTCAATCCTCAACCCTCAGCCCTCATCGTCAATCCTCAATCTTCAATCCTCAATCCTCAATCATCAATGCTCAATACTCAATCTTCAATCATCAATCTTCAATCCTCAAACCTCAGTCCTCAATACTCAATCTTCAATCCCCGATCCTCAATCCTCAATCCTCAATCCTCAATCCTCAATCCTCAATCCTCAATCTTCAACCCACAGTCCCAAATCCTCAATCTTCAATCCTCAATCCTCAGCCCTCAATCATCAATCCTCATTACTCAATCTTCAATCCTCAATTCTCAATCCTCAATCCTCAATCCTGATTCTTCAATCCTCAATACCTAATCCTCAATCTTCAATCCTCAATCCTCAATCCACAATTCTCAATCCTCAATCCTCAATCTTCAATCCTCAATCCTCAACCCTCAATCGTCAATCCTCATTACTCAATCCTGAATCCTCAATTCTCAATCCTCAATCCTCAATCCTCATTCTTCAATCCTCAATACCCAATCCTCAATCTTCAATCCTCAATCCTCAATCCACAATTCTCAATCCTCAATCCTCAATCCTCAGACCTCAAACATCAATACACAACCCTCAGTCCTTGTCCTCAGTCCACAACCCTCAATCCTCAATCCTCAATCTTCAATCATCAATATTCAATCTTCAATCCTCAATCCTCAATCCTCAATCCTCAATCCTCAACCCTCAATGTTCAATCCGCAATACCCAATCCTCAATGTTCAATCCTCAATCCTCAATCCTCAATCCTCAATCCTCAATCCTCAATCTTCAATCCTCAACCCTCAGTCCTCAATACTCAATCTTCAATCCACAATCCTCAATCCTCAATAATCAGTCTTTATTCCTCAATACTCAATCTTCAATCCTCAATCCTCAATACTCAATCCTCAATCCTCATTCCTCAATCCTCATTACCCAATCCTCAATCCTCATTCTTTAATCCTCAATCCGCAATCCTCAATTCTCAATCCTCAATCCTCAGTCCTCAGTCCTCAAACCTCAATCCTCAACCCTCATCCCTCATCCACAATCCTCAATCCTCAATCTTCAATCCTCAATCCTCAGTCGTCAATACTTAATCTTCAATCCTCGATCCTCAATCCTCAATCCTCAATCCTCAATCCTCGATCCTCAATCTTCAATCCTCAGTCCCAAATCCTCAATCTTCAATCCGCAATCCTCAACCATCAATCTTCAATCCTCATGACTCAATCATCAGTCCTCAATTCTCAATCCTCAATCCACAATCTTCAATCCTCAATCCTCAATCCACAATTCTCAATCCTCAATCCTCAATCCTCAGACCTCAAACATCAATACACAACCCTCAGTCCTTGTCCTCAATCCACAACCCTCAATCCTCAATCCTCAATCTTCAATCATCAATATTCAATCTTCAATCCTCAATCCTCAATCCTCAATCCTCAATCCTGAACCCTCAATGTTCAATCCGCAATTCCCAATCCTCAATCTTCAATCCTCAATCCTCAATCCTCAATCCTCAATCCTCAATCCTCAATCCTCAATCCTCAATCCTCAATCCTCAGTCCCCAAACCTCAATCCTCAATCTTCAATCCTCAAAGCTCAATCTTCAATCCTCGATCCTCAATACTCAATCCTCAATCCTCAATCCTCAATCGTCAGTCTTCAATCCTCAATACTCAATCTTCAATCCTCAATCCTCAATCCTCAATCCTCAATCCTCATTCCTCAATCCTCAATACCCAATACTCAATCTTCAGTCCTCAATCCTCAATCCTCAATTCTCAATCCTCAATCCTCAATCCTCAGTCCTCAGTCCTCAAACCTCAATCCTCAACCCTCAGCCCTCATCCTCAATCCTCAATCCTCAACCCTCAATCCTCAACCTTCAATCCTCGATACACAATCTTCAATCCTCAATCCTCAGTCCACAAACCTCAATCCTCAATCCTCGATCCTCAATCTTCAACCCACAGTCCCAAATCCTCAATCTTCAATCCTCAATCCTCAGCCCTCAATCATCAATCCTCATTACTCAATCTTTAATCCTCAATTCTCAATCCTCAATCCTCAATCCTGATTCTTCAATCCTCAATACCTAATCCTCAATCTTCAATCCTCAATCCTCAATCCACAATTCTCAATCCTCAATCCTCAATCTTCAATCCTCAATCCTCAACCCTCAATCGTCAATCCTCATTACTCAATCCTGAATCCTCAATTCTCAATCCTCAATCCTCAATCCTCATTCTTCAATCCTCAATACCCAATCCTCAATCTTCAATCCTCAATCCTCAATCCACAATTCTCAATCCTCAATCCTCAATCCTCAGACCTCAAACATCAATACACAACCCTCAGTCCTTGTCCTCAGTCCACAACCCTCAATCCTCAATCCTCAATCTTCAATCATCAATATTCAATCTTCAATCCTCAATCCTCAATCCTCAATCCTCAATCCTCAACCCTCAATGTTCAATCCGCAATACCCAATCCTCAATGTTCAATCCTCAATCCTCAATCCTCAATCCTCAATCCTCAATCCTCAATCTTCAATCCTCAACCCTCAGTCCTCAATACTCAATCTTCAATCCACAATCCTCAATCCTCAATAATCAGTCTTCATTCCTCAATACTCAATCTTCAATCCTCAATCCTCAATACTCAATCCTCAATCCTCATTCCTCAATCCTCATTACCCAATCCTCAATCCTCATTCTTTAATCCTCAATCCTCAATCCTCAATTCTCAATCCTCAATCCTCAGTCCTCAGTCCTCAAACCTCAATCCTCAACCCTCATCCCTCATCCACAATCCTCAATCCTCAATCTTCAATCCTCAATCCTCAGTCGTCAATACTTAATCTTCAATCCTCGATCCTCAATCCTCAATCCTCAATCCTCAATCCTCGGTCCTCAATCTTCAATCCTCAGTCCCAAATCCTCAATCTTCAATCCTCAATCCTCAACCATCAATCTTCAATCCTCATGACTCAATCATCAGTCCTCAATTCTCAATCCTCAATCCACAATCTTCAATCCTCAATCCTCAATCCACAATTCTCAATCCTCAATCCTCAATCCTCAGACCTCAAACATCAATACACAACCCTCAGTCCTTGTCCTCAATCCACAACCCTCAATCCTCAATCCTCAATCTTCAATCATCAATATTCAATCTTCAATCCTCAATCCTCAATCCTCAATCCTCAATCCTGAACCCTCAATGTTCAATCCGCAATTCCCAATCCTCAATCTTCAATCCTCAATCCTCAATCCTCAATCCTCAATCCTCAATCCTCAATCCTCAATCCTCAATCCTCAATCCTCAGTCCCCAAACCTCAATCCTCAATCTTCAATCCTCAAAGCTCAATCTTCAATCCTCGATCTTCAGTACTCAATCCTCAATCCTCAATCCTCAATCGTCAGTCTTCAATCCTCAATACTCAATCTTCAATCCTCAATCCTCAATCCTCAATCCTCAATCCTCATTCCTCAATCCTCAATACCCAATCCTCAATCTTCAGTCCTCAATCCTCAATCCTCAATTCTCAATCCTCAATCCTCAATCCTCAGTCCTCAGTCCTCAAACCTCAATCCTCAACCCTCAGCCCTCATCCTCAATCCTCAATCCTCAACCCTCAATCCTCAACCTTCAATCCTCGATACACAATCTTCAATCCTCAATCCTCAGTCCACAAACCTCAATTCTGAATCCTCAATCCTGAATCCTCAATCTTCGGCCCTCAGTCCTCAACAATCAGTTGTCAATCCTCAATCCTCAATAGAATAACCTTAATTCACAGTTTTCAATACACAATACTCAATCTGCAATCTTCAAACCTCTATCCATAAACATCAATTCTCATCACTCAAACCTCAACGCTCAGTCCTCAATGTTCAATCCTCAATCCTCAATCCTCAATCGTCAACCTTCAATTCTCAATACTCAATCCTCAATACTCAATCTTCGATCCTCAATCCTCAATCCTCAATCCTCAATCCTCAATCTTCAATCCTCAAAGCTCAATCTTCAATCCTCGATCCTCAATGCTCAATCCTCAATCCTCAATCCTCAATCGTCAGTCTTCAATCCTCAATACTCAATCTCCAAACATCAATCCTCAATCCTCAATCCTCAATCCTCATTCATCAATCCTCAGTACCCAATCCTCAATCTTCAATCCTCAATCCTCAATCCTCAATTCTCAATCCTCAGTCCTCAGTCCTCAGTCCTCAAACCTCAATCCTCAACCCTCAGCCCTCATCCTCAATCCTCAATCCTCAACCCTCAATCCTCAATCTTCAATCCTCGATACTCAATCTTCAATCCTCAATCCTCAGTTCTCAAACCTCAATTCTGAATCCTCAATCCTGAACCCTCAATCTTCGGCCCACAGTCCTCAACAGTCAGTTGTCAATCCTCAATCCTCAATAGAATATCCTCAATTCACAGTTTTCAATACACAATACTCAATCTGCAATCTTCAAACCTCTATCCACAAACATCAATTCTCATCACTCAACCCTCAACGCTCAGTCCTCAATGTTCAATCCTCAATCCTCAATCCTCAATCCTCAATCGTCAACCTTCAATTCTCAATACACAATCCTCAATACTCAATCTTCGATCCTCAATCCTCAATCCTCAATCCTCAATCCTCAACCTTCAATCCTCAAAACTCAATCTTCAATCCTCGATCCTCAATACTCAATCCTCAATCCTCAATCCTCAATCGTCAGTCTTCAATCCTCAATACTCAATCTTCAAACATCAATCCTCAATCCTCAATCTTCAACCTTCAATTCTCAATACTCAATCTTCAGTCCTCAATCCTCAATCTTCAATCATCAATATTCAATCTTCAATTCTCAATCCTCAATCCTCAATCCTCTATCCTCAACCCTCAATGTTCAATCCGCAATACCCAATCCACAATCTTCAATCCTCAATCCCCAATCCTCAATCCTCAATCCTCAATCCTCAGTCGTCAATCCTCATTCTTCAATCCTCAATACCAAATCCTCAAACTTCAATCCTCAATCCTCAATTCTCGATCCTCAATCCTCGATCCTCACACCTCAAACATTAATACTCAACCCTCACTCCTCGTCCTCAATCCACAACCCTCAATCCTCAATCTTCAATCCTCAATCGTCAGTCTTCAATCCTCAATCCTCATTCTTCAATCATCAATCCTCAATCCTCAATCCTCAATCCTCATTCTTCAATCCTCAATACCCATTACTCAATCTTCAATCTTCAATCCTCAATCCTCAATCCTCAATTCTCAATCCTCAATCTCCAGTCCTCAGTCCTCAAACCTCAATCCTCAACCCTCAGCCCTCATCGCCAATCCTCAATCTTCAATCCTCAATCCTCAATCTTCAATGCTTAATACTCAATCTTCAATCATCAATCTTCAATCCTCAATCCTCAGTCCTCAATACTCAATCTTCAATCCTCAATCCTCAATCCTCAATCCTCATTCTTCAATCCTCAATACCAAATCCTCAATCTTCAATCCTCAATCCTCAATCCTAAATTCTCAATCCTCAATCCTCGATCCTCAGACCTCAAACATCAATACTCAACACTCAGTCCTCGTCCTCAATCCACAACCCTCAATCCTCAATCCTCAATCTTCAATCATCAATATACAATCCTCAATCCTCAATCCTCAATCCTCAATCCTCAATCTTCAATCCTCATTCTTCAATCCTCAATACCCATTACTCTATCTTCAATCTTCAATCCTCAATCCTCAATCCTCAATTCTCAATCCTCAATCCCCAGTCCTCAGTCCTCAAACCTCAATCCTCAACCCTCAGCCCTCATCGTCAATCCTCAACCTTCAATCCTCAATCCTCAATCTTCAATGCTTAATACTCAATCTTCAATCATCAATCTTCAATCCTCAATCCTCAGTCCTCAATACTCAATCTCCAATCCTCGATCCTCAATCCTCAATCCTCAATCCTCAATCCTCCATCCTCGATCCTTAATCTTCAATCCACAGTCCCAAATCCTCAATCTTCAATCCTCAATCCTCAGCCCTCAATCATCAATCCTCACTACTCAATCTTCAATCCTCAATTCTCAATCCTCAATCCTCAATCCTCATTCTTCAATCCTCAATACCCAATCCTCAATCTTCAATCCTCAATCCTCAATCCACAATACTCAATCCTCAATCCTCAATCTTCAATCCTCAATACTCAATCGTCAATCCTCAATCCTCAATCCTCAATCCTCAATCCACAATTCTCAATCCTCAATCCTCAATCCTCAGACCTCAAACATCAATACACAACCCTCAGTCCTTGTCCTCAATCCACAACCCTCAATCCTCAATCCTCAATCTTCAATCATCAATATTCAATCTTCAATCCTCAATCCTCAATCCTCAATCCTCAATCCTCAACCCTCAATGTTCAATCCGCAATACCCAATCCTCAATGTTCAATCCTCAATCCTCAATCCTCAATCCTCAATCCTCAATCCTCAATCTTCAATCCTCAATCCTCAGTCCTCAATACTCAATCTTCAATGCACAATCCTCAATCCTCAATCATCAGTCTTCAATCCTCAATACTCAATCTTCAATCCTCAATCCTCAATCCTCAATCCTCATTCTTCAATCTTCAATACCCAATCCTCAATCCTCAATCTTTAATCCTCAATCCTCAATCCTCAATTCTCAATCCTCAATCCTCAGTCCTCAGTCCTCAAACCTCAATCCTCAACCCTCATCCCTCATCCACAATCCTCAATCCTCAATCTTCAATCCTCAATCCTCAGTCCTCAATACTCAATCTTCAATCCTCGATCCTCAATCCTCAATCCTCAATCCTCAATCCCCGATCCTCAATCTTCAATCCTCAGTCCCAAATCCTCAATCTTCAATCTTCAATCCTCAACCATCAATCTTCAATCCTCATTACTCAATCTTCAATCCTCAATTCTCAATCCTCAATCCTCAATCTTCAATCCTCAATCCTCAATCCACAATTGTCAATCCTCAATCCTCAATCCTCAGACCTCAAACATCAATACACAACCCTCAGTCCTTGTCCTCAATCCACAACCCTCAATCCTCAACCCTCAATCTTCAATCATCAATATTCAATCTTCAATCCTCAATCCTCAATCCTCAATCCGCGATCCTCAACCCTCAATGTTCAATCCGCAATTCCCAATCCTCAATCTTCAATCCTCAATCCTCAATCCTCAATCCTCAATCCTCAATCCTCAATCCTCAATCCTCAATCCTCAATCCTCAATCCTCAATCCTCAATCCTCAATTTTCAATCCTCAATACTCAATCTTCAATCCTCGATCCTCAATACTCAATCCTCAATCCTCAATCCTCAATCGTCAGTCTTCAATCCTCAATACTCAATCTTCAAACATCAATCCTCAATCCTCAATCCTCAATCCTCATTCATCAATCCTCAATACCCAATCCTCAATCTTCAATCCTCAATCCTCAATCCTCAATTCTCAAACCTCAGTCCTCAGTCCTCAGTCCTCAAACCTCAATCCTCAACCCTCAGCCCTCATCCTCAATCCTCAATCCTCAACCCTCAATCCTCAATCTTCAATCCTCGATACTCAATCATCAATCCTCAATCCTCAGTCCTCAAACCTCAATTCTGAATCCTCAATCCTGAATCCTCAATCTTCGGCCCTCAGTCCTCAACAGTCAGTTGTCAATCCTCAATCCTCAATAGAATATCCTCAATTCACAGTTTTCAATACACAATACTCAATCTGCAATCTTCAAACCTCTATCCACAAACATCAATTCTCATCACTCAACCCTCAACGCTCAGTCCTCAATGTTCAATCCTCAATTCTCAATCCTCAATCCTCAATCGTCAACCTTCAATTCTCAATACTCAATCCTCAATACTCAATCTTCGATCCGCAATCCTCAATCCTCAATCCTCAATCCTCAATCCTCAATCCTCGATCCTCAATCTTCAATCCACAGTCCCAAATCCTCAATCTTCAATCCTCAATCCTCAGCACTCAATCATCAATCCTCACTACTCAATCTTCAATCCTCAATTCTCAATCCTCAATCCTCAATCCTCATTCTTCAATCCTCAATACCCAATCCTCAATCTTCAATCCTCTATCCTCAATCCACAATTCTCAATCCTCAATCCTCAATCTTCAATCCTCAATACTCAATCGTCAATCCTCAATCCTCAATCCTCAATCCTCAATCCACAATTCTCAATCCTCAATCCTCAATCCTCAGACCTCAAACATCAATACACAACCCTCAGTCCTTGTCCTCAATCCACAACCCTCAATCCTCAATCCTCAATCGTCAATCATCAATATTCAATCTTCAATCCTCAATCCTCAATCCTCAATCCTCAATCCTCAACCCTCAATGTTCAATCCGCAATACCCAATCCTCAATGTTCAATCCTCAATCCTCAATCCTCAATCCTCAATCCTCAATCCTCAATCTTCAATCCTCAATCCTCAGTCCTCAATGCTCAATCTTCAATGCACAATCCTCAATCCTCAATCATCAGTCTTCAATCCTCAATACTCAATCTTCAATCCTCAATCCTCAATCCTCAATCCTCAATCCTCATTCTTCAATCTTCAATACCCAATCCTCAATCCTCAATCTTTAATCCTCAATCCTCAATCCTCAATTCTCAATCCTCAATCCTCAGTCCTCAGTCCTCAAACCTCAATCCTGCACCCTCATCCCTCATCCACAATCCTCAATACTCAATATTCAATCCTCAATCCTCAGTCCTCAATACTCAATCTTCAATCCTCGATCCTCAATCCTCAATCCTCAATCCTCAATCCTCGATCCTCAATCTTCAATCCTCAGTCCCAAATCCTCAATCTTCAATCTTCAATCCTCAACCATCAATCTTCAATCCTCATTACTCAATCTTCAATCCTCAATTCTCAATCCTCAATCCTCAATCTTCAATCCTCAATCCTCAATCCACAATTGTCAATCCTCAATCCTCAATCCTCAGACCTCAAACATCAATACACAACCCTCAGTCCTTGTCCTCAATCCACAACCCTCAATCCTCAACCCTCAATCTTCAATCATCAATATTCAATCTTCAATCCTCAATCCTCAATCCTCAATCCTCAATCCTCAACCCTCAATGTTCAATCCGCAATTCCCAATCCTCAATCTTCAATCCTCAATCCTCAATCCTCAATCCTCAGTCCTCAATCCTCAATCCTCAATCCTCAATCCTCAATCCTCAATCCTCTATCCTCAACCCTCAATGTTCAATCCGCAATACCCAATCCACAATCTTCAATCCTCAATCCCCAATCCTCAATCCTCAATCCTCAATCCTCAGTCGTCAATCCTCATTCTTCAATCCTCAATACCAAATCCTCAAACTTCAATCCTCAATCCTCAATTCTCGATCCTCAATCCTCGATCCTCACACCTCAAACATTAATACTCAACCCTCACTCCTCGTCCTCAATCCACAACCCTCAATCCTCAATCTTCAATCCTCAATCGTCAGTCTTCAATCCTCAATCCTCATTCTTCAATCATCAATCCTCAATCCTCAATCCTCAATCCTCATTCTTCAATCCTCAATACCCATTACTCAATCTTCAATCTTCAATCCTCAATCCTCAATCCTCAATTCTCAATCCTCAATCTCCAGTCCTCAGTCCTCAAACCTCAATCCTCAACCCTCAGCCCTCATCGCCAATCCTCAATCTTCAATCCTCAATCCTCAATCTTCAATGCTTAATACTCAATCTTCAATCATCAATCTTCAATCCTCAATCCTCAGTCCTCAATACTCAATCTTCAATCCTCAATCCTCAATCCTCAATCCTCATTCTTCAATCCTCAATACCAAATCCTCAATCTTCAATCCTCAATCCTCAATCCTAAATTCTCAATCCTCAATCCTCGATCCTCAGACCTCAAACATCAATACTCAACACTCAGTCCTCGTCCTCAATCCACAACCCTCAATCCTCAATCCTCAATCTTCAATCATCAATATACAATCCTCAATCCTCAATCCTCAATCCTCAATCCTCAATCTTCAATCCTCATTCTTCAATCCTCAATACCCATTACTCAATCTTCAATCTTCAATCCTCAATCCTCAATCCTCAATTCTCAATCCTCAATCCCCAGTCCTCAGTCCTCAAACCTCAATCCTCAACCCTCAGCCCTCATCGTCAATCCTCAATCTTCAATCCTCAATCCTCAATCTTCAATGCTTAATACTCAATCTTCAATCATCAATCTTCAATCCTCAATCCTCAGTCCTCAATACTCAATCTCCAATCCTCGATCCTCAATCCTCAATCGTCAATCCTCAATCCTCCATCCTCGATTCTTAATCTTCAATCCACAGTCCCAAATCCTCAATCTTCAATCCTCAATCCTCAGCCCTCAATCATCAATCCTCACTACTCAATCTTCAATCCTCAATTCTCAATCCTCAATCCTCAATCCTCATTCTTCAATCCTCAATACCCAATCCTCAATCTTCAATCCTCAATCCTCAATCCACAATACTCAATCCTCAATCCTCAATCTTCAATCCTCAATACTCAATCGTCAATCCTCAATCCTCAATCCTCAATCCTCAATCCACAATTCTCAATCCTCAATCCTCAATCCTCAGACCTCAAACATCAATACACAACCCTCAGTCCTTGTCCTCAATCCACAACCCTCAATCCTCAATCCTCAATCTTCAATCATCAATATTCAATCTTCAATCCTCAATCCTCAATCCTCAATCCTCAATCCTCAACCCTCAATGTTCAATCCGCAATACCCAATCCTCAATGTTCAATCCTCAATCCTCAATCCTCAATCCTCAATCCTCAATCCTCAATCTTCAATCCTCAATCCTCAGTCCTCAATACTCAATCTTCAATGCACAATCCTCAATCCTCAATCATCAGTCTTCAATCCTCAATACTCAATCTTCAATCCTCAATCCTCAATCCTCAATCCTCAATCCTCATTCTTCAATCTTCAATACCCAATCCTCAATCCTCAATCTTTAATCCTCAATCCTCAATCCTCAATTCTCAATCCTCAATCCTCAGTCCTCAGTCCTCAAACCTCAATCCTCAACCCTCATCCCTCATCCACAATCCTCAATCCTCAATCTTCAATCCTCAATCCTCAGTCCTCAATACTCAATCTTCAATCCTCGATCCTCAATCCTCAATCCTCAATCCTCAATCCCCGATCCTCAATCTTCAATCCTCAGTCCCAAATCCTCAATCTTCAATCTTCAATCCTCAACCATCAATCTTCAATCCTCATTACTCAATCTTCAATCCTCAATTCTCAATCCTCAATCCTCAATCTTCAATCCTCAATCCTCAATCCACAATTGTCAATCCTCAATCCTCAATCCTCAGACCTCAAACATCAATACACAACCCTCAGTCCTTGTCCTCAATCCACAACCCTCAATCCTCAACCCTCAATCTTCAATCATCAATATTCAATCTTCAATCCTCAATCCTCAATCCTCAATCCGCGATCCTCAACCCTCAATGTTCAATCCGCAATTCCCAATCCTCAATCTTCAATCCTCAATCCTCAATCCTCAATCCTCAATCCTCAATCCTCAATCCTCAATCCTCAATCCTCAATCCTCAATCCTCAATCCTCAATTTTCAATCCTCAATACTCAATCTTCAATCCTCGATCCTCAATACTCAATCCTCAATCCTCAATCCTCAATCGTCAGTCTTCAATCCTCAATACTCAATCTTCAAACATCAATCCTCAATCCTCAATCCTCAATCCTCATTCATCAATCCTCAATACCCAATCCTCAATCTTCAATCCTCAATCCTCAATCCTCAATTCTCAAACCTCAGTCCTCAGTCCTCAGTCCTCAAACCTCAATCCTCAACCCTCAGCCCTCATCCTCAATCCTCAATCCTCAACCCTCAATCCTCAATCTTCAATCCTCGATACTCAATCATCAATCCTCAATCCTCAGTCCTCAAACCTCAATTCTGAATCCTCAATCCTGAATCCTCAATCTTCGGCCCTCAGTCCTCAACAGTCAGTTGTCAATCCTCAATCCTCAATAGAATATCCTCAATTCACAGTTTTCAATACACAATACTCAATCTGCAATCTTCAAACCTCTATCCACAAACATCAATTCTCATCACTCAACCCTCAACGCTCAGTCCTCAATGTTCAATCCTCAATTCTCAATCCTCAATCCTCAATCGTCAACCTTCAATTCTCAATACTCAATCCTCAATACTCAATCTTCGATCCGCAATCCTCAATCCTCAATCCTCAATCCTCAATCCTCAATCCTCGATCCTCAATCTTCAATCCACAGTCCCAAATCCTCAATCTTCAATCCTCAATCCTCAGCACTCAATCATCAATCCTCACTACTCAATCTTCAATCCTCAATTCTCAATCCTCAATCCTCAATCCTCATTCTTCAATCCTCAATACCCAATCCTCAATCTTCAATCCTCTATCCTCAATCCACAATTCTCAATCCTCAATCCTCAATCTTCAATCCTCAATACTCAATCGTCAATCCTCAATCCTCAATCCTCAATCCTCAATCCACAATTCTCAATCCTCAATCCTCAATCCTCAGACCTCAAACATCAATACACAACCCTCAGTCCTTGTCCTCAATCCACAACCCTCAATCCTCAATCCTCAATCTTCAATCATCAATATTCAATCTTCAATCCTCAATCCTCAATCCTCAATCCTCAATCCTCAACCCTCAATGTTCAATCCGCAATACCCAATCCTCAATGTTCAATCCTCAATCCTCAATCCTCAATCCTCAATCCTCAATCCTCAATCTTCAATCCTCAATCCTCAGTCCTCAATGCTCAATCTTCAATGCACAATCCTCAATGCTCAATCATCAGTCTTCAATCCTCAATACTCAATCTTCAATCCTCAATCCTCAATCCTCAATCCTCAATCCTCATTCTTCAATCTTCAATACCCAATCCTCAATCCTCAATCTTTAATCCTCAATCCTCAATCCTCAATTCTCAATCCTCAATCCTCAGTCCTCAGTCCTCAAACCTCAATCCTGCACCCACATCCCTCATCCACAATCCTCAATACTCAATATTCAATCCTCAATCCTCAGTCCTCAATACTCAATCTTCAATCCTCGATCCTCAATCCTCAATCCTCAATCCTCAATCCTCGATCCTCAATCTTCAATCCTCAGTCCCAAATCCTCAATCTTCAATCTTCAATCCTCAACCATCAATCTTCAATCCTCATTACTCAATCTTCAATCCTCAATTCTCAATCCTCAATCCTCAATCTTCAATCCTCAATCCTCAATCCACAATTGTCAATCCTCAATCCTCAATCCTCAGACCTCAAACATCAATACACAACCCTCAGTCCTTGTCCTCAATCCACAACCCTCAATCCTCAACCCTCAATCTTCAATCATCAATATTCAATCTTCAATCCTCAATCCTCAATCCTCAATCCTCAATCCTCAACCCTCAATGTTCAATCCGCAATTCCCAATCCTCAATCTTCAATCCTCAATCCTCAATCCTCAATCCTCAGTCCTCAATCCTCAATCCTCAATCCTCAATCCTCAATCCTCAATCATCAATCCTCAATCCTCAATTCTTAATCCTCAGTCCTCAGTCCTCAGTCCTCAAACCTCAATCGTCAACCTTGAATTCTCAATACTCAATCCTCAATACTCAATCTTCGATCCTCAATCCTCAATCCTCAATCCTCAATCCTCAACCTTCAATCCTCAAAACTCAATCTTCAATCCTCGATCCTCAATACACAATCCTCAATCCTCAATCCTCAATCGTCAGTCTTCAATCCTCAATACACAATCTTCAAACATCAATCCTCAATCCTCAATCTTCAATCCTCATTCATCAATCCTCAATACCCAATCCTCAATCTTCAATCCTCAATCCTCAATCCTCAATTCTCAATCCTCAGTCCTCAGTCCTCAGTCCTCAAACCTCAATCCTCAACCCTCAGCCCTCATCCTCAATCCTCAATCCTCAACCCTCAATCCTCAATCTTCAATCCTCGATACTCAATCTTCAATCCTCAATCCTCAGTCCTCAAACCTCAATTCTGAATCCTCAATCCTGAATCCTCAATCTTCGGCCCTCAGTCCTCAACAGTCAGTTGTCAATCCTCAATCCTCAATAGAATATCCTCAATTCACAGTTTTCAATACACAATACTCAATCTGCAATCTTCAAACCTCTATCCACAAACATAAATTCTCATAACTCAACCCTCAACGCTCTGTCCTCAATGTTCAATCCTCAATCCTCAATCCTCAATCCTCAATCGTCAACCTTCAATTCTCAATACTCAATCTTCAGTCCTCAATCATCAATCTTCAATCATCAATATTCAGTTTTCAATCCTCAATCCTCAATCCTCAATCCTCAGTCCTCAACCCTCAATCCTCAATCTTCAATCCTCGATACTCAATCATCAATCCTCAATCCTCAATCCTCAATCCTCAATCGTCAACCTTCAATTCTCAATACTCAATCCTCAATACTCAATCTTCGATCCGCAATCCTCAATCCTCAATCCTCAATCCTCAATCCTCAATCCTCGATCCTCAATCTTCAATCCACAGTCCCAAATCCTCAATCTTCAATCCTCAATCCTCAGCCCTCAATCAGCAATCCTCATTACTCAATCTTCAAACCTCAATTCTCAATCCTCAATCCTCAATCCTCATTCTTCAATCCTCAATACCTAATCCTTAATACTCAATCCTCAATCTTCAATCCTCAAAACTCAATCTTCAATCCTCGATCCTCAATACTCAATCCTCAATCCTCAATCCTCAATCGTCAGTCTTCAATCCTCAATACTCAATTTCCAAACATCAATCCTCAATCCTCAATCCTCAATCCTCATTCATCAATCCTCAGTACCCAATCCTCAATCTTCAATCCTCAATCCTCAATCCTCAATTCTCAATCCTCAGTCCTCAGTCCTCAGTCCTCAAACCTCAATCCTCAACCCTCAGCCCTCATCCTCAATCCTCAATCCTCAACCCTCAATCCTCAATCTTCAATCCTCGATACTCAATCTTCAATCCTCAATCCTCAGTCCTCAAACCTCAATTCTGAATCCTCAATCCTGAATCCTCAATCTTCGGCCCTCAGTCCTCAACAGTCAGTTGTCAATCCTCAATCCTCAATAGAATATCCTCAATTCACAGTTTTCAATACACAATACTCAATCTGCAATCTTCAAACCTCTATCCACAAACATCAATTCTCATCACTCAACCCTCAACGCTCAGTCCTCAATGTTCAATCCTCAATCCTCAATCCTCAATCCTCAATCGTCAACCTTCAATTCTCAATACTCAATCCTCAATACTCAATCTTCGATCCTCAATCCTCAATCCTCAATCCTCAATCCTCAACCTTCAATCCTCAAAACTCAATCTTCAATCCTCGATCCTCAATACTCAATCCTCAATCCTCAATCCTCAATCGTCAGTCTCCAATCCTCAATACTCAATCTTCAAACATCAATCCTCAATCCTCAACCTTCAACCTTCAATTCTCAATACTCAATCTTCAGTCCTCAATCCTCAACCTTCAATCATCAATATTCAATCTTCAATCCTCAATCCTCAATCCTCAATCCTCAATCCTCAACCCTCAATGTTCAATCCGCAATACCCAATCCACAATCTTCAATCCTCAATCCCCAATCCTCAATCCTCAATCCTCAATCCTCAGTCCTCAATCCTCATTCTTCAATCCTCAATACCAAATCCTCAAACTTCAATCCTGAATCCTCAATTCTCGATCCTCAATCCTCGATCCTCACACCTCAAACATTAATACTCAACCCTCACTCCTCGTCCTCAATCCACAACCCTCAATCCTCAATCTTCAATCCTCAATCGTCAGTCTTCAATCCTCAATCCTCATTCTTCAATCCTCAATCCTCAATCCTCAATCCTCAATCCTCATTCTTCAATCCTCAATACCCATTACTCAATCTTCAATCTTCAATCCTCAATCCTCAATCCTCAATTCTCAATCCTCAATCCCCAGCCCTCAGTCCTCAAACCTCAATCCTCAACCCTCAGCCCTCATCGTCAATCCTCAATCTTCAATCCTCAATCCTCAATCTTCAATGCTTAATACTCAATCTTCAATCATCAATCTTCAATCCTCAATCCTCAGTCCTCAATACTCAATCTTCAATCCTCGATCCTCAATCCTCAATCCTCAATCGTCAATCCTCAATCCTCGATCCTCAATCTTCAATCCACAGTCCCAAATCCTCAATCTTCAATCCTCAATCCTCAGCCCTCAATCATCAATCCTCACTACTCAATCTTCAATCCTCAATTCTCAATCCTCAATCCTCAATCCTCATTCTTCAATCCTCAATACCCAATCCTCAATCTTCAATCCTCAATCCTCAATCCACAATTCTCAATCCTCAATCCTCAATCTTCAATCCTCAATACTCAATCGTCAATCATCAATCCTCAATCCTCAAACCTCAATCCACAATTCTCAATCCTCAATCCTCAATCCTCAGACCTCAAACATCAATACACAACCCTCAGTCCTTGTCCTCAATCCACAACCCTCAATCCTCAATCCTCAATCTTCAATCATCAATATTCAATCTTCAATCCTCAATCCTCAATCCCCAATCCTCAATCCTCAACCCTCAATGTTCAATCCGCAATACCCAATCCTCAATGTTCAATCCTCAACCCTCAATCCTCAATCCTCAATCGTCAACCTTCAATTCTCAATACTCAATCCTCAATACTCAATCTTCGATCCTCAATCCTCAATCCTCAATCCTCAATACTCAACCTTCAATCCTCAAAACTCAATCTTCAATCCTCGATCCTCAATACTCAATCCTCAATCCTCAATCCTCAATCGTCAGTCTTCAATCCTCAATACTCAATCTTCAAACATCAATCCTCAATCCTCAATCTTCAACCTTCAATTCTCAATACTCAATCTTCAGTCCTCAATCCTCAATCCTCAATCATCAATATTCAATCTTCAATCCTCAATCCTCAATCCTCTATCCTCAATCCTCAACCCTCAATGTTCAATCCGCAATACCCAATCCACAATCTTCAATCCTCAATCCCCAATCCTCAATCCTCAATCCTCAATCCTCAGTCCTCAATCCTCATTCTTCAATCCTCAATACCAAATCCTCAATCTTCAATCCTCAATCCTCAATCCTCAATTCTCGATCCTCAATCCTCGATCCTCACACCTCAAACATTAATACTCAACCCTCACTCCTCGTCCTCAATCCACAACCCTCAATCCTCAATCTTCAATCCTCAATCGTCAGTCTTCAATGCTCAATCCTCATTCTTCAATCCTCATTCCTCAATCCTCAATCCTCAATCCTCATTCTTCAATCCTCAATACCAAATCCTCAATCTTCAATCCTCAATCCTCAATCCTAAATTCTCAATCCTCAATCCTCGATCCTCAGACCTCAACCATCAATACTCAACACTCAGTCCTCGTCCTCAATCCACAACCCTCAATCCTCAATCCTCAATCTTCAATCATCAATATACAATCATCAATCCTCAATCCTCAATCCTCAATCCGAAATCTTCAATCCTCATTCTTCAATCCTCAATACCCATTACTCAATCTTCAATCTTCAATCCTCAATCCTCAATCCTCAATTCTCAATCCTGAATCCCCAGTCCTCAGTCCTCAAACCTCAATCCTCAACCCTCAGCCCTCATCGTCAATCCTCAATCTTCAATCCTCAATCCTCAATCTTCAATGCTTAATACTCAATCTTCAATCATCAATCTTCAATCCTCAATCCTCAGTCCTCAATACTCAATCTTCGATCCTCGATCCTCAATCCTCAATCCTCAATGCTCAATCCTCAATCCTCGATCCTCAATCTTCAATCCACAGTCCCAAATCCTCAATCTTCAATCCTCAATCCTCAGCCCGCAATCATCAATCCTCACTACTCAATCTTCAATCCTCAATTCTCAATCCTCAATCCTCAATCCTCATTCTTCAATCCTCAATACCAAATCCTCAATCTTCAATCCTCAATCCTCAATCCTCAATTCTCGATCCTCAATCCTCGATCCTCACACCTCAAACATTAATACTCAACCCTCACTCCTCGTCCTCAATCCACAACCCTCAATCCTCAATCCTCAATCTTCAATCATCAATATAAAATCTTCAGACCTCAATCCTCAATACTCAATCCTCAATCATCAATCCTCAATGTTCAATCCGCGATACCCAGTCCTCAATGTTCAATCCTCAATACCCAATCCTCAATCCTCAATCCTCAATCCTCAATCCTCATTCATCAATCCTCAATACCCAATCCTCAATCTTCAATCCTCGATCCTCAATCCTCAATCCTCAATCCTCAATCCTCAATCCTCAATCTTCAATCCTCAAAACTCAAGCTTCAATCCTCGATCCTCAATACTCAATCCTCAATCCTCAATCCTCAATCGTCAGTCTTCAATCCTCAATACTCAATCTTCAAACATCAATCCTCAATCCTCAATCCTCAATCCTCATTCATCAATCCTCAATACCCAATCCTCAATCTTCAAACCTCAATCCTCAATCCTCAATTCTCAATCCTCAGTCCTCAGTCCTCAGTCCTCAAACCTCAATCCTCAACCCTCAGCCCTCATCCTCAATCCTCAATCCTCAACCCTCAATCCTCAATCTTCAATTCTCGATACTCAATCATCAATCCTCAATCCTCAGTCCTCAAACCTCAATTCTGAATCCTCAATCCTGAATCCTCAATCTTCGGCCCTCAGTCCTCAACAGTCAGTTGTCAATCCTCAATCCTCAATAGAATATCCTCAATTCACAGTTGTCAATACACAATACTCAATCTGCAATCTTCAAACCTCTATCCACAAACATCAATTCTCATCACTCAACCCTCAACGCTCAGTCCTCAATGTTCAATCCTCAATCCTCAATCCTCAATCCTCAATCGTCAACCTTCAATTCTCTATACTCAATCCTCAATACTCAATCTTCGATCCTCAATCCTCAATCCTCAATCCTCAATCCCCAACCTTCAATCCTCAAAACTCAATCTTCAATCCTCGATCCTCGATACTCAATCCTCAATCCTCAATCCTCAATCGTCAGTCTTCAATCCTCAATACTCAATCTTCAAACATCAATCCTCAATCCTCAATCTTCAATCCTCATTCATCAATCCTCAATACCCAATCCTCAATCTTCAATCCTCAATCCTCAATCCTCAATTCTCAATCCTCAGTCCTCAGTCCTCAGTCCTCAAACCTCAATCCTCAACCCTCAGCCCTCATCGTCAATCCTCAATCCTCAACCCTCAATCCTCAATCTTCAATCCTCGATACTCAATCTTCAATCCTCAATCCTCAGTCCTCGAACCTCAATTCTGAATCCTCAATCCTGAATCCTCAATCTTCGGCCCTCAGTCCTCAACATTCTGTTGTCAATCCTCAATCCTCAATAGAATATCCTCAATTCACAGTTTTCAATACACAATGCTCAATCTGCAATCTTCAAACATCTATCCACAAACATAAATTCTCATAACTCAACCCTCAACGCTCAGTCCTCAATGTTCAATCCTCAATCCTCAATCCTCAATCCTCAATCGTCAACCTTCAATTCTCAATACTCAATCTTCAGTCCTCAATCCTCAATCTTCAATCATCAATATTCAATCTTCAATCCTCAATCCTCAATCCTCAATCCTCAATCCTCAACCCTCAATGTTCAATCCGCAATACCCAATCCACAATCTTCAATCCTCAATCCCCAATCCTCAATCCTCAATCCTCAATCCTCAGTCCTCAATCCTCATTCTTCAATCCTCAATACCAAATCCTCAATCTTCAATCCTCAATCCTCAATCCTAAATTCTCAATCCTCAATCCTCGATCCTCAGACCTCAAACATCAATACTCAACCCTCAGTCTTCGTCCTCAATCCACAACCCTCAATCGTCAATCCTCAATCTTCAATCATCAATATACAATCCTCAATCCTCAATCCTCAATCCTCAATCCTCAATCTTCAATCCTCATTCCTCAATCCTCAATACCCATTACTCAATCTTCAATCTTCAATCCTCAATCCTCAATCCTCAATTCTCAATCCTCAATCCCCAGTCTTCAGTCCTCAAACCTCAATCCTCAACCCTCAGCCCTCATCGTCAATCCTCAATCTTCAATCCTCAATCCTCAATCTTCAATGCTCAATACTCAATCTTCAATCATCAATCTTCAATCCTCAATCCTCAGTCCTCAATACTCAATCTTCAATCCTCGATCCTCAATCCTCAATCCTCAATCCTCAATCCTCAATCCTCGATCCTCAATCTTCAATCCACAGTCCCAAATCCTCAATCTTCAATCCTCAATCCTCAGCCCTCGATCATCAATCCTCATTACTCAATCTTCAATCCTCAATTCTCAATCCTCAATCCTCAATCCTCATTCTTCAATCCTCAATACCTAATCCTCAATCCTCAATCCTCAATCTTCAATCCTCAAAACTCAATCTTCAATCCTCGATCCTCAATACTCAATCCTCAATCCTCAATCCTCAATCGTCAGTCTTCAATCCTCAATACTCAATTTCCAAACATCAATCCTCAATCCTCAATCCTCAATACTCATTCATCAATCCTCAGTACCCAATCCTCAATCTTCAATCCTCAATCCTCAATCCTCAATTCTCAATCTTCAGTCCTCAGTCCTCAGTCCTCAAACCTCAATCCTCAACCCTCAGCCCTCATCCTCAATCCTCAATCCTCAACCCTCAATCCTCAATCTTCAATCCTCGATACTCAATCTTCAATCCTCAATCCTCAGTCCTCAAACCTCAATTCTGAATCCTCAATCCTGAATCCTCAATCTTCGGCCCTCAGTCCTCAACAGTCAGTTGTCAATCCTCAATCCTCAATAGAATATCCTCAATTCACAGTTTTCAATACACAATACTCAATCTGCAATCTTCAAACCTCTATCCACAAACATCAATTCTCATCACTCAACCCTCAACGCTCAGTCCTCAATGTTCAATCCTCAATCCTCAATCCTCAATCCTCAATCGTCAACCTTCAATTCTCAATACTCAATCCTCAATACTCAATCTTCGATCCTCAATCCTCAATCCTCAATCCTCAATCCTCAACCTTCAATCCTCAAAACTCAATCTTCAATCCTCGATCCTCAATACTCAATCCTCAATACTCAATCCTCAATCGTCAGTCTCCAATCCTCAATACTCAATCTTCAAACATCAATCCTCAATCCTCAATCTTCAACCTTCAATTCTCAATACTCAATCTTCAGTCCTCAATCCTCATTCTTCAATCCTCAATACCAAATCCTCAAACTTCAATCCTGAATCCTCAATTCTCGATCCTCAATCCTCGATCCTCACACCTCAAACATTAATACTCAACCCTCACTCCTCGTCCTCAATCCACAACCCTCAATCCTCAATCTTCAATCCTCAATCGTCAGTCTTCAATCCTCAATCCTCATTCTTCAATCCTCAATCCTCAATCCTCAATCCTCAATCCTCATCCTTCAATCCTCAATACCCATTACTCAATCTTCAATCTTCAATCCTCAATCCTCAATCCTCAATTCTCAATCCTCAATCCCCAGCCCTCAGTCCTCAAACCTCAATCCTCAACCCTCAGCCCTCATCGTCAATCCTCAATCTTAAATCCTCAATCCTCAATCTTCAATGCTTAATACTCAATCTTCAATCATCAATCTTCAATCCTCAATCCTCAGTCCTCAATACTCAATCTTCAATCCTCGATCCTCAATCCTCAATCCTCAATCCTCAATCCTCAATCCTCGATCCTCAATCTTCAATCCACAGTCCCTAATCCTCAATCTTCAATCCTCAATCCTCAGCCCTCAATCATCAATCCTCACTACTCAATCTTCAATCCTCAATTCTCAATCCTCAATCCTCAATCCTCATTCTTCAATCCTCAATACCCAATCCTCAATCTTCAATCCCCAATCCTCAATCCACAATTCTCAATCCTCAATCCTCAATCTTCAATCCTCAATACTCAATCGTCAATCATCAATCCTCAATCCTCAAACCTCAATCCACAATTCTCAATCCTCAATCCTCAATCCTCAGACCTCAAACATCAATACACAACCCTCAGTCCTTGTCCTCAATCCACAACCCTCAATCCTCAATCCTCAATCTTCAATCATCAATATTCAATCTTCAATCCTCAATCCTCAATCCTCAATCCTCAATCCTCAACCCTCAATGTTCAATCCGCAATACCCAATCCTCAATGTTCAATCCTCAATCCTCAATCCTCAATCCTCAATCGTCAACCTTCAATTCTCAATACTCAATCCTCAATACTCAATCTTCGATCCTCAATCCTCAATCCTCAATCCTCAATACTCAACCTTCAATCCTCAAAACTCAATCTTCAATCCTCGATCCTCAATACTCAATCCTCAATCCTCAATCCTCAATCGTCAGTCTTCAATCCTCAATACTCAATCTTCAAACATCAATCCTCAATCCTCAATCTTCAACCTTCAATTCTCAATACTCAATCTTCAGTCCTCAATCCTCAATCCTCAATCATCAATATTCAATCTTCAATCCTCAATCCTCAATCCTCAATCCTCAATCCTCAACCCTCAATGTTCAATCCGCAATACCCAATCCACAATCTTCAATCCTCAATCCCCAATCCTCAATCCTCAATCCTCAATCCTCAGTCCTCAATCCTCATTCTTCAATCCTCAATACCAAATCCTCAATCTTCAATCCTCAATCCTCAATCCTCAATTCTCGATCCTCAATCCTCGATCCTCACACCTCAAACATTAATACTCAACCCTCACTCCTCGTCCTCAATCCACAACCCTCAATCCTCAATCTTCAATCCTCAATCGTCAGTCTTCAACGCTCAATCCTCATTCTTCAATCCTCAATCCTCAATCCTCAATCCTAAATTCTCAATCCTCAATCCTCGATCCTCAGACCTCAAACATCAATACTCAACACTCAGTCCTCGTCCTCAATCCACAACCCTCAATCCTCAATCCTCAATCTTCAATCATCAATATACAATCCTCAATCCTCAATCCTCAATCCTCAATTCGAAATCTTCAATCCTCATTCTTCAATCCTCAATACCCATTACTCAATCTTCAATCTTCAATCCTCAATCCTCAATCCTCAATTCTCAATCCTGAATCCCCAGTCCTCAGTCCTCAAACCTCAATCCTCAACCCTCAGCCCTCGTCGTCAATCCTCAATCTTCAATCCTCAATCCTCAATCTTCAATGCTTAATACTCAATCTTCAATCATCAATCTTCAATCCTCAATCCTCAGTCCTCAATACTCAATCTTCGATCCTCGATCCTCAATCCTCAATCCTCAATCCTCAATCCTCAATCCTCGATCCTCAATCTTCAATCCACAGTCCCAAATCCTCAATCTTCAATCCTCTATCCTCAGCCCTCAATCATCAATCCTCACTACTCAATCTTCAATCCTCAATTCTCAAACCTCAATCCTCAATCCTCATTCTTCAATCCTCAATACCCAATCCTCAATCTTCAATCCTCAATCCTCAATCCACAATTCTCAATCCTCAATCCTCAATCTTCAATCCTCAATACTCAAACGTCAATCCTCAATCCTCAATCCTCAATCCTCAATCCACAATTCTCAATCCTCAATCCTCAATCCTCAGACCTCAAACATCAATACACAACCCTCAGTCCTTGTCCTCAATCCACAACCCTCAATCCTCAATCCTCAATCTTCAATCATCAATATTCAATCTTCAATCCTCAATCCTCAATCCTCAATCCTCAATTCTCAACCCTCAATGTTCAATCCGCAATACCCAATCCTCAATGTTCAATACTCAATCCTCAATCCTCAATCCTCAATCCTCAATCCTCAATCTTCAATCCTCAATACTCAGTCCTCAATACTCAATCTTCAATCCACAATCCTCAATCCTCAATCATCAGTCTTCAATCCTCAATACTCAATCTTCAATCCTCAATCCTCAATCCTCAATCCTCAATCCTCATTCTTCAATCTTCAATACCCAATCCTCAATCCTCAATCTTTAATCCTCAATCCTCGATCCTCAATTCCAATCCTCAATCCTCAGTCCTCAGTCCTCAAACCTCAATCCTCAACCCTCAGCCCTCATCGTCAATCCTCAATCTTCAATCCTCAATCCTCAATCTTCAATGCTTAATACTCAATCTTCAATCATCAATCTTCAATCCTCAATCCTCAGTCCTCAATACTCAATCTTCAATCCTCGATCCTCAATCCTCAATCCTCAATCCTCAATCCTCAATCCTCGATCCTCAATCTTCAATCCACAGTCCCAAATCCTCAATCTTCAATCCTCAATCCTCAGCCCTCAATCATCAATCCTCACTACTCAATCTTCAATCCTCAATTCTCAATCCTCAATCCTCAATCCTCATTCTTCAATCCTCAATACCCAATCCTCAATCTTCAATCCTCAATCCTCAATCCACAATTCTCAATCCTCAGTCCTCAATCTTCAATCCTCAATACTCAATCGTCAATCCTCAATCCTCAATCCTCAATCCTCAATCCACAATTCTCAATCCTCAATCCTCAATCCTCAGACCTCAAGCATCAATACACAACCCTCAGTCCTTGTCCTCAATCCACAACCCTCAATCCTCAATCCTCAATCTTCAATCATCAATATTCAATCTTCAATCCTCAATCCTCAATCATCAATATTCAATCTTCAATCCTCAATCCTCAATCCTCAATCCTCAATCCTCAACCCTCAATGTTCAATCCGCAATACCCAATCCACAATCTTCAATCCTCAATCCCCAATCCTCAATCCTCAATCCTCAATCCTCAGTCCTCAATCCTCATTCTTCAATCCTCAATACCAAATCCTCAATCTTCAATCCTCAATCCTCAATCCTAAATTCTCAATCCTCAATCCTCGATCCTCAGACCTCAAACATCAATACTCAACACTCAGTCCTCGTCCTCAATCCACAACCCTCAATCCTCAATCCTCAATCTTCAATCATCAATATACAATCCTCAATCCTCAATCCTCAATCCTCAATCCGAAATCTTCAATCCTCATTCTTCAATCCTCAATACCCATTACTCAATCTTCAATCTTCAATCCTCAATCCTCAATCCTCAATTCTCAATCCTGAATCCCCAGTCCTCAGTCCTCAAACCTCAATCCTCAACCTCAGCCCTCGTCGTCAATCCTCAATCTTCAATCCTCAATCCTCAATCTTCAATGCTTAATACTCAATCTTCAATCATCAATCTTCAATCCTCAATCCTCAGTCCTCAATACTCAATCTTCGATCCTCGATCCTCAATCCTCAATCCTCAATCCTCAATCCTCAATCCTCGATCCTCAATCTTCAATCCACAGTCCCAAATCCTCAATCTTCAATCCTCAATCCTCAGCCCTCAATCATCAATCCTCACTACTCAATCTTCAATCCTCAATTCTCAAACCTCAATCCTCAATCCTCATTCTTCAATCCTCAATACCCAATCCTCAATCTTCAATCCTCAATCCTCAATCCACAATTCTCAATCCTCAATCCTCAATCTTCAATCCTCAATACTCAATCGTCAATCCTCAATCCTCAATCCTCAATCCTCAATCCACAATTCTCAATCCTCAATCCTCAATCCTCAGACCTCAAACATCAATACACAACCCTCAGTCCTTGTCCTCAATCCACAACCCTCAATCCTCAATCCTCAATCTTCAATCATCAATATTCAATCTTCAATCCTCAATCCTCAATCCTCAATCCTCAATCCTCAATTCTCAACCCTCAATGTTCAATCCGCAATACCCAATCCTCAATGTTCAATACTCAATCCTCAATCCTCAATCCTCAATCCTCAATCCTCAATCTTCAATCCTCAATACTCAGTCCTCAATACTCAATCTTCAATCCACAATCCTCAATCCTCAATCATCAGTCTTCAATCCTCAATACTCAATCTTCAATCCTCAATCCTCAATCCTCAATCCTCAATCCTCATTCTTCAATCTTCAATACCCAATCCTCAATCCTCAATCTTTAATCCTCAATCCTCGATCCTCAATTCCAATCCTCAATCCTCAGTCCTCAGTCCTCAAACCTCAATCCTCAACCCTCAGCCCTCATCGTCAATCCTCAATCTTCAATCCTCAATCCTCAATCTTCAATGCTTAATACTCAATCTTCAATCATCAATCTTCAATCCTCAATCCTCAGTCCTCAATACTCAATCTTCAATCCTCGATCCTCAATCCTCAATCCTCAATCCTCAATCCTCAATCCTCGATCCTCAATCTTCAATCCACAGTCCCAAATCCTCAATCTTCAATCCTCAATCCTCAGCCCTCAATCATCAATCCTCACTACTCAATCTTCAATCCTCAATTCTCAATCCTCAATCCTCAATCCTCATTCTTCAATCCTCAATACCCAATCCTCAATCTTCAATCCTCAATCCTCAATCCACAATTCTCAATCCTCAATCCTCAATCTTCAATCCTCAATACTCAATCGTCAATCCTCAATCCTCAATCCTCAATCCTCAATCCACAATTCTCAATCCTCAATCCTCAATCCTCAGACCTCAAGCATCAATACACAACCCTCAGTCCTTGTCCTCAATCCACAACCCTCAATCCTCAATCCTCAATCTTCAATCATCAATATTCAATCTTCAATCCTCAATCCTCAATCCTCAATCCTCAATCCTCAACCCTCAATGTTCAATCCGCAATACCCAATCCTCAATGTTCAATCCTCAATCCTCAATCCTCAATCCTCAATCGTCAACCTTCAATTCTCAATACTCAATCCTCAATACTCAATCTTCGATCCTCAATCCTCAATCCTCAATCCTCAATCCTCAACCTTCAATCCTCAAAACTCAATCTTCAATCCTCGATCCTCAATACTCAATCCTCAATCCTCAATCATCAATCGTCAGTCTTCAATCCTCAATACTCAATCTTCAAACATCAATCCTCAATCCTCAATCTTCAACCTTCAATTCTCAATACTCAATCTTCAGTCCTCAATCCTCAATCCTCAATCATCAATATTCAATCTTCAATCCTCAATCCTCAATCCTCAATCCTCAATCCTCAACCCTCAATGTTCAATCCGCAATACCCAATCCACAATCTTCAATCCTCAATACCCAATCCTCAATCCTCAATCCTCAATCCTCAGTCCTCAATCCTCATTCTTCAATCCTCAATACCATATCCTCAGTCTTCAATCCTCAATCCTCAATCCTCAATTCTCGATCCTCAATCCTCGATCCTCAATCCTCAATCCTCAATCCTCAATCCTCAATCCTCGATCCTCAATCTTCAATCCACAGTCCCAAATCCTCAATCTTCAATCCTCAATCCTCAGCCCTCAATCATCAATCCTCACTACTCAATCTTCAATCCTCAATTCTCAAACCTCAATCCTCAATCCTCATTCTTCAATCCTCAATACCCAATCCTCAATCTTCAATCCTCAATCCTCAATCCACAATTCTCAATCCTCAATCCTCAATCTTCAATCCTCAATACTCAATCGTCAATCCTCAATCCTCAATCCTCAATCCTCAATCCACAATTCTCAATCCTCAATCCTCAATCTTCAATCCTCAATACTCAATCGTCAATCCTCAATCCTCAATCCTCAATCCTCAATCCACAATTCTCAATCCTCAATCCTCAATCCTCAGACCTCAAACATCAATACACAACCCTCAGTCCTTGTCCTCAATCCACAACCCTCAATCCTCAATCCTCAATCTTCAATCATCAATATTCAATCTTCAATCCTCAATCCTCAATCCTCAATCCTCAATCCTCAATTCTCAACCCTCAATGTTCAATCCGCAATACCCAATCCTCAATGTTCAATACTCAATCCTCAATCCTCAATCCTCAATCCTCAATCCTCAATCTTCAATCCTCAATACTCAGTCCTCAATACTCAATCTTCAATCCACAATCCTCAATCCTCAATCATCAGTCTTCAATCCTCAATACTCAATCTTCAATCCTCAATCCTCAATCCTCAATCCTCAATCCTCATTCTTCAATCTTCAATACCCAATCCTCAATCCTCAATCTTTAATCCTCAATCCTCGATCCTCAATTCCAATCCTCAATCCTCAGTCCTCAGTCCTCAAACCTCAATCCTCAACCCTCAGCCCTCATCGTCAATCCTCAATCTTCAATCCTCAATCCTCAATCTTCAATGCTTAATACTCAATCTTCAATCATCAATCTTCAATCCTCAATCCTCAGTCCTCAATACTCAATCTTCAATCCTCGATCCTCAATCCTCAATCCTCAATCCTCAATCCTCAATCCTCGATCCTCAATCTTCAATCCACAGTCCCAAATCCTCAATCTTCAATCCTCAATCCTCAGCCCTCAATCATCAATCCTCACTACTCAATCTTCAATCCTCAATTCTCAATCCTCAATCCTCAATCCTCATTCTTCAATCCTCAATACCCAATCCTCAATCTTCAATCCTCAATCCTCAATCCACAATTCTCAATCCTCAATCCTCAATCTTCAATCCTCAATACTCAATCGTCAATCCTCAATCCTCAATCCTCAATCCTCAATCCACAATTCTCAATCCTCAATCCTCAATCCTCAGACCTCAAGCATCAATACACAACCCTCAGTCCTTGTCCTCAATCCACAACCCTCAATCCTCAATCCTCAATCTTCAATCATCAATATTCAATCTTCAATCCTCAATCCTCAATCCTCAATCCTCAATCCTCAACCCTCAATGTTCAATCCGCAATACCCAATCCTCAATGTTCAATCCTCAATCCTCAATCCTCAATCCTCAATCGTCAACCTTCAATTCTCAATACTCAATCCTCAATACTCAATCTTCGATCCTCAATCCTCAATCCTCAATCCTCAATCCTCAACCTTCAATCCTCAAAACTCAATCTTCAATCCTCGATCCTCAATACTCAATCCTCAATCCTCAATCATCAATCGTCAGTCTTCAATCCTCAATACTCAATCTTCAAACATCAATCCTCAATCCTCAATCTTCAACCTTCAATTCTCAATACTCAATCTTCAGTCCTCAATCCTCAATCCTCAATCATCAATATTCAATCTTCAATCCTCAATCCTCAATCCTCAATCCTCAATCCTCAACCCTCAATGTTCAATCCGCAATACCCAATCCACAATCTTCAATCCTCAATACCCAATCCTCAATCCTCAATCCTCAATCCTCAGTCCTCAATCCTCATTCTTCAATCCTCAATACCATATCCTCAGTCTTCAATCCTCAATCCTCAATCCTCAATTCTCGATCCTCAATCCTCGATCCTCACACCTCAAACATTAATACTCAACCCTCACTCCTCGTCCTCAATCCACAACCCTCAATCCTCAATCTTCAATCCTCAATCGTCAGTCTTCAATCCTCAATCCTCATTCTTCAATCCTCAATCCTCAATCCTCAATCCTCAGTCCTCGTTCTTCAATCCTCAATACCAAATCCTCAATCTTCAATCCTCAATCCTCAATCCTAAATTCTCAATCCTCAATCCTCGATCCTCAGACCTCAAACATCAATACTCAACACACAGTCCTCGTCCTCAATCCACAACCCTCAATCCTCAATCCTCAATCTTCAATCATCAATATACAATCCTCAATCCTCAATCCTCAATCCTCAATCCGAAATCTTCAATCCTCATTCTTCAATCCTCAATACCCATTACTCAATCTTCAATCTTCAATCCTCAATCCTCAATCCTCAATTCGCAATCCTCAATCCCCAGTCCTCAGTCCTCAAACCTCAATCCTCAACCCTCAGCCCTCATCGTCAATCCTCAATCTTCAATCCTCAATCCTCAATCTTCAATGCTTAATACTCAATCTTCAATCATCAATCTTCAATCCTCAATCCTCAGTCCTCAATACTCAATCTTCAATCCTCGATCCTCAATCCTCAATCCTCAATCCTCAATCCTCAATCCTCGATCCTCAATCTTCAATCCACAGTCCCAAATCCTCAATCTTCAATCCTCAATCCTCAGCCCTCAATCATCAATCCTCACTACTCAATCTTCAATCCTCAATTCTCAATCCTCAATCCTCAATCCTCATTCTTCAATCCTCAATACCCAATCCTCAATCTTCAATCCTCAATCCTCAATCCTCAATCCTCAACCCTCAATGTTCAATCCGCAATACCCAATCCTCAATGTTCAATCCTCAATCCTCAATCCTCAATCCTCAATCCTCAATCCTCAATCTTCAATCCTCAATCCTCAGTCCTCAATACTCAATCTTCAATCCACAATCCTCAATCCTCAATCATCAGTCTTCAATCCTCAATACTCAATCTTCAATCCTCAATCCTCAATCCTCAATCCTCAATCCTCATTCTTCAATCTTCAATACCCAATCCTCAATCCTCAATCTTTAATCCTCAATCCTCAATCCTCAATTCCAATCCTCAATCCTCAGTCCTCAGTCCTCAAACCTCAATCCTCAACCCTCATCCCTCATCCACAATCCTCAATTCTCAATCTTCAATCCTCAATCCTCAGTCCTCAATACTCAATCTTCAATCCTCGATCCTCAATCCTCAATCCTCAATCCTCAATCCTCGATCCTCAATCCCCAATCTTCAATCCTCAATCCTCAATCCACAATTGTCAATCCTCAATCCTCAATCCTCAGACCTCAAACATCAATACACAACCCTCAGTCCTTGTCCTCAATCCACAACACTCAATCCTCAACCCTCAATCTTCAATCATCAATATTCAATCTTCAATCCTCAATCCTCAATCCTCAATCCTCAATCCTCAACCCTCAATGTTCAATCCGCAATTCCCACTCCTCAATCTTCAATCCTCAATCCTCAATCCTCAATCCTCAATCCTAAATCCTCAATCCTCAATCCTCAAACCTCAATCCTCAATCCTCAATTTTCAATCCTCAAAACTCAATATTCAATCTTCAATCCTCAATCCTCAATCCTCAATCCTCAATCCTCAACCCTCAATGTTCAATCCGCAATTCCCAATCCTCAATCTTCAATCCTCAATCCTCAATCCTCAATCCTCAATGCTCAATCCTCAATCCTCAATCCTCAATCCTCAATCCTCAATCCTCAATCCTCAATCCTCAATTTTCAATCCTCAAAACTCAATCTTCAATCCTCGATCCTCAATACTCAATCCTCAATCCTCAATCCTCAATCGTCAGTCTTCAATCCTCAATACTCAATCTTCAAACACCAATCCTCAATCCTCAATCCTCAATCCTCATTCATCAATCCTCAATACCCAATCCTCAATCTTCAATCATCAATCCTCAATCCTCAATTCTCAATCCTCAGTCCTCAGTCCTCAGTCCTCAAACCTTAATCCTCAACCCTCAGCCCTCATCCTCAATCCTCAATCCTCAACACTCAATCCTCAATCTTCAATCCTCGATACTCAATCATCAATCCTCAATCCTCAGTCCTCAAACCTCAATTCTGAATCCTCAATCCTGAATCCTCAATCTTTGGCCCTCAGTCCTCAGCAGTCAGTTGTCAATCCTCAATCCTCAATAGAATATCCTCAACTCACAGTTTTCAATACACAATACTCAATCTGCAATCTTCAAACCTCTATCCACAAACATCAATTCTCATCACTCAACCCTCAACGCTCAGTCCTCAATGTTCAATCCTCAATCCTCAATCCTCAATCCTCAATCGTCAACGTTCAATTCTCAATACTCAATCCTCAATACTCAATCATCGATCCTCAATCCTCAATCCTCAATCCTCAATCTTCAACCTTCAATCCTCAAAACTCAATCTTCAACCCTCGATCCTCAATACTCAATACTCAATTCTCAATCCTCAATCCTCAATCGTCAGTCTTCAATCCTCAATACTCAATCTTCAAACATCAATCCTCAATCCTCAATCTTCAATCCTCATTCATCAATCCTCAATACCCAATCCTCAATCTTCAATCCTCAATCCTCAATCCTCAATTCTCAATCCCCAATCCTCAATCCTCAGTCCTCAAACCTCAATCCTCAACCCTCAGCCCTCATCGTCAATCCTCAATCTTCAATCCTCAATCCTCAATCTTCAATGCTCAATACTCAACCTTCAACCCACAATCCTCAATTCTCAATCCTCAATCCTCAATCATCAATCCTCAATCCTCAATCCTCAATCCTCAATCGTCAGTCTTCAATCCTCAATACTCAATCTTCAATCCTCAGTCCTCAATCCTCAATCCTCATTCTTCAATCCTCAATACCCAATCCTCAATCCTCAATCTTTAATCCTCAAGCCTCAATCCTCAATTCTCAATCCTCAATCCTCAGTCCTCAGTCCTCAAGCCTCAATCCTCAACCCTCATCCCGCATCCACAATCCTCAATCCTCAATCTTCAATCCTCAATCCTCAGTCCTCAATACTCAACCTTCAATCCTCGATCCTCAATCCTCAATCCTCAATCCTCAATCCTCGATCCTCAATCTTCAATCCTCAGTCCCAAATCCTCAATCTTCAATCCTCAATCCTCAACCCTCAATCGTCAATCCTCATTACTCAATCCTGAATCCTCAATCCTCAATCCTCAATCCTCAATCCTCATCCTTCAATCCTCAATACCCAATCCTCAATCTTCAATCCTCAATCCTCAATCCACAATTCGCAATCCTCAATCCTCAATCCTCAGACCTCAAACATCAATAAACAACCCTCAGTCCTTGTCCTCAATCCACAACCCTCAATCCTCAATCCTCAATCTTCAATCATCAATATTCAACCTTCAATCCTCAATCCTCAATCCTCAATCCTCAATCCTCAACCCTCAATGTTCAATCCGCAATACCCAATCCTCAATGTTGAATCCTCAATCCTCAATCCTCAATCCTCAATCCTCAATCCTCAATCTTCAATCCTCAATCCTCAGTCCTCAATACTCAATCTTCAATCCACAATCCTCAATCCTCAATCCTCAATACTCAATCTTCGATCCTCAATCCTCAATCCTCAATCCTCAATCCTCAGTACCCAATCCTCAGTCTTCAATCCTCAATCCTCAATCCTCAATTCTCAATCCTCAGTCCTCAGTCCTCAGTCCTCAAACCTCAATCCTCAACCCTCAGCCCTCATCCTCAATCCTCAATCCTCAACCCTCAATCCTCAATCTTCAATCCTCGATACTCAATCTTCAATCCTCAATCCTCAGTCCTCAAACCTCAATTCTGAATCCTCAATCCTGAATCCTCAATCTTCGGCCCTCAGTCCTCAACAGTCAGTTGTCAATCCTCAATCCTCAATAGAATATCCTCAATTCACAGTTTTCAATACACAATACTCAATCTGCAATCTTCAAACCTCTATCCACAAACATCAATTCTCATGCACTCAACCCTCAACGCTCAGTCCTCAATGTTCAATCCTCAATCCTCAATCCTCAATCCTCAATCGTCAACCTTCAATTATCAATACTCAATCCTCAATACTCAATCTTCGATCCTCAATCCTCAATCCTCAACCTTCAATCCTCAAAACTCAATCTTCAATCCTCGATCCTCAATACTCAATCCTCAATCCTCAATACTCAATCGTCAGTCTTCAATCCTCAATACTCAATCTTCAAACATCAATCCTCAATCCTCAATCTTCAACCTTCAATTCTCAATACTCAATCTTCAGTCCTCAATCCTCAATCTTCAATCATCAATATTCAATCTTCAATCCTCAATCCTCAATCCTCAATCCTCAATCCTCAACCCTCAATGTTCAATCCGCAATACCCAATCCACAATCTTCAATCCTCAATCCCCAATCCTCAATCCTCAATCCTCAATCCTCAATCCTCAGTCCTCAATCCTCATTCTTCAATCCTCAATACCAAATCCTCAATCTTCAATCCTCATTCCTCAATCCTCAATTCTCGATCCTCAATCCTCGATCCTCACACCTCAAACATTAATACTCAACCCTCACTCCTCGTCCTCAATCCACAACCCTCAATCCTCAATCTTCAATCCTCAATCGTCAGTCTTCAATCCTCAATCCTCATTCTTCAGTCCTCAATCCTCAATCCTCAATCCTCAATCCTCAATCTTCAATCCTCATTCTTCAATCCTCAATACCCATTACTCAATCTTCAATCTTCAATCCTCAATCCTCAATCCTCAATTCTCAATCCTCAATCCCCAGTCCTCAGCCCTCAAACCTCAATCCTCAACCCTCAGCCCTCTTCGTCAATCCTCAATCTTCAATCCTCAATCCTCAATCTTCAATGCTTAATACTCAATCTTCAATCATCAATCTTCAATCCTCAATCCTCAGTCCTCAATACTCAATCTTCAATCCTCGATCCTCAATCCTCAATCCTCAATCCTCAATCCTCAATCCTCGATCCTCAATCTTCAATCCACAGTCCCAAATCCTCAATCCTCAATCCTCAATCCTCAGCCCTCAATCATCAATCCTCACTACTCAATCTTCAAACCTCAATCCTCAATCCTCAATCCTCATTCTTCAATCTTCAATACCCAATCCTCAATCCTCAATCTTTAATCCTCAATCCTCAATCCTCAATTCCAATCCTCAATCCTCAGTCCTCAGTCCTCAAACCTCAATCCTCAACCCTCATCCCTCATCCACAATCCTCAATTCTCAATCTTCAATCCTCAATCCTCAGTCCTCAATACTCAATCTTCAATCCTCGATCCTGAATCCTCAATCCTCAATCCTCAATCCTCGATCCTCAATCTTCAATCCTCAGTCCCAAATCCTCAATCTTCAATCCTCAATCCTCAACCATCAATCTTCAATCCTCATTACTCAATCTTCAATCCTCAATTCTCTATCCTCAATCCTCAATCTTCAATCCTCAATCCTCAATCCACAATTGTCAATCCTCAATCCTCAATCCTCAGACCTCAAACATCAATACACAACCCTCAGTCCTTGTCCTCAATCCACAACACTCAATCCTCAACCCTCAATCTTCAATCATCAATATTCAATCTTCAATCCTCAATCCTCAATCCTCAATCCTCAATCCTCAACCCTCAATGTTCAATCCGCAATTCCCACTCCTCAATCTTCAATCCTCAATCCTCAATCCTCAATCCTCAATCCTAAATCCTCAATCCTCAATCCTCAAACCTCAATCCTCAATCCTCAATTTTCAATCCTCAAAACTCAATATTCAATCTTCAATCCTCAACCCTCAATCCTCAATCCTCAATCCTCAACCCTCAATGTTCAATCCGCAATTCCCAATCCTCAATCTTCAATCCTCAATCCTCAATCCTCAATCCTCAATCCTCAATCCTCAATCCTCAATCCTCAATCCTCAATCCTCAATCCTCAATCCTCAATCCTCAATCCTCAATTTTCAATCCTCAAAACTCAATCTTCAATCCTCGATCCTCAATACTCAATCCTCAATCCTCAATCCTCAATCGTCAGTCTTCAATCCTCAATACTCAATCTTCAAACATCAATCCTCAATCCTCAATCCTCAATCCTCATTCATCAATCCTCAATACCCAATCCTCAATCTTCAATCATCAATCCTCAATCCTCAAATCTCAATCCTCAGTCCTCAGTCCTCAGTCCTCAAACCTTAATCCTCAACCCTCAGCCCTCATCCTCAATCCTCAATCCTCAACACTCAATCCTCAATCTTCAATCCTCGATACTCAATCATCAATCCTCAATCCTCAGTCCTCAAACCTCAATTCTGAATCCTCAATCCTGAATCCTCAATCTTTGGCCCTCAGTCCTCAGCAGTCAGTTGTCAATCCTCAATCCTCAATAGAATATCCTCAATTCACAGTTTTCAATACACAATGCTCAATCTGCAATCTTCAAACCTCTATCCACAAACATCAATTCTCATCACTCAACCCTCAACGCTCAGTCCTCAATGTTCAATCCTCAATCCTCAATCCTCAATCCTCAATCGTCAACCTTCAATTCTCAATACTCAATCCTCAATACTCAATCATCGATCCTCAATCCTCAGTCCTCAATCCTCAATCCTCAACCTTCAATCCTCAAAACTCAATCTTCAACCCTCGATCCTCAATACTCAATACTCAATTCTCAATCCTCAATCCTCAATCGTCAGTCTTCAATCCTCAATACTCAATCTTCAAACATCAATCCTCAATCCTCAATCTTCAATCCTCATTCATCAATCCTCAATACCCAATCCTCAATCTTCAATCCTCAATCCTCAATCCTCAATTCTCAATCCCCAATCCTCAATCCTCAGTCCTCAAACCTCAATCCTCAACCCTCAGCCCTCATCGTCAATCCTCAATCTTCAATCCTCAATCCTCAATCTTCAATGCTCAATACTCAACCTTCAATCCACAATCCTCAATTCTCAATCCTCAATCCTCAATCATCAATCCTCAATCCTCAATCCTCAATCCTCAATCGTCAGTCTTCAATCCTCAATACTCAATCTTCAATCCTCAGTCCTCAATCCTCAATCCTCATTCTTCAATCCTCAATACCCAATCCTCAATCCTCAATCTTTAATCCTCAAGCCTCAATCCTCAATTCTCAATCCTCAATCCTCAGTCCTCAGTCCTCAAACCTCAATCCTCAACCCTCATCCCGCATCCACAATCCTCAATCCTCAATCTTCAATCCTCAATCCTCAGTCCTCAATACTCAACCTTCAATCCTCGATCCTCAATCCTCAATCCTCAATCCTCAATCCTCGATCCTCAATCTTCAATCCTCAGTCCCAAATCCTCAATCTTCAATCCTCAATCCTCAACCCTCAATCGTCAATCCTCATTACTCAATCCTGAATCCTCAATCCTCAATCCTCAATCCTCAATCCTCATCCTTCAATCCTCAATACCCAATCCTCAATCTTCAATCCTCAATCCTCAATCCACAATTCTCAATCCTCAATCCTCAATCCTCAGACCTCAAACATCAATAAACAACCCTCAGTCCTCATCCTCAATCCTGAATCCTCAACCCTCAATCCTCAATCTTCAATCCTCGATACTCAATCTTCAATCCTCAATCCTCAGTCCTCAAACCTCAATTCTGAATCCTCAATCCTGAATCCTCAATCTTCGGCCCTCAGTCCTCAACAGTCAGTTGTCAATCCTCAATCCTCAATAGAATATCCTCAATTCACAGTTTTCAATACACAATACTCAATCTGCAATCTTCAAACCTCTATCCACAAACATCAATTCTCATCACTCAACCCTCAACGCTCAGTCCTCAATGTTCAATCCTCAATCCTCAATCCTCAATCCTCAATCGTCAACGTTCAATTCTCAATACTCAATCCTCAATACTCAATCATCGATCCTCAATCCTCAATCCTCAATCCTCAATCTTCAACCTTCAATACTCAAAACTCAATCTTCAACCCTCGATCCTCAATACTCAATACTCAATTCTCAATCCTCAATCCTCAATCGTCAGTCTTCAATCCTCAATACTCAATCTTCAAACATCAATCCTCAATCCTCAATCTTCAATCCTCATTCATCAATCCTCAATACCCAATCCTCAATCTTCAATCCTCAATCCTCAATCCTCAATTCTCAATCCCCAATCCTCAATCCTCAGTCCTCAAACCTCAATCCTCAACCCTCAGCCCTCATCGTCAATCCTCAATCTTCAATCCTCAATCCTCAATCTTCAATGCTCAATACTCAACCTTCAACCCACAATCCTCAATTCTCAATCCTCAATCCTCAATCATCAATCCTCAATCCTCAATACTCAATCCTCAATCGTCAGTCTTCAATCCTCAATACTCAATCTTCAATCCTCAGTCCTCAATCCTCAATCCTCATTCTTCAATCCTCAATACCCAATCCTCAATCCTCAATCTTTAATCCTCAAGCCTCAATCCTCAATTCTCAATCCTCAATCCTCAGTCCTCAGTCCTCAAACCTCAATCCTCAACCCTCATCCCGCATCCACAATCCTCAATCCTCAATATTCAATCCTCAATCCTCAGTCCTCAATACTCAACCTTCAATCCTCGATCCTCAATCCTCAATCCTCAATCCTCAATCCTCGATCCTCAATCTTCAATCCTCAGTCCCAAATCCTCAATCTTCAATCCTCAATCCTCAACCCTCAATCGTCAATCCTCATTACTCAATCCTGAATCCTCAATCCTCAATCCTCAATCCTCAATCCTCATCCTTCAATCCTCAATACCCAATCCTCAATCTTCAATCCTCAATCCTCAATCCACAATTCTCAATCCTCAATCCTCAATCCTCAGACCTCAAACATCAATAAACAACCCTCAGTCCTTGTCCTCAATCCACAACCCTCAATCCTCAATCCTCAATCTTCAATCATCAATATTCAACCTTCAATCCTCAATCCTCAATCCTCAATCCTCAATCCTCAACCCTCAATGTTCAATCCGCAATACCCAATCCTCAATGTTGAATCCTCAATCCTCAATCCTCAATCCTCAATCCTCAATCCTCAATCTTCAATCCTCAATCCTCAGTCCTCAATACTCAATCTTCAATCCACAATCCTCAATCCTCAATCCTCAATACTCAATCTTCGATCCTCAATCCTCAATCCTCAATCCTCAATCCTCAGTACCCAATCCTCAATCTTCAATCCTCAATCCTCAATCCTCAATTCTCAATCCTCAGTCCTCAGTCCTCAGTCCTCAAACCTCAATCCTCAACCCTCAGCCCTCATCCTCAATCCTCAATCCTCAACCCTCAATCCTCAATCTTCAATCCTCGATACTCAATCTTCAATCCTCAATCCTCAGTCCTCAAACCTCAATTCTGAATCCTCAATCCTGAATCCTCAATCTTCGGCCCTCAGTCCTCAACAGTCAGTTGTCAATCCTCAATCCTCAATAGAATATCCTCAATTCACAGTTTTCAATACACAATACTCAATCTGCAATCTTCAAACCTCTATCCACAAACATCAATTCTCATGCACTCAACCCTCAACGCTCAGTCCTCAATGTTCAATCCTCAATCCTCAATCCTCAATCCTCAATCGTCAACCTTCAATTATCAATACTCAATCCTCAATACTCAATCTTCGATCCTCAATCCTCAATCCTCAACCTTCAATCCTCAAAACTCAATCTTCAATCCTCGATCCTCAATACTCAATCCTCAATCCTCAATCCTCAATCGTCAGTCTTCAATCCTCAATACTCAATCTTCAAACATCAATCCTCAATCCTCAATCTTCAACCTTCAATTCTCAATACTCAATCTTCAGTCCTCAATCCTCAATCTTCAATCATCAATATTCAATCTTCAATCCTCAATCCTCAATCCTCAATCCTCAATCCTCAACCCTCAATGTTCAATCCGCAATACCCAATCCACAATCTTCAATCCTCAATCCCCAATCCTCAATCCTCAATCCTCAATCCTCAATCCTCAGTCCTCAATCCTCATTCTTCAATCCTCAATACCAAATCCTCAATCTTCAATCCTCATTCCTCAATCCTCAATTCTCGATCCTCAATCCTCGATCCTCACACCTCAAACATTAATACTCAACCCTCACTCCTCGTCCTCAATCCACAACCCTCAATCCTCAATCCTCAATCTTCAATCATCAATATACTATCCTCAATCCTCAATTCTCAATCCTCAATCCTCAATCTTCAATCCTCATTCTTCAATCCTCAATACCCATTACTCAATCTTCAATCTTCAATCCTCAATCCACAATCCTCAATTCTCAATCCTCAATCCCCAGTCCTCAGTCCTCAAACCTCAATCCTCAATCCTCAACCCTCAGCCCTCATCGTCAATCCTCAATCTTCAATCCTCAATCCTCAATCTTCAATGCTCAATACTCAATCTTCAATCATCAATTTTCAATCCTCAATCCTCAGTCCTCAATACTCAATCTTCAATCCTCGATCCTCAATCCTCAATCCTCAATCCTCAATCCTCAATCCTCGATCCTCAATCTTCAATCCACAGTCCCAAATCCTCAATCTTCAATCCTCAATCCTCAGCCCTCAATCATCAATCCTCATTACTCAATCTTCAATCCTCAATTCTCAATCCTCAATCCTCAATCCTCATTCTTCAATCCTCAATACCTAATCCTCAATCTTCAATCCTCAATCCTCAATCCACAGTTCTCAATCCTCAATCCTCAATCTTCAATCCTCAATACTCAATCGTCAATCCTCAATCCTCAATCCTCAATCCTCAATCCTCAGTGTTCAATCCGCGATACCCAATCCTCAATGTTCAATCCTCAATCCTCAATCCTCAATCCTCAATCCTCAATCCTCAATCTTCAATTCTCAATCCTCAGTCCTCAATACTCAATCTTCAATCCACAATCCTCAATCCTCAATCCCCAATCTTCAATCATCAATATTCAATCTTCAATCCTCAATCCTCAATCCTCAATCCTCAATCCTCAACCCTCAATGTTCAATCCGCAATACCCAATCCTCAATGTTCAATCCTCAATCCTCAATCCTCAATCCTCAATCCTCAATCCTCAATCTTCAATCCTCAATCCTCAGTCCTCAATACTCAATCTTCAATCCACAATCCTCAATCCTCAATCATCAGCCTTCAATCCTCAATACTCAATCTTCAATCCTCAATCCTCAATCCTCAATCCTGAATCCTCATTCTTCAATCCTCAATACCCAATCCTCAATCCTCAATCTTTAATCCTCAATCCTCAATCCTCAATTCTCAATCCTCAATCCTCAGTCCTCAGTCCTCAAACCTCAATCCTCAACCCTCATCCCTCATCCACAATCCTCAATCCTCAATCTTCAATCCTCAATCCTCAGTCCTCAATACTCAATCTTCAATCCTCGATCCTCAATCCTCAATCCTCAATCCTCAATCCTCGATCCTCAATCTTCAATCCTCAGTCCCAAATCCTCAATCTTCAATCCTCAATCCTCAACCATCAATCTTCAATCCTCATTACTCAATCTTCAATCCTCAATTCTCAATCCTCAATCCTCAATCTTCAATCCTCAATCCTCAATCCACAATTGTCAATCCTCAATCCTCAATCCTCAGACCTCAAACATCAATACACAACCCTCAGTCCTTGTCCTCAATCCACAACCCTCAATCCTCAGCCCTCAATCTTCAATCATCAATATTCAATCTTCAATCCTCAATCCTCAATCCTCAATCCTCAATCCTCAACCCTCAATGTTCAATCCGCAATTCCCAATCCTCAATCTTCAATCCTCAATCCTCAATCCTCAATCCTCAATCCTCAATCCTCAATCCTCAATCCTCAATCCTCAATCCTCAATCCTCAATCCTCAATCCTCAATCCTCAATCCTCAATCCTCAATTATCAATCCTCAAAACTCAATCTTCAAACATCAATCCTCAATCCTCAATCCTCAATCCTCATTCATCAATCCTAAATACCCAATCCTCAATCTTCAATCCTCAATCCTCAATCCTCAATTCTCAATCCACAGTCCTCAGTCCTCAGTCCTCAAACCTCAATCCTCAACCCTCAGCCCTCATCCTCAATCCTCAATCCTCAACCCTCAAACCTCAATCTTCAATCCTCGATACTCAATCATCAATCCTCAATCCTCAGTCCTCAAACCTCAATTCTGAATCCTCAATCCCGAATCCTCAATCTTCGGCCCTCAGTCCTCAACAGTCAGCTGTCAATCCTCAATCCTCAATAGAATATCCTCAATTCACAGTTTTCAATACACAATACTCAATCTGCAATCTTCAAACCTCTATCCACAAACATCAATTCTCATCACTCAACCCTCAACGCTCAGTCCTCAATGTTCAATCCTCAATCCTCAATCCTCAATCCTCAATCGTCAACCTTCAATTCTCAATACTCAATCCTCAATACTCAATCTTCGATCCTCAATCCTCAGTCCTCAATCCTCAATCCTCAACCTTCAATCCTCAAAACTCAATCTTCAATCCTCGATCCTCAATACTCAATCCTCAATCCTCAATCCTCAATCGTCAGTCTTCAATCCTCAATACTCAATCTTCAAACATCAATCCTCAATCCTCAATCTTCAATCCTCATTCATCAATCCTCAATACCCAATCCTCAATCTTCAATCCTCAATCCTCAATCCTCAATTCTCAATCCTCAGTCCTCAGTCCTCAGTCCTCAAACCTCAATCCTCAGCCCTCAGCCCTCATCCTCAATCCTCAATCCTCAACCCTCAATCCTCAATCTTCAATCCTCGATACTCAATCTTCAATCCTCAATCCTCAGGCCTCAAACCTCAATTCTGAATCCTCAATCCTGAATCCTCAATCTTCGGCCCTCAGTCCTCAACAGTCAGTTGTCAATCCTCAATCCTCAATAGAATATCCTCAATTCACAGTTTTCAATACACAATACTCAATCTGCAATCTTCAAACCTCTATCCACAAACATAAATTCTCATAACTCAACCCTCAACGCTCAGTCCTCAATGTTCAATCCTCAATCCTCAATCCTCAATCCTCAATCGTCAACCTTCAATTCTCAATACTCAATCTTCAGTCCTCAATCCTCAATCTTCAATCATCAATATTCAATCTTCAATCCTCAATCCTCAATCCTCAATCCTCAATCCCCAACCCTCAATGTTGAATCCGCAAAACCCAATCCACAATCTTCAGTCCTCAATCCCCAATCCTCAATCCT